>NC_081861.1:108007816-108673304 GCF_963259705.1 Myotis daubentonii
TAGTAAAATAAAAGCAAACTATAATTTCACTTAGCCCAAAAGAAAAGATGCTAATTCCTCACATCTCAAGAAGGGTAAAACATATTCAGAGAGCAGAAAAGGAGGTTGGACATCATTATAGGATTCTTCAGTTTGGCCTGGAATTGGGTCTGCCTTGTTAAGTTGGTCCAGTCAGGAGAAAAACAGTAATCCTTCCAGTGGATCTCAGTAAGTATATCCACAAAAAAACAATCACAGGCCACCAAAGAGAGAGCAAGCCACAGTATTCATTTTTTCCCCTCAGGCTGAGTGTAATCATAAATTTTATATTGGCTGGGTATGCAAAATTCTTTTTATATTATGTCTTTTTATACAGTCTTTTTATATTATGTTGCTAAGAATCAAATATACTCTTATATTTCAAAAGTAGAATTTATACTTAAGTTCAGATCACTGTTTCATAAAGTAGGTTCAACCAACCTTTTCCCAAGCAATATTATACTATATTTGACATATTTCCCCATAAAGTAAATATATGACAAGAGTAACTGAAACTTGCTTGCTTTTCATATAAAATGTCAACAAACTTTTAAGGCCTATGGTCTTTTTTTGCCTTTTTTTTTTAAGGCCTATGGCCTTAAACTAATTTATGCAACAATATGCTAACCAAAAGGAAAAAGTACTAATTAAAGAATAATAAAAAAGGGGCCAGGTCCTAAAAGGAGATTATGCCATTACCAATATTTGAATAAAATTTTTATTGCTCTTTCCTGCTAAAGGTCTTGGTGACTATTCTTTCTTCAACCATATGCTACAGGATATTTCTTACTCTCAATTTCAAAGTATTCATTCTACTAAGAGCTTACATATTGATTAGTAACTGTGAATAGCTCACTAATAGAACTTTATACAGAAAATATAGACTTACACTGTATTAGTAACTCTACACTTGAAAATTTTTCAGCTTATATCGTTTAATGTTTGGAGTCATAGGAATTATACAAATTATAAAAAAGTAACTTTTTACCCACTAATCTCTCTATATAAAAGCTTAATATGCAAATTGTCCCTGCAGGAGTTCGACTGGGAGACCGATAGCTTGCTATGATGTGTGCTGACCACCAGGGGGTGACACAGAATGAAGAAAGGCCCTGGCTGGCAGCTGGCAGCTGGGGAAGGAAGGCCCCAACCAGCAGCCGAAAGGCCTGATTAGCCCTGATCGCCAGCCAGGCCTAGGACCCCCTACCTGTGCACGAATTTCATGCACTGGGCCTCTAATAAATTAATAACTCAGCAGATCAACAACCTCCAGTTTGAGATGTGGTCACAAATTATGTGGGCATTTTTTTTTTTTAAGACGGACCAGTGAGCCTGCTTGCTTTGCAGCAGCCCCGGAACTGCTCCAGCCTGGGTGTAATTAAGACAAGCTAATCAGAGAGTCGGAGGAAGTGCCTAGGACAGGATGAGGCCCAGAAATCAGGATTTTAAAAAGATTCCCAGGTGATTCTAATGTGCAGCCAAGGTTGAGAACCACTAGCCTAGGATGTTGCTGCTGCTGCTGTCACTGGTCTGGGAGAGGTTGGCCTCCTCTGGGACCACACAAACAGGAAGAATGCAGGGAATCTAAATATGTGAAAGAACAAATCGAGGCGAAGGAGGGGGCCAGAGCTAGCAGGGCGGCAGCTGAGCTAAGAGGCAGCCTGGGGCTGTAAAAGGAGCATATACTCTGTAGGCAGACAGCTTTGGTTCAAACCAGCTCCATCTCTGAGTGAGCCTCTAGCTTTCTCTCCTCTATGTCCTTGGGATGGCTCCACCTTGCAGGATTGTTGTTGTGACGATGAGGTGAGATAATGTATGTGAAATAGCTGGTAAGTAGGGGGTGCATAAGAAACACACATATGTACATATGCATTTAAAATTGTGTCTGTTTCTCATTTCTCTTGTTCAGGTGGGGAGAGGGGAGATTCATGTGTTAGTGTGACTGTTCTAGTGAAGTAATTCTTATTTGGAAGAGAGAAATGATAGTGTCTGGAAAGATGTGTCCCGTGTTACCCGAGTGAGGAGAACAATGGAGAGCAGGGCATGCTGGGGAACTCCCTGAGGGCAGACCTGTCATTTTGTCCCCAGTGCCTGGGCTCTGGCTCACAGTGTGCAGAATGAATGGTTCCAGATCAGGAAAGGAGGGCCAGATCACAGGGCTCGGTATATGTGGGCATTTTGATGTTTGTTAAAGTTATTAATACTTTGGCTGCCTTTCCACTGTTGTTGTCTTGATAGCTGCCAGAATCACAGCCTACATAGTGATTCTCAAATCTAAAATCAGAGTACATGAGTTCAAAGTTTGGCCTTACAATCTTCTAATTGTGTAGTATTAGAAAGTTTCTAAAGGTCATTAAGAACATATGTAAAAAGTTCAGAACAATAACTGTTAAGTAAACTCTGAGGTAATGCCAGTCATCCTCCCTCATTCCCTACTCTGTCTTATGTTTTCAGGTTCAAAATGAAAATAACAAAAGTATGTATCTCAAAGAATTGTTGGGAGATTAAAGGAGATAAATAATAGAAGCAGCAGCTACATTTAAAATGAGGTATAAGGAACAATGGAAAAGTATTGATAGTCAAGAAAGGTATATTATATAGAAGCTTCAAGTGACCAAGAAACTAGAGTAGGAATGGCAGACAGAGTGGTGGGAACCACCTGTGAAAGTGGGTACTTGAGATTTATGAATGCATATAAAACACCTCAGACTATGCAGTGGTTCTCAACCTTGGCTGCACATTAAGAATCACCTGGGAGTCTTTTTAAAATCCTGATTTCTGGGCCTCACCCTCCGGAAATTTTGTTTCTTTGTTATGGAATGGGGCCACAACATTAGTAACAAAGAAACAGAATTTCCAGAGGATGAGGCCCAGAAATCAGGATTTTAAAAAGACTCCCAGGTGATTCTAATGTGCAGCCAAGGTTGAGAACCACTGTCTCAGAGGAAGGAGAAAAATGTTAGGTGAATAGGCAGACCTGCTGTGAAGCCCCACCCAGGGCCAGATTGGAAATACAACTAAGTTGGAGAACATTCACCTGGAATTACCAACTGAGGTCCATCTGAGGAGGAGACTTATATCAAGGAAGGAGAAAAAACACCTGGAGACTGGTAGAAAGGGTGAGCTTGTGAAAGGAGCTGACCCAGGTTCCAGGGGTGGCAGGTCTAGCCGAGAGTGAGGAGGGAGCTCCCAGCTATTCAGAAGATAGAGGCCTGGAACTCCACAGCCCAGAGCACCAGAGCTGGTCTCCACAGCCCAGAGCACCAGAGCTGAGACCAGCTAGCTGCTCCCAGCAGCCACAGGGCAGTAAAAGAAAAAACAAAACAAAACAAAAAAACCCTCCCCTAGGTAATACAGCTTGTCCCACCCTCAGGAGCCCTGAGGCCACACCCTGCATTTTGACCTTTTCAGAGGAAACAAAAACAGAGGCCAAGCCTACCAGTTAGAACAGTCTCAGGAGCCTCACTGACTGGATTGGAGGAGGGGCAGTTCACCCCCACTATCATGGGAACCAGACTGGTACTTTACACACATGAGAGAGCGGATAAACCTCCAAGTTTCTAGCCCACACAACTGGTCTCCATACAAGGATCTCTGTTGAGCCCAGGGCAGAGTAATATTTTGGGTGATTCACAGAGATTAGCTCTGTTCCAGGAAACACACCCACCCTAAAAGCTAAACAGCACCTCCCCCACCTAAAGTCCTTGAGTGATTGAGATTGAAGCTGGTTAGCAGGCAAAGGCAGAGCCCAGAGAACAGGGGAAGTTTTCTGACACAGCCCTGGGATCCATGGTGCTAACAAAGCTACTCTACAGAGCAGATTATACCCAGCTACTTGCAACCAAGTCCTGTGGAGACAGACACAAACAGTGGATCAGTGAATCACTTAGAGGTTCAAACAAACAGCTAAAAGCCAAAGGATAGTTCCTGACAGTGGTTAGTGTTAGGTCGGAGAGAGCCCAGGTTCGGATGCATGCAGGCATGTGATGAAATAATGAACTTCCCCTGGAATTTCTCACAGATCAACGTGCCAGACACAGATACCAGCTTCTTCTCCCTGAATCCACATACCCCCACACAGATAGGGACTTCTTCTGAATAGCCCCGCCCATCCCCTGCGGCAGAGAATTCCTCAGCTCATGTCCCCGCCCCTCACCCAACTGCAGTATAAAAAAAGCGCCCCCCTCCCTGTTGGCATGAATCCACGTGCCCTGTCCTGGGGGTACATGGGTCTCCCGGGGACGCAGAATAAACCTTTTCCTTTCCTTTCTTTTCTGATTCACTGGACTCTATTTCTTGCGCCGCCTACTGAGCCACGTAACCTAACAGTTAGCACCTAAATACCTCATAGGAAGCCCAGAATTTGCAGACAGAAGAGTAGAATCCAAAGGGAGCCTTCATGGGGCACTAAACTGCTGAAACAAATACCACTTCACTTTTTTATAATTTTCTCTTCTTTATTCCCTTTTTGCTTTGCTTTACTTTTTTATTTTTCCTTACTTTTTTACCCTTTTCAATTTATTTTTTTATCTATCTGCTTTATTGATTTATTATTCTAGTCTCTAGTGTTTCATTTATATATCTAATCTTCCTCTTCCCTTATCCTCAATTCTTTTTTCTTTGATTAACTATTAATGGTTTTCACCTTTCTTTCACGCTTTTCTATATCTCATCTTTACTTTTCTTATTTTAGATCTATCTGATTTCGCCTCTATTTTCCTTTCCATTTTTTTTCATTTCATTTTTTCCTTTATTTTAAACCATTTTCCTTTCCCTATTCCCCTAAGTAAGCAGTTCTCAACCTGTGAGTCACGACCCCTTTGGGGGACAAATGACCCTTTCACAGGGGTTGCCTAAGACCATCAGAAAACACATATATAATTACATATTGTTTTTGTGATTAATCACTATGCTTTAATTATGTTCAATTTGTAATAATGAAATTGGGGTCACCACAACATGAGGAACTGTATTAAAAGGTCGTGGCATTAGGAAGGTTGAGAACTACTGCCCTAAGTCTTCATTCTTATTTTATTTATTTCAGTTCTTCATCTACATATTCCTTCTCCCCACATTTTCATTGTTTTTTTGCTTTGTGCTTTTTAGTTGCTTGTTTGTTGTTTTGTTTTGTCCTCATATATTTTCTTTCTTTTTTCTATCATTCTTGCTCTCTTTTCTCTTTCCTAATTCTCTCTTCTCTGGTGATTGCTTCTGTTGATGCTGTAGGGGTCTTGTGTATGTTTTTGTTTTAATTATTCTGTTTCATGTTTTGTTGTGTTGTATTCTGTTCTTTTCTGTCACCACCTCCACAACAGCTCACACTATGTGGTCAGGGTAAGCCACATAGCCAGCCTGAGAGGAGACTCCATCATGAGTGGGGCAATAACATTCAAGACCCAACTAAAACAGGAGAACCCAGAAAACTCACATAAAGGGTTATTCTAGAGCACCCAGCTCAGGATGTCTAAGAGACTGCACCACTGAGTCCCACAAAACACTTAATACATAAGACCACCCCACAAAATCTAGGAGGCATAGCAGTTTGATCTAATACATATAAACAAAAAAAAGGATAGCAAAAATGGGGAGAAAATGAAACAACCTCCAAAATGAAAGAAAATAAGGAATCACCAGAAAACAAACTAAATGAAATGGAGGTAAACAATTTGTCAGATAAAGATTTCAGAATAATAGGGCGTTAAAAAAATTCAGTGAGAACTATAAACAACCTAATTAGAATTATAAGGGGCTTAATGAAAGCTACACCAACATGAAAAGAGAGGTGGAAACCCTAAATAAGAATCAATTGGAAATGAGGAATGACATAACTGAAATAAAGAATACCCTGGAAGGATTCAACAGTAGATTAGAAGAAGCTGAGAACCAAATCAGTGATTTGGAAGACAAGGTAGAAAAAACATCCCTTCAGAACAGCAAGTGGAAAAATAAAATAAAAAGCAGGAGGAGAGTCTAAGGGAGCTTTGGGATAACATGAAATATAACAACATTCACATTATAGGGGTGCCAGAAAGAGCAGAATCTGAGAAAGGAATAGAAAATCTATTTGAATTAATAATGGCAGAAATTTTTCCTAATCTGGTGAAAGAAAAAATCAATAAAATTCAGGATACACAGAAAGTTCCAACGAAAATGAATTCCAAAAGACCCACACCAAGGTACATTTTATTTGAAACAGCAAACATTTAAAAAGGAAAGAAACATAAAGGCTGTGAGAGAAACACAAAAAGTAACCTACAAGAGGGCTCCCATTAGACTGTCACCTGACTTCTCAATAGAGACACTTCAGACCATAAGGGAGAGGCATGAGGTATACAAAGTAATAAATACCAAGGTACTGAACCCAAGACTCCTCTATCCACAAGGCTATCATTCAAAATCTAAGGTGAAATAAAGAGCTTCTTGACAGAACCTAGACATAGAAACTGGCCACAGAACCTAGACACAGAACCTACACAGGAGGAGAGAACCAAGATGGCGGCAGAGGTAAATACCAGAGTTTGCTGCCTCGAACAACCACTTCAAAAATACAACTAAAAGATGGAACGGACATCACCCAGAACCACAGGAAAGCTGGCTGAGGGGAAATTCTTCAACTAGAAGGAAAGAGAACAGCATACTGAGGCTCAGAGGAGGCGCAGTGCAGAAAATACAAAGGTGCAGAGGTGCGCACAGAGCGGGCTGGTGGCTGAGGGCACGGTTGTCATTTTCAATCAGGAGGGAAGCTCAGGCCCTGAGCTCCAGTTCTGGGCGAGTCTCTAGGGACCCAGACTCAAACGGGAGAAGCGGGACTCTCTGGCATCGGTTGGAATGAGAGGGCAGCTTTCTCTCCGTGATTTGCAGCGGTTGCTGGGACTCTGAGAGGCAGAGGAGCGCAAGAATCAAGTCAAAGATTTGAAATACGAAGAAGCAAAAAACACCCAACCGGAAAAGCAAAATGAAAAAAGAATCCGAAAATTTGAAGATAGTGTAAGGAGCCTCTGGGACAGCTTCAAGCGTACAAACATCAGAATTATAGGGGTGCCAGAAGATGAGAGAGAGCAAGATATTGAAAACCTATTTGAAGAAATACTGACAGAAAACTTCCCCTACCTGGTGAAAGAAATAGACTTACAAGTCCAGGAGGCGCAGAGAACCCCAAACAAAAGGAATCCAAAGAGGACCACACCAAGACACATCATAATTAAAATGCCAAGAGCAAAAGACAAAGAGAGAATCTTAAAAGCAGCAAGAGAGAACTGAAGGTTAGATAAAGAGCTTCACAGATAAGGAAAAGCTAAAGGAGTTCATCACCACCAAACCAGTATTATATGAAATGCTGAAAGGTATCCTTTAAGAAGAGGAAGAAGAAGAAAAAGGTAAAGATACAAATTATGAACAACAAACATCCATCTATCAACAAGTGAATCTAAGAATCAAGTGAATAAATAATCTGGTGATCATAATAGAATCAGGGACATAGAAAGGGAATGAACTGACTATTCTTGGGGGGGAAAGGGGTGTGGGAGATGCAGGAAGAGACTGGACAAAAATCGTGCACCTATGGATGAGGACAGTGTGTGGGGAGTGAGGGCGGAGGGTGGGGTGGGAACTGGAAGGAGGGGAGTTATGGGGGGGAAAAAAGAGTAACAAATGTAATAATCTGAACAATAAAGATTTAATTATATATAAAAAAAGAGCTTCTCATACAAAAAAAGCTAAAAGAATTTATTGCCACCAAACCAGCACTGCAAAAAATGCTAAAGGGACTATAGTAAGAATAAGAAAAAGGAAGAGAAGAAAACAGGCATGAAGAATAAGAATGGCAATAAATGTACATAGAAAACCCTAAAGACTCCATCAAAAAACTACTAGGCTTAATAAATGAATTCAGAAATGTAGCAGGATACAAAATTAACACCAAGAAATCTATGGCTTTTTTATACACCAACTAGAGGCCCAGAGCACAAAATTCATGCATGGGAGGTGTCTCTCAGCCCAGCCTGCATTCTCTCGCAATCCGGGACCCCTTGAGGGTATCCAACAGCCGCGGGATTGGGCCTAAACCAGCAGTCAGACATCCCTCTCGCAATCTGGGACCACTGGCTCCTAACTGCTCACCTGCCCGCCTGCCTGTTTGCCTTTAACCACTCGCCTACCTGCCTGATTGTCCCTAACCACTCGCCTGCCTGCTGAATCACCTCTAAGCACTCTGCCTGCCCACCTGATAACCTCTAACCACTCTGCCTGCCAGCCCGTTTGCCCATAACTGCACGTCTGCCTGCCTGATCTCTCCTAACTGCCTCTGCTTTAGCCCCCCACCACATCTTCATCTGGAAGGACATCCGGAATGACGTTCAGAAGGTTGTTTGGCTATCTGGTCTAATTAGCATATTACGCTTTTATTATAGGTAATGAACTCACAGAAAGATAAATTAAAAAAACAATCCCATTTACCATTGCAACAAAAAATTAAGATATCTAGGAACAGATTTTACCGAAGAGGTAAAGGGCCTATACTCAGAAAACTATAAGACACTGAAAAAAGAGAGAGAGGAAGATATAAACAAATGGAAGAATATACTGTGTACATGACTTGGTAGAATCAGCATCATTAAAATGTCTATACTACCAAAGCAACCTACAGATTTAATGCTATCCCATTAAAATACTAATGGCATAATTTGAAGACCTAGAAGAAACACTGCACAATATCATTAGGAATAAAAAAAGATCCTGAATAGCTGCAGCAATCTTGAGAAAGAACAGCAAAGTTGAAGGAATCACAATACCAGATATCAAGCTATAATGCAAAGCCACTGTTCTCAAAACTGACTGGTATTGGCACAAGAGCAGACATATAGATCAATGGAACAGAACAGAGAGCCCAGGAATCAACCCAAGCCATTATGCTCATTTAATATTTGACAAAGGAGGCAAGAGCATACAATGGAGTCAAGACAGGCTCTTCAATATATGTGTGGGAAAATTAGATAGATACATGCAAACCCCCCCCCCAAAAGTAGACCACTAACTTATACAATACAGAAAAATAAACTAAAAATGGATAAAGGACTTAAATGTTAGACGGGAAACCATAAAAATCTTAGAAGACTCCAGGGGCAGCAAAATATCAGACATATGCTATAGCAATATCTTCACCAATACAGCTCTTGGGACAATGGAAACTAAGGAGAAAATAAACAAATGGGGTTATATCAAAAAAAAAAGCTCTGCACAGCAAAAGAAACAATCAACAAAACAACAAGAAAGCCCACTGCATGGGAAAACATATTTGCCAATGTTATCACCAATAAGGGTTTAATCTCCAACATTTACAGGGAATCCATACAACTTAACAAAAGGAAGACAAACAACCCAATCAAAAAATGGGGAACGGACCTAAATAGATACTTTTTGAAAGAAGAAATAATGAAGGCCAAGAGACCTACGAAAACATGCTCAAAGTCACTAATCATCTGAGAGATGCAAATCAAAATGACAATAAGGTACCATCTCACACCTGTCAGAATGGCTATCATCAACAAATCAACAAATGACAAGTGCTGGAGAGGATGTGGAGAAAAAGGAACCCTAGTGCACTGCTGGTGGGAATACAGACTGGTGCAGTCACTGTGGAGAACAGTATGGAGTTTTCTCAAAAAATAAAAAATGGAACTTCCATTTGACCCCTAATCCAAGTTTTAGGAATACTAGTATATCCTAAGAAAACAGAAACACCAATCAGAAAGGATATATGCACCCCTACATTCATAGCAGCACAATTTAAAATAGCTAAGACTTGGAAACAGCCTAAGTGCCCATCAGCAGATGAGTGGATTAAAAAACTGTGGTACATCTACACAATGGAATACTACGCTGCTGTAAGAAAGAAGGAATTCTTACCATTTGAAACAGCATGGATGGAACTGAAGAGCATTATGTGAAATAAGCCAGTCAGAGAAAGATAAATATCACATGATCTTACTCATTTGTGGAATACAATGAACAACATAGACTGATGACCCAAAATAGAACCATACTCATAGAAGAATTGAACAGACTGTCCAACCTATGAGGGAAGGCTGGGGGGTGGGGTAAGAGATCTACCAGTGGATTTTTATGCATTCATATGAGTATAACCAATGGGCATAGACAGTAGTAGGGGGGTGAGGGCATGTGCTGGAGGGTTGGGGTGGCTGGGGAAGGTCAATGGGCAAAAAAAGGAGACTTGTGTTATACTTTAAACAATTAAAAATTTTAAAAAAGTAATGGCAATATAAAAGTACCTATCAATAATTACCTTAAATGTAAATGGCTTAAATGCTCCAATTAAAAGACATTGGGTAGCAGAAAGAATAAGAGAATATGACACATATATATATTATCTACAAGAGACCCACCTTGTAATAAAGCACTCACACAGAATGAAAGTGAAAGGTTAAGAAAAAATTTTCCAGGAAAATGGAAATGAAAAAAATGCTGGGATAGCAGTACTCATATCTGAAAAAACAGACTTCAAAGTGTCTTGTAGACAGCATATATTGTGCCACGCCAGCATGGCCAAGAGTGAACCTGAGTGGGGGCAGTGAAGGATTTAGAAAAGACAGACAAGAGAATGAAAGCTGGGTCTCTGATGGAGAGACGGCGACAGCGCCCACAAGCCAAGTCTTTATTTTATAGCCAGATTCCTTGAGGTAAAGTAAGGGCATGGTCAAGATGTTAACAATGTTGTAATCTACTCAATTACATGCATGTGAACTGTAGCAAGCCCACATTACTCAGACACACAGGACCACGTATTCGGACCATGGGTTCAAGCTTACAACTATAGCCTCTGGCTATAATTGTGCTGGGAGGGCTTTGCCCTCCAAACTGGGACTTGCACATGACTTTGCCATGAAAGGACTGTGCCTTCTCATTAGTCAGAGGCTTGAACCTGTCCAAACACTGTAGCCGCTCTCCACAATATATATATGGATTATGCTTTCCTATCCAGTCAGTTACCCTATGTCTTCTGATTGAAGCATTAAATCCATTTATGTTTAAGGTTATTATGTATAGGTACTTATTTGTGGCCATTTTTATTCTTTATGCCTGTGTTCTTTCTTCCCTTTCTATTTCTTCTTTTATTTCTTTATTGATAAAGATATTATATATGTGTCCTTATCCCCCTTCCCGCCCCCCCCCCCACTCATGACCTCAGCCCCTGGTGTCTGTGTCCATTAGTTAGGCTTATATGCATGAATACAAGTCCTTTGGTTGATCTCTTCCCCTTACCTCCACCCTCCCTTACCTTCCCTCTGAGGTTTGACGGTCTCTTTCTCTGGATCTGTTTTTGTTCATCAATTTATGTTGTTCATTATATTCCACAAATGAATGAGATCATGTGATATTTATCTTTCTCTGACTGGCTTATTTTGCTTAGCATAATGCTCTCCAGTTCCATTCATTCTGTTGCAAATGGTAAGAATTCCTACTTTTTTACCACAGTGTTGTATTCCATTGTGTAGATGTGCCATAGTTTTTTAATCCATTCATCTTCTGATGGGTACTTAGGCTGTTTTCAAATCTTAGCTATGGTAAATTGTGCTGCTACGAACATAGGGGTGCATATATTCTTTCTGATTGGTGTTTCTAGATCAGGGGTGGGCAAACTTTTTGACTCGAAGGCCAAACTGGACCGGAGGGCTGGAACAAAAGCATGGATGGAGTGTTTGTGTGAACTAATATAAATTCAAAGTAAACATCATTACATAAAAGGGTACAGTCTTTTTTTTCAATAGTTTTATTCATTTCAAACTGGCCGGATCTGGCCCGTGGGCCGTAGTTTGCTCACGGCTGTTCTAGATTCTTGGGATATATCCCTAGAAGTGGGATCACTGGGTCAAATGGGAGTTCCATTTTTAGTTTTTTGAGGAAACTCCATACTGTTCTCCACAGTGGCTGCACCAGTATGCATTCCCACCAGCAGTGCACTAGGGTTCCTTTTTCTCCACATCCTCTCCAGCACTTGTCATTTGTTGATTTGTTGATGATAGCCATTCTGACAGGTGTGAGATGGTATCTCATTG
The DNA here is from genome assembly GCF_963259705.1 of Myotis daubentonii. Classification (NCBI taxonomy): domain Eukaryota; kingdom Metazoa; phylum Chordata; class Mammalia; order Chiroptera; family Vespertilionidae; genus Myotis; species Myotis daubentonii. The sequence goes on from NC_081861.1 coordinate 108,019,906, forward strand.
TCATTTTGATTTGCATCTCTTGGATGATTAGTGACTTTGAGCATGTTTTCATATGTCTCTTGGCCTTCCTTATGTCCTCTTTTGAAAAGTATCTATTTAGGTCCGTTGCCCATTTTTTGATTGGTTTGTTTATCTTTATTTTTTTAAGTTGTATGAGTTCCCTGTAAATGTTGGAGATTAAACTCTTATTGGTGATAACATTGGAAAATATGTTTTCCCATGCGGTGGGCTTTCTTGTTGTTTTGTGGATGGTTTCTTTTGCTATACAGAAGCTTTTTATTTTGATGTAGTCCCATTTGTTTATTTTCTCTTTAGTTTCCATTGCCCTAGGAGCTGTATCAGTGAAGATATTGCTTCAGCATAGGTCTGAGATATTGCTGCCTGTGTATTCCTCTAATATTTTTATGGTTTTTCCATCTTGTGTTTAAGTCCTTTATCCATTTTTAGTTTATTTTTGTGTATGGTGTCAGTTGGTGGTCTAATTTCATTTTTTGTTTTGCATGTATCTGTCCAATTTTCCCAACACCATTTATTGAAGAGACTGTCTTGACTCCATTGTATGTTCTTAACTCCTTTGTCAAATATTAATTAAGCATAGTGGTTTGGGTTGATTTCTGGCTTATCCATTCTATTCCATTAGTCTAAATGTCTGTTCCTGTGCCAGTACCAGGCAGTTTTGAGGACAGTGGCTTTGTAATACAGCTTGATAGCAGGATATAAAATTAATGCCAATGAATCTACAGCATTTTTATACACCAATAGTGAACCTACAGATATAGAGATTAAAAAAACAATCCCATTTACCGTTGCACAAAAAAATTAAGATACCTAAGAATAAGTTTAACTAAGGAGGTAAAAGACCTGTACTCAGAAAACTACAGGAAACTGAAAAAAGAGATAGAGGAAGACATAAACAGATGGAAGAACATACCGTGTTCATGGATTGGTAGAATCAACATCATTAAAATGTCCATACTACCCAAAGCAATGTATAGATTCAATGCACTCTCCATTAAAATACCAACTGCATATTTCACAGATCTAGAACGAACTCTCCAAAAATTCAACCGGAGTAAAAAAACACCCTGAATAGCTGCAGCAATCCGGAGAGAGGAGAACAAAGTAGGAGGGACCTCTATTTCTTCTTTTTATAGCAGCCCCTTTAGTGTTTTTAGCATTGCTTGCTTGGTAATAAACTCCTTTAGCCTTTTTTTGTGTGCAAAGTTCCTGATTTCACCTTAAATTTTGAATGATAGCCTTTGTGGGTAGAATATTCTTGGATTCAGTACTTTGCTTTTTATCACTTTGTATACTTCATTCTATTCCCTTCTGGCCTGATGTGTTTCTATTGGGAAATCAGTTGATAGTCTAATGGTAAATCCCTTGTAGGTAACTTGCTGTGTCTTCCTTGCAGTCTTTAATATTCTTTCTGTGTCTTTTATGTTTGCCAATTTACTTATGATGTGTCTTGCTGTAGGTATTTTTGGGTTCATCTTGATTGGGACTCTGTGCTTCCTGCACTTGTCTGAATTTTTTCTCTCTAAGTTAGGAAGTTTTGTCATTATTTCTTCAAATAGGTTTTCTATTCCTTGCTCAGGTTCCTTTCCTTCTGGTACCCCTATTATGTGGATGTTGTTTTGTTTCATGTTGTCCCAAAGCTACCTTACGCTCTCCTCTTGCAAAATAATTTTTTCCAGTTGCTGCTCTGTGTGGGTGTTTCTTTCTATCTTGTCTTCTATTTCGCTAATTTAATCCTCAGCTTCTTCTAGTCTACTGTTGAAACCTTCCATAGTTTTCTTTATTGCAGCCATGTCACTCTTCATTTCCTTTTGATTCTTATTCATGTTGGTGCATTTCTCATTTAGCTCCTTTTAATTCTCATTGAGTTTATTGTAATTCTCATTCAGATGTTTGAGCATCCTTATAACCATTACCTTGAATTATTTCAATGACAAATTACTTGCCTCCCTTTCATTTAGTTCCTTTTCTGATAATTCCTCCTTTTCTTTCATTTGGGTGTTGTTCTTTGTCTCCCCATTATTGCTGTTCCTTTGTATTTATTTCTCTATATTCTATCAAACTGCTACACTTACCAGATTTTTGTGTTGGTTTTATGTATTAGATGTTTCATGGGGCCTAGCAATTCAGTCTCTCATGTCTCCTGGGCTGGGTGTTCTAGGAAGGCCCCGTACTTGAGATATTTGTGTTCTCCTGTTGTAGTTGGGTCTTAAATAAAATTGTCCCATTCATGGATGGAATCTTCTCTCATGGTGGCTGATTATGTGGCTCACTCCTGACCACACCGTGCTAGCCATTTTGGAAGTGCTGACCATACAGCATAAAATACAACAAGACAAAACATGACCCAGAAGGAGCAAAACAAGAATGTACACAAGACCCCTATAGCCCCAACAAAATTGACCACCAGAGAAAAGAGAATTGGGAAAGAGAAAAGAAAGCAAGAATGTTAGAAAAAAAGAAAAAACAATATGGGGGGAAACACAACAAAGCAAACAAATGAACAAATAAACTAAAAAGCACAAACAAAAAATACCCAGAATGGAGGGAGGACAGAATCTGTAGATGCAGAGCTTAAATAAAGAAAATAAGAATAAAAAATTAGAAAAATAGGGGAAGGACCATGGTTTAGATTAAAGTAGGGAGAAAAGAAATGAGAAGACGATAAAAAAAAATTTGAAAAGGAGAATAGAAGACAGAGCAGATAGGCCTAAATTTAGGAAGTGAAACAAGTTAAGAAATTAGGAGAAGAAAAGAGAAAGAGAAGAGAGAAAAAAATTAAAAATTGAGTTGTGAAAACAAAGAAAAGAGGGAAATTGAGTAGGGTCAAGGAAGATGAAAATTAGATATGAACAAAACAACAGAGACTAGAGTAATAACCAAGCAATACAGCAGATAGATAAAGAAGATTAATTATAAAATGGGGGAAAAAGAAAGGAAAGAGAACAACTAAAAAGGAGAAAGGAGAAGTAAAACAGGAGAAAATATTAGAAGAGAGGAAGAAAAAGATGCAACAAAAAATAAAAGTGAAATGATCATTTCACCAGAGTCTAATGGCACATATAAGCTGGAGTAGGACTCTACTCTTCTGTTCTGTCTGCTAATTCTGGGTTTCCTGTTCGGTACTTAGATGCTGGCCACTATCAGGCACTATCTTTTGGCTTTAGCACCCTTCTTGAAAGTTCAAATGATCCACTGGTCCACCTCTTGTGTCTGTCTCCACAAGCCTTGGATACAAGGAGGGACCAATCTTCCATTTAGAGTAGGTTTGTTAGCTGCCTTGGGCCCAGGGCTGGTTTGGTACACTTTTGTATCCCTGTCTTCCATCTCTGCCCATCAGCCAGCTGTCAATTTTAAACACTCAAAAGTCTGTTTCTTTTTTTAAAACTGTTATTTTTTAAAAAAATATTTCTTGATTATTGAAAGTATTACATAGGCCCCCCTTTTTCTCCCATTGACCACTGCCAACGTGCCCTCGCCCCCCACCCAAGGCCCTCAATATCCCATTGTCTATATCCCTGGGCCATGCATATATGCATATGAGGTCCCACCCACCCAATCACCCTCTCCCCTCTTCCTTCCGAGATTCTGTGTTCTTTTCCATATTTCCATGTTTCTGTATCTTACTAGTAGATTCCACATATGAGTGAGATCATTTGATAATTGTCTTTCACTGACTAACCTATTTCACTTAGAATGATACTCTCAAGGTCTCCCAATGCTGTCTCAAAGGATAAGAGAGTCTCCTTTTCTACTGCTGCACAACATTCCATGGTATAAATGTACCACGGCTTTTTTATCCACTCATCTACTGATGGACACTTGGGCTGTTTTCAGATCTTAGCTTTTGTAAATTGTGCTGCTATGAACATAGAGTTGCATACATTCTTTCTGATCAGTGTTTTGGGTTTCTTAGGGTATATTCCTAGAAGTGGGATCACTAAGTCAAATGGCAGTTGCATATTTAATTTTTTGAGGAAGCTCCATACACTTTCCATAATGTCTGCAACAGTATTCATTCCCACCAGCAGTGTACTAGGGTTCCCTTTTCTCCACATCCTTGCCAGCACTTGTCATTTGTTGTTTTATTGAAGGTAGCCATTCTGACAGATGTGATGTGATTGCTCATTGTCATTTTAATTTGCATCTCTCTGATGATCAGTGACTTTGAGCATTTTTTCTTATGTGTCTTGGCCAACTGTATGTCCTCCTCAGAAAATTGTCTATTTAGGACCTTTTCCCACATTTAAATTGGATTGTTTGTCTTCTTTCTGTTAAGTTGTGTGAGTTCCACATATAATTTAGATATGAACCCTTTATCAGATGTATCATTGCCAAATATGTTCTCCTATACAGAGGGCTCTATTTTGTTTTGTTGATGGTTTCTTTTGCTGTGCAAAAGCTTTTTATTTTGATGTAGTCCCATTTGTTTATATTCTCTTTCATTTCCATTGCCCTAGGAGCTTTATCAGTGAAGAAATTACTTCGGCATATGTCTGAGATTTTGCTGTCTGTGGATTCCTCTAGTATTTTTATGGTTTCCCGTCTTACGTTTAAGTCCTTTATTCATTTTGAGTTTATTTTTGTGTATGGTGTGAGTTGGTGGTCTACCTTCATTTTTTCGCATGTATCTGCCCAATTTTCCCAACACCATTTATTGAAGAGACTGTCTTGACTCCATTGTATGATCTTGCCTCCTTTGTCAAATATTAAATGAGCATAATGGCTTGGGTCGATTTCTGGGTTCTCTGTTCTATTCCATTGATCAATATGCCTGTTCTTGTGCCAGTACCAGGAAGTTTTGATTACGGTGGCTTTGTAGTATATCTTGAAATCTGATACAGTAGGTCCTCGGGTTATGTCAGAGATCTGTTCCTACGGCACGATATAGTGTGATTTTTGACATAGGTCAGAACCCACCCACATAAGTACCTACGTCACGCATATGGAGCACATACATAGCAGTAATGAAGTGAAACAGTAAAATAAAACAAAAAAAGATAACAATTCCTGACCTTTACTTGTGGTAAATAAATAATAAAAAACATAAAGCACATATGTACATATGTTGAAATGACAGAACTTTTTTTTTTTTTTATAAATGCTGTAAATGGGAGATGCCAACGTAACCACAAAACGTCATATGTTGAGTCTGACCTAACCTGAGAACTGTCTGTATTGTGATTCCTCCAACTTTGTTCTTCTTTCTCAAGATTGCTGTGGCTATTGGGGGTCTTTTTAGGTTCCATAAAATTTTTTTGAGCATTTGTTCTAGATCTGTGAAATACGCTGTTAGCATTTTAATAAGGATTGCATTGAATCTGTAGATTGCCTTGGTAGTATGGACATTTTAATGATGCTGATTCTACCAATCCATGAACACAGTATATTCTTCCACTTGTTTCAATCTTTTTTTCTATCTCTTTTTTCAATGTCCTGTAATTTTCCAAATACAAGTCTTTTACCTCCTTGGTTAAGTTTATTCCTAACTATTTTATTTTATTTTTTTGTTTCAATAGTAAATGGGATTGCTTATTTAGTTTCTCTTTCTGAGACTTTATTATTGGTGTATAAAAAAGTATCGATTTTTGGGTGTTGATTTTTTATCCTACTACATTACCAAATTCATTTATTAAATCTAGTAGATTTTTGGTGGTCTTTAGGGTTTTCTATGTACAATATCATGTCATCTGTGAATAATGAGAATTTTACTTCCTCCTTTTAATTTGGATGCCTTCCACTTCTTGTCTGAATGATGTGGCTAGGACTCAAATACTATGTTGAATAAGAGTGGTGAAAGCAGGCATCCTGTCTTGTTTCTGTTCTTGAGGAAAATGATTTTAGTTTTTGCCCATTGAATATGATACTCACTGTAGGTTTGTCATTGATGACCTTTATCATGTTGAAGTACTCTCCATCTAATCCCAATTTGCTAAGAGTTTTTAACAAAAATGGGATTTTGTCAAATGCTTTTTCTGCATCTATTGATATAATCATGTGATTTGTCTTTCAATTTTTTTTATGTAATGTGTCATGTTTATTGATTTGCAAATATTGTACCATCCTTGCATCCCTGGAATATTGGTAAATTCCACTTGGTCATGGTTTATGATCTTTTTAATATATTGCTGGATCCAATTTATGAATATCTTGTTGAGGATTATAGCATCTATGTTCATCAGGGACATTCACCTGTAATTCTCTTTCTTTGTAATGTCTTTATCTGGTTTTGTAATTCGGATAAAGCCGGCCTTATAAAAAGAAGTTGGAAGTGTTCATTCCTCTTGGATTTTTTGGAAAGTTTGAGGAGTATAGGTCATAGTTCTCTTTGAATATTTGGTAAAACTCACCTGTGAAGTCATCCGGACCTAGGCTTTTGTTGCTGGGAGGTTTTTTTTAAAATTATTATTATTACTGCTTCTATTTTGCAGTTGTTATTGGCTTATTCAGGTTTTCTGATTCCTCCTGATTCAGTTTGGAGATTGTATATTTCTAGGAATTTGCCCATTTCATCGACATTGTCCAGCTTTTGGCATATAGTTGTTCATATTATTTCCTTATAATCCTTTGTATTTCTGTGGTGTTAATGGTTACTTCTTTGCTTTTGTTTTTTATTTTATTTATTTTGGTCCTCTCTCTTTGTTTCTTGATGAGTCTGGATAATGGTTCATCAATTTTGTTTATCCTTCCAAAGAACCAGCTCTTTGTTTCATTGATTTTTTTGTATTGACTTTTTAGTCTCTATGTCACTTATTTCTGCTCTAATCTTTATTATTTACTTCCATCTAGTTACTCTAGGATTTTCTTGTTGTTCTTTTTGTAGTTCTCTAAGTTGTAGGGTTAAATAATTTATTTTATTTTATTATTTTTTTAGGTAGGCTTGTAGGGCTATGAAATTCCCTCTCCGGACTGCTTTTGCTGTGTCCCAGACATTTTGGGTTGTGTGTTCATTTTAATTTGTTTCTAGGAAGTTTTTTTTTATATCTCTCTTGATCTCATTGGTAACCCATTCATTGTTAAATAATATGCTATTTTGTCTCCATGTGTTTGAATGTTTTTGGTGTATTTACTGTAGCTGATTTCTAATTTTATTCCACTGTGATCTGAGAGGATGCTTGATATGATGTCAATCTTCTTGAACTCGTAGAGACTTGTTTTGTGTCTTAACATGTGGTCTATCTATGTGAAATGAGCCATGTGCATTTGAAAATATATATTCTAGAGCAGTGGTTCTCAACCTTCCTAATGCCACGACCCTTTAATACAGTTCCTCATGTTGTGGTGATCCCCAACCATAAAATTATTTTCATTGCTACTTCATAACTATAATTTTGCTTCTGTTATGAATCATAATGTAAATATCTGTTATGCAGGATGTATTTTCATTGATACAAATTGAACATAATTAAAGCATAGTGATTAATCACAAAAACAATATGTAATTATATATGTGTTTTCTGATGGTCTTAGGCGACCCCTCTGAAAGGGACGTTCGACCCCCAAAGGGGTCGCGACCCACAGGTTGAGAACTGCTGTTCTAGAGGTTTGGAGTAAAAGGTTCTATAAATGTCAATTAAATCCATTGGATCCAGTGTTTCTTTTAGAGTCACTCTTTCCTTGTTAAGTTTTAGTCTTAAAGATTTATCCAGTGAAGTTAGTGCAAAGTTAATGTTTCCTTCTAAGATTCTATTGTGGTTGATATCTTCCTTAAAGTCCTCTAGAATCTTTTATATATTTAGGTGCCCTTATATTGGGTGCATACATGTTTACCAGGGTTATATCCTCTTGTTGGATCAATCCCTTTAGTATTATATAGTGACCTTTGTTGTCTCTTGATAAGGCCTTAATTTTGAAGTCTATTTTGCCAGATATGAGTATTGCTATTCCAGTTTTTTTTCTTTTCCATTTGCATGGAAAAATTTTTTCCATCCCTTCACTCTCATCCTGTGTGTGTCTTTTGTTCTGAGGTGGGTCTCTTATAGAGAGTTTATAGTTGGGTCATGTTTTTGTATCCATTCAGCTAACTTATGTATTTTCATTGGAGCATTTAATCTATTTACATTTAAGGTTATTATTGATAGGTACTTATTTATTGCCATTTTAATTCTGTATGCCTAGTTTTCTGTCTCTATTACTTCTTCTGATTATAGCAGTCTCTTTAGCATTTCTTGTAACACAGGCTTGGTGGTGATGTACTACTTGAGCCTTTTTTTTCAGATTAACTTTTTTTTAAAATTAAATCTTTATTGTTCAGATTATTGCAATTGTTACTCTTTTTCCCCCCCATAACTCCCCTCCTTCCAGTTCCCACCCCACCCTCCGCCCTCACTCCCCACCCACTGTCCTCATCCATAGGTGCACGATTTTTGTCCAGTCTCTTCCCGTATCCCCCTCACCCCTTTCCCCCCCAAGAATAGTCAGTCCATTCCCTTTCTATATCCCTGTTCTATTATAATCAACAGTTCATTCTGCTCATCAGATTATTCATTCACTTGATTCTTAGATTCACTTGTTGATAGATGCATATTTGTTGTTCATAATTTGTATCTTTACCTTTTTATTCTTCTTCCTCTTCTTAAAGGATACCTTTCAGCATTTCATATAATCCTGGTTTGGTGGTGATGAACTCCTTTAGCTTTTCCTTATTTGTGAAGCTCTTTATCTGACCTTCAATTCTGAATGATAGCTTTGCTGGATAAAGTAATCTTGGTTGTAGGTTCTTGGCATTCATCACTTTGAATATTTCTTGCCACTCCCTTCTGGCCTGCAAAGTTTCTGTTGAGAAATCCGCTGGCAGTCATATGGGTATTCCCTTGTAGGTAACTGACTTTCTTTCTCTTGCTGCTTTTAAGATTATCTCTTTGTCTTTTGCTCTTGGCATTTTAATTATGATGTGTCTTGGTGTGGTCCTCTTTGGATTCCTTTTGTTTGGGGTTCTCTGCGCTTCCTGGACTTGTAAGTCTATTTCTTTGACCAGGTGGGGGAAGTTTTCTGTCATTATTTCTTCAAATAGGTTTTCAATATCTTGCTCTCTCTCATCTTCTTCTGGCACCCCTATAATTCTGATGTTGGTACGCTTGAAGCTGTCCCAGAGGCTCCTTACACTATCTTCAAATTTTCGGATTCTTTTTTCATTTTGCTTTTCCGGTTGGGTGTTTTTTGCTTCTTTGCATTTCAAATCTTTGACTTGATTCTTGCGCTCCTCTGGTCTGCTGTTGGAGTCTGTATAATATTCTTTATTTCAGTCGGTGTATGCTTAGTTTCTAGTTGGTTCTTTATCACAACCTCGAGGGTCTCATTAGATTTCTTGTAGGTCTCATTAAGTTTATCGGCAGTTTCTAGAAAATTCTTGAAAAACCTTAAAAGTGTGGTTTTGAACTCTATATCCAGTAGTTTGCTTTCCTCCATATCTGTCTTTTGTGTCCTTTTTCTTTGTCTCTGCATTTTTTAGGCTTCCCTGTGTTGATAAAGTGTTTTTCTGTGCTGAGTGTCCTCTAGGGCCCAGTAGTTCAACCTCCCCAATTACCTGAGGAGGACACTCTTGGTACACCCCCTTGTGGTCTTTGTGCATGGTCTTGTTGTAGTTAAGCCTTGATTGTTGTAGGTATCACTGGGAGGAATTGACCTCCAGGCCAATTGGCTGTGAGAATCAGCTGTGTCTGCAATTGGAGAACTTCTGTGCTGGATACACCCCTCCGGAGCAAGACTTGCTTCAATGGGGCTTTGGTGCTCACTGAGTCTGCCCCCTGAGTGTGTCCTTTATGTTTCCATGGAGCTGCAAACTGAATGGTCCCACTCTGACTTCTGGGTTTCCTGGCTCCTGGATCTCTAGGGAGGTGCTAATCTAGCCTCTGCCTTAGGCTATCCAGCAAAAGCCTCCCTGCAGGGCATGGGCAGGGCAGGTCCCACGGGATCAACAGGGTGGGGCTAGCAGTTATGGCTGCCCTCAGAGGCTCCGCTTCTCAATGTCCCAGTAATTGCTGCAAGCCCCTCCGAGAGAAAGCTGCCCTCGAGTTCTGACCAATGCCAGACAGTCCCGCTTCTCCCATATGAGTCCGGGTCCCCAGAGACTCTCCTGGAACTGGAGCTCAGAGCCTGAGACTCCCTTCTGATTGAAAACGACAACTGCGCCCTCAGCCACCAGCCTGTTCCATGTGTGCCTCTGTGCCTCAGTATTTTACTTCCGCACTGTGCCTCCTCTGAGTCTCAGTATGCTTTTCTCTTTCCTTCTAGTTGTAGAATTTCCACTCAGCCAGCCTTCCTGTGGTTCTGGATGATGTCCTTTCCGTCTTTTAGTTGTATTTTTGAAGTGGTTGTTCGAGGCAGCAAACTCCAGTGTTTACCTATGCCGCCATCTTGGTTTCTCTCCTCACCATATACTTCTTTATGCTCCTGTCATTAAATCATATGACACACTCATTAATCTTACCACATTATTATTTGATTGTGACTCTTTTGCAGATGAATTAATTTTATAAGATAAATAAAATCATTTGCAAATACAGGAAATTATTCATCACTAGAATTTAAAGAAGGAGATTATAGGGAGAAATAATGCTAGTGTTACTACTGTGGAAATTGCATGTCCAAGAATTAACTTCTGATTTCTTTTGATTCCTTTAAATTTTCACTTCCACTGTTCTTAAATCCATCATTATGTTTGTTCATTTGTTAATCCTCACCTGAAGATATTTTTCCATTGATATTTAGAGTGAGAGTCAAAGAGAGAGGGAGAGACAGAGAGAGAGAGAATCATTGATATGAGAGAGACACATCAAATGGTTGCCTCCTGCACATGCCTTGACAGGGGCTAGAGCCTGCAACCAAAGTATGTGCCCTTGACTGGAATCAAACTTGGTACCATTCAGTCTGCAGGCCGATGTTCTATCCACTTAGCCAAACTGGCTAGGGTTTAAATCCATCATTTTGATTTCTGAAATGTTTAATATTTCAATTATTTTTCACTCTTAATTCTTTAGACAGTTGCTCCTTCTAGTGTCCATTCATCATCAACTATAAGATCTTTATTGAGTCTCTCAGTTTTTTCTTGCTTGCTTTTGAGACTCTTTTGTTATTTTAATAGATTTACTTCATATAGTTTTGGTGTCTGACTTTTTACTTTGGTGACTTCCCCCTACTCAATATTTTCCTCCCTTGTAAGCATAGTAGATTTTGCTTTACAATGGTTTACAGAATCACATTTGTTTAATGTGTTTATGTGATTAGATGACATTAGCTTTATTTTATCTTAATTGCAAATAAAACTGAGAGATGATGCCACTAAATACCAAAAAAATTGCTCTCATCTTGAGAACATTCTAGTTTAGAATCTATTTTTGTTTAGATAATTGCCAATGACAAATTATTTGTCTTACCCAGTGAGAAATAAGACAGGACAGAATGACAACTAGGGTGTTCATATAAAAAAAAATCAGACTATATCTTTGAAGTAAAGAAAGCAAAGAAACCTAAGAGACAGGGAACAATAGCAAGATATCATTAGGCCTCCTTTTGTAGATATAATACTTAAATTCAGATAAATTAAATACAATTTACTGATTGGGTTGCTGAACCAGCATCAATAATTTTGAGCAAATCATAAAAATCTGTAAAAATGCCAAAGGACTGGAGTTAGATTCTGGGAAATATCAACCAATAAATTTAATCTTGATCCTTTAAAAGATACAATAATATAATATTATCGATGATTTATTCATGCTCAGAAGAGATCTAGAAGACAGCAAAGGCCTATTGGTAACAAGTCACATCAAATGAGTCTCATATCCTTTCTTGATGAGGTAGAAAAGGGAATGTCCCAGATATAGTATATCTTATTCTCAACAAGTCATTTTACAAAGTTTCTCATAATGTCCTAGTCAATAAGATAAAATGAAAGCTGAATAGTAGTTATGTGTATTTTAAAAGTGAACTCATGCAGTGTTGATTTGGGTTATTCTTGAAAGACTTACTAAATGTGCTACAGAGCTCTGTTTATGACATATTCTCTTTAGCTTTTTTTATTATTATTATTTGGATAAAGATGCAGAGGCAAATTTATCATGCATAGAAAAGAAACAAAGCTGGCAAAGGTAGTTAACATTCTCAATGATAAATTAATATTACAAAAGACATTAAATGTTTACCTAGATCAAAATATAATTTTATAAAAATGCTAGAAAAAAATGCATCCCATCCAGAAAAAAAATGAAGAGGAAAAAAACAGTATGAAACTGATAAGAAATGTAATACGTACACATATAAAGTTCTACGTTTAGTTTAGAAAATCAGAGAATTTACAGCAATTAATCAGGAAAAGATTTATAATTTTATTGATCACAAGAATCCTTTAAATTAACTAATGCAACAAAATAAAACACAACAAAAACAGTGAATAGGGGGCATTAGTAAAAGCCTAGCATCTAGATCTGTAAAATCAGGGTAATAATAATAATAATGATAATAATAATAATACTTTCTCATAGGATTATTGCAAGTATTAAATGAGAAAAATCCATGTGAAATGCTTAACACTAGGTTAAATATAAACACTTGATACACTAGTTATTATTATTGTTAACAAAAATATGCAAGTCTTACTTTACTTGTGTCAAATCTGAAGTCTGGAAAAGTATGTCCATATGGAGTATACTACAGAAGGTAGAAATATTGGAGCCAATATGACTGGAGACAACTCAGAGTGGGGAAGCTGAGATAATAGTAGTATTCCAAAATATTAAGGGATAGTAAAGAAGAATTAGATTTACTCGTCATGACTCCAAGCATTACCAAGAGGAGTCATAAAAAGGTGAAAGCCACAAGGAGATTCATTTTAGTTCTCTTAGGCCAAACTTTCTAATAATTAGAATTATTCAAAGTTGAAATGGATTACTCAGGTGTTGGTGAGTTTCTTGTCACTTGAAGTGTTCGGGCAGAGGCTGGAAGACCACCTGGCAGGAAACTCTGTAGAAGGGTTCTTGCACTAGGTGTATTTATGCATTCATTCATTTATTAAGTCCATCATGAAACAAGTAATTGAAGGATCCATACTATGGGCCATCACTCTGATAAACTCTAGTGAACGTCCAAGGTTTGTTCCAAATCAATGATTACATGATTTTGAAGAAGCAAGTTATCTTAGTTTGATGTAGTCTCATTTGTTTATTTTTCTTTTGTTTCCCTTGCCCAATGAGATATATCAGAAAAAATATTGCTACAAGAAATATCAGAGATTGTACTACTTACCATATTTTTCCATGTATAAGATGCTATTTTTTTTTCTAAAATTGTTAGACTGAAAATCGAGGGGTGTCTTATACACGAAAGTCAGCCGAGGAGGGAGCCATGCAGGTGCATAGTTATCCATACCTTGTCAAACAGGCTTCCTCCAATCACTAGCCTTATGGTTACTGACATCAGATGATACTGTAATTGGAGGTGGAGGTGGAGAGTGCACAGATGCAACAGGGACCAGAGCATTCAGAGCCCATAAAGATGTCAAAAAAATAAAAAGATAAATACTGGTAAGTGATTGTCTTACTCTGCAAAATTCAAACTGAATGTAACCAGCTATGCAAAAGAGCATGGAAAGAGAGCTGCAAAGAGGCAATTTGGACCTCCTCCCACTGAGCAAATAATCATACAGTAGAGAAAACAGGAAGAACAACTCCTTAAGATGTCAAAAAAAGAAGTAAGCCTTAAGAGGAAAACCAGCAAAATGAGCAAACTTGGAGCAGAGGCTTAAGACTTGGATTATGGAGCAGAGCCAGAGTGACTTATGTGTGTCAACCAAGCTTATTCAATGTCAGGCAAGAATGTTTGAAAGTGAAATGAACATTTGTTGATTTTACAGGAAAGGCAAAAAGGTGCTTCAATTTCATGAGGAGAGAAGGGTTGACCATGAGAACACAGACAAAGTCAGCTCAGAAAATGCCACCAGTTTATGAGATGATCTCACATATAGAGACAGCAACTCAGAAGACAGCAGTGATACAACAAAAGTTGAAGAAATTGATATGTCTGGAACTAATAGTGATGAAGAAGAGAGCAGTGATGCAACAGAGGCTGAATAAAGTGATGTGCTGCATAATATCATAGTATTGGCATGTAAACATTACCTGTGGTAATTACTAAATAAAAATGTGTTCTGTTTTATGTTTAAAACATTGATTTCTTAATTTTTGATTGGAAAAGTGAGGGCCGTCTTATACATGGAAAAATATGGTAATCTTTCTACCTCTAAATCTATCCTATATAACACTCTCACATCAATTTTTCTAAAACAATATTTTATATGGGACACTCTCCTGCTCAAAGGAGAGTGTTCCATGAACTAGGGCAGTGGTCGGCAAACCGAAGCTCCCGAGCCACATGCGGCTCTTTGGCCCCTTGAGTGTGACTCTTCCACAAAATACCACGTGTGGGCATGTATGTACAGTGAAATTGAAACTTCGTGGCCCATGTGCAGAAGTTGGTTTTCAGGCTGGGCATGTCTATTTTGAAGAAGTGGCATTAGAAGAAGTGGAGGGTGGACATGTAGAGAGGATGAATGAAAGTAGATAGACGAAACAAGTATACAAAACGAGTGTGGATGGGAGAGTTGGAAGGGGTCGACCTCAGCGAATGTACCTCAATCAGATTGAGGACATTTTTAGCAAAGGCCAGCTTAGGAGTACCCTAATTAAGTTAATAACAATGTACCTACCTATATAGTTTAAGTTTAAAAAATTTGGCTCTCAAAAGAAATTTCAACCATTGTACTGTTGATATTTGGCTCTGTTGACTAATGAGTTTGCCGACCACTGAACTAGGGGATAAAATAAGAACCACTCTAGCATTTAGAGCCATCTAGAATTTGGCTTCAATCTATATTCCCTTATCTCTCCTTCTTCCCTAATAATAATAATAACACAGGTACTTGTTTAGTGCTTACTGTTGTTCAGAGACACATATGTACACACTCACACCCCCCACACACACTTATTTATTTACTTACTTATTTGTTTTCCTAACAGCCTTATAAGGTAGGTAACATAATAATCCCTTTTACTTGTAGTTAAGAAGCTCAAGATCACATAGTGAGAAAGTAGTAGAACTATGCCTTGAACTTTCCACTCTTATCGGATATTTCTATTCCTAGTTCCCTGAACACAGCACATGCATCCCTGCCTTGGCATCATCGTTTATTCCATGTATTTTGTCGAAAGAAGCTATTTCTTTACTCTATTGGACAAAATTCTGTCAGTCTTTTGGGACCAAATTCAAGCTTTCTGAGACTATCAAGCCCAGGCTACTTCTTCCTTCTTCACAGTCTTTCTTCATTTATAGTCCCATAGCACTTGACTTTATCACCCACTTGGCAGTTAATGTAGGATACCCTTATTTTTATATATTTACATTTATTTTTATTAATTCTGTTACCTTCACTAGATTGGAAGCTGCTTGAGGGCCAAAACCATGTCATAAACTCTGTTTGACTTACACTTACCTAGTGCCTGAGAATTTTAGATCCTGAGTAAATGTTTATTGATAAAAATTAATATTCATCACTATATACTAAACATCAAATATATGTTGTTCTAAGTTCTGAGGAAATAAAGATATAAAGAGAATTAGAATGTTGCTTCCTCCTTACCCTCAGGATCTCACAATCTGAAGGGGGAAAAAGACTTGTAAATGAAATATTACAGCGATGCGATTAGTGCTATATATGAATTGGATGTGTTCATCTTTGCCAAGGGAGATCTGATAAGGTGTCATCTGGTTATTAATTTAGGTCTAATCATATATATATATATATAAATTTTTATTATTTCAGAGAGGAAGGGAGACGGAGAGAGATGGAATCATCAATAATGAGAGAGAATCATCTATTAACTGCCTCCTGCATGCCCTCTACTGGGGATTGAGCCCATAACCAGGGCATGTGCCCTGACCTGGAATTGAACCATGACCTCCTGGTTCATAGGTTCATCCACTGAGCAACACTGGCCAGACAAGTCTAGTCTTGAATCAAAATTTTATCAGGTAAACAAGACATTTCCAGTAAAGAAAAACATTGCATAAAAGTGTTAGGCCCCTCAAAATTATTGTACTCTTGAATTGAAAATCATTGAACATGGCTGGAGAAAAGTATGTGTAGAGGGAGATAGGGAGATGATCCTAGAAATGTAAATAGGGGCCACATCACCAAAGGCCTTGTATGCTAGACAAAGGAAGTATGGTTTTTATTTTTAATTTAAACTAAAATTAGTCCCTTCAGTTAGGCAATTGGAAGGCCTATTGTGACCCTAGCAAAATAAATTTCAGTGGAGTGATAAGAGGACACCAAATCAAAGGAGGTTGAAGAGTGAACAGTGGTGAATTTAAACTATTATTTCCACACAATGGTTATATAGAAAGTAAGATATTATATGCTTGATAGAGAGAATAGAGGATTGAGGGAGGACCTCTTTGAGAAACCTTGAGGGAGGGAATATGTGATAGACATTGAAATGGGAGAAGATAATATACAGAGCACAAGCAAAGGAGTTCTTTGTACTGGAACAAGAATAGGTAACAGGAAAATGCAAAACAGGGAGAAATGGATATGGGTGCAGATAAGTTTATCAGTATAGAATGACATGTTTAGAGATTCTAGATTGATCCCTTGTGAAGGAGGTGAGATAGTTTGCTGAGACTGTAGGTGGGGAGTTTCTGGGTGACTTGAAAGGAGAGGTAAATAGAAGGAACAGTCTTGTGGATGGATATCAGATAGTAAATAAGATGGTGGATAATGTAGTCCAGGCTGATTGATGGAAGAAGGAAAGATCAAAGGGGTCTGGTAATCTGATAGAAAGCTATGTAGTCAAAAGATCAGAAATATTCATAAGGTGAAATATGAGTGCAGCATAAGGAAGTGAAGGAGAGAATAGAAATGATTATAGGTTATTGTATTCAGAAAGTGGGATAATAAAGTCTAATATTTCAGCAGTCATATATTCCCAGGCAAAGATAAGACCATCCTATATAATAAAAGAGAAACATGCAAATTAACTATCCCTCCACTACGCTCAAGCCACACCCAGCAGCCAATGAGGAGCGAGTATGTAAATTAACCCAACAAAGATGGTGGGTAATTTGAATACACAGAGCAGAGTGGGAGAGCTGGCAGCTTGGTGGGACGTGGCTCCCTCGGTCGCTCCCTCAGTAGCTCCCTTGGGGGGAAGTGGCTCCCTCAGGGAAAACCCAATGCCCGGGGAGCACCAGGAATGTTGGGAATCGTAGTTCTGATGGCAGCCCCAGGACTGGAAGTGGAAGCCCAGAGCACAGGGAGCACCAGGAATGCTGGGAATCATAGTTCTGGTGGCAGATGGATCTCAGACACTAGAGCAAAGTGAACCTGGAGCAAGTTACTGTTGCTGTTGGGGATGGAGGGAAAGTAAAGGTGAGAGACATAAGTAAAATCAGAGTGTCTAGGAAAAATTAAAGGGAAGATATCTTAAAACTTCCAGAAAATCTCCACCAATGGAGCAAAGAAAAAAAAATGCCTCTATTATTCTGTGAGCAACAAAACAAACTGGGTTGGGGGTCTCAGACAATTCGCTCATACGATTGCAAAGACAGACAGAAACTCTCGGATTGGAGAGGGCTCCCCTGAGGGCTCCTAGATTGGAGAGGGTGCGGGTCAGGCTGAGAGACCCCCCTCCACCCTCTCCCCCAGTGCACGAATCTTTGTGCACCAGGCCCCTAGTAGTTTTATAAGCAGATGTGGGGATAATAAGGAAATTTGGGAAATAAAGAATAGTAAAATCTTGGTAGATGTTGATAACCTTCAAAATATATCTCACATCAGACCATTTCTCACCAATTCCAGTGAAACTGTTACCATTATAATTAGCTAGTTATTAATACTAAGAAGAAAGCAAAGGAAAGGCCAGACATTGTAGGCATGTCATTTGGGCAGATTCACCAGGAAGCTGCAACTTTGCAGTCCTCAAGGACCATGAGTTCATTCCCTGCAGATCACTGGAGGAAAAGATCTAATAAAGGGGAGATAGCACATGTGCAGTAAAGTCAGGATGATGAGGGAAAATACTTGCCTGTCAGTCTAACCAGGAAACCATGGATTGACTAGAGAAGGTGGAACCACTACAAGTGCATGGAATCTCAGGTTAAAATCCCCAGACAAAGAATTATCTCTTTTTCATCTGGCTTTGGTCCTGCTTCTTTGCACTCACCCATGTTCTCTCCATAGCTATGTGGTCCAAGAAACTGCATCACTCATGGCCATACAGACCCCACATGTAGTAGACTATACCTGGGAACACAAGCTATGCTAGCTAGATGCTGAACTGTACTGTGCAAACATGGAACTGGAATTCTGGGCAATGGCTTTATCCTAGCTGTGCTGAAGACAGAGCTGGACTTTTTCCTTGGTGGGACAGAGGGATATGGGACCTTGGAAACTCAGGGTTTTGATTCCATGCAAATAAATATCATTGTCCCATGCAAGCCTCAGAAAATTACTTTTCTTGTGACATCTCAACAGCCCACTTCCACCAGCAACAGGTGGAGACATAGAGGACACCCCACCAATAGAACAACCACTTAGTCCAAGCCACCATCCATTTTTTCACTGACTTTCTACTTGATCTCTGGGATTCCCTTTATGCCTACTCCCCATCTTCCAACCCAGACTGTTATAGAACAGTAGGAAGGTAGGAAAATTCCAGGACAAGTAGAATTGGGAAACTAAGACAGACAGTTAAACAGCAGTTTGCAGCCACCTAGTAAATCCCATCTTCCCCAAAACAAGGGTACTTAAGAGTAAATGATTTGCACTCCTCCTCCCCAACCAGAGGGTAAGTAGCTTAAATCACTCTATTCATGGAGACAGATAACAGAAATCCAGTTAGTGCCATTTGCCAACCACACCCAAGGACAGACAAATTAAGAGAATAGATCTCATTTTGGTATAGCAGCATAAAGCTGGTAAATATTCTATTGATCCACCTCTAAGACATCCCCTAAAAGCCTTTAAAAGTCCTGAAAATGAAGGTCCCAGCACAATCTTTCTCCAGGGAGCATGCCTGTGCCATTCCCATGCCCCTCTCTTTCCCCAACAGGCATGTATCCCCTAACATTTAAAGCAGCGGTTGCCAACTGGTGGTCTGCAGCGCTTGGTGACCGCTGATCTAAAGGACTCCAGGAGACTTGCACTGGGGGAGAGGGTGGAGGGGGGTCAATTAGATGGAGCAATGGGTAGTGGCAGCTAAGTCCCAGGGAACTCTCCCTTAATGGAGCATGCCCTTGCCCTTCCTTTCCACTTCTCCTCCCCCCACAGGCATGTATCTCCTAACTTCTAAGGTACCCCATGAGACTTGCAACCAGGGGAGCAAGGGGCAGCGGCAGCTGGTCCCAGGCTAACACCCTGGAACCTGTCTCCAAGGCCCCCTATTCTCTAACTTCCCAGTGAGCCAAAGCAGCCCAGCCTAGGCTCTCCTGTTGCTTCTGTTCTCTTCCTTGATTCACTGACCTAAGTGTGTCTTTGCTGGGACCAGTAAATTCTCGCTTGCTTTCCTATACTTTGTCTCTTGATTGAAATCTTTCCCTCAAGAAAACAGGAACCAAGTTCTCATCATCTCCCCAGTAACAAGACTATAAATTAGATGAGATCATGTTCCCTCTCTCCTTTTCTCAAAATGAATATTCCATTGGCTTCCCACTACACTTACTTATGTATATGTCCTTACATGATCAGGCCCCAACTTTTTTAACCTTACCACCTAGCACTTCTCCTATCTTCATTGTGTTTCAGCTACACTGGGCTTCTCGCTGTTCTAAGTGCACACACAGTAAGTATGCTTTAGGGCTTTTGAACCTTTGGACTTGCTCCATCACCTATAATGCAGCCTTACTACAATCTTTGCAGATGTCTTAATGACTCCTCCCCTTACTTCATTCAAGTCTATGCCAAAATTTCTCCTCAGAGAGGCCCTTTCCTTAACTATATCCTTAAAATTATAAGGGTCTGTCTTTCTCTACCTCAATTTCCTGCATTATTTTCCTTATAACACTTATCACTAACAGATACTTTGTTTGTTCATCTCTCCTGCTCCACCCTCCACCTGGAATTTATGCTTTTGGGAAACATGATTTTTCTTATCCCCTGTTTTATCTCATAGCACCTAGAAAAATTTCTGGCATGAAGTAGGACTCAAGACAAGTAGTAAAACACTTGCTCAAGGCAAAACTCTGTCTTACTAGTAAAAGCTGGAGATACAAGATGAATAAGGTTGTTACTGTAAGCAGCAGCAACCTCTGCTGAGGAACCAATAGGAGCACAGAACCAAGGACACTGCCTGGAGAATGGCAGAAAATGAAGTAATATTGGAAGTTTAACTGTTTAAATGGCCATTTTTTTCCACTTTTTTTTTGTGCTGCGACAACCTGCATAAAATCCAGGACCCTGGTTTCTCAAAAAAACACCCTAAACAGATCTTTGCAAACATGTTAAATTCTGGGCCATCCATATGCCTGTTACCTTGCCATTTAATAATACCAGCAAACAATGAAAACAGAATGAGAAGTTAGGTGATAAGATTATCTCAAAATATCAGAAAACAATAGCAAGTGCCTATGAGTTTCTACTTTTTAAAAAAATATTGTGCTTTTCCTCAAGGACTTAAAGCTGCAGAAAATGCTTTTCAAACTTATATGAAATAATCTTTTTGCAGGATTTTTTTAATCCTTCCCATAGGATTAACCTCTCCAAAACCTTTTCCTAATGCATATATCCACATTCTTCATGTTGTTTTATCTGCACTCTTTTTCCAAGCCAAAAAGTGAAAAAAAGAAGAAAATTAAAAGAAAAAGCATAGAGTTAAATTGCAGCTATTTGCAGTCATCCTAAGAAGTTTTCCATTTTCATTGACTTTCCCACCTGCACAATGTTAAGACTTCTGAACCTTGTTATTTAAAATAGGAGCTAAAGACTAAGCCAGGACTACTGAGTCATGATGGTTATCAAAGAAACAGATTAGGGGTGCCTGGTGTTATGATAAGAATTCTCAAGCTTTTATACCTACCCTTACCACCCTTCCCTCAAGGAAAAAACAGCCCCTGGTGTAGAGGCACTGCAACATTTTTCCGTCTTAATCTCTTGAAATGCATCTGTTACCCTCAGGCATCTGTAAATTCCAAGAAGTTGTATATTTTGATTTCAACACACCAAAGCACTTTCTTGTATACTTTATTATCATTATGTGTGCTAAAGATATTTTCGTGTATGCTCATATTTATCTGCATCATGACATGAGAAAGAGGCAATGTTAAATGAGGACACATTTGTAATACCTTAACCAATAAAGAAATTTTTAAAAAAAGAAACAAATTTGCTTCTCACAGGAAATGGTTAAGTTGTAGCTGAAGCCACTTTTAAGAAAAACTGTGGAACAGTGCTTATGCCAGTGGTTCTCAACCTTGGCTGCACATTAGAATCACCTGGGAATCTTTTTAAAATCCTGATTTCTGGGCCTCATCCTCCGGAAATTCTGTTTCTTTGTTATGGAGTGGGGCCACAACATTAGTAACAAAGAAACAGATTTTCCAGAGGATGAGGCCCAGAAATCAGGATTTTAAAAAGACTCCCAGGTGATTCTAATGTGCAGCCAAGGTTGAGAACCACTGGCTTATTGGGAAATCATGCTCCATCTAATTGGTGTAGTTCCCAACCAGTTCCCAACCTCTTGCTCAAGCTGTGCTTCTTTTTTGGTTCCATGATCTCATGTGCTTGACTGAATGAATGACAAGCTTTATTGTTCCAGTTTCCTGAGTTAGCTTATTGTGAATCTGGATAATTGCAATAGGACTGTGTGAGCTACCTGTTTTCTAAATTTCTAATTTTTTCCCCTAACAATGGCAGTGAAATTAGAATGACAAGTACATTAATAAATACTAAATGCACCACTCACTTCTTTTTTGACATGTCTTGGTGATGGATTGGACTAAGGGTATGAAGAAAAGATAAGGGTAAAAAATGACTCCAATATTTTTAATAATCTTAATAATCTTAAAAATATTAAATAGAAAATATTTAAATTAAATATGCCCAATACAGTCCTAGTTTTAAAATCTTTGTCAAGAGGAAAAAAATCATGCCTTTCCTTTTTTTGCTTCTATATATTTTATTTATTTATTTAATGACTTTTCATTAATCCTACTTTCCCAGACCTTTCAGGAAATGCTGTAGTACCTCCACCTTATTCTCAAGTAAAGGTTTATTTTTTAACCCCCTTAGGTATGTTGGCAATATGTTACCTTTGAATAAATTATAATCACTTGTACAAACATTTTTATTCATAAACATTCCTAAGTTTGCCCTGCAGACATATGTTGTACTATATTACAAATTCCATTATAGGTTTCTTGATTGGTCAAGAAACCTTTTATTACTATACTAGTGGCCCAGTGCATGAAATTCATGCATGGGGCGGGGTCCCTCAGCCCAGCCTTCACCCTCTCCAATCTGGGACCCCTCAGGGGATGTCCAACTGCCGGTTTTGGCCTAATTGGGCCTAAATCGGCAGTCGGATATCCCTCTTGCATTTTGGGACTGCTAGCTCCTAACTGTTCACCTTCCTGCCTGCCCAATCACCCCTAACCACTCTGCCTGCCGACCTGCTTGCCCCCAACTGCCCCCCCCCACTGATCACCCCCAACGGCCCTCCCCTGCCAATTGCCTTCCCCTGATGGCCTCATGGCCCCCAACTGCCCTCCCCAGACAGCCTCATGGCCCCTGTTATGCCCAGCTTTCAGGATCCCCAAAAGACCAACAGGGAGCCAGCTGAGTCTGATGCAAAAGCAGAGTCTTTATTCGAGCTAGCTTGGCTCCCCGACCACACTCACTGACGCAGCGGCAAGCAGCAGAAAGAGCTAGCTCTGTGTGGAGAGAGGTTTTATAGGGGTGTTGGAGTAAGGGGAGGAGAAAGGACTGTGGGCCCTGCCAATTGGCCGGGCGCAAGTTGGTGTCTTGTTACACAGGATGTGGTCGTATCTATGGCGTGCACTTCCCTTGATTGTCATTGGTTAGTTTAAAGAAATCCTAGGTGTGGCTAGCAGAGGCTTGGGCTTCGGGGAGAAGCTCCTTGCCGAGCACATGGTTAAGGCTGCTGCCAAAAAAAATGGACGGCGTAGCCCTTTCCCTGGGGCAAGATGGAGGGCGTAGCCCTCACCCTGGGGCAAGATGGAGGGCATAGCCCTCACCCTTTCAGCCCCCAACTGCCCTCCCTGGCCAGTCTCCAGGAAGGTCTCCCAGTCTAATTAGCATATTACCCTTTTATTAGTATAGATTTTTTAGTATGGTTCTTATCTCAATTTTATCACAGCGGGGTTGCTTAATTAATGTATCATGGGCCCTGCCTCACTCTCTGGCCCCCAGACTCATATATTCAACTGCCTATGAAAGCTATGCTTGAAGGCAACTTAAACTTGGTATGGCCAAAATAGAACATTTAAGTCTCCCCATCCCAAAAGGCTCCTCCCTTAGTATTTCCTATGTCAATAAATGTGACTATTTACTCAACTGCTAGAGTAAAAAAAAATTGAGTCATTTTTGACCCTTATCTTTTCTTCATACACTTGGTCCAATCCATCAACAAGACATGTCAGTTTTACCTTCAAAATTTATCCAAAATCAAAATATTTTTTACCATCTCCACTATTATATTCCCAGTCCAAGCCACTATGAACTTTTGCCTACTTAACCTCCAGTAGCCTTTCATTGGTCTCCTTGTTTCTACTCTTGACCCCTACAAACTATCCAGTTCATAGCAATTAGATTGATCTTTAAAAACCCCATATCATCATTGCCGAAACCAGTTTGGCTCAGTGGATGGAGCGTCTGCCTGTGGACTAAAAGGTCTCAGGTTCGATTCCGGTCAAGGGCATGTACCTGGGTTGCAGGCACATCCCCAGTGGGAGATGTGCAGGAGGCAGCTGATTGATTTCTCTCTCATCGATGTTTCTCTCTATCTCTCTCCCTTCCTCTCTGTAAAAAAAAAAAAAAATCAATAAAATACATTTAAAAAAAACAAAACAAAACAACCCATATCATCATGACAACCTCCTTCTTTAAATAATCCAATGGTTTCCCACTGCACTGAGAATAAGTTTCAAATTCATTTACCAGGGCTTACAACCCTCTCTGACCTATTTTCCTGTTACTCTTCCCTCCACTCACTCTTTTCCAACCACCACTGTGTTACTACTTTTCCAAGAACACAAAAACTCATTCTTTGATTCAGATTCTTTACACTTGCTTTCCTGTGCCAGGAGCCGGTCCATCCTTGCTGTTTCAAGGGACCTGGCATATATGGCATACTGTTCTTAATATGTTTGCTCACCTTCTTGGCCCTATGTGTTTTAACCAAGGTCACCTCTCTGAGAAAGGTTGTTTCCCCAGGTAGGGATTTTCCCCTGAAGTTAGGGAGGGAATAAAACCCCTTAACTAAGTGCCAGGCGGGTAATTAATCACTTTCACTATGAACAATCATGCTTAAGCTACATAATCTTTACTCCCTGGAATGGAGATAAGAAATGCCCTAACCTTTGGAATAGAGATTGATAGGATTGGAATCAACTGGTATAAATACAGATGTAACAAGACAACAGGACACAGAACCTAGACACAGAACCTAGACACAGAACCTACACAGAACCTAGAGACAGAAGAACTTCGCTGGAGAGAACATGGCAAAAGAAACTGGCGACAGAACCTAGCGAGAGAACCTGGCTGGAGAACCTAGAGACAGAACCTGGCTACAGAACCTGGATATAACATGGCAAGAGAACCTGACTAGAACCTGGTGACTGAACCTGGCTGAAGAACCTAGAGACAGAACCTGGATAGAACATGGCAAAAGAACCTGACTAGAACCTGGTGACTGAACCTGGCTGGAGAACCTGGACAGAATCTGGCTGGAGAACCTAGCGAGGGAACATGGCTACAGAACCTGGCTGGAGAACCTGGATGGAGAACCTAGCGAGGGAACATGGCTACAGAACCTGGCTGGAGGACCTGGAGAACCTGGCTGGAGAACCTAGCAAGAGAACATGGACACAGAACCTGGCTGGAGATCCTGACCAGAACTTGGCTAGAGATCCTGGCTAGGCTGCTGATCATCTGAACGCTGTCTCCGTGTCATTCCTTCTTCGCCGACTCCATCCACACCT
The DNA here is from genome assembly GCF_963259705.1 of Myotis daubentonii. Lineage (NCBI taxonomy): Eukaryota > Metazoa > Chordata > Mammalia > Chiroptera > Vespertilionidae > Myotis > Myotis daubentonii. The sequence goes on from NC_081861.1 coordinate 108,045,133, forward strand.
TTGGGGACCCCTGGACCTGCTGGGGTTGGACCCCAGCATTCCTGTATGTTGTGAATGCTATCTTCTCAGACCGTTGCATAGCTTGTTGCTGTTTTCTTTCATATTTCTGCTCAGTTGTTACCTCTTCAGAAAGGCTTTTCCCTGAGCACTTTTTTATTTCTTTGTTTTTACTTATTTTCCAAGACTTATTGAGGTATAATTGACAAATAAAAATTGTATGTATTTAATGTGTACAATATGATGTTTTGGTATACAGTGTATTCACATATATACTGGGAAATGATTACCACAACTAACCTAACTAACATACTATATACATCACATCACATAGTTACCTTTTTTGTGGTGAGAAAAATTAAGATCTACTTTTTTACCAAATTTCAAGCATACTATACAGCATTATTAAGAATAGTCACCACAGTGTACATTAGATCCCAAATTTATTCATCCTACATAACTAAAACCTTGTACCCTTTGACTAACATCTCCTTATTTCCCCCACATCTAACCCCTAACAACCACCATTCTACTCTCCACTTTTATGACTTTTAAACACAGCTGCATGTCCACAGATGTTTCCCACTGGGTTTAGAGGCTAGTTAATGATAGGTTCCACATTTATTTATCTTTTCAGCATAGTGACTTCAAGTTCTCTCTCCTACTTAGAGAGAAATATGGAGAGAGAGAGAGGAGAGAGAGAGAGAGAGAGAGGGAGAGAGAGAGAGAGAGAGAGAGAGAGAGAGAGAGAGAGAGAGAGACTAGGAGAGACAAAGAAACATGTTTACAGAGGGGGATAGTCAAAGAGACATAAAAAGTGATAGAAGGGATGGAGTGTAAAGGTTCACACAGACTCCTACTAGAAAACTCTCAAAATGGAGGACCTTCATAACATAAAGGATGTTCAGAGAGAAAAATAAGGGGCATGAAAAAGATTCCTCAGGAACAATGAACTGATTTATGTTCCTGTGTATCCCCTACTCTGAGTCTCAGAAGATATATGCGGGAAGCCACCACTTGCCGATACTGTCACAAGAGTGCACCAAGGAACACGGAAGGCCGATGGACCTTGGGTGTTAGCAGGGCTGACTCTAAGCACCTAGTCTGTTGAGATAGTGGTGGCTCAAGGCAATTCCCTAACCTGATAATCCTTTTACTGTTTACCACACTTTACCTTTGATGTGTCTGTATGCATTGCTAAAGGGCAAATGTGTATTCAAGTAAATAAATAGCGGACCAGGCCAGAAGTCTGTGTGCCTCAAGAAAGAGATCTCCACCTGACTCCCATGCCTTCTAAATTCATATTTCTTGTATAGCATTTTCATTTGTGCGTCGGAGACTCCTTTAGATCCTGAACCCGCCCGAAGGTCATGGCAGATATAGACCAGAAATAGCACATTACTATTTCCCAGAACTGCAGCAACTACTTACTAGTTTTATAACTTTCAGTAACTTTATTTAGTCTTCTTGAGCTTTAGTTTCCTTATCTGTCAAATATGGATAATCCCATATACATGGTACACTAACACTTGCTTAGTGAAAAATACTTGCTCAGTAAATGATAGTTGCTATCACCATCATCAACAAGATACCTGGAGTGTCCCCTATACCAGCCACTTATGACAGCTACCCTGTCTTTAACACTTCAATTCTTTTCTGACATGAAATAAAAAGCATATTGAATAAAAATTGTCCTGGGACAGTCTTATGTATGACAAGTGTCAATTATTTGTTCGTTTGTTTTCTAAGAAATAGATTCTCACTACATTTGTTAGCTGTTGTAATTCATATTTGTAAGTGTGTGTTGGTTTTATGAGTTATTTAATCAAGAGTGTCTGAATTAAAGGTCATTAATTGAGATGATGGTATTATTTTACTCTGCAGAGCAATTGTCTGTTTTGCAGATTCATTTATTCAGAATATGAGTCCTGCTTACTTCATAATTAAGCACCTAAGTGGGCTTCTAATTCTTTATATCACATTGTTTAATGTAGCTTTATGAGGAGGAAAAAAAGGGAAACCTGGAAATAAAACAACAGTAAGTAAATGAGACAAATAAGCACTGATGAATCATGGAATGTTAGCCTGAAAAAAACATAGTAATTATCAAAACTAGCTACAGAGGAGAAAAAATGAAGAGTATTTTTTCCAATCAAAGCAGGCTTAAAACACAGGGTTTATGATGTTGAATAGAATGCCCTTCCCCCTACTTAGTCTCCTTGTTAAAAGTATGAAACATGGCAGTATTGAGGGTTCTGCAAGGGGATTATTCATGAGAGCACTTAAGCCCACTTCAAATTGCAGAAAAAATGAGTAGAGGAGAGCACCATGGGAAAATGGAGATGGGAAAATTGGGGTGGAGATAGGGTGCACTCATACTTTACATTGTGAGCCGCTGGCTTTGGCTTGTTGCTTTTGAAGATTGGGGGAGTAGCAGAAGCCTCACTGTATGATCTCCCCAGAATATAAATTATAAGAGTTTAACTTGTAACATGAACAAGGAAACTTTGAATGCACATTAAAATAATTCTATCAACCTGTGACTTTTATTTCATTTTTATCAAATTTTCAGTTATTTTGTGTGTGTCCCCTGAAGTTGAAAAAATATGCACTAAATATAGATTGAAAATAATTTTTCCCTTTCATTCTCACTGGACTACACAATAATACTATGATAGTTGTGGTGTGTGTGTGTGTAATAGAATTAGTAAACCAATTACAATCCCTGGTATAGTCTGAGGATATATTTTTTATCTTAAATGATCAATATTGAAGATTTTACTTAGAGTTATCTATATATAGCTATACATAGCTATCTATATCTATCTACAGATTTACATATCTGTAGATAGATATAGATAGATATGTATATATATATATATAGATTGATATATATATGTAGATATATATCAGTATTTATATATAGATATATATAGATATATATTGATATGTAGATATAGATATAGATAAAAGCCCAAGTGATTATCTATATATATAAAAGCCTACCTGACTGAACAACAGGTTGACTGGTCGCTATGACATGCACTGACCACTAGGAGGCAGAGGCTCAATGCAGGAGATGCCCCCTGGTGGTCAGTGTTCTCCCACAGCAGGAGCGTAACTCAGCTAACCTACAGGTGCCAGACACAGGGCTCATGGCTGGCCACCGCAGCCTGGAGACCACAGCAGAGTGGCAGCGAGCCTACTGAGCAGAGGCAGTGGCAGGCAAAATGGGCCAGGATGAGCAGGAGCGGTAGGCAAGAGTGGCAGGCAGGAGGGGCATGCAGCATTGGACTGCCAGTTTTGGCCAGATCCCCACAGGCCATGCTGAGTGATGCCACCAGTGCACGTATCTGTGCACTGGGCCTTTAGTTGAAAGATAAAATTTTACAGGAAGTTCAGTCTTTGCTTGCTTGTTTATTTTTCCTTCCTTTCCCCCAGAATGAGCTCTAATGTTTACTAGATAACTGATCAATTGTGGTGATATCTAAATTATCACTGCAATATAAGAAAAAAGTGAAAAACAGAAGAGAAATTTTGTGGATGAGCTCGGAGGGAAATGTCTTTCTAGTGTATTGCAGTTTTTTCAGTCATGACATGATGGAATTGTGGACCATGGCATATAGAGGAATCTGTTTACTTCCTCTAGGAAAAAAATAGGTTTTTAAAAAATTCATTATCGTTTAAAATATTACATATAGTATTTCATATGTCTTCTTTTTCCTCCTTTGACCTCTGCCTGGCCACCCCCATCCCCCAGAACATGCCCATATCCCCTTAGAGTCTGTGATTATTGGTTATACTTATATGCATGCATACAAGTCCTTTGGTTGATCTCTTAACCCCCCCTTCCCTACCTTCCCTCTGAAGTTTCACAGTCTGTTCAATGCTTCTCTGTTCCTGGATCTACTTTTGTTCATAAGTTTATGATGCTAATTATATTCCACAATGGGTGAGATCATGTGATATTTGTCTTTCTCCAACTGGCTTATTTTGCTAAGCAAATGCTCTCCATGTCCATCCAAGCTGTTGTAGATAATAAGAGTTCCTTCTTTTTTACAGCAGTGTAGTATTTAATTATGTAGATGTACCACAATTTTTTGATCCATTCATCTGCAGATGGGCACTTAGGCTGTTTCCAAATATTAGCTATAGTAAATTGTGCTGCTATGAAAATAGGGATGCATATATCCTTTCTGATTGGTGTTTCTGAACTCTTGGGATATATTCCTATCAGTGGGATTACTGGGTCAAATGGGAGTTCCATTTTTAAATTTTTGAGGAGACTCTATCCAAGGGTGGGCAAACTTTTTGACTTGAGGGCCACAATGGGTTCTTAAACTGTACCGGAGGGCCGGAACAAAAGCATGGATGGAGTGTTTGTGTGAACTAATATAAATTCAAAGTAAACATCATTACATAAAAGGGTACGGTCTTTTTTTTTTTTTAGTTTTATTCATTTCAAACGGGCCGGATCCGGCCCGCGGGCCGTAGTTTGCCCACGGCATACTGTTTGCCACAGTGACTGCACCAGTCTGCATTCCCACAAGCAGTGCACGAGGGTCCCTTTTTCACTACATCCTCGCCATCACTTGTCATTTGTTGATGATAGCCATTCTGACAGGTGTGAGATAGCATCTTATTGTCATTTTGATTTGCAATCTCGCAGATGATTAGTGACTTTGAGCATATTTTCATGTCTCTTGACCTTCTCTATGTCCACTTTAGAAAAGTGTCTATTTAAGTCCTTTGCCCATTTTTCCATTACATTGTTTATTTTCCTTTTGTTAAGTTGTATGAGTTCCCTGTAAATTTTGGAGATTAGGCAAAAATGAAAGAGGCAAAATAACAACAGACCCCACAGAAATACAAAGTATTGTTAAAAAACAATACTATGAACAACTCTATTCCAACAAACTAGACAACCTAGAGGAAATGGACATATTTCTAGAAAAATGTGACCTTCCAAAACTCAATCAGGAAGAATCTAAAAATCTCAATAGGCTGAAAACTATGAAGGAAATTGAAGTAGTAACCAAAAAGCTTCCAGCAATCAAAATCCCAGGGCCAGTCTACTTCACAAGGGAGTTTTACCAAACACTCAAAGAGCAAATAAAACCTATCCTCCTCAGACTATTTCAAAAAATTTGAGAGAAAGGCACACTCCCAAGCTCTTTCTATGAAGCTAGCATTACCCTAATCCCAAAACCAGATAAAGACAACACAAAGAAAGAGAATTACAGGCCAATATCCCTCATGTACATAGATGCCAAAATCCTCAACAAAATTCTAGCAAATCTAGAAAAACCATACTCCATAACCAAGTAGGATTTATTCTGGGGATTCAAGGATGGTACAATATCCACAATTAAATAAATGTGATACATCACATAAGCAAATTGAGGGATAAAAATCACAGTCATATCAAATGATGCAGAAAAATCATTTGACAAAATTCAACACATTTTCTTGATAAAAACCCTCAGCAAAGTGAGAATAGAGGGATCATAACGCGATATAATAAAGCCTTATATGAAAAACCTACAGCCAATATTAAACTCAATGGGGAAAAACTAAAACCATTTCACCTAAGAACAAGAATGAGACAGGGATGCCCACTTTCACCACTCCTGTTCAACATAGCACTGGAAGTGCTAGCCATAGCAATTAGACAAGAAGAAGAAATAAAAGGTACCCAAATTAGAAAAGAAGATGTAAAACTGTCATTATTCACAGATGACATCATACTATACATAGAAAACCCTAAAGACTCCATAAAAAATTATTAGGCTTAATAAAAAATTTGGCAATATAAAAGGAGACAATATTAACGACAAGAAATCTATGGCATTTTTATGTACCAATAGTGAATTTACAGAAAGAGGGATTAAAAAAACAATCCAATTTACCATTACACCACAAAAAAGATACCTAGGAATAAACTTAACTAAGGAGGGTAAAAGATCTGTACTCAGAAAGCTACAGTAAACTGAAAAAAGAGATAGAGGAAAACATAAACAGATGGAAGAACATACCGTGCTCATGGATTGGTAGAATCTACATCACTAAAATATCCATACTACCAAAAGCAATGTATTGATTCAATGCACTACCCATTTAAATACCAACAGCATATTTCACAGATCTAGAAAAAGCACTCCAAAAATTCATCTGGAATTAAACAAACAAACAAACAAACAAAAAACAAATAGCTGCAGCCATCCTGAGAAAGAAGAACAAAGTAGAAGGGGTTTCAATACCAGATATCAAGCTGTATTACAAAGCCACTGTTCTCAAAACTGCCTGGTACTGGCACAAGAACAGACATACATACCAATGGAATAGAAGAGAGAACCCAGAAATATACCCAAATCACTATGCTTAATTAATATTTGACAAAGGAGGCAAGAACATACAATGGAGTCAAGACAGTCTCTTCAATAAATGGTGTTGGGAAAATTGGACAGGTGTATGCAAAAAATGAAACTAGACCACCAACTTACACCATACACAAAAATAAATTGAAAATGAATAAAAGACTTACATATAAGATGGGAAATCATAAAAATCTTAGAGGAATCCACAAGCAGCAAAATCTCAGACATATGCCAAAGCAATAGCTTCACCAATACAGCTCCTAGGGCAATGGGAACTAAAGAAAAAATAAACAAATGGAACTACATCAAAATAAAAAGCTTTTGTACACCAAAATAAACCATCAACAAAACAACAAGAAAGCCCACTGCATTGGAAAACATATTTGCCAATGTTATCACCGATAAGGGTTTAATCTTCAACATTTACAGGGAACTCATACAACTTAACAAAAGGAAGATAAAAAACCCAATCAAAAAAGGGGCAACGGACTAAACAGATACTTTTCAAAAGAGGACATAAGGAAGGTCAAGAGACATCTAAACATGCTCAAAGTCACTAATTATTTGAGAGATGAAAATCAAACAACAATGCCATACCATCTAACTCCTGTCAGAATGGCTATCAACAAATCAACAAATGACAAGTGCTGGAGAGGATGTGGAGAAAAAGGAACCCTAGTGCACTGCTGGTGGGGATGCAGACTGGTGCAGCCACTGTGGAGAACAGTATGGAGTTTCCTCAAAAAACTGAAAATGGAACTTCCATTTGACCCAGTGATCCCTCTTCTAGGATTATATCCTAAAAATCTAGAAACACCAATCAGAAAGAATATATGTACCCCTATGTTCATAGCAGCACAATTTACCATAGCTAAGATCTGGAAACAGCCTAAGTGCCCATCAGAAGATGAATGGATTAAAAAACTGTGGTACATCTACACAATGGAATACTATGCTGTTGTAAAAATGAAGGAATTCTTACCATTTGCAACAGCATGGATGGAACTGGAGAGCATTATGCTAAGTGAAATAAACCAATCAGAGAAAGATAAATATCATATGATCTCACTTATTTGTGGAATATAATGAGCAACATAAATTGATGAACATAAACAGATCCAGAGAAAGAGACTGTCAAAACTCAGAGGGAAGGTAGGGGAGGGTGGGGGTAAGGGGGAGAGATCAACCAAAGGGTGATGCATGCAATAAGCTTAACAAATGGACACAGACACCAGGGGGTGAGGGCATGAGTGGGGGGTAGGGGGAAATGGGGAGATAAGGACACATATGTAATACCTTATCCAATAAAGAAAAAAAGTAAAATAAATAAATAAAATTTTTGGAGATTAGGCCCTTATCAGAGATAACATTGACCAATATGTTCTCCCAAACAGTGGGCTTTCTTGTTGTTTTCTTAATGGTTTCTTTTTTTGTGCAAGCTTTTTATTTTGATGTAGTACCATTTGCTTATTTTCTCCTTAGTTTCCTTTGTCCTAAGAGCTATATTGGTAAAGATATTGTTACGACATATGTCTGATATTTTTATGGTTTCCCGTCTCATTTTTAAGTGCTTTATCCATTTTGAGTTTATTTTTGTGTATGGTGTAAGTTGATGGTCTAGTTTCTTTCTTTCTTTTCTTTTCTTTCTTTTTTTTTGCATGTATTTGTCCAATTTTCCCAACACCATTTATTGAAGAGACTGTCTTGACTCCATTTTATGCTCTTGCCTCCTTTGTCAAGTATTAATTGACCATAATGGCTTGCATCAATTTCTGGGTTATCTGTTCAGTTCCATTGGTCTATATGTCTATTCCTGTGCCAGTACCAGGCTGTTTTGGGAATAGTGGCACTGTAGCATGGCTTGATATCTGGTATTATTATCCCTCCAACTTTGTTCTTCTTTCTCAGGATTGCTGTGGCTATTCGGGGTCTTTTTTTAAAATTTTTATTCCATATGAATTTTTGGAAAGTTTTTTCTAGGTCTATGGAATATGCCATTGGTATTTTAATGGGGATTGCACTGAACCTATAGATTGCTTTCATTAGTATGGACATGTTAATGATGTTGAGTCTACCAATCCATGATCATGGTATGTTCTTGCATTTGTTTATGTCTTTCTCTATTTCTTTTTTCAATGTCCTGTGTTTTTTCTGAGTACAGGTCTTTTACCTCCTTAGGTAAGTTTATTCCTAGGTATCTTAATTTTTTGGTTGCAATGGAAAATGGTTTTCTTAAAAGTTTCTCTTTCTCTGAGTTCATTATTGTTGTATAAAAAGGCATAGATGTCTAGGTGTTAATTTCGTATTCTGCTACCTTGCCAAATTTATTTCTTAGGCCTAGAAGCTCCTTGATGGAGTCTTTTGAGTTTTCTATGTACAAAACCATGTCATATGCAAATAATGACAGTTTTACTTCTACTTTTCCAATTTGGATGCCTTTTATTTCTTCTTATCTGATCGCTATGGCTAGCACTTCCAGTACTATGTCAAACAGGAGTGCTAAGAGTGGGCATCCATGTCTTGATCCTGTTCTTAGGAAAAATGGTTTTAGTTTTCTCAGTAAATATTATGTTGGCTGTAAGTTTGTCATATAAGGCTTTTATTATGTTGAGTTATGATCCCTCTATTCCCACTTTACTGAGAGTTTTTATCAAGAAAGGGTGTTGGATTTTTTCAATGTTTTTTTCTGCATCAACTGATATTATGTGATTTTTATCTCTCAGTTTCTTTATGTGATGTATCATGTTTATTGATTTGTAGATATTGTACCATACTTGCATCCTCAGAATAAATTCCACTTGGTCATGGTGTATGATCTTCCTAATGTAGTGCTGGATCCAATTTGCTAGAATTTTGTTGAGGATTCCAGCATCTATGTTCATTAGAGAAATTAGCCTAAAATTCTCTTTCTTTGTAGTGTCTTTATCTCATTTTGGTATTAAGGTAATGCTGGATTCATAGAATGAGCTTGGAAGGGTGCCTTTCTTTTTAATTTTTTGGAGTAATATGAGGAGGATTGGTGTTATTTTTTCTTTGAATGTTTGGTAAAACTCCCCTGTGAAGCTGTCTGCCCCAGGGCTTTTGTTTGCTGGAAGTTTTTTGATGGCTGCTTCAATTTCCTCCATAGTTATTGGCCTATTCAGTTGATTGAGTTTTAGAAGGTCATATTTTTTCTAGGAATATGTCCATTTCTTCTAGGTTGACCAGTTTGTTGGAATAGAGTTGTTCATAGTATTTTTTACAATTCTTTGTATTTCTGTGGGGTCTGTTGTTATTTTGCCTCTTTCATTTCTGATTTTGTTTAATTGGGTCCCCTCTGTTTGCTTCTTTATGAGCCTGGCTAGAGGTTCATCAACCTTGTTTATCCTTTCAAAGAACCACCTCTTGGTTTTATTGATGTTTTGTATTGTTTGTTTTTTTGCTATTTTTTTTTTTTTGGTCTCTATGTCGTTTATTTCCCCTTTGCTCTTTATTATGTCCTTCCTTCTCCTCACTGTGGTCCTTCCTTGTTGCTCTCTTTCTAATTCTTTAAGTTGAAGAGTTATATAATTTGTTACCTTTTTTTTGTTATTTTGAGGTAGGCCTGTAGAGCTATGAACTTACCTCTCAGGACTGCTTTCACTGTGTCTCATAGACTTTGGATTGTTGTGCTTTCATTGTCATTTGTTTCCAGGATGTTTTTAATTTCTTCTTTGATCTCTTTGGTAATCCAGTCATTATTTATTAGCATACTATTTTGTCCCCAAGTGTTTGAAGTTTTTTGTTTGTTTGTTTGTTTTATTGTAGTTGATTTCTAGTATTATGTCATTGTGGTCTGAGATGATGTTTGATAATGAAAATACTTTGCCTGTGTCCCAATATGTGGCCTATCTTTGAAAATTTCCCATGCGCACATGAGAAGAATGTATATTCCCTAGCTTTGGGGTGAAATGTTCTGAAGATGTCAATTAAGTCCATATGATCTGTGAATCATTTAGGATTGCTGTTTCTTTGTTGATTTCTTATCTAGAGGATTTATCCAGTGATGTCAGTGGTCCCCTACTATGATTGTATTGTTGTCAACCTCTCCTTTGATATCTTCCACAATTTTTGTATGTATTTGGGTGCTCCTGCATTGGGTGCATATATGTTTACCAGGGTTATATCCTCTTGTTGTATTGATCCCTTTAATATTATGAAGTGGCCTTCCTTATCTCTTGTTATGGCCTTCACTTTGATGTCTATTTGGTCAGATATAAATATTGCTACCTTAATATTTTTTCATTTCTATTTTCATGAAAAATATTTTCCCACACCTTCACTTTCAGTCAGTGTGAGTCCCTTGTTCTTAGGTGGGTCTCTTGTAGACAGCATATATATGGGTCATGTTCTCTTATCCATTCAGTGACTCAGTGTCTTTTGATTGGAGCATTTAGTCCATTTATACTTAAGGTTATTATTGATAGATAGCTGTTTCTTGCTATTTTTATTATTTATGCCTGTGTTCCTTCTTCCTAATCTATTTCTTCTTTGTACAACAGTCCCATTAGCATTTCTTCCATTGTTGGCTTGGTAGTGATACACTCCTTGAGGCTCTTTTTTTTTGTCTGTGAAGTTCCTGATTTCCCCATTAATTTTGAATGATAGCCTTCCTATATAGAGTATTCTCAAATTCAATTCCTTGCTTTGCATCATTTTGTATACTTTATCCCATTTCCTTGTGGCCTGATGTGTTTCTGTTGAGAAATCATTTGATAATCTAATGGGAGACCCCTTGTAGGTCTCTCTCTCTCTCTCTCTCTCTCTCTCTCTCTCTCAGCTTTTAAGATCCTCTCTTTGTTGTTAATGTTTGCCATTGTAATTATGATGTATTTGGTGTGGGTCTTTTAAGGTTCATCTTGTTTGGAACTCTCTGTGCTTGTGTGACTTTTTCTTCCCCAAGTCAGGGAAATTTTCTTTCATTATTACTTAAAATAGGTTTTCTAAACTTTGCTCCTCTTTTTGTAGTTCTGGCAGCCCTATTATATGTATGTTACTTCATTTCATGTTGTCCCAAAGCTCCTCTGCCTCTCCTCCTGCTTTGTAATATTTTTCTCCAATTGCTGTTCAGATTGGGTGTGTTTCTTTGCCTTGTCTTCTAACTCACTAATTCAGTTTCCACTTCTAGTCTAGTGTTCAAGCTTCCATTGTGTTTTTTATTGTAGCTATATAATTCTTGATTTTCTACATAAGTTGTTAATTTTTTTATCCAGCCAATTTATGAACTGTATGACCCTTACTCTGAATTCCTTTTCTGATGTATTACATGCCTCTATTTCATTCAGCACATTTTCTGACAATTCCTCCTTTTCTTTCCTTTGGGGGTTGTTACTTTGTCTCTCCATTTTTGCTCTCAGAGAAGGATAAAGGCGTGGAGTCCTGCGGGGCCTGTGGCTGAAGCGGCGGGCTTGGCAGGAGGATCGTGCACTCTGAGATTCACCAGGGGGCCCATGCACTGGGATGCATGGGGCCCATGACCTAAGTGGCAGTTGGGTGATAAAGTCATACACCCTGAATGTCACTGGTGGGTCCAGGTGCCAGGACTCATGGTGTGTGTGGCTGATGCTGCAGTTTGGTGGGAGAGGATTGCACTCTGAGACTCAAGGAGGCTACAGTCCTGGTGTCTGTGGGTCTGCAGATGAGGTAGTAATTTTTTTGGCCTGAGTGGCTGTAGGTTCCAATATGGTGTCTGAGGCCAGTCTGGGTGGTGGTGAGGCTAGGATCCCAGTCACTGCAGCTCTCCCTTTCAAGATCTCATGGCTTCTGTGCCAGAGCCAGCAGCCCTGGGAGTGCTGCCAGCATTAGCAGGGGCTTTCCATCTACAAGAGCCTGGTTTGCCAGCCCCAGAGACTCCTGCAGTATCCAACTGTCCCTCACTCACACATACAACCCACACATCCACAAACTCCCCTCTCACTCCCTCCCTCACTCACACTCTCTCCCTCACCGCTGCCCTGCTGGCTGCCATCTTGACTCTCCAAAAATAGGTTTTTTAAAGAAATTTATTTTTATACAACATGAGCTCAGCTTCATCCTATTATTGTTGTGATTAGAGTGAAGACAGGCTACTGAGAAATAATTAGACCTCTCAAATCCTTGATGTAGCTCTAATTTACTGTGAAATGCAGTTTTTTTTCCAAGCCATATGTTTTACATTAATAACCATATTCACTGCTATGGTAACATACTATTTTGGCCTACACAGAATTGCTTTATGTGATGGAATTTGTCCCAAGTCCTATATTCTTAAAAAGTAATCTCTAGAAGTTTGTTGCTATTGAATAATGAAAACATTCTCTCCAAAAGAAGCGAAGTCATTAAAAAGTTACTCATATAATCATTCATAACTTGGACATTTATAACATTGTTATGATTACAGTGTTATCTAGCTCTATTTACATTATTGGAACAATAGGAACAATAAAGTGTAACAAAGTTGGATCTCTATATGCTTGTTACATTCAATAAGCAATTTACAAATTAAGACATACTTTTTGTCACCATGATGCTCAATGCTATTTATTTATTTTTCTTTTTTAGACTTTATTGTTGAAAGTACTATAAATTTACCCTTTTTTCTCCTATTGACACTCTCAACTGCTCCAGCCCCCTCCTAAGGCCTCCCCCAGAGTATTGTTTCTCTATGGGCTTTGCATATATGCATACAAAAACTTTGGTCAATCTCTTACCACCCCCCACCTTTCTTCTGATATTTCTCAGTCTGTTCCATGCCTCCACACCATCTGCTCTATCCTATTTTTCAGTTTATTTTGCTCATTAGATTCCACATATAAGTTAGATCATGTGATATTTTCTTTCTCTGATTAGCTTAATTCGTTTATCATGAAACTCTTTAGGTCTCTCCATGCTGTCTCAAATGGTAAGAGATCCTTTTTTACAGCTGCATAATATTCCATCATGTAAAAGTGTCACAGATGTTTAAAAAATCTTTATTGTTGAAAGTATTACATAGATCCCATTCCCACCCTCATTGGCCTCTTGTAACCCACCTCCACCCCTTGACCCTGGCCTTTACCTCCCATTATCTGTGTCTATGGGTTATGCATATAAGTTCTCTGATTGATCTCTTCCTACCTTCCCACCTTCCCCTGCCTTCCCACTGAAATTACACAGTCTGTTCTATGCTTCTATGTTTGTGGATCTATTCTGTTCATCCATTTATTTTGTCCATTAGGTTCCCCATATAAGTGAGGTCATGGGATACTTGTCATTATCTGACTGGCTTATACCACAGCTTTTTAAAAATCTATTCATCTACTGATAGGCACTTAGGATGTTTTCAGATCTTAGCTATTGTAAATTTTGCTATGAACATAGGGGTGCATATATTCTTTCTGATTGGTGTTTCTGCCTTCTTAGGATATATTTCGACATGTGGGATCACGGCATCAAGTGGCAGTTCCCACACTGTTTCCTGTAGTGGCTGCACCAATCTGTATTCACACCAGCAATGTATATGAGGCTTTATTTTTCTCCACATCTTTGCCAGCATTTGTCGTTCATTGATTTATTGATGATAACCATTCCGGCAGGTGTGGGATGGTACCTTATTGTCAATTTAATTTGCATCTCTCTGATATTTAGTGACATTGAGCATTTTTCATATGTCTCTTGGCCATCTGCATGTCTCATTTGTAGAAGTATCTATTTAGGTCCTCTGCCCATTTTTAATTGCACTGTTTATTTTACTTTTGTTGAGATGTATGAGTACCTTATATATTTTAGAGATTAATCCCTTATCAGATGTATAATTGGCAAAAATGTTCTCCCATGCAGTGGGTTCCCTTTTCAATTTGATGTTGGTTTCTTTTGCTGTGCAGAAGCTTTTTAGTTTGATGCAGTCGTATTTTTTAATTTTTTCCTTAGTTTTCTTTGCCCTAGGAAATATATCTGTGAAAACTATGCTAAATTCTAATATTTTGCTGCCTACATATTATTATAGGATGTTTATAGTTTCATGACTTACATTGAACTCTTTTATCCATTTTGAATTTATTCTTGTGTATGGGGTAAGTTGGTGGTCTAGTGTCATTCTTTTGCATGTACCTGCCCAATTATTACACCTCCATATACTTAAGAGACTATCTTTACTCTATTGTATACTCTTGCCTCCCTTGTCAAATATTAATTGAGCATAATTGCTTCAGTTGACTTACAGGTTCACTGTTCTGATCCTTTGACCTCTATGCCGGTTCTTGTGCCAGTACCAGACTGGTTTGATTACAGTGGTTTTATAGTATAAGTTGATATCCAATATTGTGATCTTTCCAACTATGTTCTGCTGTAGCTATTCATGATCTTTTTTGATTCCATATGAGTTTTTGGACCATTTGTTCTAGATCTGTGAAATATACCATTGGTATTTTCATAGGGATTGCATTGAATCTATAGATTTCTTCAGGTAGAATGGACATTTTAAAGATGTTAATTCTACCAATACATGAACATGGTACATTTTTCCACTTGTTTATATATTCCTCCATTTTTCAATGTCCTGGAGTTTTCTGAGTACAGGTCTTTTACCTCCTTGATTAAGTTTACGCCTAAGTATCTTAATTTTTTGTTGCAATGTTAAAATCATTGTTTTCTTTTGGTTTCTCTTTCTGAGAGATCATTATTGGTGTATAAAAATGCCATCAATTTTTGGGAGCTAATTTTGTGTCCTGTTACACTGCCAAATTCATTTATTAAATCTAGTAGTATTTTGGTGGCGTCTTTAGGGTTTTCTATTTATACCATCATGTCATCTGCAAATAATGACAATTTTACTTCCTCCTTTCAAATTTTCTTTTTTTCTTCTTGTCTGACTGCTATGGTTAAGACTTCCAGTACTATGTCGAATAAGCGTGGTGAAAATTGACATCCCTGTCTTGTTCCTGTTCTTAGGGGGAATGCTTATAGTTTTTGCCCCTTGAGAATTACATTGGTTGTAGGTTTGTCATATATGGCCTTTATTATGTTGAGGTGTGATCCCTCTTTTCCCACTTTGCTGAGAGATTTTATCAAAAATTTTATTGGAATTTGCCGAATGCTTTTTCTGTGTCTATTGATATGATCATGTGGTTTTTGTCTTTTAATTTTGCTTATGTGATGTATCACAGTTATTGATTTGTGAATATTGCACCAACCTTGCATCCTTGGAATAAATCCCACTTGGTCATGGTGTATGATCTTTTTAATATATTGCTGGATCCAATTTGCTAATATTTTGTTGAGGATTTTAGTAGCTATGTTACTCAAGGAAATTGGCCTGTAATTTTTTTCTTTTTGTAGAGTCTTTATCTGTGTTTGGAATTAGGATAACACTGGCCTTGTAAAAAGAGCTTGGAAATGTTCCTTGCTCTTGGATTTTATGGAATAGTTTGAGGAGTATGGGTGTTAGTTCTTTGAATATTTGGTGAAACTCCCTGGTGAAGCCATCAAGACCAAGGCTTTATTTACTGGGAATATTTTTTTTTACTACTGCTTAAATTTCTCCAATTGTTATTGACCTATTCAGGTTTTCTGATTCTTCCTGATTCAGTTCTGGAAGATTGTATTTTTCTAGGAATTTGTCCATTTTGTCCAGTTTGTCCAGCTTGTTGGCATATAGTTGAGCATAATAGTTTCTTACAGTCCTTTGTAAGTCTGTGGTATCAGTTGTTACCTCACCTCTTTTGCATCTGATTTTATTTATTTGGGTCCTCTCTCTTTGTCTCTTAATTAATCTGGCTATGTGTTCATCAATCTTGTTTATCTTTTCAAAAAATCAGCTCTTGGATTCATTGATCTTTTGTATTTTATTTTCATCTCCATATCATTTATTTCTGCCCTGATCCTTATTATTTCCTTCCTTCTACATACTCTCAGTTTTTCTTGTTCTTTTTCTCATTATTTTATTTGTAGTGTTAGATAGTTCATTAGAGTTTTTTCTTGATTCTTGAGGTAGGCCTGTAATACTATAACTTCCCTCACAGCTTTTGCTCTGTCCCATGTTTTGGGTTGTTGTGTGTTCATTTTCATTTTTTTCCATAAAGTATTTTTATTTCTATTTTTTTAAGTTTCATTGGTAACCCTTTTATTGTTTAGTAACATACTGTTTAGCTTTCATGTGTTTGAATGTTTTTGAATGTTTTTATTGAGGTTGATTTCTAGTTTCATGCCATTGTGATCTGCAAAGATGTTTGATATGATTTGAATCCTTTGGGTGCATTTTATTTTTTTCTTCTTGTCTTTGGAACTTGTGGAGACTTATTTTGTGTGCTAACATGTGGTCTATCATTGAGAATGTCCCTTGTTCACCTCAGAAAACTATATTCTGAAGCTTTGAGGTGGAATGTTCTATAAATGTCAGTTATATGCATCTGATCTAGTATGTTGTTTGTGGTCTCTGTTTTCTTGTTGATTTTTTGTCTGGAAGATCTACCCAGTGATGTCAATGTGATGTTAAATTACCCTACCATGACTGTATTGCTGTTGATCTCTCTCTTAAATTCCTCCAAGAGCTTTTTTATATATTTAGGTGCTCTAATATTGTTTGCATAGGTGTTTACCATGGTTATGACCTCTTCTTGGATTGATCCCTTTAGTATTATGTAATGGCCTTTTTTTTTTTCCTTGTTATGGCCTTTTTTAAAGTCTATGTTCTCAGAAATAAGTATTGCTCCCCCAGATTTTTTTTCATTTCCATTTTCATGGAAAACTTTTTCCATCCCTTGACTTTCATCCTGTGTGCATCATGTTTTTCTGAGGTGGGTCTTTTGTAGACATCATATACTAGTATATGGCTCATGTTTTCTTATTCTTCAGCTACCCTATGTCTTTTGATTGGAGTATTTAATCCATTTACATTTAAGATTATTATTGATAGGCACATATTCATTGCCACTTTTATTCTTTTTCTAAAATATACTTTATTGATTTTTTACAGAGAGAAAGGGAGAGGGATAGAGAGTTAGAAACACTGATGAGAAAGAAACATTGATCAGCTGCCTCCTGCAACCCCCTACTGGGGATGTGCCCCCAACCAAGGCACATGCCCCTGACTGGAATTGAACCTGGGACCTTTCAGTCTGCAGGCTGATGCTCTATCCACTGAGCCAAACCAGTCAGGGCACCACTTTTATTCTTTATGGTTATGTTTTTATATATATTTCTTCTTATTATAGCAGTCTCTTTAACATTTCTTGCAATGCTTGTTTAGTAGTAATAAACTCCTTTAGCCTTTTTTTGTCTATTATTTTTTTTATTTCACCATATATTTTGAATGATAACCCAACTGAATAGAGTATTATTGGTTTCAATTCCTTGATTTCCATTACTTTGAATACTTCATGTCATTCTCTTCTGGCTTAATGAGAAATCAGCTGATAGCCTTATGGGAACTCCTGTGTAGGTTACTGAGTCTCTCTTTCTCTTGCAGCCATTAAAATTCCCTTTGTCCTTAATGTTTGCCATTTTAGGGAGGCAAGAATTCTACCACTGAACCACCAAAGCGAATGTTTGCCATTTTAATTTTGATGTGTCTTGGAGTGGGTCTCTTTGTGTTCCCCTTCATTGGTACCCTCTCTGCTTCCTGAACTTCTGTGGCTTTTTCTTTCACCAGCTTAGGGAAGTTTTCTGTCATTCAATAGGTTCTCTATCCCTTGCTCACTTTCTTTTTCCTCTGGTACCCCTATGATGCAAATGTTTCATTTCATGTTGTTCCAAAGTTTCCTTAAACTGTCCTCATGTTTTTTTAAGTATTTTTATTGCTGCTCAGATTGAGTGGTGGTTTTTTTTCTTTCTTGTCTTCTAATTACTTGTTCAATCCTCTGCTTCATCAAGCCTGCTTTTATTTCCTCCTAATCTATTCTTAATGTCAAATATAGTTTTCTTCTTTCTTGCTTGGTTCTTATTCATAATATCTATATATATTTTTTGTGCTCATATAGCTTTCACTAAGTTCCTTTTAATTCCATTAAGTTCCTGGAAGTTCCCATTACATTTCTTGTAATTCTTACTAAGTTCCTTGAGCATCTTTATAACCATTACTTTGCAATCTGTCTGATAACTTGCTTGTCTCCATCTCTTCTAGGTCTTTTTCTGACAATTCCTACTTTTCTTTAATTTGGGGGTTGTTTTTTTGCCTCCCAATTTTAGTTGTCTTTCTGTGCTTGTATCTATGTATTATATATATTTGCTATGACTCCCAGTCTTGTGGGGCAGGCTTTTGTTATGAATGTCTAATGGGACCTAAATGTATATTTTCCTTGTACTTCTGAGCTTTGTATTCTAGGCATGTTCTTTTTGTGGGTTATTTGAACTTTTCTGTTGTGATTGGGTCTAGATTGCTGTTGTCTTGTTCATGGGAGTACTCTCCTTTCAGGCTGGTTAACTCTGAGGCTCAGCCACCACCACGTCATATGAGCTGTTGTATAGGTGCTGACAGGTTAAAACAAAACAAAACCTAACCAACAGGAAACAAACTGGAATAATCAACATATCCTGAAAAGCACAATGAAAGAACCAAAGAGAAAAGAGAATTAGGAAAGAGAAGATAGAACACAAATACTAAGGTAAAAAAAGAGAAAGAAGATATTATTGCTAATAGTAATAATAATAATAATAATAAATATGAAAGCTACTGGGAGATAAAAGGGACAGGCAAAAGATTCTGAAAAGTAAAAGGGAAGAGCAAAAAATAAGAGTAAGTGTAGGAATACAAAAAAGGTTAAAAAAAAGGATAAGAAGTCAGAGAAAGAAAAAAATGCAATTGTATCAAGAAGAGAGAGAAAAGTAAAGCAAAAGAAAGGATGAAAAAGAAAAGGGGAAAAAAGAAAAAAGATAGATTAAGGAAGGAGGCTAATAAGAGATATAGAGGAAACAAGGAGAAAAGCAATAAACTTAACCATTTTAATAATAATAATATCAGAGCAACAATGCAGAGAACAAGAAAATATTGAAAATGGGACAAAAAACACACAACAATAATAAAAGCAAGCAAAGCAAAGCAAAGCAAAACAAAACAAAAATAGAAAAAATAATTAAGAAGTGAAGAAACAACAATAAAACCACAACAACCAAAGCCAGTCAAGTGAAGTTCCACTGGGCCTCACCGTTTTGTATGATGATTTCAGGCCTCCTTAGAGAAACTTTTGTGTAAGCCAACGTCAGGAGCTGTCCAAGTTTGGCTCTGGGTGTCCTTTTGTAGCTGGCCCATCTGAGGTTCTCTGCCTACAGCCTCCATCATTAGCTATTCCACCTGCTCCACATGGTTGCCTGGATTTTCTCCAGTACCTTCAAAGAGAGTCTTTAGAGCAGATGCAGGATAGCGTAGTTTAGAGATTTTGCTGTCAGGCATTGAGGGTCAATTAAACTCTGCTACAAAGCCAACTTCTCAGTCTCTACCATATCCACCAATCTAGTTAACCCTAAAATGTCCTGATGCAGGTTCATGTTGGATACAACCTGCTGTTTTTTCTGTGTGAGCCATTTCAGCTGGCCTGGACTTAGTGGGATTGTTTAAAAGAGACTCCCAGGAGCCTGTCGTCTGCTTCCCGGTCCCAAACAATCATCAATCATTCCTGAGAGTCTTACTCTTGGAATGAGCTGTTCTCCCTCCCCCCACTGAACTGTGTGTGTGTGTGTGTGTGTGTGTGTGTGTGTGTGTGTGTGTGCGCACGCGCGCGTGCACTATCTGGGGCTTCAGAGAGCTGGTCCAACCCCTTTCCTGTTGGAGGCGGTGCTCCTAGCCTGCAGGAGAGTTACATATGCTCCACCTCTCCTTTCCCAGTTCTGGCTGGTTTAACTCAAAAAAGATTCTAGGTTCTGCCTCTCCACGTTGCAGACACAAAGCCCAGCTTTAGCTGGTTTGTCTCCTCAATACAGGCTGTCCAAAGATTAAAAAACATATTCAGAAAGGAACCAGCAGAAAACCTGCTTTGTGAGGACCCAGAGTCCTTGTGTCTCCAAGTCCAAGCAGGGGGAATTACAAAGTCAGCCCCACACAGATCTGTACAGCTGATCTCAGTAAAGCTGGGGCAGAGATTCCCAGCTCTGCTCTGGAAGCCAGCTCACTTCAGTGCAGGTCATAAATCCGTGCTCTGATCTGCTGGAAACTCCAGTCTCTCTCTGAAGACAGGAGGGCTCTCTTTCTTTTCCCCCCATGCTACACAGGTTAGATGCTTCCTGGGGCTCTGTACAATGCAGGGAAGCAGAGGGTCCCTTTCTATTCCGGAGCCACACTCTGCAGTACAGCCTTTCTAGCAGTCAGCTCCCTGAGTGAATATCTGCTGCCTGGGCTTCTGCCATTAGGTGCATTCTTTCACTGGGAAGGTAAGGGACTTCACCTCCCATGCAAACTGTTCCCTTGGATCCCTCTGCCTGACAAGGCGCGGTTTCTCCTTTCAGTCTCCACTGCTCAGGTTTTGAAATCCTTGCGTTTGGACGCCAGTCCACACTCCCACGGGGAGGGAGCTTTGCAGCCAATATCCTACTGGTCTCCCAGCTGAGCACTGGCTCTGGGGGGCTCCCTGTTTCCGTGACTCCCCCTCTCTTACCAGTATCTATGTGTTTCTTCATTGCTCCTTAGTCAAAATATGTCCAATTAGTCTTGTTTTTCCAAGCTGACTGTGCTGTATTTTAACTGTAAATCCAGTCCGTGGCTGGGAGGGCATTCAACCTCCTGTGAAAGTACAGCCATCTTTGCTCCCCAAGGCTTATACTTTGGGTTCTGAGTATTATTTCTCTAATTGAGATCAATTTTTTTAATTCTGGTTACTGAAATTATGTGGCTTTGAAAGGACTCTATAAATGAACAGATTCTGAGTCAATGACACTGTAATGTTTAAAACAAACTTTTCAATCAGAAGTGGCCTTCTTTCTTTGTGTTAGTTATTTGCTAATAAACAGTCTAAAAATGACAATATTTGAAGAAGTAAATGAACTGAAAGGAGGAATCACAATAACATATGCCATTTATGGAAACCACGGTAATTTGAAAGTTCTGCAAATCGAGAAAAAAGCCGAATAAATTATTATAAAACTGCATTGAATTAGATAATTTCTCCAAGATATTTAGAATTTTAATTTAGGCTGGTAATTGAAATTAGTATTGCAGTGGGGAAAAGAAAATATAGTTAATTGTCTACTCTTCATCTGTAATAAAAATTTTGGCAATTATGAAATTAGGGCAATTTTAAATGTTATCAGAAACAAACATTTTTGCCCTACCAGTGTTTCAGTCTTGGGAACTATAATGGAAAGTAAAATCAATGACGACTTAAATTATGAACATATCCATGTAAGTATTAAAATAGAACACTCGCCGTAACCGGTTTGGCTCAGTGGATAGAGCGTCGACCTGCAGACTGAAAGGTCCCCGGTTCGATTCCGGTCAAGGGCATGTACCTTGGTTGCGGGCACATCTCCAGTAGGGAATGTGCAGGAGGCAGCTGATTGATGTTTCTCTCTCATCGATGTTTCTAACTCTCTATCTTTCTCCCTTCCTCTCTGTAAAAAATCAATAAAATATAATTTTACAAAAATAAATAAATAAATAAAATAGAACACTCAATACCCTCTTGATTAAAGTTGAGAAACTTTACTGAAGCTGAGAAACTATTTAACATGGGCTTCATACTAGAGAGAATTAAGAGACTCCCAAGTCTTTTCTGTGTTCCATCGATGACCCATTGGTTTTTCAACTTGAATTTCTTTCACTGGAACAACTATGATAATGCTGTTTACCTCACAGTAATTGTGGCATGAGGTGAAGACCTTGGGAAGCAAAAAGACCTCATCAATATAGTAGCTATTTCTGTGGTACCTACGCTATGAATATAAAGGACTCCCTAGGTTCATGTGGTGAGGTCTCTAACAGAACTAGAGAGCTACAGAGGGCAAATGTGGACTTTCTTGCTAGCTAGATCCTCAGGAAAATCATAGGGAGAGAGAGAGAATAATTGTGGCTGAAGCATCTCCTGAGTGGAACCAGAAGGGTTGAGAAAAGGAGAGACCAAATGCTATAATAGTTCAAAAATATTTTAAAAAGGGCTGAAAAGTGCCCAGGTAATATCTATAATAGGAAATATGAGTGACTCAGGGAATGTCATTTCAGTGACGTACCTACCCAGAATACATTCTTTCTAGCTGTTTGCCACCATACACTGAATTATTAGCACCTGAGAATTACTCCTTTGGCTCACACCATTACATTTTCTAGAAGTCTTCTGTAACAAGTCATTATTTCATGACTGTATTCCAAGAGGGAAAGAACAGGCTATGAATTCTAACACAAAAGTTGTGTGCATCATAATTTTGTCCAAATAGACTTCAACTTTCTTCAGAACCCAATCAATGGACATCCACATGCAGAGCTTCCTGCTTAGACCTTATTAGGAAATGAGATGGAGTAGAGAAAACAAGGACATTAAGGGTGTGTCTGTATCAAGCATTGTGAAATAATTAATTACTGCTTCTTCTGTGATTATGAGAATTACAGGTGGCATTTCTGCCAGCTCAGTAAAGCTCATACTGTGACATTTAAAATACCTGAGCTATTACCTCTACCCAAGGATCATTTTTCCCCTCATCTCTCCACTAAAACACCAAAAAGTGAATTACAAAAAGCCCTACCACATTTTCTTAGCTTTGGAGTCTCCACTAGATGCTCCTTTACTCACCATGGATTTTCTGATTAAAATATAAACATGGTCCAATTGTCAAGGGTATTTCATGATGAGAGTGCCTGAAAAAGATTGAGTAGAGGCAACAACTGGGAACATTGAGAATGTGTCATAATTTTAACACTTCAGTGTAAGCACAAGTATAGGAAGTTGCATCTTCAGAAACTTTCTTTTTTCTTTTATAAGTATCCATATAAGATTTTTATAGAGAACTTATTGTAAAGCATTGTTTATTGCATTTGTTCCCCCTCCCTTTTAGGATAAAATTTGTCTATGAAATGATTAAGGAGCAAAACAAAAGTACCAAAATTCTTACACTAAAGTGTCTGAGTCAACAACAATGTGTACCTATTATTAAGTTAAGGCCCTGCTTATACTACGTTATAGTAGAACAAGTTTTATAATTAAAGGTCAATGTAATATTTATGTTCATTTGTGGTAAATTAGAGTAAACTGTGTATTTACTGGTTTACTATAAATTTAAAAAATATATAAAAATACTAAACCATGTATTGAATATTGCTGACAATATTTTCCAGTTATAATCTTGTCTTTTAGCTCTAACAGTATACACTGTAGTTAATAATAAAAAAAGACAAAATTTTTCTAAACATAGTTTAGGTCAGCATGAAGTGGTTTTTAGATTTGGTTAATATGATTCTCAATTGAAGACTAAATTATGATTATCATCATCATTGTGTAGGATGGTCCCAGAAAACTTCTTGGGGAATAGTGCTTAATCAGTGTGGATGAGTACTGAAGGATGCAATGAGTGGAGCCATAAGCAATTTGATGCAAGGCCAGAGCAGAGCTAGGTTTCATTTTTTCCACTTGTTCTGATATAAAACCTGTTTAAAATTTTGTCTTTTACAAAGGATTATATCATGAAATTTCTGAAAGCAATGTGACAAACTATTTTTTTTCGTTTTCTTTACTAATTATGATAAAATAATTGGATTACAACATTTGATTTTCTTTTTTTAAAGGATTATTTGCTCAGTTGGTTGGAGCATCATCTTGTGCAATGAAAAGTTGTGGGTTCGACTCCCAGTCAGGGCACAAACCTAGGTTGACGGTTCAATTCCCCACCAGGGCCGTACAAGAGGCAACTGACTGATGTTTCTCTCTCACATCAATATTTCTCTCTCTCTCTCTCTTTCTCTCTCTCTCCCTCCCTCCCTCTCTCTAAAAACCAATGAACATATCCTTAGGTGAGTATAAAAACATAATAATAAATAAATAAATTAATTAATTAAAAATGGTCATTTGTGGATATTTGTCAAGTACTTTTGTTGAAGGCAAATGGGCACCTTCATGACAGCTTTTGTTTTCACTTTCTCAGTACCCATGAGTTCTGTAATGATGACAGCAAGTGTATTTTTTATATTTGTTTATGTATAGCCCATAGTAGGTACTTGATAAATGCTCATTGAATGAATGGATAAATAACTTCATAAGCATTCAGAAAAACATATACATTATGGTTGATGTGCCATCTCTGTAAATTGGCAAGTCTGTGATTTGGGACCATGTTGGTATCCTGGGTCTTCTTTTCTTACTGTACATATCGTTTCTAGATTATCTCATATACTCTCATTATTGAAAAACTATCTGCATTGATAGCTCTCAAATCTCTATCAATTATCCCAGATAGTTCTCCTAGATTCCAGACTAAATATCCAGTTGCTTACCAAACATTTTGCCTGGATGTTTCTCAGCCATCTCAAGTAAAATACATTCATACTTGAATTCATCTCCATTCTCACTCTCAATTCTTCTGTGTTCCCTGTCTCAGCAAATACAAACACCGCCTATCTCATTGCCCAATTCACAATCTGGATTCATCTTTGATTCATCCTTCTCCCTCATATCCTACATTTCATTAACTGCTGAATAAGATTGATTCTATCTTCTTAAAAGTCTTCAATTTATTAGTCTCTTTTTATACCAGTTGTTATTACCTTAAATCAAGTGCCATTATTTCTTACATGGACTATTGCAACAATCTTTTAACATGTCCCTCTTCTTACAGTTTGCCCCTCCCCAAATTAATTTTCCATTCTGTAGCTAAACAGAGACATTCATTTAATAAACTCAGAAAGGATTTTAGCATACAGTAAAATATAGACTAGGTCATATTTATCCAGGGGGTGTTAACTTTATTCTTTTTCTCTGATTTTGGATAAGTATAATTTTCATGCTTATAGAACATTTCATATTTCACCTATTTTGGTACTTATCACATTGTATCATAATTATAGATTTACTCTGGATGCCCCCATACATTGAGAGTTCCTGGAATACTGGGGCTTGGTCTGATTCACATACTGTCACCCAGCCAGTACTTGATGCATAATAAGTATTTAATAATTACTTGTTATATGCATAAAAGAAAGAAGAAAGAAAAGAATGAGGAAGGAAGGACAGAAAGAATGAAGGAAAGGAAGGAGGAAGGAAGGAAGAATGAAAGGGGGAACCCATTTGATTATTCCAGTTTTACTGGAGCCTGAGAGACAAAGTAGCGGAGTCCTTAAAAGTCAGGGATTCTAGTAGATGTTTGTTCACAATGTGTGCTTTGTTTGAATTAATCAGAGAGAGCAAAAGAACATTGGCAATATCTTCAGAAGAGACATAATGTATGTGATTTCCATTATAAATTTGAGTGGGACTTAGGTGAGACATGGGTATTCAAAAGAAAAGGACATCTTTGGGGACACAGATTTTATTCATTGTTGTTCTTGTGTTTTGCTTTTAATTCAGTGTTCTTCCAAGTCAGGGAATAGCTACAAAGTCTTAGTATATTGCATCCTTCTTGTCTGGAGAGGTGAGTGTGCCTGCTCTTTTTCTCCCTTCAGCAAAGTTAGCTGGGTTTCTAACTTTCCTAATCCAGGATGTCATTATGTGGATTGGTTTCAAGGTATATTGAATGATTCAATGTGGGCTACAATGGCCTATATTTGCATTTAGTTGTATTGTTTTACATGGCTATTATGTGATTGCTATTTCTTGTACTTTTAAATTTATGCAAAATAATATTTAAAGTAAGTTTCCTGAGCTAGGAGCCCTGATGTTTTTTATAAAGCATGATTAAAGGTCACATCTAAGATCCTGACAAACAAAGCCTATATTTGTCATGATTTCCTTTATGGGCAGGTCATAAGCAAAGTGGGGATGAGGGGGAAAGGGAATGACAGCTTATATCTTTCATTTCTAGAAAGCAAATAAAACAGAATTGCTTGTTCAACTTATTTAGCACAAGGGAAATTAGAATTGCACAGCTAGCTTTGCTACAATAAGGATGGTCTTGTTTATTTTGTTTTTTTCTTGGTCCTGGCTACATCACTTTTTTGGAAAGAACATCTGAAAATAATCAACTTGGAGCCTCAAGTTGGCTTTATGCCCTAATGCAACATAATAAGTCTTGAAGTGAGGAGTTCTTACAAAACTACATGGAAATTATTCACTAAGTGCTAGAAAATGGCAATTTATACCTGTCCATGAAAATAGTTCAAGCAAAGAAGACCAATTACTATGAGTAAATATGTTTGAAAATGGAAATTATAGGAATTTGGCATCTTTATTACTCTGATAGTACAGATTCTCTGCCTATTCTTCTTTTTTATTGTCAGGAAACAAAACTAAAATGTTTTTTAAATTTTTACTTGAAAAACATTCTGATTCCTTTTCTGACTGCAAACTTTAATTTATTTAAACACCTCTTTTTCAAGCTCAAAAATAAATAAATAGTAGGACAATAATCACTTAAACTTTTGGTCAATTGAAAACCTCAGCTCTTTAACCAGCCAGCCATCTGTTTTGCAAAATCTGTCTTGATTCCATTTTCCCAAAGTATGGATAATATGAGGGGAGGGGCTGAGAAGAAGAAAGGGTGTTTGAAGAAGAAAGAGAGAGATTTACATACTGGGTTTCTCTTCACTTTTTTTTTTTTTTTTAGCAATACCTTCTAACTACTTTTTATCAAAAACTGTCACCACTTAAAATAGCAATCAGAAAGCTAAAAAGTTTCCTTTTATTTGAAATGATTGGTTTATTTTTCAAGGTTACACAAATAATGCATGAACACATTTTTACTACACACAATTTAAACACTACAGAAGCATATGCAGTAAAAAGAGGCAGGTCTGTTAGACCTGCCCATCCCTATCCCAATCCACTCCCCAGTAGTAGCTATTGCTAAAAATGGGATGTTTATCTTTTCCATCCATGTTAGAAAACTTTTGAATCTTAAAAATAATAATAACTTCCAAAGAGCAAGGGACATGTTTACATATTTTCTTATTTTTACACAGAATTTCTTGCACTGCAACCTCATTATAAAACTTTTGTTTAATTTTTCAGAGAAATTCTGTATAAGAAATGTTTATTTTAATTTCTCAGTCAATGAAGTACCAAGAGAACCTCCATAGGAGGCTGTTTCAATTACTCCATCATCTCATTTGGATCAAGAAGAACAGTGGGATATTAAAGGCTTAAACATATACAAGATGTCCCCCAAAATGTATACACACTTTAACAGCTGATAGCTCAATTTTGAAAATGAAATAGCTATATCTATAAAACCCTAAGTGACTGGTCAACTGTTCGACTGGTTGACCGTTTGACCGGTTGCTATGATGTGCACTGACCACCAGGTGGCAGACACTCAACGCAGGAGCTTCCCCCTGGTGGTTAGTGTGCTCCCACAGCGGGAACACAGCTCAAGGAGCTTACCTAGGGACTGCAGCGGCAGGCGGGAGCTTCGCAGCACCTGGGCTGGGCTTGGGGTCCTCTTGGGCCACCTGCCACTTTGCGAACTACTACATCCCCAGCCTGGCCTGTGGGGATCAGGCTGATACTTGCTCTCCAACATCCCCCCGAGAGGTCCCGGATTGTGAGAGGGTGCAGGCCAGGCTGAGGGACCCCACTGGTGCACAAAGGCATGCACCAGGCCTCTAGTACTTTGATAAACACCACTTTTATAATTATTCAAAGTGTTTGTATATATTTTTGGGGACACCCTGTATATCCTTCATGAAGTGGGCACAATATATATGTTGTATTGATACCAGAAATATTTTTCTCAAAGTATAAGAGAGCAATTATCTAATGAGTTTAATCAGTGTCACTAGTTTTTAAAAATCTTTATTGTTGAAAGTATTACATATGTCCCCTTTTCCCCCCACTCATTGTCCTCTTCTAGCCTGCCCCCACCCCCTGCCCCAGGCCTTCACCATCCTATTGTCTATCTCCATGGGTTATGCATATATGTATACAAGTTAATGTCACTATTAATATTGGTGCTCAAATTAAATGTTCTAATCCCTCAATTGCTGAGCTTTTGGCGTAAGATATATACAAAATTGCCTCAAGTCTCTTCTTTACTGTTATTGTATAGATAGATTGTATATTCATAATAGTAAATTTTTCTAAAGGGTCAGTTAATAAGCATGTATTTATTAGTCACATATTTGGCTGTAAGCTAAGCACTGTGGAGGATACAAAGGAATGACTTATACCCCAATGAATTTAATGAAAAAGAAAAAAAGAATGACTTATTTGTATTCTTTTTGTCTTCAATTAGTCTAGCTGGTTAAAATGACACACAAATATATGAAACAAGCTAAAAACAAAACTGTGTGATATTGAGTACTAATGCAAAAGGGGTCCCTGGAGATGGCTGCACCAAGGCAGAGGCACAAAGGCTGGGTCTTAAAATTGTCTAGAATTTAATTAACATTAGAGATGTTAAGAGCAAGGTGCTTGAAATCAAACTACCTGGATTACATATGCTGGCTTCAAAACTTGCTGGTCATGTGATCTTGGGAAAGTATTTAATCCTTTTGCCTCAGTTGCTTCATGTGTAAAATGCAGATGTCACTAATACCACGTTCCTCATAAGATTGAGATGAGTATAAATTGAGATAATACCTGTGAAACACTTAGAATATTACCAAGTATATAGTAGATAATTGATCTTAAGGATCTCAATTTAATTAATCTTAAATGTTACCTTTTATTTTTTACTCTGTAGTCTTGTATAATTTGGATTTCTTACACTTAATCCATTTTAATATAGCTTTATTAAAATACAATTTACATACCACAAACTTGCTTATTTTAAGTGTGTGAGTAAATAAGTTTTATTAAATTTACAGAGTTATGCAATCATCACCACAATCTAACTCTAGAACATTTCCATCATCCCTGAAAGAAACATTATATACATTTGCTATAGTTTGGATTTCCATGTGCATGTTTTATTTGTTTTTAGTTGTTACAAGATCAATACAGAAAAAAATAATGAAAGAAAATCTGGCAGCAAACCCAGGAGTCAATCAATAAACTATGACTATTTATTTTCAAAACAGTGCTACGATCCAAAATTATA
This sequence comes from Myotis daubentonii, assembly GCF_963259705.1. Classification (NCBI taxonomy): domain Eukaryota; kingdom Metazoa; phylum Chordata; class Mammalia; order Chiroptera; family Vespertilionidae; genus Myotis; species Myotis daubentonii. The sequence goes on from NC_081861.1 coordinate 108,074,580, forward strand.
ATTTTGAAGCTTGTCTCATTGTCAAATTATACAACTTCAGTGGTACATGTGCACTCGTTTCTCTTTCTTTTTCTTTTTTTCTCCATTGCACTTTTATTTGAATGTAATATTTAGGACAATTGTCCAAAGGGCTGATAGTTCCCAATTAATCTGAAGTCATAATAAAACAAGCAACAAAACAGTATTTGGGATTTCGATTTCTCCCCCTTATCATCAAGATTCACTGCCTCACATCATCAATATTTATTGAGCATTTACAGTGCACTAGGTACAATAGAACATACAAGAAAACATTGTCCTTGCTCTTGAGGAGCTTACATTCTAAAATAAAAAATATGCCTCTTTTAAAATGGTATTTTTATTTGGTATTTTTGCAAGGTGCTTAGGAAATAGTCTCTAGGGCAAGCTTTGGGTATAACTTAGCCCCATTATTTAAAGACGAGAGGGAGAAAGATTTGAAAGGCAGCCAATCACAGACCATTTGGATAGGAAGAGTTTCACCGGGAGATAAAACAAGGAGACATTTGCTGCAGTAAATAGGATGAGGGAAATAGTTTACGGGATGCAAGCAAAGGAAGCAGGGTATCCTTAAACATTGAGTGGAGCCAGAAAGATCATGTGGCCTTTTTTCCAAGTACATGGCCACCAAGTAATAGAGGTTGGTGACAGAAGGCTGAAAAAGATAATCCTGTGTGCACCTGACAAACAGAAAGAGTAAAGATCAAAGTTGAAGGCAGGTTATAAGAGTATCAAGAAATTCTTAAAAACAAAAGCAATTTAGAAGCACAAAACTTAGTTAATGGTACCCAATGTCATGATGGGCCAAGAACATTGTGGCTTCCAAGTTAGAAAATGCTCTCATTTCTAAGAAAACAAAATGCACCCCCCCAAAAAAAACCACCCCAAAATACTTACAAAGCTCAAAATGACCCCCTTTATTTAGTTTTAAAATACACCTGGCTAGAGGGTAAGGCAATGAGGGGATGTATGGTGAAAAGGGGAAGGGGACTATAGTCAATAATACAGTGGGGCCTTGACTTACGAGTTTAATTTGTTCCGTGACGCAGCTCGTTAAGGAGCTCGTTAACTCAAATTACTCTGTCAACTCAAAGCAAAAAATCGGCTGAGAGACAGCTCGTATCTCGGAAAAACTCGTTAGTCGGGACACTCGTAAGTCAAGGTCCCACTGTATTGTGATAAGTTGCACGGTGATAGAGGATTATTGGAATTAATGGGGTAATCACATTGTAAGGTGTAAAATTGTCAAATCACTATATTGCATACCTGAAACTAATATAACTGATATAATATTGTATACCAACTGTACTTAAAATTTAAAAAGAGCAAAAAATACATATGCATAAGTTGTTCTAAAATATTTTCAGTCCATTCGCCCTTTTGATGATGCAAAGGACTTTATGGACCAACTACTCCACTTGTTCCTGCTTTTCTAGAAAAAACTCAGCCAAATTTTCCCAGAATTGGGGAAAGCTCTACTTTTCATGAGATGCAATGAGGTTATGTCTGCATATTTATTAAAAATAGAAATTCTGAATTCACAACAGGAACTAGAGAATAGGCATTGTCATATTATTTTAATTAATAGTATAAGTTAGCATGTGGAACACCTGTGGGACCCACATGGACCATGGCTTGCAAACCAAATTTCTGTGTTAGTGTTATCACAGAAGTGTGACACACTAGAATTATCACATGAGTATGGAGTCAGACAAACCTAGGATTGAATTCTGACAGAGCTACTTAAAATCTGCAAGACCTTATCCTTTTACAACCTTAGTTTCCCCTTCTCAAAATAAAGGAATAGTTCCTACCTTGTTGGGTTATTATGAGCACTTAAGTGAAAATGTGTGAGCACTTAGCATTAAACAGAAAATAAATATTACTTATTTTCCTCTGCCTCCTTCTTTCTTTTCTTCCCTTCCTCTTTCTCTTCTTTATTTCTCCCTCCTTCCCTCTCTTTGTTCCTTCCTTCTTTCCTTTCTTTTGTCCTAGCAACTGGCTCTGAGGAAGTTATATAAAATATCCCTCTTAAATGATTTACGCCCAATAAATCCATTCCTGAACAAAGAGTCACAAGAATGTAATCATAATATTCAAGCTGGCTCACTCCCTACCCAAGCCTTTTCTCATCATCTACTGCCACTGCTTTTTTCCCCCTTAAGTATAGCTGAGCTTTGATGATTCAAATCAAGTCTCACGTAAAAACAGGTTTCTCAAAGTTGTATCGTTACATATGTTCTTGTTTACCAGCCACTCCTTCTCAGTTCTTTTTTATTTTATGTTAAATTACATTTTGTTGATTGGTTTATGGACGGTACTCTGTACAATGCATGATTGGAGAGGTATAGCTGATTTGACATTTGAATACCAGATAATTCCTCTCTGAGATAAGAGTCATGAACTTGGAGAATGACTGATATCTCTATTTTAGTATGCACATGATGATAGCAAAAATGTTAATGAAAAAATTTGTTTAGGAGTTTCTTTCTCACACTTCACTGTGTTGTAGTATGATTTAGCATGAACTCACGTTGCTACTGGAGCTGTGCCTACAGAAACTGCCCTGGTAATGTGTTTGTATGGCAAATAATTAAGTGCCTGTTGTAACCTGTTCCTAACTATTATACACACCAGTTTGAACAATGTGTAATATCCAAGCACAAAATTAAGACCTGTGTTATTCATTATGTCTGTCAATTTTTCCTGATTTTAAGAGTAGTTGTGACCTTCAAATCATAAAATGATAAAAATCAATATAAAACATAAAAGTCAAAGGTATCTGGGAAATACTAGATGAAACAAACAGGGGAGCCTTGTTAGTTAATTTTACCACTACTTATTTACCTGATAAGTTATATTCATTTATAATGAATCCATAGCAAATAGAACTTCTTATCAAAGTATTAATGCCCAGCCCTGAGATATGAGCTGCTGCACTTAACAAGTGCCCTCACCTGTTCAGACCACTATAACTTACTGCAGGGTAGCCATAGAAAACCAGTAGCACAAAGTAACAAGTATCTCCTGGAAACTTTAGTTCCAGAAATAGAGGCAGGCACAGCTGAAATGTAAGAACCAAGTAGAGGGAGAGAGTAATACAACAGAAATGTAGCAGAAAAGGGGTATTTGACTGCTTGAAAGACTGATTTTACTTTGAATGGTAGGAGACATTACTGAAGAGTTGTGAAGGAGAATGGCATGATCTGATTTGTTTTAAAGAGATTAATCTGGCTTTTGTGTTGAGCATAGAATAGATGCATGAAACAGAATAACATATCTCAGTGGATAAGGCATCGGAGGTGAGGGGACAAGAAGCACTTAACCAAAGAACATTTATGTATATATGCATAACCCATGGACAGCCAGGGGAAGGCCTGGAGTGGGGTGGGGGTTGGGTGGAGAGGGACAAAAAGGAGAAAGTGGAAGACATATGTAATACTGTCAACAGTGAAATAAATTTTTTTTTTAAAGAATATACTGTAGTAGGAACATTAGCAGAAGAAAGGAAATCCATTTGGAAAGTGTTTTATTATTACAGGCAAGAGATTATGTTAATATGGACCAGAGTAGGTTATAAGAATTGGTCATATTCTTGACATATTTTTAAAAGGATAAGGGCAGTAGAATAGTAAAGATCTCCTATAAGCCCCTCAAAGGCTAGTACCAATATAGTTGACTGGTTTTATCCTACCCACAACTCAAAATCAAAAGATAATAAATGTATATGAGATTTATAAAGATAATGATATATTCCTTTTAGAAACCACTACTCTATCAAATCTCGCAACCTTCCTTGATTAGTTTCTTCAATGAAAACATACTCAAGCTGGTTTTAGGTTATTAATCAGATCAATTGTACTATGAGTCAATCATTGCACAGCTAGATGGATCACAATCAATAAGTCCTATTCTGGCCCTATCCGTGGTCGGCAAACTGTGGCTCACGAGCCACATGTGGCTCTTTGGCCCCCTGAGTGTGGCTCGGCTCTTTCACAAAATACCACGTGTGGGTGCGCGTACAGTGGGATTGAAACTTCGTGGCCCATGCGCTGAAGTCGGTTTTCGGCCTGGGCGAGTCTATTTTGAAGAAGTACTGTTGATATTTGGCTCTGTTGACTAATGAGTTTGCCGACCACTGCTTTGGCTCAGTGGATAGAGCATCGGCCTGTAGACTGAAGGGTCACGTGTTCTATTCCATTAGGAGCACATGCCCGTGTTGTGGGTTTGACCCCCGGTGGGGGGCATGCAGGAGGCAGCCAATCAATGTTTCTCTCTCTCTCTCCCTTCCTATCTGAAATCAATAAAAATATATATATTTAAAGTCCTATTTTGTCCTTATAACTGAGTAAGACCTAGTTTGAACAATAATTTTATAGAATTTTCAAGCTCAAAGGTGTTTTCTAAATAATCTAGATTAGAGATTTCCAATTTTTCCCATATACAGATCATTTCAACATTGCAAAATATGGTGGCACTCTCAAGATAATAGTAGCACTTTTAGTAGCCATTTTGAGAAAATACATAATAACAAAACCTACAATGAATTTAATATCAGTTTTGGCTGCATGTGTATTTTATTAATCTCAGCAGCATTTATATACACATATGTACAATATATGTTATTTATGTACTGTAAAGACTATGTTCAACTGGCATATGAATTTATGTACTCCTTGCAATATTTTTTGAGTTCTCCTCCACTTCTACCCAAAGAATCCTTGGTTCACAGATTTGAACCACTGAGATTCAATCCTTATTTTCCATACCCCATGACAAATTTTTCAGTTGGAAAACAATACATTCAAAGGGACTAGGTGATTTAAGGAAGTTAACATCAATAATGGGATATGAAGACAAAGCTGCTGGATAAAGAACAAAGTCTTAGACTTGGTGTTAGGAAAACTAAGCTTGAAATATAGCTCTCAAACTAGTCCCCTATTCTCTTTGAGCCTCAGTTTCTTTTTAAATTTTTTTCCCCTTATTGATTAAGGTATTACATATGTGTCCTTATCACCCAATTGCCTGTCCACCCCCCACTCAGTTTCTTTTTGTTGTTGTTGTTGGTTTGTTTCTTTTATCCATAAAGGGAAGACAGAAAGCCAAACTTTAGGGAATCATGCTGAGAATAAAAAAAGATAATGCACATAAATGTTTTCTTTTTCATGAATTATTTCTATCCTTATGATAACACCTGGCCATGTTATTTTAATGATTCTGAAGCTGTAATAAAATAAAACACATGGCATCAGTTTGCTCAACACTAGATAAGAATACCCCAAACCACTATTCCCAATGAAGAAGACTGAATGAGTATTATGATGCAGACATTGTCTCAGTTAATGACCAATATTTATATTCTATTGGTTTTTTTTTCTGTCTTGCTGTATCTGTTTCTGAATTCAAGAAGACTCGATGTTTCTGTCATAATAAGAATTGCCCTTCTTCTTGGATGTTTTTGGTAGGTGCTGTTTCTGTTACATTGTGGCCAATCAATTATACAGATGTTAAAATCAAACATAGGGATTAAATGGAGTTATCTGAAGCCCAGTATTGTGATACTTTTACTGAAAAATAGTTAAAGGTAGAAGCAACTTCAAGAAGGTTTTTTGTTTGTTATGATCACATGACAGTATGTTAGCAGCCATTGTTATTAGCATATATGAGTAAATCACCTCATTAGACCTTTGATTTTTCTTCTAAAGTGAATTTAAAACAATACTTTCATAATTAAGAGTAGATGGTTTGAAAACTAGACACTTTGTTCCAGTCATATTCTCAAAACAGGCACATCAAGTTTTCTAGTCTATTACACTTTATTGTGCAAACAGAGATTTTAAATATGTAGATATACAGTCTAATGACTTCCTGGTGATTGCTTATATTGGAAGTACTTAAAATGGGAAATAATGGGCCAGTTGTTTTAAATGATTCCTTAATTATGTTTACAGCATGTGAAACACAAACATATGAATGACTTTATAACACAAATTGAGGGGTCCTAAAAAGGGGAAGTTACAAGTTACCCTGACATTCCAAAAGTATGTTATTGTAGATACAAAAAGACAATAGGCTCAGAATATACCAGCCTAAGACATGACTACCCACCATAGACTGCTTTTTAATTTAAAAGTTTAATTTCAGACCATCCTTTGTGGTTACTCTAGGTCTCTAAGTTTGCAAGGCCATTATAAAGGCCTTTCCTGAGCTAGTCAGGTTAGCATTTGGCCCCTTTTTGTCTACATATATATTCTAGTAAACTTTATGTTATTTTTTTCAAGAATTTTTATGCTTAAGCAATTTGTAGATTACTTTAGTGGAATGGTCTCAAAAACATGATTTTCTATTTTTCCACCCATAATTTATTTTTACCATTAACTATTTGGACATCATGCCAAATTACTGTCTCACTCTAGTGATGTCAGATGATCTCAGTATTGAAAGGTCATGAAGAGCAGCCACTATAGGGAGTTAGAGCTTTTCAGAGTTATTTGTTAACTCTGAGAACTTTGTTTTTTCATTTTTAGTTAAATAAATTTGCAACATTAGATTGGAAATTTTAGTAATGCTTTCCAAAGATAAACTGTTTTGAACAAAGCCTCTAATGTTCAAATATGACCTTGTGCAGACCAGCAGCTGTTATGGATTCAAGACTGTAATTGTAGCATCATATGAGATAGCTGATTAATGGTCTAAGACACCTGCAAAGTATTACTCCTGCAAAAAAACATACTTACTAAGCAAAGGGTCACTCCTTGCACTATTATCCTTCCTATGTATTGGTTCATATCTTTTACCATTTCTCCAAAGTACTTAACTATTGGCATTCACACTTAGGTGTTTACCAGCCGATACATTTTTTCTTGTTTCCCAAACATATTCAAAGTTATAAAGTGTTACATTTTACAATGTTAATTTGTCATTATCATCTTTCTCTAAGGTGCCTTTTTATTGAGACAAGTCAATGATTCTAGTCAAGAGTAAATAAAATGACTAAAGGACTCCTGTGTTTTATTTGTGGCCTGTACTCAGTGAATCAACCATATCACTTAAAAAAAGAAACATATCTCAAAAGAGGAGGCACAATTAAACTTCTTTTGCAAAACAAATACCAATCCTAGGTTCCAACTGAATGCTATCCAGAAATTTAGATGAATAAAGTGTTTTGGAAAAGTGCTTAAAAGTTGAAATTTTGTTGAAGAGCTAGTTTACAGGACAAAATACCCATACCTTTTAAGTGTTGATATTATTTTCCATAAGCCTATTCATATTCAGATCACAAATCACTCTGTCACTATTTCTTTCTATTTTTAGGAAGAGCTTAAGGTAACACCATAATAAAACAATAATATTTCAGCTTTTAAGTATATATTATTTTATACTCTTCAAATTCAAAATATGCATTGATTCCTGTGGAGGTTGAATTAAAATTTATTTATTGAAGAAAGGATTTACCTGAGAATATAGATGAAGAAAATAGGAGTTCTCAGATCAGATTCATTTTGACAATTTTCCAGAAATCATTTGCTTACTTATAATTCAAAATATTGGTCTCTCCCTCTCCTACTTCCCTAGTACCTTATACTTATTTCAACTATCATTTTTTGTTACTTTCTGAATACTGTTGTCATAAATGTCTCATTATAAATTCCTCATCAATAGGAATCTGTACCTTATTTTTAAAAATATTTTTGGTTGAAATTTATTGAGTGCGTACAATGTGATAGACACAGTCCTAAATGCTTTTGCACTTATCAACTCGTTTTTAAGCTTTGCAAATGTATATATATCTCCAGTAGATATTATCAAGGACACTATTTTGCAGATAAAGAAATTGAAGCATGGAAAGATTAAATGAAGCACTGGTTTGAAGACTCAACAATCTGATCCTAATGCCTTAACTTATAATCATGCCACCTCTCACAAACTTTGTAGCCTTTCTTTTTTCATTACATAAGTTTCAGGTGTACCACATTATGATTCTACATCTGTATATACTACAAAGTGATCACCCTCAAAAGTCTAGTTACTGTCCATCACCATACAATGGACCTCCTTCAGCTCGTTTGCTCACTTTTCAACCCTCTTCCCCTCTGGTAACCACTGATCTGTTCTCTGTATCTGTGAGCTGTTTTTGTTTGCTTGTTTGTTTGTTTTGTTTAGATCCCACATATGAGTAAAATCATATGTATTTGCCTTCTTCTGTCTTATTTCACTTAGCCTTATATTCTTAAGTTTCATCCATGTTGTCACAAATGGCAAGATTTCATTCATTCTTTCTAATGGCTGAGTAGTATTCCATTATATATATATATATATATATATATATATATATATATATATATATATATATATGTATATATATGTATATATGTATATATATCATATATACATCTATATATACAAAAGCCTAAGTGACCATTAATACTGAACAACTGGAACAACTGGAACAACCAGTCAACCAGTTGCTATGATGTGCACTGACTACCAGAGGGCAGATGCTCAATGCAGGAACTGCCCCATGGTGGTCAGTGTGCTCCCACAGTCAACCTCCAGTGGCCCCTCCCTGCAGCTGGCCGGCCCCCATCGGCCCCTGATGCTAAACCATCCCCAGGGGCCGCCCGCCCACCTCGGTGGCAGCGTGATGGTGAAGGAAGGAGGAGGTAGGATGCGGGGCACCATGTGGTGGCAGACCCTGGGCTGGGATGGGGAACTGGGGGTGGGTGGCGGCATATGCAGCCCCTTCTCCAGGGGGCTGAGGCTGGCTCCCTCCTCGGAGCTGGCAGCCAACCTTCCACAGTTCCTCCCCCCACTTCATGCATGAATTTGTGCACTGGGCTTCTAGTATATACATCTCACATATCTATCCAGTCATTAATCAATGGACATGTAAGTTCTATACCTTGGCTATGTAAATAATAATGCAATGAACATAGGGGGTGTATATATTTCTTCCAACTAGTGTTTTCTTATTTTTAGATAAACACCCAAAGTGAAATAGCTGGATCATATGGTAATTCTATTCTTAATTTTTTGAGAAATCTCCATACTGTTTGCCATAGTGGTTGTGCCAATTTATAATCACACCAATAGTGCATGAGGGTTTCCTTTTCTGCCCATCCCCTCCAACACTTGTTATTTACTTTTTGTTACTAGCCATTTTAACATGTGTGAGGTAGTATCTTATTGTGGTTTTGCTTTGCATTTCCCTAATGATTAGTGATGTTGAACATCTTTTAATGTGCCTGTTTGGCATCTGTATGTCTTCTATGGATAAAATGTCTATTCATATCCTCTCTCTATTTTTAAACTGAGTTTTTTTTGTTTTTGGTTGCTGAGTTGCATGAGTTCTTTATATATTTGGATATTTACCCCTTATCAAATGTATAATTTGTAAATATGTTCTCCCATTCAGTAGGTTGTCTTCTAATTTAGATGATGGTTTTTAAAATATATATATTTTTATTGATTTCAGAGAGGAAGTGAGAAGGAGAGAGAGATAGAAACATCAATGATGAGAGAGAATCATTGATCGGCTGCCTGCTGCGTGCCCCCTACTGGGGATTGAGCCCACAACCCAGGCATCTGCCCTTGACTGGAACTGAAAATGGGACCCTTCAGTCCACAGGCCAATGCTCTATCCACTGAGCAAACTGGCTAAGGCTAGATGATGCTTTTTATCACTGTACAGAAGCTTTTAAGTGTGAAGCAGTCCAATTTGTTTACTTTTGATTTTCTTTCACTTTTCTTTTGAATCAGATCTCTAAAAACATGGGTAAGAGAAATGTCAAGGAGCTTACTGCATGTGTTTTCTTCTAGGAATTATGTGGTTTCAGGTCTTTTATTCTAATATTTAATGTATTTTGAGTTAATTTTCTTACATAAGATAGCAGTCTAGTTTTATTCATTTGGACATGGCTATACAGTTTTCCCAACACCATTTTTTGAAGAGACTGTCTTTTCTCCATTACATATTTTTTGCTTCTTTATTGTAAATTGATTGTCTATATATGTGCAGATTTATGTCTGGGCTCTCACTACTGTCCCATGGATCTGTGTGTCTGTTTTTTAGCCAATACCATATTGTTTTAATTACTATAGCCTTGTAGTTTGGTTTGAAAACAGGGAGTGTGACATCTCCAGCTTTGTTCTTCTTTCCCAAGATTGCTTTGGCTATTTGTGATCTTTTGTGAATATGTACAATTTTAAATTTCTTCTATTTTTGTGAAATATTATATTGGAATTTTGATAGGCATTTGCCGGGGTCCAACCCCAGCAGGTCCAGGGGTCCCCAAAGGTGTGGACGGAGTCGGCAAAGAAGGAATGACATGGAGACAGCGTTCAGTTGATCAGCAGCCTATCCAGGATCTCTAGCCAGGATCTCCAGCCAAGTTCTGGTCAGGATCTCCAGTCAGGTTCTTGTAGCCATGTTCCCTCGCTAGGTTCTCCAGCCAGGTTCTGTCTGAGATCTCCAGCCAGGTTCGGTCACCAGGTTCTAGTCAGGCTCTCCTGCCAATCTCCGCAGTCAGGTTCAGTCCAGGATCCCCTGCCATGCCCTCTCCAGCGAAGTTCTTCTGTCTCTAGAGAACGTTCTGTGTAGGTTCTGTGCCTAGGCTCTGTCTCTCTTGGTCCTGTCTTCCAAGCCCTGTGTTCTAAGTTCTGTGTTCTGAGTTCTGTCTTATAAGTTCTGTCTCTTGCTGTCTTGTTACATCTGTATTTATACCAGTTGATTTTAATCCTGTCAATTTCTATTACAAAGGTTAGGGCGTTTCTTATCTCCATTCCAGGGAGTAAAGATTATGTAGCTTAAGCATGATTGTTCATAGTTAAAGTGATTAATTACCCGCCTGGCACTTAGTTGAGGGGTTTTATTCCCTCCCTAACTTCAGGGGAAAATCCCTACCTGGGGATTCAACGTTTCTCGGAGAGGTGACCTTGGTTAAAACACATAGTGCCAAGAAGGTGAGCAAACATATTAAGAATCGTATGCTATATATGCCAGGTCCCTTGAAACAGCAAGGATGGACCGGCTCCCAGCAGGCATTGTGTTAAATCTTTAGATTGCTTTGGGTATTATGGACAGTGTAACAATATTAATTCTTCCAGTCCATGAGTGCAAAATATCTTTCCATTTATTTGTGTTTTCTTCAATTACTTTCATCAGTGTCCTACAGTTTTCAGAATACAGGTTGTTCACCTCCATGGTTAAATTTATTCCTAGGTATTTCATCCTTTTTAATTTTATAGCCTCTCTTAATTGTTTGGGTCCCACGTGGGAGGTAAGGATAAGTTGGAAGAGAGGACCACCTATTAGAGCAACATCCAAATAAGAGCCACTCTAAGGTACTATAGAGATCTTGTGTAGCCAGAAAGTATCATATCCCCATTTAACAGGTATTTAATAATTTTAATTCACTTGCAAACACCTCATGTAGAGGAAACAAGAAGAATAAGTTATTTGGGTGTACAGACCAAAGCCTTAGGATTAAAGTGATTCAGAATGCCAACAGAAATGTACGGGCAAGGAAAACGATTACCCTGCCCCTGAAAGTAGTAGATAATAAGGACACCTTAACCAGACTTTCTAATCTCAGACATGCAAATAGGTTATTCAACAGAGTTACTAGAAGAGGTTCCCCAGCCTTCAGTTTTATTTTTAAAAACTTATATTTTATAATGTATTTGTAGCACGCAAAGTGCTTTATCATGCATTAGTTCATTTAACTTAATTGAATGAATAAATGAGAATATTTTTATAATTAGTACAAGTATTTTATATGTAAATGAGTGCTTTTAACATGCTTGAATATTTTGTGCTCTTAATTGGCATAATTAAAATTGCAAGGGGGAAAATATCCTTTATTAATATTCTTAGTATGATTTTCTCCTATACTGTAATTAAAGACCAATGTAAATGATCATAGATTCTATATTTGTGGGGCTTTATATTTTTCAAATATAAATAATCTATATATTTCTTATGCAATCTTATCAAGTGCCTAATGCTTTGATTTAGCTTATTCCACTAAATAAGACCAAATGTTCAATTATTCTACTTTATTTTTCCCATCCCAATGGATAAATCATTTTAGAAACAAAAACATTGTTCTGTTTAGAAACTTTGAGATTCATAAGAGATGGAAACATTAATGTCTTGCTTTTTTAAAAGCTACAATTCCACTGTTTTCATTATCAAATGTCATTTTGGGGGAAGATAATATTTCTTTTGGTCATGATTTTTATTCTTCACAATTTACAATATAAATGAAGATTTCTAGATAAATTTGTTTATTTTTATTTCACCATGAAAGCTCAACATATTAGAATAGGTTGTTCTAATATGTGAACAGAAAATAAAAGCTAGCTTCTATTTATCTCTACTTTATTTGCATAAATTATTAAACATGGAAATACTTGAGACAGGTTAGGTTTAATTTTGAGTGCCACTAGTTATGAGTTGTGTAACTTTGGACGAATTATTTATTTTTTATTTTTTTAATTAAATCTTTATTGTTCAGATTATTACATTTGTTCCTCTTTTTTCCCACGATAACTCCCCTCCTTCCAGCTCCCACCCCACCCTCCGCCCTCACTCCCCACCCACTGTCCTCATCCATAGGTGCACGATTTTTTTCCAGTCTCTCCCCGCATCTCCCACACCCCTTTCCCCCCCAAGAATAGTCAGTCCATTCCCTTTCTATGTCCCTGATTCTATTATAATCAAAAGTTCATTCTGTTCATCAGATTATTTATTCACTTGATTCTTAGATTCACTTGTCAATTGATGCATATTTGTTGTTCATAATTTGTATCTTTACCTTTTTCTTCTTCTTCCTCTTCTTAAAGAATACCTTTCAGCATTTCATATAATACTGGTTTGGTGGTGATGAACTCCTTTAGCATTTCCTTATCTGTGAAGCTCTTTATCTGACCTTCAATTCTGAATGATAGCTTTGCTGGATAAAGTAATCGTGGTTGTAGGTTCTTGGCATTCATCACTTTTTGAATATTTCTTGCCATTCCCTTCTGGCCTGCAAAGTTTCTGTTGAGAAATCAGCTGACAGTCCTGTGGGTACTCCCTTGTAGGTAACTGAGTTTCTTTCTCTTGCTGCTTTTAAGATTCTCTCTTTGTCTTTTGCTCTTGGCATTTTAATTATGATGTGTCTTGGTGTGGTCCTCTTTGGATTCCTTTTGTTTGGGGTTCTCTGCGCTTCCTGGACTTGTAAGTCTATTTCTTTCACCAGGTAGGGGAAGTTTTCTGTCATTATTTCTTCAAATAGGTTTTCAATATCTTGCTCTCTCTCATCTTCTGGCACCCCTATAATTCTGATGTTGGTACGCTTGAAGCTGTCCCAGAGACTCCTTACACTATCTTCATATTTTTGGATTCTTTTTTCATTTTGCTTTTCCGGTTGGGTGTTTTTTGCTTCTTCACATTTCAAATCTTTGACTTGATTCTTGCGCTCCTCTGGTCTGCTGTTGGGAGTCTGTATAGTTTTCTTTATTTCAGTCAGCATATGCTTAATTTCTAGTTGGTTCTTTATCATAACATCAAGGGTCTCATTAGATTTCTTGTAGATCTCATTAAGTTTATCGGCGGCTTCTAGACAGTTATTGAGAGACCTTAAAAGTGTGGTTCTGAACTCTATATCTTCCATTGACAATTTTGTCCTGTTTCTTCGTCTCCGCATTTTTTTTATGCTTTCTTGGTGCACCCCCTAGTGGTCTTTGTGCGCAGTCTTGTTGTAGTTAAGCCTTGATTGTTGTAGTTAATACTGGGGGGATTTGACCTCCAGGCCAACTGGCTGTGAGAGTCAGCTGTGTCTGCAGTGGGAAAACTTCTGTCCTCTGGGGAGGTGCTAATCTAGCCTTTGCCTGAGGCTATCCAGCAAATGGCTCTGTGCAGGGCTTTGGCAGGGCGGGTCGCATGGGATCAAACAGGACGGGCGGAGTGAGCAGTTATGGCTGCTCTCAGTCCCGTCCCCAGAGGCTCTGCCTCTCAAAGTCCCAGCAACCGCTGCAAACCTCGGAGAGAAAGCTGCCCTCTCGTTCCGACTGATGCCAGACAGTCCCGCTTCTCCTGTTTGAGTCTGGGTCCTTAGAGACTCACCCAGAACTGGAGCTCAGGGCCTGAGCCTCCCTCCCGATTGAAAACGACAACCGCACTCTCAGCCACCAGCCCGCTCTGTGTGTACCTCTGCACCTTTGTATTTTCCGCACTGCGCCTCCTCTGAGTCTCGGTATGCTCTTCTCTTTCCTTCTAGTTGAAGAATTTCCCCTCAGCCAGCTTTCCTGTGGTTCTGGGTGATGTCCGTTCCGTCTTTTAGTTGTATTTTTGAAGTGGTTGTGCGAGGCAGCATTCTCCGGTGTTTACCTATGCCACCATCTTCTGGATGAATTATTTTCTTGGTACCTCAATTTTCTCATATGTAATAACAAGCTGACAATAATAGTACCTAATTTCATAAAACTGATGTGAGAATTAAACAATTTATACATGTAAAACATATGGAATAATGCCTGACAGACAGAGTAAACCTTTGATAAATGTTAGCTATTATATTACTCAAGTGGACATATGCACATTGTGGTGGTATACATTGGGGGAAATTAATCTAATTAATAATAAGCATTAAGGACGTCAGAACCAAAGGTCAGATGACTGATAAATATTTTATAATTCTTTTCTCCCATCTTTTCTTGAGGACCAAAATTTTGGTTATTGATTTAAAATTAAATACTTAATAAAATTAAAGTTTTTTATAGCATTTAATGGGAAAACATCTCCTATCATACAGCTTATTATTTCCATTTCTAGTTTAAGAAAAAGATTTTGTTCTGAATAGACATTACTGGCCACAAGATCATTCTCTGTCTCTCTCTCTCTCCCTCTCCCTCTTTCTCTCTTTCTCTCTAATTGTCCCCCCACCCCCACACACACACCCAATGCTTACTGGAAAGCCCTTTTCCCAGTAATTATGTAATTGCATTAGTGGGTTCTTTTGTAGCAGGGCTCATTATAACTTCCTATAATTACAACATGTACTTAATTTTATAATAATCTTTTAAAACCAATGTAGATAGAATACTGCCTCTGATATCTGTCACATTAGAAATTTAGTACATGAACATATTCATACATACATGAACCTTGGTAAGTCACTCAACTTCTCTGGACCTCAGTGTCTCCATTTGTAAAATGAGAAAATTTTAATTAGAGTAGATACTTCAACTATTTTTTCAATTGAAACTTTAAAAAATTTAATCAATCAATTAACTAATATATATTTCTGAGTCTACTGTATTCAAGGCATTGTTCTGGCAGCTCTAGATAATATTTTTTCAGGGTTTCCTCCCAATATTTTACTTAACAACAAGAATCAAGTTTCTTTAGCAAATCTCAGTTTAAAATCCATCAACATTTTAATCAAAATATTATCTGAATTTAATAAAGAATTTTATGCCCCCTCCTTGCCAGGAATTCAAAACAAGTTCAGACTTAAATAAAAAGAAAAATTTCCCAACTCCTATCAGATTAGATTTTTTCTGAGATCATGCTATTATTCTTTTGATATATTCTAGTGTTATATTTGATCATTTTTAACTTGTGCTATTTTGCTCTTATTTTGAAGTTTTAAATATTTTGTCCTCTTATCTATCACTTTCTAATTGTAGCCAAATGCTACATTGTGTGTTTCTGCAGACACTTCTGTCATCAAATTATAATTGTGATTAATGGTGACCTCAAATCAGATAGCTGAATTGCTACTCTGAGGGCACTGCTCTTTTGTTATTTTTTCAGTTAACTGTTTATGTACAGCCTACCCTTTCCCTACTCTCACCAATCCTAATGTGTGCTGTGAGAAACATGGGGTGGAGGAGAGAGAGGGAATAAAAGATAGAAGAGGAAGAAGGAAAAACATTTATCATTCAATTATGGGTGCCAAAGTACATGTGAGGTGTGTGTGTGTGTGTGTGTGTGTGTGTGTGTGTATTTGTGTGTGTAATAAAGTAAAAATCTGGAGTGACACCAGCCTTTCCCTAGTGGTCACTAGAAGAAGGGGCTAGAGATGGTATTTAGTTAATAAATTAGTAATAGGTTTTTAAAATTTTATTTTATTGTTTAAAGTATTACAAATAGCAGTACTCCTTTTTTCCCCCATTGACCTCCCCCGGCCTAGAAATAGGTTTATCTTCACTATTAATCCTCTCGTACTCATATCTAGAATACCAAAGAATTTAAATAAGGTAAAACTGTGAGAAAATTTTACTTACAATGTAAAATTTATATTGCAATGTCATATTTTATAAATAAACTAGAGGCCCGGTGCAAAGAAATTTGTGCACTCGGAGGGGGGGGGGGAAGAGGAGGTCTCTCAGCCCAGCCTGTGCCCTCTCGCAGTCTGGGACCCCTCAGGGGATGACCACCTGCTGGCTTAGGCCCGCTCCCCGGGGGATTGGGCTGAAGATAGCAATCAGACATCCCTATGGCAGCCCTGCAGCCCTTGGGGGATGTCCACTTGACAGCGGGGAGCAGGCCTAAACTGCAGTCGGACATCCTTAGCGCTGCTGAGGAGGCAGGAGAGGCTCCCACCACCACCGCTGTACTGGCAGCCATCAGCCTGGCTTGTGGCTGAGCAGAGCTCCTCCTGCATTGAGCGTCTGCCCCCTGGTGGTCAGTGTGTGTCATAGTGACCAGTCATTCCCAGTCTTTCTGCTATTAGGGTCATTTTGCATATTACCCTTTTACTATATAGGATAGCGGCCTGGTGCATGGGTGGGGGCCAGCTCGTCTGCCCTGAAGGGTGTCCTGGATCAGGGTGGGGGTCCCACTTGGGTGTCTGGCCAGCCTGGATGAGGGGCTGATGGCTGTTTGCATCTGGTCTCACCCCCTTCAGGGTGGGGGTCCCCACTGGGGTGCCTGGCCAGTCTGGGTGAGGGGCTGAGGGCTGTTTTCAGGCTGGCGGGTGACTGAAGCTCCCAACCTCTCCTTTTTTTCTTTTTTTTTTTTATTCTGGGATTTATTTACCTTCTATGGCTGTCACTGGAACTGAGAGCCAGCTTTAGCTTTTAGTCTCGGCTCCACCTCTGAGACCTCGGCTGCTGAAAGCAGGTATCTGGGTTTGTTTGGCTTCTATAATTGAAACACTGTTGCAGCTCCAGCTCTGAGGCCCGGCTGGCTGAAAACAGGTTTCTGGGGTTTGTTTAGCTTCTATAATTGCAACATTGCTTCTTAAAGTGCAGCTCAGAGGCCAGCAGCGGCAGGCGGGGAACCTTGGCTTCCTCCATCACTGGAGCAAGCAAGCCTCCTGTTTGCTTCAGCTGCCTGGCTTCCAGCCGCCATCTTGGTTAGCAGTTAGTTTGCATATCACCCTGATTAGCCAATGGGAAGCGTGTCAGAGGTATGGTTAATTACCATGTTTTTTCTATTATTAGATAGGATTGAAAAACAAACAAACAATGTTCCCTAAACTATCATTTGCCTCACTACACATTCTCAGCACAGAAATATCTTCTAAGGCTTTATAAAACACTAAAGGCCAAGTGCATGAAATTTGTGCACAGAGGGGGTCCCTTAGCCTGGCCTGCACCCTCTCACAATCCGGGACCCCTCAGATGTCCAACTTCCAGTTTAGGCAAGATCCCACAGGGATCCCTGCGGTATCAGGCCTAAACTGGCAGTCGGACATCCCTCTCGCAATCCGGGACTGCTGGCTCCTAACTGCTCACCTGTCTGCCTGCCTGATCAACCCTAAACACTCTGCCTGCCTGCCTCACCACCCCTAACCCTTCTGCCTACCTGCCTGATTGCTCCTAACCACTTGCCTGCCTTCCTGATCACCCCTAACCACTTGCCTGCCTTCCTGATTGTCCCTAACTGCCTCTGCCTGGGCCCCCGCCATGACGACTTTGTCTGGAAGGTTGTTTGGCTGTCCAGTCTAATTAGCATATTACATTTTATTATAGATGGTAGTAAGTAAAGCCCTTAGTCATTTGATGTTTAAAGAATAATTAGAACAATTAAAACACTCAAGAATGTAATTGATTGATCAGAGTCTATCAGATCCAGAAGGGATGCTAGATATAAGCTGTTCAATTCCTATCATTTTATAGATGGACACAGAGTAACACAAGGTAAGTACCTAAATAGACGTGAATTACTCAAATTCCCCCAGCTGATTAGTGGCAATACTAAGACTTGAACCCAGCATTCTTGGCTCCCATTTGGTGCTATTTATACCACAATTTGCTGTCTCATAACTATTCAATTTTGAGGCATGAATTTTCTTCCAAAATTCATTTTCCTGTATTTTTTCTCAACTCACCTTTCTGAGACCATCTTTATGAAAGCTGTACAAAGAGTCATTTGACTATTAATTCCTAAGTGCTCACTGCATCAAAGGAATTTTCAAATTTTAAGTTAGATAGTGTTGGTACAGTTTGAGTGCCTAGGGCAGGGATTTTCAACCTTTGTTATCTGATGGCACACATAAGCTAATTATTAAAATTCTGCATACAAACCAAAAATATATATATTTTTGCCAAAAATATAGGTATAATTTTGATTCATTCATATCAGATGGCTATTGTGTTGGCTGTTGTCATTTTCTATTTGACAATTTAAGAGAAAAGAGGTCAGTGCCCCTGACTAAATACAGTAGTCAGGTATTGCGTGTTTTAAAATTTCTTGTTGCACGCTGATTTAAAACCATTGGTCTATGAAAATGTCTCTGTATAATATGGTAGAAGGTGTTATTATAATAATTTGTGGAGGAGCAGCAACTTGATTACTTGTTCATGTTATTAAACCCTTTACCCAAGTTCTCGTAAAGAAAAAATACACTGGTCTGATTTATAGATAAGACTGATTCCAACTAAATGCGTTCTATTCTAACAACCCCTCCAAAATACAAACTGTATCATTTTTCTTTCAAACTTGCTTCAGCATAGCGTTGTCCTAAAACTACGTGAAGAATGTGAATAAAACCAAATTAAATGCACACACCCATAATATAAATGTAAAATTAGGAACCAAAATGTAAAATAACTCTTACAAAACCTTGGATCTCTTAAAATGTCCTCATATTTACAACAGGCCCTTCCCAGATGTTCCCAGTTTATGGAGAAAGGAATTCCATTTACAGCATCTGCTTCCATCCCTGGAGATTTCAAACAGTTCAGAACAAGATTTTCTCATGGTCAATAAATGAAGTAGCTGGTGTTTTATTACTGAACAAGGAGGTGTTTGGTGAGAAGATGCTTTGAGGATCAAGTATTATCTTGTGGCAATAGAGCCACTGATGTGGCTTTTACTCCAGGGCACTCAAGAGTTACGGAAACTACTTGGCAGAAAGATTCAAGCTTTAGGGTTAAAATTCTTTAGGCTAAGGCTAGGCCTCAAGCTGATGGTGACATTTAATGAGTATCATTCATATAAAAATATAGTACATTTTTTTTATCAGTGAAAGAGTGCACGAAACAATATTTTATCTTCCAATAAAAACATCTATAGCTACTGCAATAGAAACACCATATAGTATGACTCAGATTTAAAGATTAAATACATCCAAATGCTTTCCCTGCCCTCTATCCTATAGGCCCCTTATCTAAAGCTATACTGAAGAAACTTGAGAGCCAACATGGCATAAAATGGAAATTAAACAAGTGAGAGAGGCTGTCTTATCAGTCATTTGAAATTTGTTTAAAGGAGTCCTAGACAGTAGAATCAAGGCCATTAAAAAAGACCTGGTAAATATCTGGTCTAATAAGTCAGCTTCTCTGATTTAACCGTTTTATCACACTCAGCCTCCTGTATATTCCTACATAATTAATTGGTTTGGGGGACCCTGTGAAGGAATACACATTCCATGAATGTTGGTTTCCTCTCTTGGAAACTTTCTCTGTATTCTGTATTTATAGACATTTGTTTCAATTACATTTTAATTTTAAGGTTAAAATAGCAACAAATTCAATTACCCAACTGAGCTTTGCCAAAGGAAGAAAATAGGAGGGCTTTTGCACTATTAAGGACTACAAATATGTGGAGAAAAAAAACAGAGAATTCTGTTTTAAACTAATTTCTTATAGTCCTTTTTACACACTGCTTGCTACCTCCATTTGAACACACAATTCATTTCATTTTTCATGACTTCACATCTAAGCTTAGATGTCACTTCCTTTAAGATGCCTTTCCTGACCTCTCAAGACTAAGTTAAGTTCTGCATGCTTCAAAAAAATACCATATTCAAGCCCATTGCAACATTTATCTCACTGCATTATAACTGTGTGAATTTTCACTTACCATGATGCTTTTAAAACCTAGAGCAGGGAACAACACAGAGATGGAGCACATTATATGTTGGCTGCATAAATAAACAAATGACGGAGTATGCCCAGACCTCTGGGAAGGAATACCCCATTATCCTGTGCTATCTTTTTTTCTCAGTAAAAATCAATAGATAACCATTTCAACAATATGCTTCAATCCATTTTCATGTGCAAAACGACTTATTGAACAAAAATGTGAGAAGTGTTAATTTTCCAAAATGTTTTGCTTGCCTCTGTGTACTCACCATGCCTTATAGAATGGACTGAAGCTCAGCCATATGGAGAATTTGAGCTTCAAAACTGGCTGTTTGCTTTAACTGTGTAACTTTTTTTTTGTAAAGGCTAAGGATGACATCTACATTTACTGTTGGAATAAAGTACTCCACTTAATTGTAAAACCATTTGGCACTGTGGAAGACAAAAAGCATTTTCTTTCTTACAGGCCAGCATACATGAATGTTGTGTAACTGATGATAAAAATTGAATGCAATTTTCAGTGATCCTACTTTTGAATACATAAATTACATTTTTTTAATAATTATCATGTGTTGACAAGGTGGATTTCTAGAATTATTTTTCAAAAAATTTTAATGACTTACAAATGTACTAAGGACTAGCGTGCTGCGACTTGTGAATCTGAGCAATGCAAGTGTGTACAAATTTAAAACTGGTTCAGTTGGGTGTGTCTGACATTCATGAAAACTTAGTTTTACTCACATGCTG
Source organism: Myotis daubentonii (assembly GCF_963259705.1). Classification (NCBI taxonomy): domain Eukaryota; kingdom Metazoa; phylum Chordata; class Mammalia; order Chiroptera; family Vespertilionidae; genus Myotis; species Myotis daubentonii. The sequence continues at coordinate 108,095,649 of NC_081861.1, forward strand.
AGCAATGAAATTAAGATCATTAGTCCAAGTAGCTTGTGGTGGGAACTTGTACTGAGAATTAGGTTTTAGTAAAGTGTCTTTATCACAAAAAACTTTTTCTTTTACAATAATATTTAAATTTCACTATAATATAATAATAAAACTATGGATCTGATTTATGAAATATCCAAGGATTTATTAAAAAATTAAATCTTTATATCTTCATCTAATTCAAAAAATAATATGCAAAATCCACTGTAATATTTTATAGAATTCATGATCTTCTACCTATGACATTGTTAAATGGGAACACCAGAGGGGAATTTGGCCAGAACATTATAAATCAAATCATTAAGCTACAGTTTGTATTTTAACACCTGAACCCAATGGCACAGATTCAAAATCTTAATTTATAAACAATGTGTAATATATCACAGAAATAAAATAGCATAATGCACCTAAACAACTAACTTCTAATATACAAAAGTACTGGTCTACAGTTCTTCTGTAAAGTTTAATTACAAGCATTAAATTGCCACAAGGAAATGTAAATCTTTTCAGAGAATTTAGATGTCTTCATCCAGGAGATTAAACCAAAGATTTCTGAAATCTTGTAATTTGTATTTAATTTTAGGCTTTATGTACCTAAGAGAATAATATCTGGAGAAAATCTAGGAAACAATGAATAAACTCACTAGGAAATTATATTTATATATAAATATGAATAGAGAGAACAAAATGGGGAGGGGATCCTTAAAGCAATGCAGTTCTTTTTAATTTGATTGTTCTTAACATAATAGACATTCACGTACACACTACAAAAACATCTTAATATTTCTAATAAACCAGGCACGGAAAATGTGATGTTGTGGTCTTTATTTAGTTTTCAATACCCTGCAAGGCTGTGTTGACCAACAAAAATGGCAATCTTGTAATGAATCGTTCTAAAATATTCTCAAATGTGGTGTTTCCTTATATATATTTTTAAATATATTTTATTGATTTTTTACAGAGAGGAAGGGAGAGGGATAGAGAGCCAGAAACATCGATGAGAGAGAAACATCGATTCAGCTGCCTCCTGCACACTCCCTACTGGGGATGTGCCCGCAACCAAGGTACATGCCCTTGACCGGAATCGAACCTGGAACCCTTCAGTCTGCAGGCTGATGCTCTATCCACTGAGCCAAACCAGTTAGGCAGTTAGGGCTCCTTATATTTTTTAGTAAACTTATTAGAGACAGTTTTTGGTTTATGATAGATGTACAGATGTTTTGCTTAGTGATACAACATCTCTATTTATAATATTTCTAGTTTGACCCTGAGTAGATGGGAATGCTTTGAAAGTCTTATGTAATTTATTTGTCTATGTAAATATCAGAAAAAAACTTGTATATCATAAATGGTTTCATAGAAATGGTTCTAATATTTTATATTTCTTTTAATTCCCTGTTCATACCAGGCATCACCTTAAAGCAACAGACTAAAGCCCCCCCATTAGTATAATTGAATTTTGCTCAAAATCTAGTTGTCATTTGATAAAAAAAATTTTCAATCTAGTAACTTCCAATATAGATCCTTCTTGTTTCCTGCTAAGCCAAATGAAAAATTTTGAATAAATGAATAAAAGTAAATGAATGGAATGAAGAAAGAAAGACTGGTACTCTCAACTAAGATATATGTCAGGGGCAGATGTTATATTTGTGTTGGAAGTTATTGTCATTTATTTCACATATTAAGAGTGTACAGTAAATATCTATGAAGTTTGAGAGGGCAATGAGATGTGTATAAAATTAACATTAAATCCACTTTTCAAAAGTCTATATCCTCCCACAAGAAATACTTCAAGACTAGAAGAAAGAGACCTCCTCTTTATGTGTGAAGCTATAAAATACCATGTATATATTGCAGACACAATAAAAATAATTATCAGTAATAACAACAACAACAATATAATTGCAGAGCCAGCTCCACCTCAGCCGAAACCATCCCTAACCAGTTGGGGAGGTTCAAGAGAATGACCTTTGTTACAAAAGGCTTATTTCAGTGTTACTCCTGCTGCTAGAGAATTCCTGCTATGATTAAGGGAACCTCCCTGTTCCTCTCAATTCTCACTTGGTCAGAGCTAACTGCAATTCAGCTCCAAACTCCCTTATCTTTATTAATCCTTTATAATAGGAAACTTTTTAGGCATTGGAATAAAAGAATAGAAAGATTATCATTACTAGTAATTAAAAGAAAAAAATAAAGGCTGAAAAACTTTACATAAAATATTCAATTCAAACATTTTAGAATATGTTTCTAAAGTAGAATACTTGCTCCACACAAATCTCAGAGAAACATGGAACCTTTACATGTAGTCATCCCACAGTAATTTAAACCACTACATGTATCCAGAAACAGAGATGTTGTAAAACTTTCAAAAGTCTGAAAGTTCTAAAAATATTCCAGGATGCATAAAAAATCTAGAAACTGGATTTTGCAAAAAAAAAAAGAATTTTTTTTTTTTTTTGTAAAATCTTATTCGGAGACTTACTCATTTGTTTAGGTGTTGAGAATTCATGGCTGGCTCTGGACTGAGTGATGTAGGTGGACATCATTAGTTTTATTCAGAAGTCACCAATTCTTTTAGTGATATGTAATACTAAGTACTCATATCACCATCAAACCTTTCATTACAAAAAAGATTTGTAATTGTTTTAGTGAGGTTATCTTCATGTTTTCTGTTAATTACTATTTGAAACACTACAGCTTTGAGGTTCCAGATTCTTACTGAATCAAAGGATGGCTTTGAAGTTCTTGAGAATCATTCTTAGGTTTTAGAAGATGACAATGAAATAATTGATGGATCTTAGGTGGGGGAGTTGATTCATTAAGAAAAAATCTAATCAATCAAATAGATATGTGCATGCTTATTAACAAAACACACTGATCTATTGGCCACATTTTAAAATGCATCAATACTTGTGATAGATAGAGGCACAATTTCATATTTTTAAATGCAATATACTTTTGCTGGTATGATTCCAGAAACCCAAGTAGATTTACGTCCATATTTTCATTCACTTATTCACTTATTCTTTACAAAAGTATTTGTAGAATATCTACTATATCCAAATCACTGTGGTAAATGTGATTTTCTATTTTCCCTGAGATTGTACTACAGGGGAGATAAAACTTGTTCAAACACAATTACAATATAGGCAGCATGCAATAACTGTCCTAAAGTGATACTAACAAAGACCACAAAATGAGAGATGGTTTTGGCAAAATTCAGAGAGGCTTTATAGATGTTTGATTTAGGTCTGAAAGGTTAAATGGAATTTCAACTGAAGGAGGGGAAAGATCAAGACTTTGTTGAGGGAGAAAATGATATGAACAAAGTTTCAAAGATAGAAAAGTACTAGGAATGACTCAAGAAAAGATAAGTGAAGCAGTTTGGCAGCAGCATTGAGCATGTATGAAATTAGAGAGTTACAAGTCTATAAAGTATGTCTGAACTATATAGGAAAATATACTTTGTGGTGGGAATTTATTGTGTAGGGCTGTCCAACATACATTCCCTCCTTTAGACATCAAATCGCAGAATTAATTTTCCTTTAACATGAATAGTATTGATAGATATGTGTATCAAAGTATCCTTCCTTCCCTTGCTAAGGAGTGGACATGTAAACCAAGCTAGATCTATTTGATGTTCTCCCGGACTTTGGGTTTGAGCAGAGTAGAATAATGAGAGAAATATAGTTGTTCGGTTTATCAATTTTCTTCTCCTACTTGTAATCCTGGATCTTTCCTAGTTTATGTTCCTTCTAAGCTTGGTCCTTTAGTTCTGTGAGTCACCCAATAAGTATTTCACTTTTTCTTTCTTTAGGTAAAATGTCAATTTTGTTGCTTATACCAGAGAACTTGATAAAACCCTGAAGGCAAACCAGTTTTACACTGAACAAAACCGAAGACAAAGTTATGAAGGAGAATTATCTAATCAAATGAGTACATTAGAAGCAATATCCTGGAAACACTGTTGAATGGATTGGGGGGTGGGGAGAGAGAGAGAGAGAGAGAGAGAGAGAGAGAGAGAGAGAGAGAGAGAGAGAAGTGAAAGATACCAGTTAGGAGGTTGTAGTAGTTTCAGCACCAGGCACTGAAGACCTGGGCAAAGGTGATGTCAGTGATAATGAGAAAAAAAATGTATTAGAGACATTGTTAATAAAAAACATTAACAGGTCTCAGAAACTGATTTGACATTGGCTTTTAGGAGATGGAAAAGCCAAAGATTACTCTGTGGTTTTAAAACTGAATGAGAACTCTATGTGAGAGACTGAGGAGAAACAATGAGAAAAATATGATGAAAATCAAGGTGTTGGGAGCCAATGGAGGAAACTGACAAGTTGTGTGTGTGTGTGTGTGTGTGTGTGTGTGTGTGTGTGTGTGTGTGTGTGGTAATCAACAGTGTCAAGATGCTGTGGAAGAAAATGTTCTAAAAATAAGAAAAGAATGAATACTCATCATTCTTCAATTTAGCTGAAACATTAGAAGGGCAAGAACAGTTTTTATTATTGAGAAAATAACCATTGGGAGAAAAAAATGTTAAGAGGGTAGCATTACTTGTGACTCTCTAGAGCAGTGGTTCTTAACCTTTTTTGTTGTTGTTGTTCCATGGGCCTATTGGAAGTGTGTGGTAAGTCCTCTAATCCCTTTTCAGAATAAAGTGTTTAAATGCATAAAGTCAAGCATGTGGGCTTCAAAAAAGAAACCAACCATGCAAAATTCCTATATAATAAAAGGGTAACATGCAAATAGACTGAACGGCAGAACAACTGAACAACCAATCAAAGTGTAATATGCTAATGATATGCTAAGGTTGTTCAACCACTCACTATGATGTGCACTGACCATCAGGGGCAGGCGCTCTGACCAGTAGGTTAGCTTGCTGCTGGGGTCTGGCTGATCGGGACTGAGCCAGATGGGCTGGACATGCCCTGGAGCCCTCCCATGGCCCCTCCTCGGCCCGACCGTGCACCAGTGAGATCTCTCAGCCTGGCCTGCGCCCTCTCACAATCTGGGACCCCTCGGGGAATGTCGGAGAGCTGGATGTCAGAGTGGTCCAATGCAGGCCACTCCCCTTGGGAGGGTGCCAGACGCAGGGCTCATGACTGGCGAGCGCTGCTGGGGCAGCGTGAGCCTCTCTTAATCATGACTGATTGGGCACAAGCCCGCAGCAGGCACAGTAGGGCCAGGATGAGCAGGAGCAGCAGGTAGGAGCTGCAGGCGGCATTGGACTGCGGGTTTTGGCCCAATCCCTGAAGGCAGAAGGACCCTATCCATGCACGAATTCATGCCCTGGGCCTCTAGTGTTGTTATAAAAATTTTTGAAAATTTGGTGATATGGGAACGTATGTCTAATCTATCAATGTACTTAATAACAAGACATGCATTTAAAGGACAGACAATTTTGTCCTAGCCAGTTTGGCTCAGTGGATAGAGCGTCGGCCTGCGGACTGAGGGGTCCCAGGTCCAATTCTGGTCAAGGGCATGTACCTTGGTTGCGGGCACATCCCCAGTGGGGAGTGTGCAGTAGACAGCTGATCGATGTTTCTCTCTCATTGATGTTTCTGGTTCTCTATCCCTCTCCCTTCCTCTCTGTAAAAAATCAATAAAAAATATATTTAAGAAAATAAAGAATAAATAAAAAAAATAAAGTACAGGCAATTTTAAATTAGGTTTATTTTCAAGACATATCAGTGTGAAAGTTGTTGCTTAGATTGAATAAAAACATTAAAATCTGGAGTAGTCTTTGGCTCAACTCTTTCTGTATATTGATTAAATATTGATTATAGATATGGAATATCAGAAAGTAACTTATAAGCCTGATCAATGATGTGTGAACATGTGACTTCATTGTTTGGTAGCTGAATGACCAATAGGTGCAGAATTTTCCAATAGTTGGTTGTATATGTGGACTAAAAATCTGTAGACACAAAGACTTCAAACATATATGATCTAATAATTACCCTAATTCCAAAGTAGTGATAAGTGTAAATGATATTGTAAAATATATTTAATGACATTTATGTGATATTGAAACTGGACACAATGGGTCCAAGGTTGACTGTCACTATTTGAGCCAAATTAAGCAGAGATGGGTTGAATCATATATGAGCATTTATTCCAATAATGCCGGTAGTGTGGGGAGAGCAGTCAGTCTCCCTGGAAATTCTGCTCTGATCCTCCTTGCCAGTTGGCTGATTATATACACATGAGGGATAAGATAGGTACGTGCAGCTGGGAGCTGCAAGTATAACATGGAAAGGGGGAGGGGAGGGTCTGCAGTCTGGCCTTCAGGAGCTCAAAGTCCAATAACAAGGTGGCTAATCTTCTATGATGTTAACAAACAGCTCAGCACATTCCTGGGACTGGACTGGTCAGGTTTCCTGAGGAAAACTCCTGGAGGGGGTCAGGGTCTGGTCACAGCAACTAAATCAAAGCATGTCCTGTCCTTGGTCTGTTCTCAAAATGTATTTCTTTTCTGAGTAATAGACCCATTGAGGCATCTTATCTTTTGACAGCTTTGTTTCATCCTCCAGTTTCCCAGGGTCTGTAAGAAAACTTTTTATCTATAGTTAGTAAGGTGAAGATTCATTAAACAACTGTGGCTCCATTCTTATTACATGCCCTTCCCCACTATCAATATGAAAATAACCGTGATTTCTATTGGTAAGAGTCACAGGTACTGCTAATACTACTACTGCCTATATTCATAATAGAAAGAAATGCCAAATTTTAGTAGTTAGAGGTTAGTAAAAATCAAAACTTATTTTTTTTATGCAAGTTCTGAGAACCTTGCTTTCTTGTGGGTGAATAACAGGTTAGGAAACCTGGCTTAGGATGTAGTTTCAGTTGGCAAGACAGGAGTAGAAACAAAACAAAGTTGGATGGTAGCCAAACTGCAAAATGACAAATTTACTGAGAAGTTTAACTCTAGGACAGAAAAAGAGATAAAACTCAAAGAATTTATTGTATATATAAAAACGAATGTTTTTGTTTATTTGTTTTAATTTAAAGGTAAGAAACCAGAGCATGCATGTAAGTCAAGAGAAAAGAAGTAGAGAAGATGAAATTGAGGATCACACACAGAGAGAAGGGACAATTTATAGAGCAAGGCCCCAGAGATGTTGAGAAGAAATAGGATCAAGAATACAAGAGGGAAAAGCCTGGAAAGAATAAACACTACTTTTTCAGATATAGTGGAGAAAGAGTAGAAGGTGCTCTTCTATAAATTCAGAAGAATAAAACATTTATTTCTCTGCAGTTTCCTTTAAGAGAAGTTGTCTTTATTAATGAGTTTCTAAAATCAGCTTTGGAAAAAATATGTGTAACTGATTATTTCATGGTATACTTGTACCTTAAAATATTTTTCTATGACATTGACTTTTAAAAATTTCTACTTTGTCAGTATAAACAACGATTTGACCTTCCTTAATTATGTGATTGGAATTGCACAATACAACAAGACTTCTCTTCTACCCAGAACCTGCATACTATCCCAAAAAGTCATTCTCTCCTGTAACTGTTCTTTCCTCATGATACCTATTTCCCATCTACATCAAGGTTTGCTCCTATGAGCTTTTTAAATCTCTAAATGCTATTTTTCTATTAATGCAGCCTCTTTGATTATTTTCTGAGATTAATTTTTGAACCATGATAAGAGTAACAACATAATCTATTGACATCTTAAACAATCTTTAGGGTAAGCATTTTAAAAATGGAAATGGGCCATCTTCAAAAAGGATTGAAGTCTTGTAAAAATTGGTTTCAATGTGGCTTTTTCTGTTGAGCCTTCTCAGGAAAATTACTACAGCTACTCTGCTCAATGACCAGACATGAACTGGATTAACATAACTGATGATCTGATGTTTGAGAAAGAGCAATAAGTTCCAATGTCTTGTCATTTGTTCCATTTACCTGTATCTGACTTCAGTGCAGCATGAATAATAGTTTCTGGGACATTATTATTGCTGGTATATTCTCCACTTATTAAAAATAAATACAACATTGGAATGGTTTACAAAATCTTCTGTAGGAGGAGGCTTCAAGGAGCCATAGCAGCTAGGCACCCAGCCTTTCTACCACCCAGATTAACTACAGCCCAGACCTGAACCCACAGGAATCCTGCCCTGGACCCCATGCTTGCGCCCAAAGGACACAACCCAGAACCTGTGCACACCTGCCACAGACACTGCTGGGACCATGCACCTAAGTTAACACCAGTGAAACATTAAGGCCTGTAGCTGACACCTGAGGGACCAGCTCCATGGGACAAGGGAGTAGAGCTCAAAACAGGGACAATCAAGGTTTGAGATTCAATGAAGACACAGCCTCTGGGCTAAGGAGTCTCTGCCCACTGAACTACTAGGGGCTTCAACCTCTCAGACCTCAATAAGGTTGCCCAGGGCCAAAACGGGACAGTGACTCACATTCACCTGCACCACAGAAGCTCCCAGGAGGCCCAGGATAGACACACCAAGGGACCAGATTTAACATCAGGGCAAAATCTAGCGAATTCCACAAAGAGCGGACCCAAAAGTTTTTGTTTGAGTGCATGTAGTTTTGCTTTTTGGTGTGTGTGTGAGTGGATTTTGTTTTTGTTTTTATTGTTTATTTTTTACCCCTTTTTTTCTTCTCCTTTTTCCTGCATATTACTAATTTCTCTCCTTCCTTTGATTCTATTCTACTTTTGTGTATTCTTATTGTTATTATTAATTTTTCATATTTTATTTTGTTTTTCTCTTTTTACTTATATCCTACTTGCTTCCTTATAGTCATTTTTTCATCTTCTACTTTCTCCCTTTTCCTTTATATATCCTCTAAGTATTTGGTCACATGTCTTTTAGTATTATTTTTAATATTTCTTTGCTTTGCTTTCTCTTCTCTTTTCCTTCTTAGTTTTTTCCTGTTGTTGCATTGCATGGTTTGATTTTCATGATATTTTTTTTTGGTCCTGTTGTGTCTTATTCTATTCTGTAAGCACATGTATAACAGCTGGCACAATGATGTTGAGGTTGAGCCTAACTGTCAGCAAGTTGGAGGGGAGATCCCTCCCATAAATGGGAGACATCTATACTAATAAAAGGGTAATATGCTAATTAGACCAGGAGACCTTCTGGGAGACCAGTCAGGGAGGGCAGTTGGGGACCATGAGGCTGGCAGGGAGAGGCAGTTGGGGGTGAGAAGGCTGGTGGGGAGGGGTAGTTGGGGGCAAGTTGGCAAGCAGGCAAAGTGGTTAGGGGCAATCAGGCAGGCACGCAGGTGAGTGGTTAGGAGCCAGCAGTCCCGGATTGTGAGAGGGATATCTGACTGCTGGTTTAGGCCAAATTAGGCCAAAACTGGCAATCGGACATCCCCCAAGGGGTCCCAGATTGGAGAGGGTGCAGGGCAGGCTGAGGGACACGCCCCCCCCCATGCACGAATTTCATGCACCGGGCCACTAGTCAACAATAAAATCCCAATTATAACTGGAGAGCCCAAATAATACACACAAGGGGCATACCTATAGCACCCAGCTCAGGTGAACAAAGAGACTTCACCACTGGGCCACTCCAGACAATCTATAATAATAACAGTGTAATATGCTAATGAAACTGGACAGCTAAACGACCTTCCAGATGTCATTCAGGTGTCCTTCTGGATGAAGCTGCGGTGGCAGGGGCTGAAGCAGAGTGGTTAGGGGCAATGAAGCAGGTAGGCGAGCCATTAGGGGTGATCAGGCAGGCTGGCACATGGTTAGGAGCGATCAGGCAGGCAGGCAGAGTGGTTAGGGGTGATAAGGCAGGCAGGCGAGCAGTTAGAGGTGATCAGGTAGGCAGGCGGACAGTTAGGGGTGATCAGGCAGGCAGGCGAGTAGTTAAGGGCAATCAGGCAGGCAGGCGCGTGGTTAGGAGCCAGTGCTCCTTAATTGTGAGAGGGATGTCCAACTGCCAGTTTAGGCCTGATCCTGCAGGAATTCCTTTGGGATTGGGCCTAAACTGGCAGTTGGACATCCCCTGAGGGATCCCAGATTGTGAGAGGGTGCAGGCTCGTCTGAGGGACCCCACACACACCCGTGCATGGATTTCATGCACCGGGCCTCTAGTTTCTATGTAAGGCCATCCTACAAAGACTAGGAGGCATAACTGTTATATCTAATGCATGGAAGTAAATACAAGTATACAGCTAAAAAGTGGAGACAAAGAAACAACCCCCAAATGAAACGAAAGAAGGAATCTCCAGAAAAATAACTACATGAAATGGAGGCAAGCACGCCCTAACTGGTTTGGCTCAGCGGATAGAGCGTTGGCCTGTGGATTCAAGGGTCCCAGGTTCGATTCTGGTCAAGGGCATGTACCTTGGTTGTGGGCATATACCCGGTGCGGGGTGTGCAGGAGGCTGCTGATCGATGTTTCTCTCTCATCGATGTTCCTAACTCTCTATCCCGCTCACTTCCACTCTGTAAAAAAATCAATAAAATATATTTTTTTAAAAAGAAAGAAATGAAGGCAAGCAACTTACCAGACATAGAGTTCAAAGTAATGGTTGTAAAGGTTCTTAAGGTGCTGGGGTCCAGCCCCAGCAGGTCCAGGGGTCCCCAAAGGTGTGGACAGAGTCGGCAAAGAAGGAATGACACGGAGATAGTGTTCAGTTGATCATCAGCCTAGCCAGGATCTCCAGCCAGGATCTCCAGCCAAGTTCTGGTCTGAATCTCCAGAGAGGTTCTGCTTAGGATCTCCAGCCAGGTTCTGTCCAGGTTCTCCAGCCAGGTTCAGTCACCAGGTTCTAGTCAGGTTCTCTTGCCATGTTCTATAGTCAGGTTCAGTCCAGGATCTTTTGCCATGTTCTCTCGCTAGGTTCTGTCTCTAGGTTCTGTTGCCAGTTTCTGTCCAGGATCTTTTGCCATGTTCTCTCCAGCGAAGTTCTTCTGTCTCTAGGTTCTGTGTAGGTTCTGCCTTCTCAGTTCTGTGTGTAGGTTCTGTGTGTAGGTTCTGTGTGTAGGTTCTGTCTCCTGTTGTCTTGTTACATCTGTATTTATACCAGTTGATTCCAATCCTATCAATCTCTATTCCAAAGGTTAGGGCGTTTCTTATCTCCATTCCAGGGAGTAAAGATTATGTACCTTAAGCATGATTGTTCGTAGTTAAAGTGATTAATTACCCGCCTGGCACTTAGTTAAGGCGTTTTATTCCCTCCCTAACTTCAAGGGAAAATCCCTACCTGGGGAAACAACCTTTCTCAGAGAGATGACCTTGGTTAAAACACATAGTGCCAAGAAGGTGAGCAAACATATTAAGAACAGTATGCCATATATGCCAGGTCCCTTGAAACAGCAAGGATGGACCAGCTCCCAGCATTAAGGAGCTTAATGCAAATTTTAAGGAACTTGGTGGGAACTATAATGGGATGAAATAGGAAATAGAAACCATGAACCAGAACTAGACATAAATGAAGAATTACATATCTGACATCAAGAACACACTGGGAGGAATTAAAAGTAAATTGAATGAAGCAGACATCTGAATCAGTGACTGGAAGACAAGGTAGAAATAAATACCAAATTAGAGCATCAAATAAAAAATCTTGAAAACCTGGAAGATAGCTTAATGTAGCTCTGGGACAACATCAATAAAGAAATTCAAAAACACTCAAATACATGGAGGCTAAATAGCATGTTATTAAACAATGAATGGGTTACCAATGAGATCAAGCAAGAAATTAAAAACATTCTGGAAACAAATGAAAATGAACACATAACTGCCCCAAACCTATGGGACACAGTAAAAGCAGTCCTGAGAGGGAAGTACATAGCATTACAGCCCTACCTGAAGACACAAGAAAAAACACTAATGAACTATGTAACCCTACAACTAAGTGAATTAGAAAGAGAACAGCAATAAAAGCCAAGAGGAAGTAGAAGAAAGGAAATAATAAAGATTAGAATGGGAATAAATTACATAGAGCCTAAAAATCAGTACAAAAGATCAATAAAACCTAAAGCTTGTTCTTTGAAAATATAAACAAAATAGATGAACCCCTAGCCACATTCATCAAGAAACAAAGAAAGAGGACCCAAATAAATAAAATCAGATATAAAAGAGGCAATATAACAATGGATACTACAGAAATACAAAAAATTATAAGCAAATACTATTAACAACTATATGCCAACATATAGGACAACCAGGATGAAATGGACAAATTCCTAGAAGCATGCAGTCTTCCAAAACTCAATCAGAGTAGGCTAATAACAATTGCTGCAATTGAAAAAGTAATTTTAAAACTCCCAGGAAACAAAACTCCTTGACTGTATGGATTTACAGGAGAATTTTACCATCCAGTAAAAGAAGAACTAAAACTTATCCTCCTCAAACTGTTCCAAAAAATTCAAGAGGAATGAACACTTCCAAACTCCTTTTACAAATTAGGAATTACCCTAATTCCAAAACCAGGTAAAGTCACTACCAAGAAAGAAAATTACAGGCCAATATCCCTAATGAACACAGATGCTAAAATCCTCAACAAAATACAAGGAAATCAGATCCAGAAATATATTAAAAAGATCATACACCATAATCAAGTGGGATTTATTCCAAGGATGCAAGTCTGGTACAGTATTCACAAATCAATAAATGTGATACATCACCTAAACAGATTGAAAGATCAAAATCACATGATCATATCAATAGATGCAGAAAAAAGATTCAACAACATCCAGCACTCTTTTTTTTTTTTTTATAAAAACTTTCAGTAAAGTTGGAATAGAGGGATCATACCTCAACATAATAAACTCAGTGGAGGAAAACTAAAAGTGTTTCCCCTAAGAACAAAAACAAGGCAAGGATGTATGCTTTCACCACTCTTATTTAACAGAGTAGTGGAAGTCCTAGCCACAGTGGTCACACAAGAAGAAAATATAAAAGGCAACCAAATGTGAAAGGAGGAAGTACAACTGTCATTATTCTCATCTGAGATAATATTGTACATAGAAAACCTTAAAGACTCCACCAGGAAACTACTAGACTTAATAAATGAATTCAGCAAAGTAGCAGGATACGAAATCAACATCCAGAAAAAGATGGCATTTTTATACACTAATAATGAACTCCCAGAAAGAGAAACAAACAAACAAACACCCAACTTAACATTGTAAAAAAAAAATTTTAAAAAGAACAAGATACCTGGGAATAAACTAAAGATGGAGGCAAAAGACCTGTGCTTGGAAAACTAAAGGACACTGAAAAAAGAAGTTGAGGAAGATACAAACAAATAGAAATGTGTACCATGTTCATGGATTGGATGCTATACTATCCAAAGCAATCTATAGATTCAACACAATCCCTATTAAAATACCAACAGCATACCTCACAGAACTAGAACAAATATTCTAAAAGATTATATGGAACCATAAAAGACTCCAAATAGCTGCAGCAATTTTGAGAAAGAAGAAGGAAATTAGAGGGATCACAATACCACCTAGCAAATTATACTACAAAGCCATTATATCCAAAACTGCCTGGTACTAGCACAACAACAGGCATATAGACCAATGCATCAGAACAGATACTCCAGAAATTGACCCAAACCATTATGGTCAATTAATATTTGACAAAGGAGGCAAGAACATACAATGGAGTAAAGACAGTCTCTTTAACAAATTGTGTTGGGAAAACTGGACAGACATATACAAAAAGATGAAACTTGACCACAAACTTACACTATACACAAGAATAAAATGAAAATGGATAAAAGACTTAAATGTAAGTCATGAAACCATAAAAATCTTAGAGGAAAACATAGGCACTAAAATCTCAGACATCTCACATAATAGAATTTCTGCTGATACATCTCCTAGGACAAAGGAAACTAAAGAGGAAAAAAAAATGGAACTACATAAAAATAAAAAGCTTATGCACAGTAAAGGAAACCACCGCCAAAATGAAAAGGGAACCCAATGTATGGGAGAACATATTTTCCAATGACACATCTGATAAGGGATTAGTAGCCAAAATATATAAAGTACTCATACAACTCACCAAAAGGAGCACAAACATTCCAATTAAAAATTGGGCAGAAGACCTGAATAAACATTTCTCCAAAAGGGACATACAAATGACCAAGAGACATATGAAAAAATGCTCAAAGTCACTAATCATCAAAGAAATGCAAATTAAAACTACAATGAGATATTACCTCACACCTGTCAGAATGGCTATCATAAAAAATCAACAAACAAGTGCTGGTGAGGATGTGGAAAAAAGGGAACAGTAGTTCACTGCTGGTGGGAATGCAGATTGGTGCAGCCACTGTGGAAAATAGCATGGAGTTTCCTCAAAAAATTAAAAATGGAACTTCTGTTTGACCCACTGATCCCTCTTCTGTGAATATATTCTAAAAACCTCAAAACAACAATCAGAAAGAGTATATGCACCTCTATGTTCATAGCAGCACAATTTACAATAATTAAGATTTGGAAACAACCCAGGTATTCATCAATAGATGAATGGATAAAAAAAAAACTGTGGGATATTTACACAATGGAGTACTACACAGCTGTAAAAAAAGAGAGATCTCTTACCCTTTGGAACAACTTGAATGGACCTGGAGAATATTATGGTAAGTAAAATAAGCCAATCTGATAAAACACATATCATATAATCTCAATTATTTGTGGAATCTAATGAATAAAATGAACTGAACAACAAAATAAGACCCTAAGTATGGAGGCATGGAAAGACTGACAATATCTATGTGGAGTTAGGGAGGTGAGAAGAGACAGAACAAAGAAGTTCTATACTTACTAGAGGCTGGGTGCACAAAATTTGTACGGGGTGGGGGGGGGGCGTCCCTCAGCCTGGCCTGCACCCTCTCCAATCTGGGACCGGTTGGAGGATATCCGACTGCCGATCCCTGTGGGATCAGGCCTAAACCAGCAGTCGGACATCCCTCTCACAATTCGGGACCACTGGCTCCTAACCACTCACCTGCCTGCCTGCCTGATCACCCCTAACCACTCTGCCTGCCTGCCTGAATGCCCCTAACTGCCTCTGCCTTCTGGCCTGATCATCCCTAATTGCCCTCCCCTGCCAACCTGATGGCCCCTAACTGCTCCCCTGCAAGCCTGATCACCCCTAACCACCTCTACCTCAGCCCCCACCACTGTGGCTTTGTCTGGAAGGAGGACCGGACAATAGGAAGATGTCCGGTCTATCTGGTCTAATTAGCATATTACCCTTTTATTAGTATAGACTAGAGGCCCGGTGCACAAAAATTTGTGCACTCGGGGGGGGGGTCCCTCAGCCCAGCCTGTGCCCTCTCGCAGTCTGGGACCCCTCGGGAGATAACGCCCTGCTGGCTTAGGCCTGCTCCTGGGTGGCAGAGGGCAGGCCCAATCCCTAGGTGCAGCCCCTGGTCGGGCTCAGAGCAGGGCTGATTGGGGAGTTGAGGCGCCGCCCCCTGTCATGCACAGAGCAGGGTGGATTGGGAGGTTGTGATGCCACCCTCAGTCACTCTCAGGGTAGGGCCGATTGGGGGGTTGGGGCACCGCCCCCTGTCACACTCAAGGTGGGGTCGGTGGGGAGATTGCGGCGCCACCCCCTGTCACGCACAGAGCAGGGCCAATCAGGGGGTTGGGGCGCTGCCCCCTGTCACGCACAGAGCAGGGCCCAGCAGGGGGTTGGGGAGCTCCCCCCTGTCACTCACAGAGCAGGGCCCATCAGGGGGTTGAGGAGCTCCCCCCTGTCACTCACAGAGTAGGGCCGATAAGGGAGTTGGGGCACCGCCCCCTGTCACACACAGAGCAGGGCCAATCAGGGGGTTGGGGCACCGCCCTCTATCACCCACAGAGCAGGGCCGATCAGATCAGGGGGTTGGGGCGCCACCACTCTCACACTCAGGGCAGGGCCGATGGGAGGTTATGGCTCTACCCCATCACACACAGAGCAGGGTCCGTGGGGTGGGGGGGGGGGGTGGGGGAGCCGCACCCTGTCACACACAGAGGTGCAGGGTGATCAGGGGGTTGGGGAGCTCCCCCCTATCAGGCACAGAGCAGGGCCGATCAGATGGTTGGGGCACCTTCCCCTGTCAGGAACAGAGCAGGGCAGATAGGGAGGTTGTGGCCCCGCCACCTGTCACACACAGAGCTGCAGGGCGATCAGGGAGTTTGGGTGCTGCCCCCTGTCACGCTGATCCTGGTGCCGGGAGGCCTCTCAGCTCCGCTGATCCCGGTGCTGGGAGGCATATTACCCTTTTACTATATTGAATAGAGGCCTGGTGCATGGGTGGGGGCTGGCTGATTTTCCCTGAAGGGTGTCCTGGATCAGGGTGGGGGTCCCCACTGGGGTGCCTGGCCAGCCTGGATGAGGGGATGATGGCTGTTTGCAGCTGGTCACACACCCTTCAGGGTGGGGGTCCCCACTGGGGTGCCTGGCCAGTCTGGGTGAGGGGCTGAGGGCTGTTTTCAGGCTGGGACTGAAGCTCCCAACTGCTCCTTTTTTTCTTTTCTTTTTTTTTATTCTGGGCCAGCTTTAGCTCTGAGGCTTGGCTCCAGCTCTGAGGCCTCAGCTGCTGAAAGTAGGTATCTGGTTTGTTTAGGTTCTATAATCGAAACTCTGTATCAACTCCAGCTCTGAGATCCCGGCTCGCTGAAAGCTGGTTTCTGGGATTTTGTTTAGCTTCTATATTTGTTACAATGTTTCTTAAACTGCAAGCTCAGAGGCCGGCAGGGGCAGGCGGGGAACGTTGCAGTCCTCCGTCACTGAAGCAAGCAAGCCTCATGCTCAGTTTAAGCTGCCTGGCTGCCGGCCGCCATCTTGGCAGGCAGTTAATTTGCATATCTCCCTGATTAGCCAATGGGAAGGGTGCCGGTCATATGCCAATTACCATGTTTCTTTTTTATTAGATAGGATATGCATATCCCATGGACACGGGCAATAGTGAGTTGAAGACCTAGGATGGTGGGTAGGGACTGGGAAGAGGGAGGTAAAGGTGGGGGGGGGGTGCGGAATGGGAGACATCTGTAATACTATCAACAATTGTATATATATATATATATATATATATATATATATATATATATATATATATATATAAATTATAGTTGAAGAGTAATGAGGATACAGAAATAAATAGATATATGCGTTTAAGAACTTTGAATTGATTTTAACAAATAAAATGTTAAATAAACAACTAAATACAATATTGACATTTCCCTTTTTAAGATGGTAGAAAATAGGTCTCTTTCCTGTAAATCTTTCTAAGAATTCCTCTTACTGTGATAATCCACTTCAGATTTGTTAAGCCTAAAACACTGCCTAATAAGAGATAATGAGCTTAGAGAGCTGGAACAAATGTTTGGTTGGATCCGTGTGTTGTTACTTGAGCAGGCTGACTCCTAGAGGGCAACACCCTGGAATGGTATCTAGCACTTAAATATTTAAATAGTAGGTCACTTGACTCAGTAAAAGGATTATTTTCCATTCTCTCAAAGTTTATGATTGCCCAACTGCTTCTCATTATGTTTCTGGTCATCTGAACCCTTCAGAGACAATGTTATCATCAACATATGTTTACCAAATATGTACTTGGTGCAGATTACTGTGTTAGGCAATATGGGATTACAGCCCAAATTAAAAATGGCCCTTGCCCTTTAGGAGCATATAGCCAAAAGAATCCTGAAATGATGCCTGCCTTAGCCAGTTGGTTTTGACCTCCCATTTCTCTCCCACGTTCTAGAACATTTCAGTACTGCCCTTCCTACTATAGGGCAGAGCCAGGAATTCACACAAATAAGAGGGTGTTACAAATGTGGATTTTGCAATGAACAAAATTTTCTGTCAAAGGAACCTGCCATTACCCCTTTGTTAGGTGTACCCCTGACACATACTGGGCCAGCGCTGGCTTTTCTAGTAAAACTTGTATCCTGGACACCAACCAGGTATTAGTCACAGTCATTACATTCTCCATTTGTTACTTAAAATTCAAATTGAGATGCCCTACACAGCATCAGCTTCAGTTCAATAAAAATGCCCTTAGGAGTTAATTGACTTATGGTTAAGAAAGGATGAGACATACTTTCATAATTAAAGTGGCATCTAAATGGTGACTGCACTACATGAGAATGTTATTCTTTGTCATCTCCACCTATGTTTAACTATATGTTCAAGTATGCATGAGAACACCACAACTAAAATAACATTTTGATTTGTTATTTTTGTAGTCTTTCACCAAACTCCTTATTTTCATTACACCCCAGCTCATTCTACTCTGTTCCTGAGTTTAACTTTTTTTTTAAGATTTCACATATAAGTGATAACATAAAGTATTTGTCTGGCTTATTTCACTTAAAATAATGTCTTCCAGGTATATCCATGCTGCCACAAATGGAAAAAAAAATCTAGTTTTAAAGTCTGAGTAATATTCCTATATATATTTGTAATATTTGTCCATACCATGGCTACTGTGAATAATGCTGCAATGAACATGGGAATACAGATTTTCTTTTCTTTGGATGTATATCCAGAAGTGGGATTGCTAGATCATATGGCAGTTCTATTTTTAATTTGTTGTGGAACCTCCATATTGTTTTCTATAGTGACTGCAGTTTACATTCCCATGCTCAGTAAATGAGGGTTCCTTTTGCTCCACATATTCATCAGCATTAGTTATCTTGTCTTTTTTATAATAGACATCCTAACAAGTGTGAGGTGATATCTCACTGTGGATTTGATTTGCATTTCCCTGACGATCAATGATTACGAACATCTTTTTATGTGCCCACTGAATGTCTTCTTTGGGGAAATGTCTATTCAGGTCCTTTCCCCACTTTTAATTATTTTATTTGAAGGGTTTGTTTTGCTATTGAGTTATATGAGCTCCTTATTTTTTTTTATTAAATTTTATTGGGGAGACATTGGTCAATGTGAACATATAGGTTTCATGTGTAGATTTCTAAGTTACAAAGTCTGTATATAGTACCATATGTCCACCACCCAAAGTCAAGTATTCTCCTGTCACCTCATATTAGGACCTCCTGCTCCCCATACCCCCCAGCAACCAACACACTGATGTTTGTGTTCATAAGTTTCAGTTTTATATCCCACATATGAGTGAAATCGTATGGTTCTCAGTTTTTTCTGTCTCACTTATTTGACTTAGCATAATGTTCTCAAGGTCCATCCAGGTTGTTGTAAATGACTCTATTTCATTCTTTCTTATGGCCTTGTAGTACTCCATTGTGTATATGAACCATGTCTTCTTTATCCAGTCCTCTATTGTAGGACACTTTGGCTGTTTTCAACTCTTGGCCACCGTGAATAATGCTGCAATGAACCCAGGGGTGCATATATATCTTTGCGTATAAATAATTTTGAGTTTTTTGGGTACATACCCAGGAGTGGGGTTGTTGGGTCATATGGTAGCTCTATTCTAAATTTTTGAGGGATTGCTAGACTGCTTTCCATAGTGATTGTACCAGTCTACATTCCCACCAGCAGTGAATGAGGGCTCCCACAACCTCTCTAACACCTGTTATTGCTTGTCTTGTTGATAATGGCCACTCTAACAGGTTTAAGATGGTATCTCATTGTAGTTTTAATTTAAATTTGCCTAGTTGCCAGGGAAGTTGAATATCTTTTCATATATCTACTAGAGGCCAGGTGCACAAAATTCGTGCATGGGGAGTGGGGGCAGTCCCCTCATCCCAGCCTGCACCGTCTCTAATATGGGACCGCTGGCTTCTAACTGCTCACCGGCCTGCCTTGCCTGATTGCCCCTAACTGCCTCTGCCTGCCAACCTGATTGCCCCTAACTGCTCCCCTGCCAGCCTGGTTGCCCCCAACTGCCCTCCATGCCAACTTGGTTGTGCCCAACTGCCCCCCCCACTGGCCTGGTCACCCCTAACTTCCCCCTGCCAGCATGGTTGCCCCTTACTGCTCCCCCCTGCCAGCCTGGTCACCTCCAATAGCCCCCCTCTGCTGGCCTGGTTGCCCCCAATTGCCCCCCCCCGCTGGCCTGGCCACCCCTCACTGGCCCCCTGCCAGTCTGGTCGCCCCTCACTAACACCCCTGCCGGCCTGGTCGCCCCACTCAGCCTGTTCGGTCGTCCGTTCGGTTGTTTCAGATGTGACAGCCCCTGGCTCTTTATATATATATTTGTATGTCTGTTTGTATGTCTTCTTGGGAGAGGTGTATTTTCAGGTCCTCTTTCCACTTTTTGATTGCATTGTTTATTTGTTTGGTGTTAAGTTTAACGAGTTCTTTATATATTTTTGAAATTAAACCTTTGTCAGAGCTACTGTTTGCAAGTATCATCTCCCATCTGGCTGGTTGCCTGTTTGTTTTGTTGTCCGTTTCTTTTGCTGTGCAGTAGCTCTTCAGTTTGATATAGTCCCATTCATTTATTTTTGCCTTTACCTCCCTTACCTTTGGGGTCAAGTCCATAAGATGTTCTCTACCACCCAGGTCCATAAGTTTGGTACCTATATTTTCTCTATGTAACTTGTAATTTCAGGTCTTATGTTTAAGTCTTTGAATTTATTTTTGTACATGGGGCCAAACTGTAATCCAGTTTCATTTGCGTGTGGCTTTCCAGTTTTCCCAGCACCACTTATTGAAAAGACTATCTTTACTCCAATGTGCATTTCTGGCTCCTTTGTCAAAAATTACCAGTCCATATACATGTGGTTTTATAGCTGGGCTCTCTATCTATTCCATTGATCTGTGTGTCTGTTTTCTGCCAGTACCATCCTGTTTTGATTATTGTAGCTCTGTAGTATTATTTGAAGTCAGGTAGTGTGATGCTTCCAGCTTTGTTCTTTCTTTTCAGGATTGCTTTGGCTATTCTGGATCTTTTGTGGTTCTATACAAATCTAATGATTTCTCATTCTATTTCTTTAAAAAATGACATTGGGATTTTGATGGGGATTGTGACTTGCTAATAATTTCTCCTCTTATTGCCTTTTCATTTTGATGATTTTTTTTCTGTAAAGAATCTTTTTAGTCTAATATAGTTCCACTTCTTCATTTTTTCTTTTGTTGCCTTTGCTTTTGGTGTCAAATCCAAAAAATCATTTGCAAGATCAATGAAAGGAGCTTAAACCCTATGTTTTTCTAGGAATTTTATGGCTTCAGCTATTACCTTAAAGTATTTTATTCAATTTGAGTTTGTTTTTGTTTATGGTGTAAGATATGGGTTGAGTTTCATTCTTTTTCATGGGGATATCCAATTTCCCCAACACCATTTATTGAAGAGATTGTCTTTTCTCCACTGAGAATTCTTGGTTCATTAGTTGACTGTAAATGCATGGATTTATTTCTGGGATCTATTCTATTTCATTTACCTGTGTGTATTTTATACTAATACCATACTGTTTGAAATACTGTAGCTTTCTAATGTAGCTTGAAATCAGCAAGTGTGTTACCTCCAGCTTTCTTATCTTTCTCAAGATTGTTTTGGCTATTTGGGGTCCTTTGTGATTCTGTATAAATTTTAGAATTGTTTTCTCTATTTCTGTGAAAAAATTGCCATTGGAATTTTATAGGAACTGCATTGAACCTGTAGATTATTTGAGTAGTATGGGCATGTCAATGACATTTTGAAATTTAAGCATTCAGGCTTCACTTAAGCTCACTGAACTAGCTTAAATTGATGACGTAAAAAAAAAAAAACCAAAAAAAAAAAACAACAACAAAAAAAACCGGCCCTCTTGCAAGTGCTCCCTTCAGAAATATGTATATACATATATAATTATATTGAAGACTAGAGGCCCGGTGCACAAAAATTTGTGCACTCGGGGGGGTCCCTCAGCCTGGCCTGTGCCCTCTCGCAGTCTGGGACCCCTTGGGGGATGACCATCTGTCGGTTTAGGCCCGCTCTCTGGGGAATTGGGCCAAAGCTGGCAGTCAGACATCACTCTGGCAGCCCGGGAGCCCTGGGGGGATGTCCACTTGCCAGCGGGGAGCAAGCCTAAGCTGCAGTCAGACATCCTTAGTGCTGCTGAGGAGGTGGGAGAGGCTCCCACTACCACTGCTGTACTGGCAGCCATCAGACTGGCTTGTGGCTGAGCAGAGCTCCCCCTGTGGGAGCGCACTGACCACCAGGGGGCAGCTCCTGCATTGAGCATCTGCCCCCTGGTGATCAGTGTGTGTCATAGTGACCAGTCATTCCAAGTCTTTCTGCTATTAGGGTCAATTTGCATATTACCCTTTTATTATATAGGATAGAGGCCTGGTGCAGGGGTGGGGGCCAGCTGGTTTTCCCTGAAGGGTGTCCCAGATCAGGGTGGGGGTCCCACTGGGATGCCTGGCCAGCCTGAGTGAGGGGCTGATGGCTGCTTGCAGGCTGGTCAAGCACCCCCCCAGTGGGGACCCTCACCCTATGGAAGTTTGGCCAGTCTGGGTGAGGGGCTGATGGCTGTTTTCAGGCTGGCCACACCCCCTTTAGGGTGGGAGGTCCCCAATGGGGTGTCTGGCCAGTCTGTGTGAAGGGATAAGGGGCATTTTCAGGCTGGCCAAGCCCCCCGGCGACGGAAACTCCCAGCCTCTCCTTTTTTTCTTCTTTTTTTTATTCTGGTATTTATTTCCTGTCTATAATTGAAACTTTGTTGCCTTGAGAGGAGCTCAGAGCCAGCTTGGGTGGGCAGGAGGGAAGCCTCCTGCTCGCTCCAGCTTCGTGGCCACAGCCAGCTGGAAGCAGGTATCTGGGGTTTATTTACCTTCTACAATTGAAACTTTGGTCCTTTGAGTTGAGTTCAGAGCCAGCCGGGAAGCTTGGCTTCCTCCATCACTGGAGCAACCAAGCCTCCTGCTCACTTCAGCTCCGTGGCTGCCGGCCGCTATCTTGGTTGGGTTAATTTGCATATAGTCACTCTGATTGGCTGGTGGGCGTGGCTTTAGGCATAGCGAAGGTATGGTCAATTTGCATATTTGTCTTTTATTAGTGTGGATTATTATTGCACTTAATAATAATCATTATTTCTCCCTTTCCCCCTTCACTTGTTAAACCCAAATCAACAGCACCTGTACTAAGGGGGAAAACGAATTGTGTTATGGTTCTATTATACCATTTGCTTTGGTTAAATTCAATTTTGTATTCAATTAACCAAAGTCAAGACTGTATGCTGTAGTGCTGTCATAAGGTTTTATTACACTGGTTGGTCACAAATATTTATTTCCATAGAGGACACTTACTGATGCATAAATAGTTATTATACAAGGAATGTATTCCATCTAAACTAAGTATTCCTACCTATTCAAAGTCCTGGGCCAGTAGAATATTTACCTTTCAA
This sequence comes from Myotis daubentonii, assembly GCF_963259705.1. Classification (NCBI taxonomy): domain Eukaryota; kingdom Metazoa; phylum Chordata; class Mammalia; order Chiroptera; family Vespertilionidae; genus Myotis; species Myotis daubentonii. The sequence goes on from NC_081861.1 coordinate 108,118,933, forward strand.
ATTTGACACATATCAAACATACAATTCACCATAACTATAGCTATTTTTTCATTGATTTTAGAGAGAGAGGAAGGGAGAGACAGAAAGAGAGAAAAACATTGATCAGTGGCCTCCCATATGCACCCTGACTGGGGAACAAAGTCCCAACCTGGGCATGTGCCCTGACGGGAAATCCAACCAGTGACCTTTCGGAGCATGGAATGATGTTCAACTAACTGAGCCACACTGGCCAAGGCGCTATAGCTATTTGAACTCTAGATTAGCTATTTTGATATTCTAGTTTTAATGTAGATTCCATTTATCCCACACCTATTAGTATTTGAGGTTCTTGTTTAAAACAGGAACTTACAAATCATTTATCTCCAACACTTTCAGGAATTGTTTTCCACTAATACCAACCATACATATTTATAAATAAGATAATAGATATAAAGCACCTAGTAAAGAAACTGGTACACAGTAGGTGCTCAAAAATATCTATTCTCTTTTGATCTTGAATAAGGACTATAGACAATTATATAAACAATTATTATCTATACCCACAAATGAAATTAAACAAATACATTTAAGGAGCTCTATTAAATGTAATGGCTTATCAAAATGAATCCAATTAAAATGTTTTTTAAAAATGTTCTTTATTGTTGAAAGTATTACAGATGTTCCTTTTTCCCCTCTAATTGCCCCCTCCTTCCACACCCCCTTCCAGGCTTTCACTACACTATTGTCTGTGTCCATGAGTTATGCATATACACATATAAGTTCTTTGGTTAATCTCAATTCATTATCTCCCTCATCTTATCAAATATTTTTTGTATTAATAATATGATAATTTTATAGAAGAGGGATGTGTTTCCTGGGTGACATTCATGTTAAAACAACAAGTAATTACTAGTATATAGAAGGGGGATGTGCTTCCTGAGTGACATTTGGCTATTTTTTCCTGTTTAATATGCACAAGTCTAAGAATGTAAACTCTTACTATTATTACTTTTCAATTTTAAGTAAATAATTATATATTGAGGTCTTAAAATCTTCATAGTAATACCACCTAACAGTAATGCACTGAACTCTATATAACAATTGGGCTAAATATTCCCTGTGAGTAACATTTCCAATGTTAAGAGAATAAAGAGATAATAATCTGAAATAAATTAGTCTTTACTATTTTAAAGACAATAGTCTGTTTTGCAAGTTGGAAAAAAAATAGAACATTCAATTCTGATAGACTTTTCATATAAAACTTTGTATGGTTTCTAGGTACAGGAGGAATTATACACTTAGTTTACTTAATTTCATATTAAAATTCAGGTAATTTTAAGAATTAGTCTGGAACCAGGGGTTTCAGGTAAAGCAGTTAGAAAAACACAAGGCAAAAATGTATTCTAATTAAATCATTATGTTGGTTTCTGTAATGGTAAATTAAAATAAATTATATGCAACACCTCCAAAATGCAAAATGCTTTCCATATGGGCTCAGTGGATTATTTGCAAAAGTGTTTGAGAGTAAAACTTTCATTTTGCAAATAGTCCAAAATGCTTAGGAAGAAAAGACGGCATTCTCCTGAGTTTTATAAATTTGAATGTTTCACTTTTCCAAGGTAAAAACATTTTTATGGTCCTAAGGGTACTGAAAAATTATATCCTCATGGCTCTTCTTATTATGTGGGAAAAGATTTTAGTGATTTTTCACAAATCAAGATAGCCTATACAATCTGGATTTCTTTGACTCTAATTTGCTTGCTTAAAAAGAATAAATTGAGTGAAGCAACTAGTTATTGGCAGAGGATTGACTAGTTAATTTTAATAAACTTATGTAAATGTGTCCCTTCATATATTCCCTCTCAAAATAATAATATTTATGGATAAGCAAAAATAAATCTATAATAGTTTCCATATGTGTTCCTTATTGAGACATGGATGGGATTTTGATGAGCTACAATCATTTAAAATGTACATGTTAAAACTTTGGTTTTTTAAGCTTCACTAGATAGTTTTGACATGATTCACATCCTACTCCTTCCATGGAAACACATTATTCTAGTTCTCCCTTAGGGGGACAAAAATGGTTCAACTTTTAAATGCTGACAAACACTCAAACAAAATAATGAGCCATTTTGTGTCTCTCCATCCCCCTCGTCAACTTAAATTAGCTCGGACCCCCAACCATATGTGTTTAATTTTAGAAATACATTGAGAAATCCACGTTCCAAGAATGTAAATAAAACTTAAATGGAAAGAGTGAGAATACTTGTAACTTATGACCTTATTACAATACATTTCAGCCAAATTTTTTTCAGAAACACAATCACCAAATGATAACTTCACTGTCATTATCACACAAATTCAAAGCATTATAAATTCCAGAGTTGTTGTTGTTGTTTTTTTTTTTTTTTCATGTGACGTACTCCCATGGAAATCTCACAATTTTTAAACAGGTTATCCCTGACAATAAATAAAAATTACATTTTTGTTAGCCATTTCACATGGAAAACAAAAAAGTATCTTGCTTATTTCTTAATGACTACACTAAATTGCAAATGTTCATGACTCATATGTATGATTCTTTCATTCAGAGCAATGCTAATAATTTGAATATATCCTGTTCAACATCCCACAAGGCCCTTTTGAGAAGCTATCTTAGCAATAATCTAAGGGCTCTGTTCTCTATAAAAATAGTCAAAAATTTATATTTAGAGCCATGCATTATCTCAAAAGTATTTTCATGGCATTTCCAGGTATAAGAAAGCACTGAAATGAGAAAGAGATTTGATACGGTACTTTTTGTTGCACTCCAAGTAATAAATGTTGATGTTTTAACCAATTAAATTAGCATTTTAACCTTAATTTCTTTAAAAATCCTAAAACTTTGGACATTTGTCCCAGTTGTGACATCCATTTTTCCCCATTTTGTAGTAAAGGGTGAACTATTTTTTTAGAAAGTCACTAGCACCATCTACTGTTAGTATTTGGAACTATTTTGAAATATTTGAAATACTGCTCTAAAAATATTTTACAGAAAGAACACAATTGTACAATGATTGCAAAAAAATTGGAATTTACAAAGATTAAAAGAGATTTGAAATTTTAACTAAAATAATAGGATAAAACTAAACAGTAAATGGAATATAAATTTGATAAAATAATTACAAGAAAACATTTATTTGAACATTAGGGATGAATAAATCAGTAATAAGAATGTAGTTTTCTTCAGGGATCCAAAGGAAAAGAAAGAAATAATATTTTTAAAAATTTTGAAAATTTAATTTTCAGAAATGGTCTTGAGATTCTGAGATTTCGAGGACCAGTAAAATCCCCCTCCCCAAAATTATAGTGACCAGTGAAGGGGTTCAGAGCAGACTTCTCCAAGATATTCCACTTTAGTATGTGAATTATGTTGAACTGAAGGCAAGAGAACCCCTGCAGGCACACAAGAAGCTGTTGTCTCTTCCCTAAAGAATTTAAATCTTGAGCCTTGCTCGTAATAAGAGTTATTACCAGAATAGCTTTAATGACTTACCTATAAGATAAGGAAAACTTTGATTACTGAACACCTGTCCTTATCGTGTCACAAATGACCTTCCTTCCCCACAAAAGTCCTATGCATCTTACCTCATCTTTAGCTCGGAATGTCATATATACCTTATTTTAACTTTCTGACTCTGAACTTCTCATGTATGTGGGGTTTCTGACGCCCTCATATATGTGCGTTTCCCAAGTTAAATTTGGTTCCTTTCTCTTGTTAATCTGTCTCATGTTGATTTAATTATTAGATCAGCCAGAAGAGCCTAGAAGAATAAAGTTCTTTCTTCCCCAAACCAACATAAGGTTGCCAACTTCTAATTTTAATAATTAAGGTCATTATTCACTTTAATTTTCTCACACATAAAAATGACACAATTTTATAATAAATGATAGCTCATTGAAAAATGTAATGTGGTTAACATTATGAAAAACTCAATACTGTATACTGTTCTTATTTTTCTCACTTTACTGAACTTGTATTTGTCAAATAATAAACTGTTATTTGGGAACAACCATTCTACAGATATCAAATAATAAAATTGCTCAAAGAAAAGGGTTAGGCTCTGGTATTTAGAGGCATTGTAAAAGGGCTTTCATCCTGTCGGGTTCAGGGAAATGATTACTCTCCTTTTATGATATTTTCCCCTGTCTAATAAGTTTGACATCAAGTGAGATCTAGGGGTATGTAAGAAATAATAAATCATCAACAACATGAAAAAGCAACCTACTGAATACAAGAAAACATTTCAAATCATATATTTGATAAGGGGTTAATATTCAAAATATATAAATAATTCACACAATTCAAAAACCAAACATTCCAATTAAAAAAGAGTCAGAGGATTTGAATTGACATTTTTCCACAGAAGACATACAGATGGACAACAGGTACATGAAATGATCCTCAACATTACTAATCATCAGGGAAATGCCAATCGAAACCACAATGAGATATCGCCTCATACCTGGTAGAATGGCTAATAAAAAAAGACAAAAAATTACAAGTGTTGGCAGGGATGCGGAGAAAAGGAAACCCTCATACATTGCTGGTGGGATTATAAATTGGTACTATGGAAAACAGTATGGAGGTTCTTCAAAAAATTTAAAATAGATCTATCATATGATCCAACAATTCCACTTCTGGGTATTTATTCAAAGAAAAGGAAAGCAGTTAGATAAAAAGATATACACACCTCTGTGTTCATTGCAGCATTATTTATCATAGCCAAGATATGGAAGTAAGCTAAGTGCCTATTGATGGATGATTGAATAGAGTTGTGAATGGGATATAATTCAGCCATAAAAAAGAATGAAACCTTGCCATTTGTGACAACATGGATGGACATTGAGGGCATTATGCTAAGTGAAATAAATTGGACAAAGAAAGATAAATACCATATGATTTCACTTCTATGTGGAAGCTAAAAAAATATACAGAGAACATATTTGTGGTTGCCAGAGGTGGGGGGTGGGATATAGGTCAAATGGGTGAAGGTAGTAAAAAGGCACAAACTTATAGTTATAAAATATATGTAATGGGGATGTAAAATGCACATCAAGCATAACAGTGATAGTTAATAATACCGTAGTGTATATTTGAAAATTGCTAAGAATGTATATGTTAAAAGTTCTCATTACAAGAAAAAATATGTAACTATTTTTGCTAACAGATGTGAACTATACCATATTTACCAATATATTTCACAATAGGTACAAATAATGAATCATTATGTTGTACACTGAAACTAATATAATGTTGTATGTTAATTATATCTCAATTAAAATTACTTTAAAGAAGAACAAGCCAACAACTGAACAATTTTGAAAAAAAATGACATAAAGAGTCTCATTAGCTCTCTGAAATATTCATTGCTAGTATAAAATACAAGTATATTAATATAGTGATTTATGGAAAACATTGAGTAATCTAGCAGCAGTAGAATATTTTTAATGGTAGAAAAAATATTCTGAAATAAATAAGTTCTTTGCCTTTTATTGACACAACTAACATTTCTTTCAAAGGAAATGAACATTGGGTATGTGGCTCAATTTCGTGCTCTAACTGGATTTTTACCAAATCTTCTGGTGTCACAGGCATTCTATTTTGATCAGATTTTATTATTCTATAAATTAATCTGTGGCTCTTTTTAGTATACTAGAAAACATTGATAGTATTCCAAGAGGAAAGATAATAAACTGAAAAAAAGTAAAAATGGTAGAATTTGATATTCAATTGATGTGTTTTTGATCTCCCAGACCATATACTGCAAAGGGACATGCACTCTTCTTATTCCTCATTGTATCTCCTAGAAACTACCATGTGAGGGGCATTAGGTACTTTAAATATTTGTTTAATAAATAAATACATAATTGGGCAGTTTAAAAAACACACAAAGAATAGTAGGTACCCTACAGAAAACTGGTTAGGAAGAGGACATAAAATAAAAATATTTGCTAGCCAGTTTAATAGCCTAAGTGATCTCTAACAAATATTTTCAAAGGGGGCAACCTGCTTCCTATAATATACCAAAATAAGTTTTTATAGTAAGCAGTCTGAATTTTTGGTTTGGCACAAGTTAATTATTTCTCTCCTTACTGTGATTAATAATTAGAACATAAACAGTAATTACAAATTTCCATTTTCCATGGACCAAAGATAATATTATTTATTTATTTATTTATTTATTTATAAATATATTTTTTATTGATTTCAGAGAGAAAGGAAGAGGGAAAGAGACAGAAACATCAATGATGAGAGAGATTCATTTATTGCCCCGCCCCACTCTCCCCGCCCACCCGCAACACACACACTGGGGACCAAGCCCACAACCTGGGCATGTGCCTTGACCAGGAATCGAATCACAAACTCCTGGTTCATAGGTCAATGCACAACCACCAAGCCACACCGATCAGCTGAGAACAACATTTTAAATTATGGGAAGGAAAGAGTTTGTTAAAGCGAGAGAGAGCCAGTGGTTTGGGGGAAATGATATAGTTCCACTTAAATAACGAATTATTTTTATTTTTTGTTATAACTCTTAGTGATAAAGTTGATAGATATAAAATTCTTGTAACAATGGGGCATTGATAAAAGGAATGTCCATTTCATTAATAATAATAATTTGTTAAATGCTGCTGGATTTTGGAAGAACACCTTAGGGCAGTGGTTCTCAACCTTCCTAATGCCGTAGTCCTTTAATACAGTTCCTCATGTTGTAGTGACCCCCAATTTCATTGTTACAAATTGAACATAATTAAAGCATAGTGATTAATCACAAAAACAATATGTAATCATATATGTGTTTTCCGATGGTCTTAGGCAACCCCTGTGAAAGGGGCGTTCGACCTCCAAAGGAGTCGCAACCCACAGGTTGAGAACTGCTTCTTTAGGGCAAAGCATCAAAAACAGAAACAATTATTTCAGAGTGGCAATAATTGGCATAGAGACCAAAAAACATACAAAAGTTCAGTGAAACCAATAGCTATTTCTTTTTTTAAAAAAATATATTTTATTGATTTTTTACAGAGAGGAAGGGAGAGAGATAGAGAGTTAGAAACATCGATGAGAGAGAAACATCGATCAGCTGCCTCCTGCACATCTCCTACTGGGGATATGCCCGCAACCCAGGTACATGCCCTTGACTGGAATCGAACCTGGGACCTTTCAGTCCGCAGGCTGACGCTCTATCCACTGAGCCAAACCGGTTTCGGCCCAATAGCTATTTCTTTAAAAAATAAACAAAATTTACAAACATTTAACTAGACTCATCCTATCTAATAAAGAGGGAATATGCTAATTGACCCTCACATCATTGCAAAGATGGCGACGCCCACAGCCAATAAGGAGGAATATGCTAATTGACCACCCCACCCTCAAAGAAGGCAGCACCCACAGCCAATAAGGAGGGAATGTGCTAATTGCCCCACCCTAAAAGATGGCAGCTTCCACAGTCAATAAGGAGGGAATATGCTAATTGACTGCCATGCCCTCAAAGATGGCAGCACCCACAGCCACAAGATGGCCAGCAGGGGAGGGCAGTTGTGAACAACCAGGCTGTCAGGGGAGGGCAGTTGGGTGTGACCAGGCCTGCAGGAGAGGGCAATTGGAGGCAACCAGACCAGCAGGGGAGGGCGGTTGTGGGTGACCGGGCCTGCAGGGGAGGGCAGTTTGGGGGGACCGGGCTCGCAGGGGAGTGTTTAGGGGGTGATCAGGCTGGCAGGTAGAAGCAGTTAGGGCGATCAGGCTGGCAAGTTGAAGCAGTTAGGGGCAATCAGGCAGGCAGGCAGGTGAGCAGTTGGGAGCCAGCAGTCCTGAATTGTGAGATATCCCCCAAAGGGTCCCAGATTGGAGAAGGTGCAGGCTGGGCTGAGGCACAATCCACCCCCCCCCCCAGTGCACAAATTTCATGCACTGAGCCTCTAATCAAGAAATAAAGAGAGAGAGCCAAATAAAATCAGAAATGAAAGAGGAGAAATAACAACTGACATCACAGAAATGCAAAGGATTTTAAGAAAATACTATGAACAACTATATGTCAACAAATTGGACAAGCTGGGTGAAATGGAAAAATTTCTAGAAACAATCTTCCAAAACTGATCAGGAATAATCAGAAAACCTAAATAAACTGATTATAACTAATGAAATTGAAACAGTAATCAAAAAGTCTCCCAGCAAACAAAAGTCCTAGACTAGATGGCTTCATAGGTGAATTTCACCAAACTATCAAGGAAGAACTAACACCTATCCTTCTAAAACTATTCCAAAAATATCAAGCGGAGAGAAGACTTCCAAGCTCTTTTTATGAAAGCAGCATTATCCTAATTCCAAAATCAAATAAAGACACTTCAAAGAAAGAAAATTACAGGCCAATATCCTTGATAAACATAGATGCTAAAATCCTCAACAAAATATTAGCAAACCAGCTCCAGCAATACAAAAAAAGATCATATACCATGATCAAGTGAAGTTTATGCTGATGGTACAATAGTCACAAATCAATAAAAGTGATACATCACATAAATAAAATAAAGGATAAAAACCACATGATCATCAACACTAATAAAAGAGAAAAATGGTAATTGGCGTACGAGCTACCCTTTTCATTGGCTAATCAGGGCTATATGCAAATTAACTGCCAACTGAGATGGCAGTTAACTGCCAACAAGATGGTGGTTAATTTGCATATGTAGGCACAATGCAGGGAGGCCAAAGGGAAAGCAGGAAGAAGCCCCCTGCCACTGACAGTGATCAGAAACCCAGTGGGGAGCTAAGAGCTGGGGGGCAGGGCAAAGGCAGCCCTGGGGCTGCCTTTGCCCTGCCCCCCAGCCATGATCGGAGAATCAGGGGCCTTTTCCGCCCTGGCCAGTGATAGCAGGAAGTAGGGGTGGAGCCAGTGATGGGAGCTGGGCACGGTTGAAGCTGGCAGTCCCAGGAGCTAGGGGTCCCTTGCCTGGGCCTAAAGTGGAGCCCACGATCGTGGGGCCGCTGCAGCTGTGGGTCCCCGCTGCCCGGGCCGAACGCCTAGGCCAGAGGCATCAGGCCTGGGCAAGGGGCCGATCCTGCGATTGGAGGGTGATGGGGGTCAACGCCTGAGGGCTCCCAGTATGTGAGAGGGGGCAGGCTGGGCTGAGGGACACTCCCCCCCCCACACACACCCAGTGCACGGGGATCAGCGGAGCCGCGATCCCGGCACCGGCATCAGTGTGACAGGGGGCAGTGCCCAAACCCCCTGAACCCCCTGATCGCCCTGCGGCTCTGTGTGCGACAGGGGGCGGGGCCACAACCTCCCTATCCGCCCTGCTCTGTTCGGGACAGGGGAAGGCGCCCCAACCCCCTGATCAGTCCTGCTCTGTGCCTGATAGGGGGGAGCTCCCCAACCCCCTGATCGCTCTGCGGCTCTGTGTGTGACAGGGTGCAGTGCCCCAACCCCCTGATCGGCCCTGCTCTGTGTGTGACAGGGTGTGGTGCCCCAACCCCCTCCCCCCTCTGCCCCCCCCAACGGGTCCTGCTCTGTGTGTGACGGGGTAGAGCCATAACCTCCCCTTCGGCCCTGCCCTGAGTGTGAGAGTGGCGGCGCCCCAACCCCTCTGATTGGCCCTGCTCTGTGCGTGACAGTGGGTTGCACTGCAACCTCCCCATCGACCCTGCCTTGAGTGTGACAGGGGGCGGTGCCCCAACCCCCCAATCGGCCCTACCCTGAGCGTGACTGAGGGTGGCATCGCAACCTCCTGATCCTCCCTGCTCTGTGCATGACAGGGGGCGGTGCCCCAACTCCCCAAATGGCCCTGCTCTGAGCCTGACCAGGGGCTGCACCTAGGGATTGGGCCTGCCCTCTGCCACCCGGGAGCAGGTCTAAGCCAGCAGGTCGTTATCTCCCGAGGGGTCCCAGACTGGGAGAGGGCACAGGCCAGGCTGAGGGACCCCCCCCCTCCCTCCCCGAGTGCACAAATTTTTGTGCACCGGGCCTCTAGTTTTATATAAAAAGCATTTGATATAATCCAGCACCCATTTATAATTAAAAATCTCAGGAAAGTAGGAATAGGGAGATCATACCTAATCATAATAAAGGCCTTATACGACAAACCCACAGCCAACATCATATTCAATGGGCAAAAACTAAAAGCATTTCCCTTAAATCAGGAATGAGACAGGGATGTCCACTTTCACCACTCTTATTCAGCATAGTTTCCTCTGCTGTGCAAAAACTCTTTAATTTGATGTAGTCCCATACAGATGACATGATAGTGTACACATAAAATGCTAAAGATTCTACAAAAAACTACAAGAATTGATAAATGAATTCAGTAAAGTAGCAGGATACAAAATAAATATCCAGAAATCAATTGCATTTTTATACACCAGTAATGAACTATCAGAAAGGGAAACTAAAAAAACCCAACAATCCCATTCACAATTGCTTCAAAAAGAATAAAATACCTAGAAATAAATGTATTCATTTAGTTTTTCTTTATTGTTGAAAGTATTACATATGTCTCTTTTTCCCCCACTGACCCGCTCTAGCTCCTCCCACCTCCCCCATCTGCTATACTGGCCCTTTTCTTCAGAGCTGTTAAAAGAGATCTTAATATTTGCAGATGCCATTCGAGGAGGGTGGCTTCTGTGAAGCAGTGGGTATTGGGATGAAACTGCCTTTATGATGAACTGGATTGATGGGAACGATGTCCTTCCAGTGAGGCCTGGATTTTGTTACAAGGGCAAGTAGGAATTCAATCCCATTTTAAAAGCAGAGAACATCTGAGATAGAGCTGCAATGTTAAACATTATAAAATGTGAACAATTCCCACATATATTTTCATAATTAGCTTCTATATTACTCTGGTGTGTGTGTGTGTGTGTGTGTGTGTGTGTGTCTTTGTAGAAATTGTTTCATGCTTTAGAATCTTTTCAGTGTTAAATTTGTATATAATCTGTTCTCTAGTTAGAACAGCGGTTCTCAACCTGTGGGTCGCGACCCCTTTGGGGGTCGAATGACCCTTTCACAGGGGTTGCCTAAGACCATTGGAAAACACATATATAATTACATATTGTTTTTGTGATTAATCACTATGCTTTAATTATGTTCAATTTGTAACAATGAAAATACATCCTGCATATGAGATATTTACATTACAATTCATAACAGTAGCAAAATATAGTTATGAAGTAGCAATGAAAATAATTTTATGGTTGGGGGTCACCACAACATGAGGAACTGTATTAAAGGGTCACGGCATTAGGAAGGTTGAGAACCACTGGGTTAGAATCTGTGTATGACATGTGCAAGGCCTCTTGTCAGTGGTTTTGTTTTCCTTGCTCACTGCAAAAAGTGATGGAAATGGAAATAATTCACTATGGTAATCCTGACTCTATTAGTGTTTAGTTATTTGCATGAGTAGCATAAGACAAACATTGCGAAGTGTTTTTGGAATATCTTTGTCTGGAGGCTTTTTTAATAAAGAAAAAAAAACCAGTTGTGTTAGCTTTTTGAGATAATTCTGCTATCATCCTGCTGGGGATATAATAGTGAACTAGATGCCCTCTCAAAGTCTAATCTAACCTTAAAAGCATTTCGTTTGATGTGCTTGGCACAATCAAGTCGTATGGTTATTTGCATGTATATACATAAATTATAAGTGTATCTCTATTCCTCTGCAAGTACTAGCTCTCGTTGCTTACCCCAGAGTGTGTCTGAATACTGAGAGAGGCCTGAATTAACCTCCCAGAAACATACTGTGTACAGTTCAGGCTTTAGCCAAACTAAATCAGTGAGACATGATTCTCTGCTATTTCCAACATTTGTAAATACTTTTATTGAAGCAATACTTCTCACAGAAAGTCAAAAGTCACTTTTTAAAAATCCTTACCCAAGGTCATGTTTATTGACTTTTAGAGAGAGGGAAGGAGGGAGACAGAGAGAGAGAGAGAGAAGCATTGATTGGTTGCTTCCCATATGCCCTCCTTCTGCTCCCACGGGGGATTTATCTAACCTGCAACCTGGGTTTGTGCCCTGACCAGAAATTGAACCAGTGACTTTTGGGTGTATGGAACCCGATGAGGCTCCAACTGAGCCACACAGGCCAGGGTAAAAGTAACTTTTTAAAGCTATAAGAACCACCCTGGATGGTGTTGCTCAGTTGGATGAGCATGTCCCATGCACCAAAAGGTCTCCGGTTAATTCCTGATCCGGGCACATACCCAGGTTGTAGGTCTGATCCCTGCATGGGAGGCAACCAATCAATGTTTTCTCTCTCTCTCTCTCTCTCTCTCTCTCTCTCTCTCTCTCTCTCTCTCCCTCTCCCCCCCCTTCTCCCTTCCTGTCTCTCTAAAAATCACAAAACACATATTTTTTTGTATTTTTTTCCTTTTATTTTTTTTTTAGTTTATTTTTTTTAATTGCTTAAAGTATTACAAAGGGTATTACATATGTGTCCATTTCCCACCCCCCCGCCCTAGACAGTCCCCTAGCCTCCCCTATCCCCCAGTGTCTTATGTCCATTGGTTATGCTTATATGCATGCATATAAGTCCTTTGATTGATCTCTTACCCCCCTCCCACCTGCCCCCCAACCCTCCCCGGCCTTCCCGCTGCAGTTTGACAATCTGTTTGAAGCAGCTCTGCCTCTGTATCTATTATTGTTCAAAAGTTTATAATGGTCTCTATTATCCAAGAATGAGTGAAATCATGTGGTATTTTTCCTTCATTGACTGGCTTATTTCACTTAGCATAATGCTCTCCAGTTCCATCCATGCTGTTGCAAATGGTAAGAGTTCCTTCCTTTTTAGAGCAGCATAGTATTCCATCGTGTAGATGTACCACAGTTTTCTAATCCATTCATCTACTGATGGGCACTTAGGCTGTTTCCAGATCTTAGCTATGGTGAATTGTGCTGCTATGAACATAGGGGTGCATATATCCTTTCTGATTGGTGTTTCTGGTTTCTTGGGATATATTCCTAGAAGTGGGATCACAGGGTCAAATGGGAGTTCCATTTTCAGTTTTTTAAGGAAACTCCATACTGTCTTCCATAGTGGCTGCACCAGTCTGCATTCCCACCAGCAGTGCACAAGTGTTCCTTTTTCTCCACATCCTCTCCAGCACTTGTCGTTTGTTGATTTGTTGATGATAGCCAGTCTGACAGGTGTGAGATGGTACCTCATTGTTGTTTTGATTTGCATCTCTCGGATGATTAGTGACTTTGAGCATGTTTTCATATGTCTCTTGGCTTTCTGAATGTCCTCTTTTGAAAGGTGTCTATTTAGGTCCTTTGCCCATTTTTTGATTGGATTGTTTATCTTCCTTTTGTTAAGTTGTATATGTTCCCTATAAATTTTGGAGATTAGGCCCTTGTCAGATATGACATTGGCAAATATGTTTTCCCACACAGTGGGTTTTCTCGTTGTTTTATTGATGGTTTCTTTTGCTGTGCAGAAGCTTTTTATTTTGATGTAGTCCCATTTGTTCATTTTCTCTTTAGTTTCAAGTGCCCTAGGAGCTGTATCAGTGAAGAAATTGCTTCGGCATATGTCTGAGATTTTGTTGCCTTTGGATTCTTCTAGAATTTTTATGGTTTCCTGTCGTACATTTAAGTCCTTTATCCATTTTGAGTTTATTTTTGTGTATGGTGTAAGTTGGTGGTCTAGTTTCATTTTCTTGTATATATCCGTCCAATTTTCCCAACACCATTTATTGAAGAGACTATCTTGGCTCCATTGTATGTTCTTGTTCCTTTGTCAAATATTAATTGAGCATATTGGTTCGGGCCGATTTCTGGGCTCTCTATTCTATTCCATTGATCTATATGCCTATTCTTGTGCCAGTACCAGGCAGTTTTGAGAACAGTGGCTTTGTAATACATCTTGATATCTGGTATTGAGATCCCACCTACTTTGTTCTTTTTCAGGATTGCTGCAGCTATTCGGGGTCTTTTTTTATTCCAGATGAATTTTTGGAGAATTCATTCTAGATCTATGAAGTAAGCCGTTGGTATTTTAATGGGAAGTGCGTTGAATTTATAGATTGCTTTGGGTAGTATGGACATTTTAATGATGTTGATTCTACCAATCCATGAACACGGTATGTTCTTCCATCTGTTTATGTCTTCCTCTATATCTTTTTTCAACGTCCTGTAGTTTTCTGAGTAGAGGTCTTTTACCTCTTTAGTTAAGTTTATTCCTAGGTAGCTTAATTTTTTTGGTGTGATGGTAAACGGGGTTGTTTTTATAATCTCTCTTTCTGAAAGTTCACTATTGGTGTATAGAAATGCCTCAGATTTCTTGGGGTTAATTTTGTATCCTGCTACATTGCCAAATTCATGTATTAAGTCTAGTAGCTTTTTGATGGAGTCTCTAGGGTTTTGTATGTATAATATCATGTCGTCTGCAAATAAGGACAGTTTTACTTCCTCTTTTCCAATTTGGATGCCTTTTATTTCTTCTTCTTGCCGAATTGCAATGGCTAACACTTCCAGTACTATGTTGAACAGGAGTGGTGAGAGGAGGCATCCCTGTCTTGTTCCTGTTCTTAGGGGAAATGGTGTTAGTTTTTGTCCATTGAGTATGATGCTGGCTGTGGGCCTGTCATATATGGCTTTTATTATGTTGAGGTATGATCCTTCTATTTCCGCCTTACTGAGAGTTTTTATCAAAAATGGGTGTTGAATTTTGTCAAATGCTTTTTCTGCATCAAATGATATGACCATGTGGTTTTTTTCTTTCAATTTGTTTATGTGATGTATCACGTTTATTGATTTGTGGATATTGTACCATCCTTGCATCCCTGGGATAAATCCTACTTGGTCATGGTGTATGATCTTTCTGATGTACTGCTGGATCTGATTTGCTAAGATTTTGTTGAGGATTAAAACACATATTTTTATAAATAAATAAATCTATACTCATAAAAGGGTAATATGCTAATTAGACTGGATGTCTTCCAGACGTCCGCCTGGACATAGCCACAGCAGCTAAGAGGGCCAGCAGCACAGGAGAAGGGACCCTGTGGGAGAGGAGGCGCAGCTGCAACGGGAAGGGGAGGGGTGGGGGACAGGAGCTGGAGAGGAGAGGAGGTGCAGGCCACCAGGAGCAGAACGGAAGAACCGAGGTGGTGCCTCCTATGGGAGTGGGAGCAGTGGCGGGTAGGAGGACTACAACCTTTGCGTCAACTGCTACAACACAAAAGGCCACACCCACAGATGGTGAAGGTGGGGCTGGGCCTGGATGAAGAGGCCAAGGAGGGCGATGAAGGTGGCAGCCAGGGTGAGCCGCAGTTCAGAAGCCTCTGGGAGTGGCAGCGCCAGGCCATCCAGTGCTGCATCCAGTCCCTGAGGCATGCCTGCCAGTGCCGCCACGCCAACTGCCTGCAGCCGTCCTGCCAGAAGATGAGGTGGGTTGTGCAGCACACCAAGGGCTGCCAGCGCAAGACCAATGGAGGTTGCAGAGTGTGCAAGCAGTTCATCGCCCTTTGCTGCTACCATGCCAAACACTGCCAAGAAAACACATGCCCCATTCCCTACTGCCTCAACATCAAGCAGAAGCTCTGCCAGCAGGAGATACAGCACCACCAGCAGCACGGGTAGCTCATGTGCCAACGGATGCCACCATCAACACCCACACCGTGCCTCAGCAGAGTCTGCCTTCGCCTCTTTCAGTGCCACCCTGGCCCCCCACACTGCATCCCAGCACACCCTGGACACCACAGCCCCCGACTCTGCCCCAGACCTTGCCTATGAGCATGTCACTAGCCTGCTTCTCCAGCGTGGCCAGAGCTCAACCCCCCACCACAGTTTGCACTGGGAAGCCCACTAACCAGGTGCCAGCCTCACCGCCCCCACCCAGGCCCACCTGCAGCAGTGGAGGTGCCTGGTAGATTGCACAGCTGGCACAGCAGCAGCAACACCTGTACTGGGTGAGCACCAACAACGGTATGCCCCTGAGGCACAGTGATCCCTGAGAGCCAGATGGCCCCCATGGGCCTGAATGTGACCCAACCCGGTTAGTGGGCCTGTTATTCTGCCCCCCCCCCTCAACCCCCAGCAGTGCAGCCAGCACCCATCCCCAACAGCCAGTGTGAGGCATGTCCAGACCCGTGATGCCTATGCAGACCCAAGGTGCAGTCACCTCAGAGCATCTCTCCAGGTGCCCTGCAGGACCTGCTATGGACCCTGAAGTCTCCCAGCTCCTCCAGCAGCAGCATGTGCTCAACATCCTCAAGTCAAACCCTTAGCTGATGGCAGCTCTCATCAAATAGCCAGGTCTTCAGCTCTATCCCAGCCTGCTGAACCTGAACGCCATGCAAGCCAGTCGGCCATGACCTGCTGTTCCTCCACAGCAGCAAGCAATGGGAGACCTGAACTCCCAGGGCCAGGCCTTAAACATCATGAACCCGGGCGCAACCCCAGCGTGGGGAGTATAGACCACAGTACAGAGAGATGCCACGGAGCAACAGCAGCAGCAGTAGCAACAACAGAAAGGCAGCGCTGGCATGGCTGCAGGCATGGCAGGATGCGCCCAGTTCTAGCAGCCTCAGGGACACTTACGCTACCTGCAGCCATGCAGCAGCAGGGGATCCAGCAGCAGATTGGGTCTCAGTCCAGCCAAACCCTGTTAGGCATATTCTGTACCTTTCCCCTGCCCTCAGTTTCTCCCCTACACTCAGTACTTTTCTATAGTCCCGCTTGAGGCTCCTGCCCTCTCTGCTGTTTTCCTGTTACTTTCATTTCAGGTGTCACAAGAGAAGCTAAGCAGCCAAGAAAAGCAACGCTAGACCCAGCTTCCTGCAGCCGCCTGCACCTACATCCGACCCACACAGAGACATAAATATCCCACCCTCCCTATTTTTGCTTGCTGAAATAGATATACTGGTGTGTATTAACAATAAAATTTCTAAAACTCTCACAACATCTCTTGGCCTGTCTCCTGTCAGCATGGACCTAACAAACCCCATGAGCCCCAGCAGCACATGCTCTCAGAGAATTAAGGGCCTCACCTCTCTGGCCAGCAGATGGCCACATCTCTCAGTAGCCAGGTGAGATCTCTGGCCCCTGTCCAGTCTCCAGACCCCAGTTCCAGCTTCCACATTCCAGCCCATCACCACAGATATGCCCCAGACTTCACCACACCATGTCTCCCCCCAGATTGGTTCTCTCCACCCAAGACTCCCAGTCACCATGGCCAGCTCCATAGATCAGGGACACTTGGAGAACCCCAAACATGCAATGTTACCACAGCTAAATACCCCCACAGGAATGCATTGCCCAGTGAGCTATCCCTGGTTGGTGACACCACAGTAGACACCCTAGAAATGTTGTGGGAGTGGGAGTGGAGGAGGCAGAGCCTCTGCAGGAGTGGGAGTGGAGGCAGTGCTGTGGCCACCACCGCCCCTTTCACAGAGGTGGCATGGGAGAGGCCTTGTGTGGGCCCTTACACAGGGGCAGCAGGATAGGGGGCTGTGCATTCCTGGTCCCAGTGCTGGCCCTTATGCAGAGGCAGCCAGCGGTGCAGCTGGTCCAGAGCCATGCCTCTGCAGAGGCTGGACGAGGTGCAACCTGCTGTGCCTCAACTTACCACAGTCCATCTCCCAGCCGGCCTGGCCCCAGATTGTCCCCCACCCACCAGTGAGGAAGGAGTGGGGGTAGCGCTAAGAAGTGAGGGCCAAGGGCCAGCAGCCACTGCAGCTGGCCTGCTGGCAGTGGCAGCAGCAGACAAGTGATGGGGGCGGTGCCTTCCCATGATCGTCTGGTCACCTCCTGCAGAGGGAGTCCAGACTGCGGCTGTGAGCAGGCCTAAGCCATCATTAGGACATCCCCTGTGGGCTCTGGACTGTGAGAGGGGACATGCAGGGCTGAGGGACCCTCACCCCCAGTGCACAAATTTTCGTGCACCAGGCCTCTAGTCTACTTATATAAAAAACATGGGTGGTGTTCATTACGACCAGAACTGCAGCGACCAAGCGGAAGGAAGTCAGTCCTGCAGGGGTTGTCTTGGCAATGGCTGCGCCCTCCCCTGAGCTGTTTCCTGTAAGGGCGGGGTTTGAGGCAGGAACCCGCCCTGAGAGCATGGAGGCATCTCTTTCTAAAGTGTGCTGCACCAGCACGGCCAGAGGTGAACCTGGGTAGGGGCGGCTGAAAGGCTTAGAAAAGACAGTCAAGAGAATGAAAGCCAGGTCTTGATGGGATGCTGCTTCTCTGAGAGACAGCAACCACACCCACAGCCATGCCTTTATTTTATAGCAGATGCTATGAGGCAAAGGAAGGGCGTGACCAAGATGTTTACAACATTCTCCTGGGTTTCAATCCTACTCAACTCCATGCACCTGAACTCTATCAAGCCTACATCACTCAGGCACATGGGGCCACGTGTTTGGACCATAGGTTCAAGCTTACAACTACAGCTGTTGGCTATAATTGTGCTGGGAGGGCCCTTCCCTCCAAGCTGGGACTTGGACATGGCAATGAGAGGACTGTGCCCTCTCATCAGTCCAAGGCTTGAACATGTCCAAAACACTGTAGCGGCTCCCCACAATAAATTTTTAATTCTGTTTCTTTGTTACTAATGTTATGGCCCCACCCCATAACAAGAAAACAATTTCCAGATGATGAGGCCCAGGAATCAGGATTTTAAAAAGAGTCCCAGGTGATTCTAATGTACACCCAAGGTTGAGAACCACTGCTATAGATAATATTAAAAATATATCTAAATGTGCAATTCTTTGTCCAAAAAAATGAGCATGTTCAAAAATTAAATGAAGAAAATTTGGATATACTTGATGGAGATTTTCACACATAATTGAGTGATGATTCCATTGATTCCACAGACGATGCTGAAAAGGAAAATTTTCCCATCGAATTTCTTAATAGTATTACTCCTTTGGGAATGCTGTGTCATAAATTAAAGTTGAAAGTGGGTGCAATCATCATGCTATTGAGAAATCTCAATAGTAAATGGGGTCTTTGTAATGGTACCAGATTTATTACCAAAAGATTACAGCCTAATATTATCGAAGCTGAAGTATTAACAGGATCTGCAGAGAGAGAGGCTGTTCTGATTCCAAGAATTAACTTGACCCCATCTGACACTGGCCTCCCATTTAAATTGATTCCATGACAGTTTCCCATGATGCCAGCATTTGTGATGACTATTAATAAATCACAAGGACAAACTCGACAAAGTAGGCATATTCCTACCTGAACCCATTTTTGCACATGGTCAGTTATATGTTGCTTTCTCTCGAGTTTGAAGAGCATGTGATGTTACAGTTAAGTTCTAAGTACTTCATCACAAGGGAAATTAGTCAAGCACTCTGAAAGTGTTTTCACTCTTAATGTGGTGTACAGGGAGATATTAGAATAAGTTTAATCACTTTATCAGTCATTGTTTGCATCACTGCTGTTTTTATATCATGTTTTTCATATCATGTTTTTGTTGTTTTCATATCATGTTTTTGTCATTTTTATATCATGCCTCTGCTGTTATATCCTTTTGATACTGTTTATTTATTAATAAATTTATACATTATATTCATATACATTTTACTAATTTCCTTTCATCTCTCACACTTCTATTATAGAGAAAGGGCAAATAGCAATATTAAAATATCTCTATAATTAATTCCTTTTTAAAAAATATATATTTTATTGATTTTTTACAGAGAGGAAGGGAGAAGGGTAGAGTTAGAGACATCGATGAGAGAGAAACATCAATCAGCTGCCTCCTGCACACTCCTCACTGGGGATGTGCCTGCAACCAAGGTACATGCCCTTGACTGGAATCGAACCCAGGACCCTTGAGTCCACAGGCCAATGCTCTATCCACTGAGCAAAACTGCTTAGGGCAATTAATTCCCTTTTAATGTGCACGAAATTTGTGCACTGGGCTACTAGTATACTATAATGACTGAAACCTTTCCAACCCCATCTTCCACTTCACCTCGTCCCACCCCTATGTTAGATGATTATTAGGTATTTGTGTTGGTTTAGTTAACAGTTACAAGAAAAGCGTAGGCTTAGCAGAGGAGAAACAGGCTTTGGACAAACAGTACTTTAATAGAGCAAAGACTGGTAGGTTAGAAACATGTTATATCACTGTAAGATAACGAAGGAGCCTAAGGAAGAATGGGATTGGGAGAGAGCATGGTACCATAGTATATGCACAGGGTAGGTATGGCTTGCTTAGATGAATGAATGAGAAGTTTCAAATGGTTCTTGACACTTATGATGATGCCTTCTTACCAATATACAACATTATTAAATACAGGTCTCCCGACTTCACTTGTTTTTCTTATACAAAACAACAGGAACAGCCAAGAGCTGTTACTTTACAAATACTTGAGATGATAAAATGTAATTGCACTACTACATGGCTATAGTAATCAAAACAGCATGCTACTTGCCTAAAAACAAAAAAGTAGATCAATGGAAAAGAATAGAGAGCCCCAAAATAAACCCAGGTTCTTTATGGTCAATTAATATTTGACAAAGGGGGAAAGAACATGCAATGGGGTAAAGATAGTCTCTTCAATAAATGATGATGGGAAAATTGGAGAGATACGTTTAAAAAAGTGAAACTAGACTACCAACTTACAACATATACAAGAATAAACTAAAAATGGGTAAAAGACTGTGGGGGCCCTGACCAGAGTACACCAGAGGTTCAAGGCCTACTCCCCATACACATGCATGTAGGCAAGGACACAGAAGTATGACTAAGTTAAAGGCCCCTTTGCCCTACGCATGCGTGAGGGCACTGACTCAGCAGTAGCACTATACATACTCCTCCAATCCCATTCCTCCTTGGGCTACTTATATAACCTGCTTATGTTAATGTAGCATGAGTGTCACTAATTGACAAAAGACCTCTTTTGTTTGAGTGTGTATATAAGTTACCACTAACCAACCAGCTGTGGGCTGCTTTGTTCATAATAAAGCATGTTCCACCTACCTGCTGTTTCCCGTGTTTTTCCAATTTCCTGCACCCAGAGGGGTTCAGTCCCTGGCTGAGGAACTTGCCCACAACAAAGACTTAATGTAAGTTATGAAACTATAAAAAGCCTAGAAGAAAACAAGCAGTAAAGTCTCAGACATCATTCCTAGCAATATATATTTTTTATGTTCCACTAGTTTATTAACATTAGAATTTAAATATTAGCTAACATTTTGGCTGTCTCTTCAAAGTTCTGAGTGTAAATACTTAATTTTAGGAAAAGGGTTTCATGGATCTTGAGTGATTCCTAAATTAAACACTTCATGTGTTATCAAAATCTTTGTAGCCAACAAGCACTGTTCTCATTTTCAAAAATGAGAAAGCTGGGCAGGGCCATCACAAGCCTATATAGCCACTTTCTGCAAATTACAAATGCATGTGCCAAGACAGATGGCTTAGCAAAGCAACAAAGGGTTTAGTTCAGCTCCACGTTGTCCCTTGGGCTATGTCTATAAGCTTTTATGCAGAACAGGAGGTGCACAGCTGCCTACACCGGTCCCAAAGCTACAGCCCAAAGAAACAGGTTAACATGCTCAGATCTAAACATTAGTACATGTGTATCTTTTCTTTGAATCCACTTTTCTCTGACTCCAAATTCTGTAATTTCTTTTTTTTCAATTTTTTCTTTGTTGATTAAGGTATTACATATGTGTCCTTATCCCCCATTGCCCCCCACACCCCTACTCATGCTTCCACCCCCCTGGTGTCTGTGTCCATTGGTTAGGCTTATATGCATGCATACAAATCCTTTGATTGATCTCTCCCCCTTACCCCCACCCTCCCCTACTTCCCTCTGAGGTTTGACGATCTGATCAATGCTTCTCTGTCTCTGTATCTGTTTTTGTTCATCAGTTTACTTTTCAAAAGAGGACATAAGGAAGGCCAAGTGACATATGAAAACATGCTCAAAGTCACTAATCATCCAAGAGATGCAAATCAAAATGACAATGCGGTACCATCTCACACCTCTCAGAATGGCTATCATCAACAAATCAACAAATGACAAATGCTGTCAAGGATTTGGAGAAAAAGGAACCCTCTTACACTGGGAATGCAGACTGGTGCAACCACTGTGGAGAACAGTATGGAGTTTCCTCAAAAAACTAAAAATAAAACTCCCATTTGACCCAGTGATCCCACTTCTAGGAATATATCCCAAGAAACTAGAAACACCAATCAGGAAGGATATATGCACCCCTATGTTCATAGCAGCACAATTTACAATAGCTAAGATTTGGAAACAGCCTAAATGCCCGTCAGAAGATGAGTGGATTAAAAAACTGTGATACATCTACACAATGGAATACTATGCTTCTGTGAAAAAGAAGGAATTCTTACCATTTGAAACAGCATGGATGGAACTGGAGAGCATTATGCTAAATGAAATAAGCCAGTCACATGATCTCACTCATTTGTGGAATATAATGAACAACAAATTCTGAATTTTCAATATTACATGATTAAATCTTCAAATTACTTCAGATTTTATTCTAAAAAGTATCTAAACTGATAAATGGAAGTGACAATTGCAGTTAATATGCTGGGGCAGGACAAGCAAGTAAGCCTTTTGAAGAATGGTCCCAAAAGACAGATTCACCTTCCCCATGTGGGCAGGACCAGCTGTTCAATTTGCAGGGCCTTGTGCAAATATAAACGTAAAATCCTTGTTTAAAAAAATCACTAAAAGCTCAGCCAGTGTGGCTCACTTGGCTGAGCATCGTTCCATGCACCAAGAGGTCACCGGTTCTATTCCCAGTCAGGGTGTGTAGGAGGCAGCCGATAGCTGACTCTCTCTCATCCATGTTTCTATCTCTCTCTCCTCCCCTCCTCTTTCTATAAAATCAATAAAAACTTATATTTTTAAAAAAATCATTAAGAATTTCAATAAAGGCCCTGACAGGTTTGGCTCAGTGGATAGAGCATCCGACTGCGAACTGAAGGGTCCCAAGTTTGATTCCAGTCAAGGGCATGTGCTTTGGTTGCAGGCACATCCCCAGTAGCGGGGTGTTCAGGAGGAAGCTGGTCAATGTTTCTCTCTCATCGATGTTTCTAACTCTCTATACATCTCCCTTCCTCTCTGTAAAAAATCAATAAAATATATTTTTAAAAAGAATTTCAATAAAGTAACAGCAGGGCATTAAACTAAATGTAGTCTTTCTAAGTGGGGGCTCTGTGGGACTATTCAGGTGGCACCCCAGTGAAGCCACTGGCAATTTTTTTTTTAATATGTCTCCTCAGGCAAAGGAAACAAAAGAAAAAAATAAACAAATAGGACAACATCAAACTAAAAAGGTTTTGCACAACAAAGGAAACAATCAACAAAATGAAAGCACAACCTACCAAATTGGAGAAATTATTCACCAATGATACATCCTATAAGGGGGTTAATATCTAATACATACGAAGAATTACTCCATACACAAGAATAAACTCAAAATGGATAAAATATCTAAATTTAAGTCATGAAATCCTTGAAGAAAACATACACAGAAAAATAAACATCAGACATCTCACACAGCAACATTTTCATGATACAACACATGGCAAGAAAAACAAAGGAAAAATAAACCAATGGGACTACAACAAACTAAAAAGCTTTTGCACAGGAAAAGAAGCCAGCATCAAAATGAAAAGGGAACACACTGCATGGGAGAGCATATTTGCCAATGATATATCAGATAATGAGCTAATATCCAACATATATAAGGAACTCATACAATTTAACAAAAGGAAGAAAAATAATAAAATTTTTAAAATGGGCAAAGGACCCAAATAAACACTTCTCCAACATGGACATACAGATGGCCAAGAGACATATGAAAAAATGCTCAAAGTCAGAGAGATGCCAATTAAAACAGCAATGAGGCATCATCTCACAGCTGTCAGAATGGCTATCACCAACAAATCAACAAATGACAAGTGCTGACGTGGATGTGGAGAAAGGGGAACCCTCAGGCACTGTTGGTGGGTTTGCAAATTGGCACAATGGCTATGAAAAACAGTATAAATATCCTTCAAAGCCCTGGCCAGTTTGGCTCAGTGGATAGAGCTGTGGACTGAAGGGTCCCAGGTTTGATTCCAGTCAAGGGCACATGCCCAGGTTGTGGGCTCGATCCCCAATAGGGGGCGTGCAGGAGGTAGTCAATCATTGATTCTATATCATTATTGATATTTCTCTCTCTCTCTCCCTCTTTCTTACTCTCTGAAATCAATAAAAATATTTTTAAAATAAATAAAATAAAATAAAATAAATATTCCTCAAAAATTAAAACTAGGACTACCATATGAGCCAGCAATCACACTTCTGATTCCAAAGAAATCCAAAACACTAATTTGAAAGGATATATTCATCCTTATATTCATTGTAGCATTATTTACAGTAGCCAAGATATGAAAGCAACCTAAGTATTCATTGATAGATAACCAAATAAAGAAGATGTGGTATTATATACAGTACTAGAGGCCTGGTGCACGAAATTTGTGCATGGGTGCAGTCCCTAGGCCTGGCTGGTGATTGAAGCACGAACCTGGCATGGAAGAGCAGGTCCCAGCTGACTTCTGAGCCCTGGGTAGCACATGGGCC
Organism: Myotis daubentonii; assembly: GCF_963259705.1. Taxonomy (NCBI): domain Eukaryota; kingdom Metazoa; phylum Chordata; class Mammalia; order Chiroptera; family Vespertilionidae; genus Myotis; species Myotis daubentonii. The sequence continues at coordinate 108,143,513 of NC_081861.1, forward strand.
CCTGGGTCCCCACGTGCCCCCCTCCTCCTGAGTCACGGCACCCAAGTCCCCATGTGGATATGTGGTCAGCACAGCCTGACTCTGCGGGCTGGGGCACAGTGTGGCCTCTGGGCCGCCCAGCCATGCTGTACAGAAGCTGGGCAGGCAGTGCACTCTCTCCCGGCTAGCCTCGCAGACCAGCTCCTAAGTGAATCCATGGGTAGCCTGACTGGCCCCTGCAGTCCTGGCAGGGGCTGTGGCCGGGCTCACCCAGAAGAGGCTGCAAAGGTGTGGGGCGGGCTCCTTGCAGGCACCTGGCAACTGAGCATGGGGGCTTCTCCAGCATGCGAGCCCTGGCATTCCGGGGGAGGGTAGCAGGGAGAGTGAGAGCGAGCTTGGTGGACACCCTGCATTCTCACCACATCTCCATCCCTGTCAGCCCAACCCCCAGGTAACCAGTGAGAGGTCACAGCCCCCCACCCGGGCACCCTGAGAGGTTGGTCATGACCACTCACCCCCAGTTCCTCATCCCAGCCCGGGGCTCAACCCCAATTGGGCGACCAGGGCCGCTGATTGCAGTCTGTGATCAATCAGGGCTGGGTCTCCTGCCCGGTTCCCTCAGCACCTGGCAGCTGGACAGTGGCCCCAACCCCCTCCGCTGCCGCTGATTGCCATTTACGGGTCAATAGGCTGGGTGATCGGGCCCCTGCTCATACCCACCTTGGCCTGGTGCTGCCCACTCACCTGCTCCACCATTTCGCCAGAGTCCTGCTCTGTTGGGGTCCATTGGGGCAGCAGCACATCCACTGCTGCCCAATGCCAGTGCTGTGTTGCCAATGCCCACCATGTTTCATGCCACCCCCTGGTGGTCATTGCACATCATAGTGAGTGTTCAAACTCCCGGTCAACAATTTGCATATTAGGCTTTTATTATATAGGACTAGGGACCTGGTGCACGAAATTCGTGCACTGGGTGTGTGTGTGGGGGAGTGTCCCTCAGCCCAGCCTGCCCCCTCTCACATACTGGGAGCCCTCAGGCGTTGACCCCCATCACCCTCCAATCGCAGGATCGGCCCCTTGCCCAGGCCTGACGCCTCTGACAGAGGTGTCAGGCCTGGGCAGGGGACCCTCATTTCCCCCCATCACTGGTTCTGCCCCCAGCCCAGGCCTGATGCCTCTGGCCCAGGAATCAGGCCTGGGCAGGGGACCAACAGACCCCTCCGATTGCTGGCTCTGCCCCTTGCCCAGGCCTGATGCCTCAGCCAGAGGCATAGACCCCCATCACCCTCTGATCACCTGATCGGCCCCTTGCCCAGGCCGGACGCCTCCGCCAGAGGTGTCAGGCTTGGACAGGGGACCCCCATCTCCCCCCGATCACTGGCTCTGGCCCCCGCCCAGGCCTGAGGCCTCTGGCCCAGGAATCATGCCTGGGCAGGGGACCCCCATCTCCCTCTGATCGCTTGCTCCACCCCCCACCCAAGCCTGACGCCTCTGACCCTGGCTTCAGGCCTGGGCAAGGGGACTATCATATCCCCCCAATCCCCAGCTCAGCCCCCTGCCCAGGCCTGATGCCTCGGCCAGAGGAGTTGACCCTCATCACCCTCCGATCACCAATCACTGGATCGGCCCCTTGACCAAGCCTGAGGCCTCCGGCAGAGGTGTCAGGCCTGGGCACGGACCCCCAGCTCCCCGTGGTTGCAGGCTCTGCCCCTGCCCGGCCTAACGCCTCTGGCTGAGGCGACTGGCTCGGGCAGCGGGGACCCACAGCTGCAGCGGCCCCGCGATCGTGGGCTCTGCTTTAGGCCCAGGCAAGGGACCCCTAGCTCCCGGGACTGCCAGCTTCGACCGTGCCCAGCTCCCATCGCTGGCTCCACCCCTACTTCCTGCTATCACTGGCCAGGGTGGCAAAGGCGCCTGATTCTCCGATCATGGCTGGGGGGCAGGGCAAAGGCGGCCCCAGGGCCGCCTTTGCCCTGCCCCCCAGCTCCTAGCTCCCTGCTGTGTTTCCGATCACTGTCAGTGGCAGGGGGCTTCTTCCTGCTTTCCCTTTCGCCTCCCTGCATTGTGCCTACATATGCAAATTAACCGCCATCTTGTTGGCAGTTAACTGCCAATCATAGTTGGCAGTTAATTTGCATATAGCCCTGATTAGCCAATGAAAAGCGTATCGTCGTACGTCAATTACCATTTTTCTCTTTTATTAGTGTAGATAATATCACTCAGTCATAAAAAGAATTAAATATTGCCATTTGCAATGACATGGATGAACCTAGAGGGTATTATGCTAAGTGAAATGACTCAGAGAAAGACAAATTTATACTAATAATAGAGGAATATGAAAATTGTCCAGGATGCCATCACAGTAACAGTAATAGTAATGACCAAACAGCAGGGTGCGTGGGGCAACCAGGCTGGCAGGGCGGTTAGTGAGGGACGACCAAACAATTGAACAGCAGGCTGCGTGGAGCAACCAGGCTAGCAGGGGGGTTAGTGAGGGATGACCAAACAATTGAACAGGAGGGACCTGAGGTTGCGTGGCACCAGGCCAGGGCCGGGTTGTACTAGACTTATTGGGGGGATCACTGGCAAGTTATATAAATGTCTAACCACCTGAAACTAATATAATATTGAATGTGAATTGGAATTGACAAATAAAAAAATAATTTTGAAAGATGTAATGGCAGGGGTTTATTTTGAACTAACCATTTTTCTTTGGTAAAATGTCTGGCAGAAATTCAAAATATGTTTCTTACATTTGAAATGAAACTACATACAATGCTACTTAACTCCTGATGGGGATCCCAGTCAGGAAAGCAGGAACACCTAGTGTTGAAATTTAACTACTGTACTCATTCACTTTCTATTTTTTAATATGTTATTTTTTTACAATTTCCTAAAAATATAAACTTGCTAACTTGCTTGCACTTCAGTGTGTGGAGGAAGACAATGGATTTATAAGCAGTTTGGAATCTTAGAAGTGCTTCATAAGAATGAAGCATTATTGTGTTTTCATTACCTTATTTTTATGTTAGAGCATTTTGTTTGTGAATTCAAGAAGTCTTGAAGGAAGGCAATGTTATCATTCAAATATAGATCTTCATATTTTTTATGTTACCAGAATTTAAATTTTTTCCAACTTTATTGAGTAATAATTGAGAAATATACATATATAAAGTGTACAACAAGATGATTATATATATATATATATATATATATATATATATAGAGAGAGAGAGAGAGAGAGAGAGAGAGAGAGAGAGAGAGAGAGATTGTGAAATTATTACCAAGATCAAAGTAATTTACACATTCATCAATTCACATAGCTAACATTTTTTTTTTATTTTGGTGAGAAAACTTTATTTATTTATTTATGTTCACAATTACACACAGATACTTTGTTAGTTTTCCTCTATAAGAGCTAGTAACATCAATCTTTTAACAGAAACCTCAGGTCATTTGAGGGGCCAAACAGATCCAAGGAAATAAGATGAAAATTCAATACTTAAATTAATCAAAAGGGAGTACAAAACCACCTAGAACCTTCTACCACAGTGATAGTGGGCTAAGATTAAGCTACAGCAAAATAATATCATGTAAATGTTAAAGAATACACAGCAAAAAGTGAGGTTTCCTTTCCAGAAGACTATGGTACAATGATCATTTATCCAGGAAAAGATCAAGATGGTTGAAGGTCAAACGAAATGGAAAAGGAACAGGTACAAAAGAAACAAAGTGACAATTTACTAGCAGAGGGTGAGGGATCAGTCTTTTTTCCTCCCAAGAAGCATCTGCTACATTGTGTGCTGCCTTCCCTCAGGCTCCTACCTGAGAGCTGCCTGCCTTATAGGGAATCAGCAACCACAGCTGGATTCTGGGCTGCCTAGGGCTCTTGATGTAATTTAGTATAGACCTTAGAGAACTTGTCACATGTTACAGGGGTTGGGAGTTAGTTTTGCTTTGTTCTTTTTATTTTGTTTATTTTGGGGTTGGCTCTGTTGCTAGTAGTTCTGAATCTAGGAATCCCAGAAGCATTCACATGAAAAGAAGTCTGAGCTTCCCTAAACACATTCAAACACCCCCACACAACACACTTCAAAGTCTGAAATCATGCAGAAGCTGAGTTATAGTTAAAGCTGCAAGACCCACAAAATTGAAGAAGTCAGAATGAGACAATGCAGATAGGAAATCTGAGTAGTCTCAATCTGTTTTTCCCTAATTTTGGAGAAGAGTTAATATACCTGGAATGGGATGTGGAAAGCTACTGAAGCAAGCTGAGGCTTCTGCTGAATTTTTCATCGAACATCCAGGGAAAACAAAGAAAGGGGTTCACTTTATTTTTTAAAAGCCTCAGAAGATATATATTATGCAAAGTGTTCCCTTGGGAGTTCGACAGACAGGGAGTTCAATCACTCGCTGTGATGTGCCATGACCATTAGGGGGCGGCATGGAACGAAGGAAGGCCCTGGCCGGCAGACAGGGAAAGGAGGCCCCGGCCAGCAGCCGGCAGCTGCTAGGGACCCTACCGGTGCACAAATTTCATGCACTGGGCCTCTAGTTCTATTATAAAGGGACATGGCTGAACAGGTAGGAAACAGATTCCCCATTGTGAAATCTCCTGGTGGCTTCTACAAGGATCATGGAGATGTCCATCACCTGTATTTTGGAGCAATGTTTCATTTTATTCTCCTGAGGTATGGTATTGATAACCACTACTGTTTCAAAGCATGTATTGTTAATGTGAGAAATGGTGGGGCCAGTAAAGATTTTGTGAGTCAAGATAGCATAAAGTCTGGTGGCTCCAGCTGAAAGCAGTTTGTCAGCTGCATGGCAGATTGTGCCACAAGTGTCAGCCATGTCATCCACTAGAATAGCCACCCGATCCTTCATGTCTCCTACCAGCACCATGTGGTCCACTTCATTGGCCTTCTTCCATTCTTTATGAATCAAGACAAAGTCAACATTCAACTGGTCTGCAGTGGAGGTACTCTCTTAGCTCCCCCCGCATCAGTGAGACAATAGTGCAGCTCCTCCACTCAGATATATTCTCCCTTATTCACCTCAGGACAGCTGGTCCTGCATACAAATTGTCCACAGGAATATCAAAAAAGCCCTGAATTTGTGAAGCATGAAGGCCCATGGTAATAATATGATCTGCTATGAGGGCATATTTGCAACAAGGTTGGCTGAGATCAGAGCATGGCTCTTATCCTTCTTATCCTGCTGGGCATAAGGGAAGCATGGATGACTGCAGTAACCCGACTGGCTAAAGCAATCCTGCAGGCATTAATCATGATCAAAAGCTCCATTAGGTTGTCATTAATTTCACCAGAGCCACTCTGAACGATGCAGACATCCTCTCCATGGACACTTTCACCAATTTCAACACAGGTCTCCTGGTTGCTGAATTTCTTAGTCAACACCTTGCCTAGATCTAGGCCCAGATGGTCAGCAATTTTCTAGGACAAGTGTGAGCTGCCACTGAAGATTTTGATATTTGGCATTTTGGTCAGCTACCCTAGGCACACTTTGCTCAGTGATCACTGCCTTTTGCCAGTCCTGAACCAAAGTCAGCCCAGAGACTCAGTACTAAAAGCTTTGTGTTACTACTCCACCATCTTCAAAACTTTATTTTTACCTGGAGGCTAAATAGCATGTTATTAAACAATGACTGGATTACCAAAGAGATCAAAGAAGAAATAAAAAGCATCATGGCAACAAATGACAATGAAAACACAACAATCCAAAATCTATGGGACACAGTGAAAGTAGTCTTGAGAGGGAAGTTCATAGCTCTACAGGCCTATCTCAAAAAACAAGAAAAAATGGTAATAAATTATCTAACCCTATAACTCAAAGAGTTCGAAAGAGAGCAACAAGAAAAGCCCAGCATAAACAGAAGGAAGGAAATAATAAAGATCAGAGAGGAGATAAACAACATAGAGACCAAAAAACAAACAAACAAACAACAACAAAAAAAACCACACACAAAAACAACAACAACAACAAATAAAAAACAATACAAAAGATCAACAAAACCAAGAGCTGGTTCTTTGAAAGGATAAATAAGATTGATGAACCTCTAGCCAGGCACACCAAGAAGCAAAGAGAAAGAGGACCCAAATAAACAAAATCAAAAATGAAAGAGGTGAAGTAACAACCGATCCCACAGAAATACAAATGATTATGAAAAAATACTATGAAAAACTCTATTCCAACAAAATGGACAACTTAGATGAAATGGACATATTCTTAGAAAAATACAAGCTCCCAAAACTCAAAGAAGAATAAAAAGCCTGAACAGGTTAATAACTACCAAAGAAATTGAAGCAGCGATAAAAAACCTTCCATCAAACAAAAGCCCTGGTCTGGATGGCTTTAAAGGGGAGTTCTACTAAGCATTAAAAAGAACTAAAACCTGTCCTCCTCAGACTATTCCAAAACATTCAAGAGGAAGGCACATTTCCAAGCTCTTTCCATGAAGCCAGCATTACCCTAATCCCAAAACCAGATAAAGACACTACAAAAAAAAAGAACTACAGGCCAATATCCTTGATGAACATAGATGCTAAAATCCTCAACAAAATTCTAGAAAATCAGATCCAGCAATACATTAGAAAGATCATACACCATGACCAAGTGGGATTTATTCAGGGATGCAAGGATGGTACAATATCTGCAAATCAATAAATGTGATATATCACATAAACAAACTGAGAAACAAAAATCACATAATCATATCAATTGATGCAGAAAAAGCATTTGACAACATCCAACACACTTTCTTGATAAAATCTCTCAGCAAAGTGGGAATAGAGGCATCATACCTCAACATAATAAAAGCCTTATATGAAAACCAACAGCCAACATCATACTCAATGGGCAAAGCCTAAACTCATTTCCCCTAAGAACAGGAACAAGATAGAGATGCCCACTTTCACCACTCCTGTTCGACTTAGTACTGGAAGTGCTAGCCATAGTGATTAGACAAGAAGAAGAAATAAAAGGCATCCAAATTGGAAAAGAAGAAGTAAAACTGTCCTTATTCACAGATGACATGATATTGTACATAGAAAAACCCAAAGAATCCATCAAAAAACTCCTAGACCTAATAAATGAATTTGGCAATGTAGCAGGATATAAAATTTACACCCAGAAATCTATGGCCTTTTTATATACCGATAATGAACTCACAGAGAGAGAAGAAAAAAAAATTCCCATTTACCATTGTACCAAAAGAAATTAAGATACCTAGGAATAAACTTAGCTAAGGATGTAAAAGACCTGTAATCAGGAAACTACAGGACATTGAAAAAAGAGATAGAGGAAGACATAAACAAATGGAAGAACATACCATCTTCAAGGATTGGTAGACTCAACATCATTAAAATGTCCATACTACCCAAAGCAATCTACAGATTCCATGAAATCCCCAGTAAAATACCCATGGCATATTTCAAAGATCTACAACAAACTTTCCAAAAATTCATCTGGAATAATAATAAAAAAAAGACCCCGAATAGCCACAGTAATCCTGAGGAAGAAGAAGAAATTTGGAGGGATCACAATACCAGATATCAAGCTATATTACCAAGCCACAGCTCTCAAAACTGCATGGTACTGGCACAAGAACAGACATATAGAACAACGGAACAGAACAGAGAACCTAGAAATCGACCCAAGCCATTATGCTCAATTAATATTTGACAAAGGAGGCAAGAGCATACAATGGAGTCAAGACAGTCTCTTCAATAAATGGTGTTGGGAAAATTGGACAGATACATGCAAAAAAAAATGAAACTAGATCATCTACTTACACCATACAAAAAACAAACTCTAAATGGATAAAGGACTTAAATGTAACACAGGAAACCATAAAATCCCACAAGACTCCATAGGAAGCAAAAAGGCAGACATTTTTTGTAGCAATATCTTTACAGACACAGCTCCTAGAGCAATGGAGACTAAGGAGAAAATAAACAAATGGGACTACATCAAAATAAAAAGCTTCTGCACAGCAAAAGAAACCATCAATAAAACAATAAGAAATCCCCTTTGCCAATGTTATCACTGATAAGGGTTTAATCTCCAACATTTACAGGGAACTCATACACCTTAACAAAAGGAAGATAAACAACCCAATCAAAAAATGGGCAATGGACCTAAATAGACATTTTTTGAAAGAGGACAGACAGAAAGCCAAGAGACATATGAAAACATGCTCAAAGTCACTAATCACCCGAGAGATGCAAATCAAAACAACAATGAGATACCATCTCACACCTGTCAGAATGGCTATCATCAACAAATCAAAAAATGACAAGTGCTGGCGAGGATGGGGAGAAAAAGAAGCCCTCATACACTGCTGGTGGGAATGCAGACTAGTGCAGCCAATGTGGAGAACAGTTTGGAGTTTCCTCAAAAAGTTAAAAATGGAGCTCCCCCTTGACCCAGTAATCCCACTTCTAGGACTATATTCCAAGAAGCCAGAAACACCAATCAGAAAGGATATATGTGCCTCTATGTTCACAGCAGCACAATTTACAATAGCTAAGATTTGGAAACAGCCTAAGTGCCCATCAACAGATGAGTGGATTAAAAAACCGTGATACATCTACACAATGGAATACCATGCCACTATAAAAAAGGAGGAACTTTTACCATTTGCAACAGCATGGATGGAACTGGAGAGCATCATGCTAAGTGAAATAAGTCAGCTGGAGAAAGATAAATATCACATGATCTCACTCATATGTGGGATATAATGAACAACATAAACTGATGAACAAGAATAGATCCAGAGACAAATGGAGGGGAGGGGTTAGAGAGCAACCAAAGAACTTGTATGCATGCATATTAGCATAACCAATGGCCATAGACACTGGGGCGTTGGGGGCTTGCCCCTGGGTGGGAATGGCTGGGGGAGGTCAATTGGGGGAAAAAGAAGATATATGTAGAACTTTAGACAATAAAAAAGAGAAAAAGAAAGAGAGAAACTAAAAAAAAAAAAGAATAAAATAAGCTTGTCTTTTTAGAGCAGTTTTAGGTTCATGGTAATATTGGGCAGAAGGCACAGAGGTTTTCCATATACCCCTGCCCCCAGGCACCGCCTCCCCATCATCGACATCCCCCACCGCCCAGAGCGGGACATTGTTACAACTGATGAACCCACCTTGATACATCATTATAAAATGTTTTTTTCCTAAACAAGCAAATATAACTTTCACAATGTTATTTTCATTTCAAAAATTAAATAAAATGGGTGAATTGGACTTAAAAATTAAGCATTTTAAATAAAGGCAATAAAATATTTTTTTAAAAGTTTATTTTTTAAATAATTGTTGTTGAAAGTACTACATATGTCCCCCTGAACCCCCAATAACACCCTCCTGCCTGCCCCCGCCCTCCATCCCATGGATAAATCCCACTTGATCATGATACATGATCTTTGAAATGTGCTTTTGAATTCAATTTACTAGTATTTTAAAGATTTTTCACCTACATTCAGTAGGGATATTGTCCTGTAATTTTCTTTTCTTTTAGTGTCCTTGTCTAGCTTCAGTATCAGAGTGATGCTGGCCTCATTAAATGAGATTGGAGGGTTTCTTTCATCTTCAATATTTTTTAAAAAATTTGAGAAGCATTGGGATTAATTCTTATTTAAATTTAAATGTAGAATCCACCAATAAACCTATCTGGTCTTGTGCTTTAATTTGTAGTATTATGAGATCTGAGCACGAAAGCAACTGGGGCCCCCAGAAGCAGGTCTGACCACAGTGACATCTCTAGTCTCAGCCCCAGGGAGAAGACTCAGGAGCCTAGACTCCAGGCAGCTCCATCAGCTGGGTTCAGTCTTTGTGAAGCTGTTGAAACTCCTTAGTAGCAAAGGATGAAAACATCCATGGTGGTAAGGTTTGTTGGGGTTCTCCTGCTCTCCTTTTCCCCATGGGAAGAAATCCTTCCAAGGGGATCTCTCCAAGTTCCAAATTTCTCTGGACTAGTGGCTGAGGTGACACAGGTAAAATGCTTCCTATGTTTTTCTTTGTGGCCATTTTTCGTTTTGGAGCTCTGCAGAGTTTCTGCTGCTGCTTTGCTGTAGTCCAGAGCTTTCTAGATCTATTTTTATCAGTTTTTAGCTTATTTGTTGTTTTTGTAGTTTTTGAGGAGGAGATGAGCATTGGGACCTCCTAGGTCTCCATTTTGCTGACATCATCTCTGTATATTAAAAGAAATGTTATATTTTTATATTGTATCTTATTTCATTATTTCTAATTTTATTTTATTTATTGAGTCACTTAACATCTCTAAGCCACAATTCCTAACCTTAGAAACAGGAACAATTGTACTTAGTTCGAAAGCATTATTTTGAGGATAAAGCATGTAAAGTAAAACCATATTACAGATTTTCAAATTTTTCTTATTTATATTTGGATATGTTCAGAGACCTTACTATACACTTTGAAAACTGGTATTTGTTCTTGTTATACAGTTCTTCAAATATGTTTACATCAATTATTTTCTTTTATTCACATTTCTAATTACATAACAATTTTCTCTGTATATGTTTACTCAGCTGGAAACTGGGAATAATTTAATTAGACTACCTCAGAAGGGGCAATGAGATAGGCACCCAAAATTTGTCCGCACAGTTTTTGGAAATGAAGTCCAGTGCTTTTTGCTTCCCATCTGGTGCTCACTTAGCATAGCAAGATAAAGGCATAGAATAAGAGCTCAATTCCTAACGTGAAACATGGGAACAATTTTATTTAATTCAAAAGCCTTATTTTGAGGATTATATGACATAAAGCATGTAAACTGACTGGCACATGCTTAATCAATGCTAATTATTATTCAAAGACACTACTCCATCCTAAAAAGCCCCTTTCTTTCCTTGTGATCAATGCCTCTCCTTTACTCCAAAACTCTAGTCAAAACCTTTCTCATAGAGACTGGGACAATAGCTCTCAAAGTAATTGGTGCACAGACCCATCCTACTGAGCAAAGGAAACCTTCATTTTAAAAAAAATCACATGTTTAAGGAAATGAGAGTAGGTATACTTCTTGGGCAAGATGGTAGAGTAGGTTATTTTTTCAATTGGCCAACAAAATTTATTTTTTCAAGTGGGGAAAGGAGTCAAGGGTTTGACGAATGCTGTCCTTTGTGGAAAAAAGTTATGCAAATCCTACAGAAAGACATTTATAAATTTTTTAGTAAAACCTGGAACCTAAAATAGGAAGTGGATTTGAATAGCTGAACTTCCTTTAAAAATATTATTACCACTGTATTATTATATTAATCACTTTTTTTCATTGTTGAAAATATAGAAAATATAATTGATCTAAAAAATTATAATAATTACTTAACCAAGAGGTTACTTTGTCAATAATTTGGTATATGTACTTCCAGACATTGTGTGTGCATGCTGAATAAATAAATATATTTTTAAGAAAAAATGGCTTATATTATTCGTGGTTCTACGTTTTGTACACTTATCTTTAATATCTTTCCATGATAAAAGTTATAAGTATCTTTAAGGCTTATTTTTATAAAGTTACTTTCCAATGTAACTTTTTTAATGTGATATTTCAGTCTGGTAGAGTCCTTTCATAACGCCTACTAGAAACTTCATTCTTGTGTCCGTTGCAAAATCTGTGATCAACCAATTATGCTACTTAACTAGGGGCCACTACAGAACTGATTTTGGTAAAATGAAAAATCTAAGTATTGAGGAGGTATGAACTTCCCAAGTTCAGTGGTCTTCTTTTTGCTTCCCTCAGCAGTCCTGAAATAATTTTCAGAAGTAAGCATAAAGAAATAGAATTTGCTTCACCCCTTCAGGGGAAAATGACTCAGTTAAGAAACATCTCTCTCATTAATAGTTATGTTGGAGGTGCTCATCATAATTTCCTGCTCTGTAATAATAGCTCACTTAGGAATAGCTGGAAGTATTTCCACTTCTGTGGGGATGGCGAGGGGAAGAAGGTGAACCTTTGTGGTAGTAGAAGTATTGAGTGACATCCATGTAACTCCACAAAGAGGATGTAAGCTCTTACGGAAGACTTAATCACCTGAACTGACATTTCTTGGGGTTTGGAACATGCTGGCTGTAATTCCCCAAGGCTTTGCTAGAGAAACACCCCCCAAATCTTGGACCGTCATTCTTTGTGTGAGCTATTACATATGTTTTCCAATTCAAAAGAATTCCAGAAAGACCTGAGGCTTATGGAATCTGTTATTAGCTTCCACAACCTATAAGTTTCTATTGCTTCATGGCTACTAAACTTAAAAGACTCTAAGTGAATGATTGATTTATATCTTTTTTTTTTCAGAAAAAGATATTCTTTTATTTGTGATGGTGAGCAGAGGCAAGACAGAGGGAAAAGGCCTTGGAATGGATTAACTCCTGAGCTTTTCTAGAAGGGAGCACTTAGAATTCTCTTTGGATTTTTCAGTTAAGTTTAAAACTATATCTGGGTCACTCTATCAGCTCATCTTCTACCTCAATAGTTGGGAACCAAAAAGTCATCAGCAGTATGAACTCAGCCATGAAACCAAGGGTCCTCAATAATTGGAGGCCATACTGGGGTTTCAACAAAAATTTTGTTCCTGCATAGTCCTTTCTCACTAATTATCCTATCTAATAAAAGAGAAACATGGTAATTAGCTTACGACCGCTACCCTTCCCATTGGCTAATCAGGGCGATATGCAAATTAACTGCCAGCCAAGATGGCAGCTGGCAGCCAGGCAGCTTAAACCGAACATGAGGCTTGCTTGCTTCAGTGATGGAGGAAACCAACGTTCCCCACCTGCCTTGCCAGCCTCTGAGCCTGCAGTTTGAAACATTGTTACAAATATAGAAGCTAAACAAAACCCCAGAAACCAGCTTTCAGCGAGCTGGGATCTCAGAGCTAGAGTTGATACAGAGTTTCTATTATAGAACCTAAACAAACCAGATACCTGCTTTCAGCAGCAGAGGACTCAGAGCTGGAGCCAAGCTAAAGCTGGCCCAGAATAAAAAAGAAAAAAAGGAGCAGTTGGGAGCTTCAGTCCCAGCCTGAAAACAGCCCTCAGCTCCTCACCCAGACTGGTCAGGCACCCCAGTGGGGACCCCCACCCTGAAGGGTGTGTGACCAGCTGCAAAGAGCCATCATCCCCTCATCCAGGCTGGCCAGGCACACCAGTGGGGACCCCCACCCTGAGGGGTGTGTGACCAGCTGCAAACAGCCATCATCCCCTCATCCAGGCTGGCCAGGCACCCCAGTGGGGACCCCCACCCTGATCCAAGACACCCTTCAGGGCAAGCCAGCCAGCCCCCACCCATGCACCAGGCCTCTATTCTATATAGTAAAAGGGTAATATGCCTCCCAGCACTGGGATCAGCGGAGCCGCGAGGCTTCCCGGCACCGGGATCAGCGTGACAGGGGGCAGCGCCCAAACCCCCTGATCGCCCTGCGGCTCTGTGTGTGACAGGGGGCGGGGCCACAACCTCCCTATCGGCCCTGCTCTGTTCCTGACAGGGGAAGGTGCCCCAACCCCCTGATCGGCCCTGCTCTGTGCCTGATAGGGGGGAGCTCCCCAACCCCCTGATCACCCTGCAGCTCTGTGTGTGACAGGGTGCGGCGCCCCAACCCCCCCCCCCACCCCACAGGCCCTGTTCTGTGTGTGATGGGGTAGAGCCATAACCTCCCCATCGGCCCTGCCCTGAGTGTGAGAGTGGTGGCGCCCCAACCCCCTGATCTGATTGGCCCTGCTCTGTGGGTGATAGAGGGCGGTGCCCCAACCCCCTGATTGGCCCTGCTCTGTGTGTGACAGGGGGCGGTGCCCCAACTCCCCTATCGGCCCTACTCTGTGAGTGACAGGGGGGAGCTCCTCAACCCCCTGCTGGGCCCTGCTCTGTGAGTGACAGGGGGGAGCTCCCCAACCCCCTGCTGGGCCCTGCTCTGTGCGTGACAGGGGGCAGCGCCCCAACCCCCTGATTGGCCCTGCTCTGTGCGTGACAGGGGGTGGCGCCGCAATCTCCCCACGGACCCCGCCTTGAGTGTGACAGGGGGCTGTGCCCCAACCCCCCAATCGGCCCTACCCTGAGCGTGACTGAGGGTGGCATCGCAACCTCCTGATCCTCCCTGCTCTGTGCATGATAGGGGACGGTGCCCCAACTCCCCAATCGGCCCTGCTCTGAGCCCGACCAGGGGCTGCACCTAGGGATTGGGCCTGCCCTCTGCCACCCGGGAGCAGGCCTAAGCCAGCAGGTCATTATCTCCCGAGGGTTCCCAGACTGAGAGAAGGCACAGGCCGGGCTGAGGGACCCCCCTCTCCTCCCTGAGTGCACAAATTTTTGTGCACTGGGCCTCTAGTATATACATAAATATTCACTGTGCAACTTTTTAATAGATGACAGATGACATCCTATGTCTTCCCTCCTTCATCCTGAAACCCACAATGATTTCCCTAAGCACAATAACTCATAAACTGTCTCCTCTGGAACTCTCACATTTCTGTTCTACTTCAACCTCCTCTTTTTAAATTAGATTTATTGGGGAGACATTGGTTAATAAGATCATATAGGTTTCGAGTGTACAATTCTATGATACATGATCTGTATATTGCATTGTGTTCCCACTACCGAAAGTCAAATCATCTTCTGTCACCATATATTTGGCCTCCTTTACCCTTTACTACCCCCACCCCCTTCCCTCTGGTAACCTATATCATTTTTAAAGATGCTTCATATTCAGCCAAATTAGGAAAAAACACATTCCTACTTCTTCCCTGTGGTTATGGAGCTGTGCTATTGAAAACAAAGAAAGCCTAAAGAACGTTCCACTGGCAGGCTTTCATTTTATGGTTTTGGGTGATTTATAAATTTTAAGCTCCTAATTACCATGCCAAAAAGAAGAGTATTATTTTTTTCTGCTAGTTTTTACCTAAAATCCACAAAATCTTTACATTGCTCTTTGTGGCCTCTGCAACTCAACATTTTTACATATAGTATTTTTTTTTTTTACTTTGTACATGCCAGAGTATTAAAGACTCTACAAAGGATTAAGGTGAATATTAATCCACCCATAAATAACTTACTGAAAAGTTTATTTCAGCTCTTAGACACACCCACCTAGCCTCATCAGCAGTAAGAAGAGATAGGGCAAAAATGAATCATCATTTTCTGGGTGGTTATTAAATATCAGACACTAAACTGGGAAATTTGTGTGTGCTACCTAGATGTCAACTCATATTACCCTGTGCTTTGAGATGTCCGTAATTTTGGCACAAGTCTTCTAGCACACATTGTGGAGAAGTCAAATGCTCTCCTTGTGATTTATGTGAATCCTCAAGGAATGATGGTCTTATAATCACATCTGGTTTTGAGTTACTACTGTATTAATCTCTCTAACTCACACAGACTTTTGTTTGTCTGACACCAAGCCAGTTGGGAAACTGTGTTACTTTCCCTTTATTTTCTCCTAAGCTGCTCATATACTCAATGTTTAGCAAAGATCACACACTACTTGCAGTTTTGAAGTAAACAGAGATTTTACACTAATACAAAATGAGTAACTTTGAAATGAATTTTAGATATCCCTCTTCTTGCAAGTTTTTTGACCATACAGTTCTGAGGAATTTCTCACTGGTCATCTTTTTCCACAGGCTCCAGCATAATTTCATGTTGCTTAGCCCTCTCCCTCAAGGGTTAGGGTTAGGCTAGGGTTAGGGCCATGCTACTCTGTTTGCCAGGCTCCTCCAGAGTCACTCTCTCCTATGTTAATTCTTCTCATTTTTATTACATTAAGCAATTTATTTCTCCATCCCTGTATTCCTGCTTCTGCTGCCATAACAAGTATCACAACCTGGGTGGCTGAAACAAGAACTTCCCTTACAGTTCTGGAAGCTCAAAGTCCAAGATCAAGGTGCCAGCAGGGTTGGTCTCTCCTATACTTGCAAATGGCTGCCTTCTTTTTTTTTGTTCTCACACGGCCTTTTCTCTGTGCTCATTTACTCTTGGTATCTCTTCCTCTTATATGGACACTAGTCCTATTGTATTAGAACACTGCCCTTATGACCTCATTTTATAAATCATCTCCTTAAAGGTCCTATCTCCAAATACAGTCACATTAGGAATCAGGTTTCAATATATGAATTTTAGGGGAACACAGTTCAGTCCATAACACTCATCTAAATGCCTACCATTTGTATCTAAAGGCACATTAACATACTCTATCAAACATAGTTCCACACATGCTGAGGGTTTATCTCACCTTTAGATGCTCCTACAGATTAACAGATGTTTTGTGATCTCATTTCCTCTCCCTTCCTCTCCTAGAAATGAATAATCCATAGACTGAATAATGGGCACCACAAAATACCAGGTCCTAATCCCTGGAACTTGCCTTACTGAGAAAAATGTACTTTGCAAATGTGATTAAGTTTATTAGTTTTAGATGGGGAAATTATCCTGGATTATCCATGTGGGCCTTAAATGCAGTCACATGTGTTTCTTTTTTAAAATTTAAATCATTTATGAGATTTATCACTTAGTTATATAATGTCTAATCACTGAGGTGTATACTTGCATTTAACATAATATTGTATGTCAACTGTAATTGAAAATTCACATGTATTCTTATAAGAGGGAGGCAGGGTGTAATCTGACACACATAAAGAAAAAGATTATATGAAGAATAAGCAGAGAGCCCTGGCTAGTGTGGCTCAGTTGGTTGAGCGATATCCTGTGCACCAAAAGGTTGCTGGTTCCATATCAGGTCAGGGCACATGCCCAGATTGTGGGTTTGATCCCCAGTAGGGGTCGTGTGAGAGGCAGCAGATCGATGTTTTATTTTTACATTGATGTTTCTCTCTTTCTCTTCTTCTCTCTCTAAAAAAAAAATTTAAAAATCAATATTTATTAATAAAAGAATAAGCAGAGAGATTTGAAAATTAGGAGGATATGGACACAAGGCAGTAATATCAGCAGCTCTAAGAAACAAAGGCAAAAAATGGATTCTCCTCTACAGCTTCCAGAGGGAGTGAGGCCCTGCTGACACCTTGATTTCAGCCCAGTGATACTGATTTTGGACTTCTGATCTCCAAAACCATAAGGGAATTAATGTGTATTGTTTTAAGCCATCAAGTTTGTAGTAATTTGTTACAGCAGCCACAAGAAACTAATACAGATGAGAAGAAAATAAAGACAAATTTTCTTATTGATGGAAATTTATGTCACCACCAATTCCTTTCCCCCACCACACATACTTTAGGAGGCAAGCTAAGTTATATATCAGGTAGGGATTAAATAGTTTTTCACCCTGATACACAAACATTATTTCATCTAATTTTTACAAATTTCTTTTGAGGTAAGAATTATGATCCTGATCTTATTGATAAAGAAACTGAGACTTGAAGAGCTTAAGTAATTTGTCAGATGGCATACAACTAACAAGTGACAGCACCAGGACTTAAACTTAGGAGAAGTAAATTCAAGGTATTAAATCAATGTGTAAGAAAAAATGAAGGTGGTACTATCAAGTAGAAACTGAAGTAGAAACTTTCTAAAGCTTAAAAAAATCTGGTCCTCTATTTAGTGGTTTGATTAAATGATTGTAGACATTTTCACTAATACAGATATCATAATAGTAGTGAATATTCCAAACTGAAAACTTGCATCAGATTTTTGTTCATATAAGCTTTAAGAATAACTTAGAAATTGGGTTCTCACTGAAATATTTTCAAGAGTAAAATAATTTAATTCTACAACAGTGGTTATGAAAGTCTTGGTACTTAAGTAGCACATATTCTAGTATATGCAGAGGGTAGAGTGTGAACTTAACATAAGGATAACTTACTACAATGCAAAGGAGCTTATAAGATATATGATATAATGTAATTCATGCAATATGTTTCCATCATTTCTTTCTGTCCCACAGCACTCATCTATAAATACCTTCTGTGGGTAGGGGTAGGAGTATAGGTAGGGTTACAAATATGTTATTTCCTAATATATTTAACATAGATCATATCTGACATCTTAAAATTAATCTCCTCCCCCCAAACCCCATATGACTTATATGACATATTTGACTATTTTAAACATACTTTACATGACTATTAATTCTGACTTTATTATACTAAGAGACCTTTCTCCTACTCCCAGCTAATTAATTGACTGAAGGACATCAGGATCAAATCGCTCCCCTTAAATATTTCATTTTCTTCCCAGAGTACAGAAAAATGGCACAGACAAACCCATCTCATCTCATCATAAAAGGTGAAATCAGGGATGGGATTCTTTGAAGGGTCTTGGAGGAAGTTGAATTTGATTTGAATCTTGAATAATAATGTTTACAAGAGGAGAAGGAGGAAGATCATTTCAGACCGAGGGAGTAGTGTGAGAAAAGACATACTTGTGAGAAACTGCTGAGAAAACATAATCTTCCCTGTATTTAGAAATAAAAGAGAAGGATGGATTGGGGATGAAGTGTGGAGGAGAATGTAGGCTCTAGTTGGGGTTACCAATTGAGAGGTTAATTAAGCCTTATTTCCTTTTTCATAGAGGTCACTAGACAGACAAATGATAAGAATGCTATAGGTAAAAATAATGTGTGTTTTAGAAAGATTTGAGGTTTTTTTGTTGTTGTTAATCCTCACTGGGGGTATTTTTCCATTGATTTTTAGAGATAATGGAAAGAAGGAGGAGAGACAGAGAGAGAGAGAAACATCTATGTGAGAGTGTCACATCAATTGGTTGCCTCCTGCACATGCCCCCACCAACCGGGCCTGGGGATGGAGCCTGCAACCTAGGTACTTGCCCTTGACCGGAATCTAACATGTGACCCTTCAGTTTGAGGGCCAACTCTCTATCCATTGAGTCAAACCAACTAGGGCCAGAAATATCTGATTAGGTCATGGGATCACTTGAACTGGGTAACAGCATTGTCCAGGAGGTTGGTAACTGGAACATCTTTACCAAAGAGTGGTGATTAATGGAGCGATGCTAAACTTAGAGGGAGGTTTCTAGTAGAGTCACATAACTAAAAATCATGCAGATCATGTTTGCAGATTATAGAAGACTTAGAAATAAAGTTAAAATGTAGAAGGAAATACTCAAGATTCATAAAACTCTCTACAGAATAAGAGTTTAATGAGATTAAGCAAAGAATTAGTTCATGCATGCTTTCATTTATTGAACACCTACTATATACTAGTATTAGGCACTAGGATAGGTGGTGGTGATACAAAGATAAACAACAGTTACTCAAAGACTCACAGTCTCACTGTGGGGGCAGATAAATCAATTTTATCAGTACAGTGTGATAAGTACTATGATAGAAACATAACGTGCTATAGGAAGAAGAGAAAGGACATTTAAATGAAAAAGTTATTAATGAGGATATGATGTTTGAGAAGAATTTTAAAGGAATTAACCAGTAATGAAGAAAGAAGGATGATATTTTAGGTGGAGAAAAGCAAAAGGCTTTGAAGCAGTAAGACATATTTCAGGAAACCTATGTAGTAAGGTCTCACTATACAGTATATAAGTAATGGTGGGCATTGAAGAGTGAAACAGAAATGAAATTGCACTGTGAGCTCATGGAAATTGAGATCAGGATATATCCACTTTGATATTACCAAAATTAATATAGAGCCTGAAGCAGAATAAGACCCCAAGAAGTATTTTTTGAATGGATAAGTTAATGAACAGCATGAGTTATATCTTAGATGCCCTTAAGAATGGCCCTAGATGCTAAACTTGAGAGTTTGAATTTTGTCTTATTGGGATGGGGAGGGGCCACTAAGTTTGTTAAACATGGAGTGATACATTCATATGTGTGTTTTAGAAAGTCCACTCTGGCAGCAGTGAGACAAATGCATTATAGAGGAGCTACTCTGAAGGCAGGTGGGCTGCTATTATGATCTAGATAATAAATTAGAGTGAACTAAATCATTAAGAAAGTGAAAGCAGGGCTGCACTAATAGAACCAACAATATTTGGCAACTGATTACTTGTGGATATTAAGTAGAGATTGAGGAGTATAAACTGGGTGAGTTTAAGGAAAAAGGTAAAAAAAATTAACAGTTAGAGACCTTTGATATAATTATTTAAGAGCCTAATAGATAAAATTGTATTTCACAGAAACAGGGATAAGTTAAGATAGAGAAGCAAAGTATGTGTTCTGAAGTCACTAGAAAGCACTTGATCACCATAATAAAGATGACCAAAGGTTTTTGACCTAATTAAAAATAAGAAGTCATATAAGAAATGGCTTTACTAGAAAAATGTAGCATGTGGTTAATTTCTATTATTGATACATCTCTTGGCTTTTTTATAATTAAAATCAGATATAAGGTTTAAACTGGAAGAAGGTAAAATTTTATAACATGAATAAAAGCTGTTAAGGATGTGTAGAAAGAATGCATTGAAGTATTTGGGGTACAGCTAAAGTTTAAGACCATGATATCTGGTAGTATCAATCAGCATGACTTTGTGGGTTTTTCTAAAAGGATCTAGCAGCACAAATATAGGATCAATGTTTGAAAAGTTGGATTATTATATTAGTTTGTGGATGAGTATCAATGGAAAAGAATTGTGATAAAAAGAAATTAGTCTCTGCCCGGCCATCATGGCTCAGTGATTGAGTGTAGATCTATGAACCAGGAGATCATTGTTCAATTCCCAGTCAGGGCACATGCCCAGGTTGCGGGCTTAATCCCCTGTGGGGGTGTGCAGGGGGCAGCTAATCAATGATTCTCTCTCATCATTTCCATTTCTATCTTTCTCCCTCTTCCTTTCTGAAATCAATAAAAATATATTTAGGAAAAAAGAAATTAGTCCCGTTTCTCTGCTGCCTTTTACAGCAAAAATTATTGAGTAAAATTTCTATACTCACTATCATTTCCTCTTCTTTAAATTCTCTTTTAAACCCTCTTCAATAAGGCTTTATCACTACCTATCCATTGTAACTATTACTGTCAAAGTCACCAGGTACTTAAACCCAATGATCAATTTTCCCTCCTCATTTTACCTGAAAATTAACAGTATTTGATACATTTGTTTGTTCCCTCCTTGGATTCCAGCATAGTACATTCTTCTGGTTTTCTTCTGACGTTTCTAGCCATGACCCATTTAAATGTTGCATGATACCAGGAATAAATTCTTGGATGTCTTCTCTTTTCCATCTATATCTATTCTCTTGGAGAGCTGATCCAATTGCATGGCTTTAAATATCATCTAAATCCTTCTGATTCTCAAATTTATATCTGTAGCCTAGACTTCTTCCTTGAACTCCAGACTTAAGTATCCAGCTTACTTCTAAACATCTCCATTTACTTGGGTACATTATAGATATCTTATTTGAGAATGCTCTTTATTTTGACACTCTCATGTGTAAGGCATGTTCACAATTACTTGTTTGAAGTTATGTACAAAACACATTCTCTCACTTTCCAGCTGCTCTGCTTTTCCTTTGTACCTGGTGCTACAACTGTTCCCTTCATATCTTAAGGATCTACAGTTCTCAATCGTGAGGAACATGCAGACAATACTTTAAGGACTTGCATGGAGAATCTGCTTCAAAATAGGAAGTAAGCTTCTATGAATGAAATCACTAAGATATCAAAAGTCACAGGGAATAAGGAAGAGGAAGGTGACAAAATCAGCTCATGAATTATTATAGATATCTTTAACATGTCCTAAAACATTCCCAGATCCCCACAATATTTTCACCTTTCCTCAAATTCCTGCTGCTTCAGTAGTCTTTCTTATATCAGTTCATGGCAATTCTATTCTTTCTACTGCAGACAGAAACCGCAGTATAGGTTTTGACTACTTCCTCTCACACCCCAAGTTCATATTCACTCTCTCTGGAATCTAAAAAGACATACTTATAGGACCAGAGAGTAGTAGAATGGTGGTTGCCAGGAACTAGGGAGTGAGGAAAATGGGGACATGTTGTTCAAAGGGCACAAACTTACAGTTATAAGATGAATAAGTTCTGAGGATTTTACAACATGATGACTCTAGTTAATAATACTATGCTGTATACTTGAAATTTTCTAAGAGAGTAGATCTTAAGTATTCTTACCACACATACCAAAAAAGTAACTGATAAATGTATTAATTAACTTGATCATGCTAATAATTTCACAATTGCATACATATATTAAATATCAGATTGTACACCTTTAAAAATCATGCTGTACAACTTAAATATATGCAATTTTCTGGCAATCATGTATCAATAAATCTGGAAAAATAATTCAATTTTATTTTAAGAAGGCTGTATTTGAAATACTAATATTTGTGACATTATCTTTAAAATTTTATATTTTTAAAGATTTTTAAATTGATTTTTAGAGAGATAGGAAGGGAGAGGGAGAGAAATATCGATGTGAGAGCAAAACATCCCCTCCTGGGGATTGAGCCTGCAACCTGGGCATGTGGTCTGACCAGGGATCAAACTAGTAAACTTTTGGTGCATGGGACGATGTCCAAGCAACTGAGTCACACTGGCCAGAACACTAAAGTTTTCATATGATTTTTATTTGGCATTTTTGTGTGGGGTTTTTTTGTTACTTTTTAAATGTTTTCTATTATCGGTTGTCTTTATCAGGTAGAGATCATTTTAACATCCATTTGAAATATATAATCTTTTCATAATATATTCATTCATAATAAACCATGCATGCATTTTATATTGGATTTTTTTTTACAGAAACTTCCAGTATCAGAGGAAAATGATTCACTGTTTATAATAGAAACTCATAATTAATTAGAAACATGCAAGTAAGTGTTAAGAAAAATGTTGAGTATATTATGATTTTAGAAATTTCTGAGAATTTCCTGAGTGTCACATATTTTGAGCCTGGAATATAATGATTAATATCTATCACTACTTTCTTACTTCCTTTAAGTCACCCTCAAATGTCACCTTACCACATTCCATATGTACCCATCTCTGCTTGATTTTCCCCGTAGCACTTAATTCCTGATATATTGTCATTTGTTTACTTTTTAACCATTCCATTCCTCTCATTGCAATGCAAATTCTATGAGACTGTGGATTTTTACTTTTACTGCTATATCCAAAGTTCTTAGAATAGAGCTTACCATACAGTAGGCGCTTTTTAAAATAGTTTTAATGAATGAATAAATTATATAGTATGGTATTTAGACTGGATAGAGACAGAAGCGAATCTGGATGTGAGCTGTGGGGACTCAGGTCCAAGTAGAAGTTTAGATGAGGTAATAATAAAGGACTAAGATGACTGGAAGAATAAAAAATGTGATCAGGACATGTAGTACAGGAGTTTAAATTTGCAGAAATGAAGCAATACTAGGTTACAAAATTTATGTTATAATCATGGAAACGGGCAAATGATGAAAACTGGTAATAAAGGCATTTGGTGTTGAAGTGATCAAGGCTAGAGATAAGACCTGGATTAATCGGAATAATATACATAGACATTGAAGTTACCAAGCATGATGTCAAGAAAAGATGTGGAGAAGTTGATGGCCTCAATGAATGTTGGGATTGACCTGGAAGTCCTAGGATGGCAGTAACAAGAACTTCCATGTTCATTGCAGCAATATATATACAAAGCCAAGATAGAGAAATAATTTAAATAATTATAAAGGCAGTGTTTATTAAAACAATTTTATTTTCAAAATTGAGCCATCAGCTATTAAAGAAGGAAATTGTGCCATTTGCTAAAACATGGTATAATTAGTTAACGGTCATCAGAGAAAGTCTTTATATGAAGGTAGAGAAATACTAATAGCTTAAAATTACAATTTGTTAAAATTCTACCATATGTTCCAGATAAGGTAATAGGTATTTTGCATCTGTTATCTCAGGAAATCCTTACAACAACTCTCCAGTCGTATTCAAGAATTTTACCTAAGCTGCTGGACAGGTATTCAGCAGACTTTGCTACATATTGACTAGCTGCTCAGTCATAAATGCTATCAGGAATATGGAGGAAGCAAAAGTGAGTGGTAGCTGTAGTTGTTGTAATAGGGGCTGCTCTGGGTGGAGAAATATAAGCAATTCTTTACAATGCATTGTCCTGTAGTTTTTATTAGGAGATGAGATATAGGAAATATTTATCAAGTATCAGCTCGTTACACTGTATTTGGGCATAGGTGTGTGGTGAGTGAGTGGATTTTATGTGGACTTGGACTTTAGAAATTTGAATAGGGCTCTCCAGAACTACAGCAAAAATTGGAGGTGGATATTAGGTAGTTGGCAGTTGTATTGACAGGTAGGATGGTGGTGGCTAATGTAGACTAAAAGTCAGTGTAGGGGATAAATTATGCCATTTGGATAAAGGAATATACTACCTTAGGGGAGAGTTTAAGAGGGGGTATGCATGTGTGTGTTGGGGGGGGGAGTGATGATGAAAGGTAGTGGGCAAGTCAGATATGAAATGTAGACATAGAATATGTTCCTAACAACACTAAGGGGCAGAGAGATGAAAAAGTAAACTTTCTGGTTTACCAAATCAGGTTGTATATTTTAAATATATACAATTTTTAATTGTCAATTATACCTCAATAAAGCTGGAAAAAAGCCAGTATTCTGTTGCAAATGTTCTTCTATTGGTGGGTATTTTATTTGATGTAGAGTGTTGTGGGTTCAATTTTATCCCCCTAAAAGATATGATGATATCTTAACCCTCAATACTTCTGTGACCTTAAGTTCATTGCAGATGTAATTAGTTAAGATGAGGTCATACTAGAATATGGCTGGCCATTAATCTAATATGTCTGGCATCCTTATAAAAAGAGAGAGAAACATAGGGAGAATGTCATTGAATAACAATGGTAGAGATTGCAGTAATGAAGCTGCAAGGCAAGAAATGTAAAAGATTGCTGCCACCATCAGAAGCTAGAAAGAGGTGAGAAAGGATTATACCAAGAGTCTCAGAATTAAACATGGTTCTGCTAACATCTTAATTTTGGACTTCTAGGTTCTAGAGCTGTAATTAAAGTAATTTCTATTGTTTTAAGCCACACAGTTTGCAGCAAGTTGTTATGGAAGTTCTAGTAAGCTGGTACATCAGACCATTAAAAGTCCCTGTGATGTGGGTTCAATTCTTTGAGCGAAGTGGAATGTAAACTGCAGAGACTATACACTAGGGATGCACTCAGCTGCAAAGCTGGCTTGGAAACTGAGCAACCCATTAACATGGAGCACTCATCTTCTCAGTGCTGCTCTCTGGTGGCTCTGGATCTCAGCTAGAAGATATTACACAGATTTATTGGTCTTCTGCCCATATTACATCCTGGGGTTAAATGGTGTAAAAGTCTTAGGGCCTGATGACTTTTATAAATAGTGCCTTCTCCATTGTTCCTGGTACTCAGGCTTCTCACTTTCCCTTCACACTTAAGCTTCATGAAATGATAATTGTTTATACTCACAATCTTGATTCCTCTAACTTCTGTAACTAGCTGATTGTGAGTCTTTTTGTTGTTGTTGTCGTTGTTCCCTTGGCAGTGTACCTGGAACCACTCTTGTCCTTCTGCTGGCTCTGGCACCTCATAATCCAATGTTGCAATTTCATTAGAACACTGGTCTGTTAGGGAAATGATAAATGATCTCAAATTAAGGCTTTAGTTGCCCATAAAGGAAGGCTTCTTGTCCATGTTAGCAAGCATGTTTTATCGGGGCCCAACTGTGTTTCATCCCACAGGTCTCTTAGATCTGTGACCTTTGAATCTTGCCTCCTAGTTGCTTTTAATGTATAAGCTGAGCTGTGTTCAGATGACTTAATTGGGACTCCTGATACTAGAATGCAACTAAAATGGAATAATATCTAAAGAGAACCAGAAAACTTGTATTTCATATGACAGTCAAATTATATACCTACACTTATTATTATCAATATATTTTCTTTCAATGGCAGTTATGGGTGAATCTATATGTACCACTTCCCCCATCACAGTAAGACTCAGCAACACCATTTTGATAAACCAGTCTACTTTCACTGGATATGATTAATCACATTGTCATCTTAACCTTTCATAAAACCACAGAATGTGAGATCCTGTAATAAACCTATAGATCACCTAATTCCACTCCTGTATTTTATTTTTTTCTTGTGGATATCATTCCTGTTTTTTGTTTGTTTGTTTGTTTGTTTTTACTTTTTTTCAATTACAGTTTACATTCAATATTAGTTTGTATTAGTTTCAGGTGTACAGGTTAGTTCACTCCTTTACTTTAAAATATGTGAAACATGATGCTAAGAAATAGGAATTGGCTTCAACAGGATGCACAGATATTAAGTTAAGACCTAGTATTTCAGTCTCTTGACTCCGAGTCTTGATATTCTTCTCTATTGCCACACTGCTAGCAGTCTTCATCTAAAAACAAGTCCCAATGGGATGAATAGTTTCCTATTTTCATTGAAATGTCCCCCCTAATTATCCTCTATGGAAATTATTTAGCAGATTTTAGCTGCATGAATTTTGATAACATATAAAATTACATTTATCTCAGCCAGCCTTATAGCAAGCTGAAATTACTATAGACAAAAAATCTCAATCTTTATTGACTATTCTCATTCAAAATGCCTCTATTGATCCCACTGCCCAAGGATGGTCATTCAGTACTCTATAAAGTCTGCATTATTATTGTCCAGTGATTACCGAGAGTGTAATCTGAAAGAAGAGACACTGGGGAGATCAAAATCAACATGTAGACTGATCAAAATATCTCTAAAGAAATTGAAAAGTTGTTCGATCCCAGACACTTCCAGGAGATGGCAGCATAAGGCAGGTCTGGATTCAAAGAGAACTGAACATTGAAAAAAGAAACTTTACATTGTATAGTATGTTTAAGATGGAATCATGCCACCAACTAAAACCTGTATGCAATATACAGATGACTCATCATAGAATTGTACACTTGAAACTTATATAATTGTATTAACCAAGCAACTGATGTGACAAGGTCGCATAAGTCACTAGAGTGAGAATTACCAGGCAATGGTCATAGAGCGTGTTAAAGGAAATACTGAGATTAAATACACCCTGAAAACTTCGTTTTAAATATTTCTAAGTCAACACTGTCCTGTGATCAACAATGAGATGATAAGCATTTTCAAAGGAAGGTTCTAATAATATGTGAGAAAACTCACAGAATTTATGATATTCACCTTTTATTGATTGTCTGACATTTGTCAGGCACTGTGTCCTGGATACTTATATACATAAATCATTTCATTTAATCTCTATCCTGTGATGTAACTACCATTATCCAAATTTTATAGATGAGGAAATTGAAGTTTAGAGAATTTAAGCAATTTGCCCAGCAAACACAATTTTTGCATACAATATATAAAATCCCACCCAACATTTCTTTCTATATTATTTATTTCTGACCTTCTCCCTTTGTACTTTTGTCCTTGAATCTTGACAACTTGAAAGTATGTTTACTTAAGAAAGTGTAATAGAGACAGCATAGAGTTTTGCTGCATTTCCAAGAAAAAGATATCCTCTTCATTCTCAGATGAAATAAAAAACAATTCTGAGCTACCCAACTCACCAATTAACAATGGATTTTTTTTTATTATTTCAATCCATTTGTGGTTTACCTTTCTCTGACCTGGGCTCCTAGCCTTCCACTCTGATTGGGGGTCTGATTGACAGATGTAAAAAAGCAAATGCAAACTACTCTATAAACAGACTGTGTTTGCTCTTTGTTAACACTCGTGGTTGGCTCTAAACGCAGTATTTCTAGTATTAACCTGCGCCAAGCAATTTGCTCTATTTACTGAAGCCTTGGGTTCCTCTTCACTCTGTGTAGATCCTGGTGAGCAGGATCACTAAATTCAATGGATTATATAGAAAGCTGGACCCATATCGCCTTCATTTAGTTTGCCCCCTTTTTTCCCCTGCTTCTATAGTTTGAAATGCAAAAGAAATACATGTCAGGTGTTATCAGAAGTCTTTTGGCTGCCTAGAGACCTCAGTGGATAGCATTTGTAGTAATGGTTATGACAGTTTAGGGTCTGGCAACCAGCCTTTCAAGGCCAAATTTCAATTCTGTCTATCCTAAAGCTGATTAGTCTCCAAAGAGCTGACATAACACTTACTAACTTCAGCAAAGATTGGCATCTACACCAGAACATTGGCTCATTGTTTCATAATGATAGTTATAATTGTCAAAGGGATCATAATTACTTACCCTCTGATTAGCCATTCTCTCCCTCTAGCTTATATGGGAAGTCAAATTATATCAGGAGTTAGCTTGTTGTGCACAAGTATAAAACAAGTGGGAATGAGTTCCAAGATTTGACTGGTTAATAACATAAACCTCTGGCTTTTCTGCTTCCTAGTTATGGAATTTGGGTGACCTACTTAAATTCACAGTACCTCAGTTGCCTACTCTATTGAAATGGAGATAGTAATAATGCTTACTACTTTGTGGAATTGCTGTTATGATTGACTTAATTAATAAATACAAAGTGCTCAGAATAATGTTTGGCACATGTTAAATGCTCAAAATGCTATTATTATTTTTATCATTTAATGTACCACTTCATTTGCATCCTGAATTCACTCCATTGGACCTCTCTGACCAGGCATATATAGACTTTCTTGTGGATCTCTTTACCTTATCAACTTCACTGTTTTTAATTAGTATCTGTATGTGGATAATGTCCAATTCTTTATCTCTATATTCCTGATAGCTCTTCTGAGTTTCACACATATAATCAGAAGCCAACTGAGCATCATCAATTAGACTGGTGTTTCCCAAACTCTTTTATGGAATGACACACACAGAAAATGGAAATAATTTTTCCACACATTGAAGTTAATGAACAAAGTAGTACACAGCCTGAGGTGTTCAGTCTGACCAACTGAGGATTCTAGCTGCCTTAGTAAAAGTCCCGCCATGCTGAGGACCAAGGGGATCAATTTCTCCATGTCTTGTAACACATTTGGGTTAGACAAAGCTCCAACCTAGATGTTTCACTAGGCATTTCACACTCAACATGTTCAACATAAAGTAAAGTAATTATCTCTTTGTTTACCCTCACCCAAGGACATTTTCCATTGATTTTTAGAGAGAGTGGAAGGGAAGGGGAGAGACAGAGAGCAAAACATCAACCAGGGCCAAGGATCGAGCCTGCAATCGAAGTACGTGCCCTTGACCTGGAATCAAAGCTGAGACCCTTCAGTCCATAAGCCAATGCTCTATCCACTAAGCCAAACTGGTTAGGACAGTTATATCTTTCTTAAAGCCAGATCCTCCATCTATATACACTATCTCCCAGAACTGGAGCGTTTTCCAGATTTCTCCCTCTTCTTAACTTCCCTTATTTAGTCATTAACTTCTGCCAGTTTTACCTATCAAATCTGATCTCTGTGTCCTTCTCCCCATTCACTATGACTCGAGTTTAGCATCTGATGATCACTATTGTAATAGCTTCCCAAGCTATTGTTCTGTTCTGCTCCATTGCACCCCCAAATCCATCCTTCACAAACCACCTAAATCTAAAACACAAATTTTACCTCTTCATATTTCTGATTAAAATCTTTTATTGGATGACCACAGTTTAGAACTGTGGTTCTAAAACTTTTCTTCTAAAGTGTCATGCAAGAAATAAAACCCCTTACAAAGCCCTGAAAGGGAGTAAGGGTGGAGGATAGTGATAAGCACTACAACTTTGAGAATTACTTGAAATCTTGTGTTTTATCTTAAAATTTCACTGGTAATTTGGAACTCTCAATGATACTATGGTATTTTAATATAGAAATAATGTTTCAAAATATATATCACAAAGTTAAAATTGATGTCTCATAAAAATTCACCATGTTCATCCTGTGCCTTGTCATACTTGTTAACACATCTTGAAAAACCCCAGTGTGAGAAACTGCCAAAGGATAAAGTCTAAGATTCATAACCTGGCGTTGAAGGCCTTCAAAATATGGTCTCTGCTTATATTTCTAACCTCTCTTTTTTTGATCCAGTGACACTCACCAAAGTGTACTTTTATGCCTCTACCATGCCTTTTCTGAATTCAGCAAAAAACCCCTCCATCTACCTCTGTCACAATCCCTTGCATTCAATCACCTGGATAATTCTATTTCTTTTAAGATCCAGTGCACATGTCTCATCTGTCACATCCTTCAAGAATCCTCCCTGCCACATCACAGGCTGGGTTAAGTGCTCCCACAATGGTGTGAACTTATATATTGGTCATAACAGTTAACCCATTCCATTGACATTCTTTTCCTTTTGCAGTCTCTAAAATATAAGCTCCTCAAGAATAGATTCTATATATAAATCAACTTCTAAGTGTTCGATAAATTTTTTAAACATGCAACTGACTCCTGTTTATTTTAGGTTTCCATTGTAGACCAAGCCCCTCTTTGACTGATGAATAATTTCCTTAGATACAGTAATATCATCAATCACTTACAATCAGGACTAACTTTAAAACATTGTTGCATCTCTCTGATCCATTATGTATTTATTTCATACTGTGTCTCTTGGAGAGAAAGCCCTGAATTATTTGGAGATACTTTATGTAGTCCACAAATATCATGCCCTTTATATTTTATAATGATTTTTTAAAAATCAAAGGCACTTACTTGATGGTCTGAGTAGAAAGAGAAAGAAAATAGAAATATCACAAACAACTAAAAGAAATCTATAATAATAAAAGGGTAATATGCTAATTAGACTGGACATCCTTCCAGACAAAGCCAGGCCAGAGGAAAGCCTAGATCCTGGGTGCCTGCAGGTGGCTGTGGGTCCCGGGTACCTTCTGGTGTCCAGAGGGAAGCCAGCCTGGGTCCCGGGTGCCAGAGGGAAGCCGGTGCTGGCATCCAGGGGAAGGAAGGCCTACTCTTGCACAAATTTTGTGCATTGGGCCTCTAGTATTTAAATAAAGACATATCAGACAATGGCAGAGGATAAAAGTAAACCTAGAAATTTAAGACTGTCAGATTAAAACTAGTTCTATCAGTGAATGGGCTCATTTCTCATACACTAGATATCTTCTATTGACAATCTATCTTACTTGAATACATTTCAGAGAGAGATACTTCCATACACATGTGAAACTGTAAGGAGATTTCTATATAAACAATAGATTATTTAATGTACTAGAGGCCTGGTGCACGAAATTTGTGCATGGTGGTGGGGGGGTGTCCTTCAGCCCAGCCTTCACCCTCTTCAAGCTGGGAACCCTTGGGTGATGTCCGATTGCCGGACATCCCTCTCACAATCTGCACTGCTGGCTTCTAACCACTTGCCTGTCTGCCAGCCTGATTGCCCCTAACCGCTTCTGCCTGACAGCCTGATCACCACCTAATCTCTCTCATTCTGGCCTGATTGACACCTAACTGCTCCCCTGACGACCCAATCACCCCCAACTGCCCTCCCTTGCAGGCCTGGTCCCCCTCAACTGCCCTCCCCTGCAGGTCTGGTCCCCCTCAACAGTCCTCCCCTGCAGGCCTGGCCGCCCCCCAATGCCCTCCCTGCAGGCCTGGCGGCCCCCAAATGCCCTCCCCTGCCAGCCATCTTGTGACAACATGGGGGCAGCCATCTTGTGACAACATGGGGGTGGCCATCTTGTGATGACATGGGGGAAGCCATCTTGTGATGATGAGGGGTGGCCATCTTGTGATGACATGGGGTGACCATCTTGTGATGATGTGGGCGGCCATCTTATGATGCGAGGGCATGTGGGTCAATGTGCATATTACCTCTTTATTATATAGGATTTTGCCACCTGCTAAACTGTTAAGACTGGATTTGTCTAAGCTTCATAAATAAATGAAGAATGATGTTTGTGTTAATGTTTATATGATAGAAAATATAGAGTTGTCAGTTTTTGTGTAATTTTAATTTTCTTTCCTATATTTCTGTTTTATCTCATCTTTTAGAAGCTTGATGTTTTGGTGCTACAGCATGAATTAAAAACATAGGATCCTTAGTCTTTTATATTTTTTTGTTATTAGTTTTAAATTTATCTTCATTGTTGAAAGTATTATAGATAACCCTTTTATTCCCCCTATTGACTTACTCTACCCTGCTCCCACATCCTCCCCAGATCTTCCTGCACTATTATCTATGATGGGCTATGCATATATGCATATAAGTTCATTGAATAATCTCTTTCCACCCCGCTCCCTCTGAAATATGTCAGTCTGTTGCTTCAATATCTCTGGATCTTTTGTTCATTAGGTTCCACATATAAGTGAGATCATGTGATACTTGTCTTTCTCTGACTGGCTTATTTCTCTTAGCATAATACTTTCCAAGTCCCACTATGCTGTCTCAAAAGACAAGAGAGCCTTCATTTTTACAGCTGCATAATATTCCATTGTATAAATGTACCACAGCTTTTCCCCCAACTCATACACTGATGGGCATTTGGGTTGTTTCTAGATCTTAGATATCGTACATAATGCTGCTATGAACATAGGGGTGCATATATTCTTTCTGAGTGGTGTTTCTAGTTTCTTGGGATATAGTCTTAGAAATGGGATCACTGGGTCAAATGGCACTTCCATTTTTTATATTTTGAGGAAAGTCCATACTGTTTTCCATAGTGGCAGCACCAGTCTGCATTCCCTCTAGCAGTGTTCTAGGGTTCCTTTTTCTGCACATCCTCTGCCAGCACTTGTTTGTTGATTTATTGATGATAGCCATTCTAGCAGGTGTGAAGTGGTATCTCATTGTGATTTTAATTTGCATCTCTCTGATAATTAGTGATGTTGAGCATTTTTTCATATCTCTTGGCCACTTGTATGTCCTCTTTGGAGAAATGTCTATTCAGGTCCTCTGTCCATTTTTTTTAATTGGGTTATTTGTCCTCTATTTGTTGAGTTGTATGAGTTCTTTATATATTTTGGAGATTAACTCCTTATTAGCTGTATCATTGGCAAATATGTTCTCCCATACAGTGGGTTCCTTTTTCATTTTTCAATATATATTTTTATTTTTCAATGATAGTTGTCATACAATATATTAGTTTTAGCTGTATAGCCCAGTGATTACACATTTGTATAAGTTCTGAAATGATTACCCTGATAATTCTAGGACCCATTTGGCACCAGACATAGTTATCACAATATTATTGACTATATTCCTATGCTATACTTACTTCCCCATGATTATTCTATAACTACAAATTAGTGCTTCTTAATCCCTTTATCTCTTATATGCAGTCCCTAAACCCCATGCCCTCTGGAAACTATCAAAAGGTTGTCTGTATCTGTTTTGTTTGTTCATTGATTGTGTTCTTTAGATTCTGCATATAAGTGAGATCATATGGTATTTGTCTTTCTTTGTCTGACTTAATTTTTTAAACGTTAATTCATATATATATATATATATATATATATATATATATATATATATAATTGTTGACAGCATTACAGATATCTCTCATTTTCTCCCCCTCTGCCCGGCCACTACCTGTCCACCCCAGGTCTGCACCACCCTATTGTCAATGTCCATGGGCTATGCATATTCTATATATATAAAAGTCTAAGAGACCATTTTGACTGAACAACAAGAACAACCAGTCAACCAGTTGCTATGACACACACTGTCCACCAGGGAGCAGATGTTCAATGCAGGATCTGCCCCCTGGTGGTCAGTGCGCTCCCACAGCCAACCTCTCATGGCCAGCCAACCTCCTGTGGTCCCTCCCCTCATCACTCCCCCCATCGAGCAGGCCCCAGTCAGCCCAGCCCCAATCAGGCTTGGGTGAGTGGCCCCGATAGGCCCTGATTGCCAGCCAGGCCTAGGGACCCCATCCATGCACGAATTTTGTGCACTGGGCCTTTAGTAAGTATATAAGTTCTTTGATTTCTCTTTCCTCATCCCCCCACCGCCACATCAAGGTATGTCACTCTGTTCCATACCTCCATGCTTAGGGTCTTATTTTGTTGGTCAATTTATTTTGTTCATCAGATTCCACAAATAAGTGAAATCATGTAATATTTGTTTTTCTTTGACTGGCTTATTTCATGGCATAATAGTCTTCAGGTCCAATCATGCTGTCCCAAAGGGTAAGAGATCCCTCTTTTTACAGCTGCATAGTATCCCATGTGTAAATGTGCCACATCCTTTTATCCATTCATCTACTAATGGGTACTTTGATTGTTTCCAAAACTTAGCTATCTACACTAATAAAAGAGAAAAATGGTAATTGGCGTACGACGATACCCTTTTCATTGGCTAATCAGGGCTATATGCAAATTAACTGCCAACTATGATTGGCAGTTAACTGCCAACTAAGATTGGCAGTTAACTGCCAGCTAAGATTGGCAGTTAACTGCCAACAAGATGGCGGTTAATTTGCATATGTAGGCACAATGCAGGGAGGTGAAAGGGAAAGCAGGAAGAAGCCCCCTGCCACTGACAGTGATCGGAAACCCAGGGGGGAGCTAAGAGCTGGGGGGCAGGGCAAAGGCGGCCCTGGGGCCGCCTTTGCCCTGCCGCCCAGCCATGATCGGAGAATCAGGCGCCTTTGCCGCCCTGGCCAGTGATAGCAGGAAGTAGGGGTGGAGCCAGCGATGGGAGCTGGGCACGGTCGAAGCTGGCAGTCCCAGGAGCTAGGGGTCCCTTGACTGGGCCTAAAGCGAAGCCCACGATCGCGGGGCCGCTGCAGCTGCGGGTCCCCGCTGCCCGGGCCAGACGCCTCAGCCAGAGGCGTTAGGCCTGGGCAGGGGCGGAGCCTGCAACCGCAGGGAGCTGGGGGTCCCCTGCCTAGGCCTGACACCTCTGCCGGAGGCCTCAGGCCTGGTCAAGGGGCCGATCCAGTGATTGGTGATCAGAGGGTGATGAGGGTCAACTCCTCTGGCCGAGGCATCAGGTCTGGCTGGGGGGCTGAGCCGGGGATTGGGGGGATATGATGGTCCCCTTGCCCAGGCCTGAAGCCTGGGTCAGAGGCGTCAGGCTTGGGCGGGGGGTGGAGCAAGCGATCAGAGGGAGATGGTGGTCCCCTGCCCAGGCATGAATCCTGTGCCAGAGGCCTCAGGCCTGGGCGGGGGCCAGAGCCAGTGATCGGGGGGAGATGGGGGTCCCCTGTCCAAGGTGACACCTCTGGCAGAGGCGTCAGGCCTGGGCAAGGGGCCGATCAGGTGATCAGAGGGTGATGGGGGTCTACGCCTCTGGCTGAGGCATCAGGCCTGGGCAAGGGGCAGAGCCAGCAATCGGAGGGGTCTGGGGGTCCCCTGCCCAGGCCTGATGCCTGGGCTAGAGGCATCAGGCCTGGGCTGGGGGCAGAACCAGTGATGGGGGGAAATGAGGGTCCCCTGCCCAGGCCTGACACCTCTGTCAGAGGCGTCAGGCCTGGGCAAGGGGCCGATCCTGCGATTGGAGGGTGATGGGGGTCAATGCCTGAGGGCTCCAAGTATGTGAGAGGGGGCAGGCTGGGCTGAGGGACACTCCCCCCCCACACACACACCCAGTGCACGAATTTCGTGCACCGGGCCCCTAGTTGTAAATAATGTAGCTATGAACATAGGGGTGTATATATTCTTCATTATTGGTGTTTCAGTGTTATTAGGATATATCCCTGGAAGTGGAATCACTGGGTGAAACGGAAGTTCCATTTTTAATTTTGGGGGGGAAACACCATACTGTTTTCCATAGTGGCTGCACCAATCTGCATTCCCATCAGAAGTGAACTAGTGTTCCCTTTTCTCCACATCCTCGCCAGAACTTGCTGTTTGTTGATTTATTGATGATAGCTATTCTGGCAGGTGTGAGATGGTACCTCATTGTCATTTTAATTTGTATTTCTCTGATGGTTAGTGACTTTGAACATTTTTTATGTCTCTTGGCCATTTGTATGTACTCTTGGGAGAAGTGACTCTTCAGTTCCTCTGCCCATTTTGTAATTTGATAGTTTATCTTCCCTTTGTTGAGTTGTATCCATACTTTATATGTTTTAGATATTAACCTCTTATCAGATATATCATTGGCAAATATATTCTCCCCTACAGTGGGCTCCCTTTTCATTTTGATGGTGGTTTATTTTGCTGTAAAGAACTATTTTATTTTTATGTAGTTCCATTTGTTTACTATTTCCATTGTTTCTCTTGCACTGGGAGATGTATCTATAAATATTCTGTTATGTGAAATATCTGAGATTTTACTACCTCTATTTTCTTCTAGGATTTTTATGGTTTCATGATTACATTTAAGTCTTTAATTCATTTTGAGTTTATTCTTGTGTATAATGTAAATTGGTGGTCTAGTTGTATCTTTCCGCATGTATTTGTCCAGTTTTCCCAACACCATTTGTTGAATAGACTGTCTTTACTCCATTGGATGTACCAGAACCAGGCTGTTTTGATTATAATGGCTTTGTAGTATAGTTTAATATCCAATAATGTGATCCCTACAATTGTATTCTTTCTCAAGATTGCTGCAACTATTCAGGGTTTTTTATGGTTCCATATAAATTTTTGGAGTATTTGTTATAGTTCTGTGAAGAAAGGCATTTGTATTTTAATAGGGATTTTATTGAATCTACTA
The DNA here is from genome assembly GCF_963259705.1 of Myotis daubentonii. NCBI lineage: Eukaryota > Metazoa > Chordata > Mammalia > Chiroptera > Vespertilionidae > Myotis > Myotis daubentonii. Next base: position 108,179,997 of record NC_081861.1, read on the forward strand.
GTAGCCCAGTGCACGAAATTCGTGCACTGGGGTGGGGGGGGGGAAAGGGGCCCCTCAGTCTGGCCTTCACCCTCTCCAATCTGAGACCCCTCAGGGAATGTCCAACTACCTGTTTGTGCCCACACATTTAACAGATAACAGCTCCATTGTTGTTTCTTCCTTATGCTTAAAACCATTGGAATTAGTAGGTATTCAAAGTGTGTATACATTTTGGGGGGACACCCTGTATATCTCTAGTCAGCGGTGAAAGAAACCAACAGCAGATTTGGAACCCCCAGACAGGGAACCTCGCTCACTCCCCACATGTCTCCCCACTTCACTTTCCACCGTCGTGGGCAGCAGGAAAATCAACGTTTTCTCTCATTAATTCGGAAAAGCACGTCCTGTCACCCGCTGCCTGGCAGGAGTGCGCTAGGCCCCAAGCAAGCGAGGCTCAGTCAGGGCAACCTTCACTCATGGGTGCTGGCACCCAAAGTACACATTCCTCCTCTACAGTCGCCCTGACTATCCCACTGTTTCACTGAGAGGACGGAATTCTTCTCCGCCTCTGGGTTCTTGATCTTGAACGCTGACCGAAGGCACCTCTGTGAGGGCCGCCCGCACCCACCAGGTGTGTCTGTCTGCACCTGCTCCTGCCTCAGCACCTTCATTAACCCCCCAGAGATGATCTCATAGCTGTACTGGCCTCTGTGGGAACAGGGTATCACCACTCCGCCCTCTCACTGTCATCTCACAGGCGCCCACCCTCAGCACCCAGAACACCCAGACACTCTCCAAAGGATGTGAGCGCATCAGAGGGGATGTGTGCACATCCTGTGGGGGTGTTAGGCATGCTGGGTTGATAGAAGTGCAGTGGAGAGGCGGGGGGAATTGTGCACGCCTTGGTTTGCAACTGTTGCAGGTGTGGGAGGGTAACAGTGTGCTGGGGGATGTTCCCAAGCCAGGGGGGATGTGCACACCGGAGGCCTCTGGCTTTGCAGATCCGCAAACCCCCGTGGTGCAGCCAGGAGGATGTCAGTCTGGCCCGCCAACGGTGGCTGTCCCTGCGATCTTGCACCTTCTGGTCCAGGAGGCGGATCTTGCGTAGCCACTCCTGGGCACTGATGGCCTGTAGGCGCTACTTCAGTTCAGCCTGCAGGCTCTGCTTGGCGCACTCACAGCTGTCACCACCGCCATGTGGGGAGTACAGGCTGCCTTTCGGGCCTGCCTCCCCTGTCCAGAGGCTCTCTGCGCTGCTCACCTGCCCAGAGTGACTGGGGCTGGGGGGAAGCCAGGCTTCCTGCCCTGCCCAATCCCGGCCAATCTGCCCCTGTGTGAGCTGCCGCCCTGCCAGGAAGGGGCACGGATCCAGGTCCCGGGACCGGGGACAGCCTCAAGCACTGTGCCGCCCGGCAGGGTCACAGATATGGTCCTGGACCGCGGACAGCCTTGCCCGCTGCCGCCCACCTTCAGTATGCAAATTTGCCACCATCTTGTTGTTTCATGGTGGGGTTCCCCACTGGGGTGCCTGGCCAGTCTGGGTGAGGGGCTGAGGGCCGTTTTAAGGCTGGCGGGCAACTGAAGCTCCCAACCTCTCCTTTTATTCTTTTTTTTTTTTTAATTCTGGGATTTATTTACCTTCTATGGCTGTCACTGGAGCTGAGAGCCAGCTTTAGCTCTGAGGCTCAGCTCCAGCTCCTGCTGGCTGAAGCCCAGCTGGCTGAAAGCAGGTTTCTGGAGTTTGTTTAGGTTCTGTAATTGCAACATAGTTGCTTGGAGTTGCAGCTCAGAGGCCGGCAGCGGCAGGTGGGGAACCTTGGCTTCCTCCATCACTGGAGCAAGCAAGCCTCCTATTCACTTCAGCTGCCTGGCTGCCGGCTGCCATCTTGGTTGGCAGTTAATTTGCATATCCTGCTGATCAGCCAATGGGAAGGGTGTCGGGGCTATGGTCAATTTGCATGTTTTTCTTTTATTAGATAGGATAGTTTGCTTTGGGTAGCATGGATATTTTAATGATATTAATTCTTCCAATCCATGAACATGGTATAAGCTTCCATTTGTTTGTCTCTTCCTCTACATATTTTTTCAATGTCCTATAGCTTTCTAAGTATAGGTATATTAATACCTTGATTAAGTTTATTCCTAGGTATCATTTTTTATTGTTGCAATGGTAAATGAGATTTTTTCAAATTTTTCTTTCTGAGAGTTCATTATTGATATATAAAAATGCCATCAATTTTTGGATGTTGATTGTGTATCCTGATACATTGCAAATTAATTTATTAAGTCTACTAGTTTTCTGGTGGATTCTTTAGGGTTTATTTTCTATATACAATATCATGTCATCTGCAAATAATGACAGTTTTACTTCTTTCCAATTTGGATAGCTTTTATCTCTTCTTCTTGTGTGATTGTGGTGGCTAGGACTTCCAGTACTATCTTGAATAAGAGTAGAGAATGCAGACATTCTTGTATTGTTCCTGTTCTTAAAGGAAACAGTTTATGCCCATTGAAATTTTTGTTGGCTACAGATTTATCATGTATGGCCTTTATTAGGAGTTATGATCCCTCTAATCCCATTTTGCTGAGAATTCTTATCAAAAAAGGTGATGGATATTGTCTAATGCTATTTCTACATCCATTGATATGATCAAGAGATATTTATCTTTCACTTTGTTATGTGATGTACCACATTGATTTGCAAATACTGTTCCAGCCTTGCATCCCCAGAATAAATCCCACTTGATCATGGGGTATGATCTTTTCAATATATTGCTGGATCTGATTTGCTAGTATTTTGTTGAGGATTTTAGCGTCTGTATTTATCAGAGATATAGGCTTGTGATTTTCTTGTTATAATATTGTTATCTGGTTTGGAGATTAGGATAATTCTGGCTTCATAAAAAAAGCTTAGGAGAACCAAGATGGCAGCATAGGCAAATGCCTATACTCGCTGCCTCCTACAACCACATAAAAATTACAACTAAAATACAGAACAACCATCACCCAGAACCAACGGAATGCTGGATAAATGGAAGTCCTACAACTAGAGGAGTAACGAAGAAAGCACACTGAGACTGGTAGGAGGTGCAGAAGCATGGAATGGGCTAGTCCAGCACCTATGTGTGCCACTTTTAAAATCTGGAGGGAGATCACCTCTGTGGAGGCTTTCTGGAGGAGCAAGGGGTCCAAGCACCACACCAGACCCCCAGACCAGGGTCCCAGAACTGAGAAAAGAAGTCCCTATGGAGAACAAGAATTACAGGTTGTAAAAACCAGTGGGGAATCGAGCTCAATGACACAGAGACTGCTGGAGACACAGGTGCTCCTCTTAAAAGGCTGGCACACAAACTGAACTTACAAGCTCCTGCTTCATCTGAGCTCCAGTGCTGGGCAAGGCTCTGGGAGACTCAGATATATACAAGAAGAAACTGAACTGTCTGACATCAGGACAGGAACTCAGGGGCGGCTTTCTTCCAGATAGATGTGTTCACAGCGTTCATTGTTCCCATGCTGGGACCTCCCCAGTCACAGGTATGACTGGCAGCCATTTCTGTTTGCTCCACCCTAATGATTCTCTGAGATACTGCCTCATCCAACTTACAACCCCACCCAAGCTGTGCACAGTGGCTTTTGCATATGAATGGCCTGTCCTTGCTGACTAAAATCTATCAAACAAGCTGCAGCTGGGTCAGGGAGCCCCAAACCTATCAATAAAAGGCCCAAGACCTGACACCAGCACCAACCTGCCTTCTTTCACAGCTGAGTCTAGTCTGAGTACTTCCAAACACGATATAAAGAAGTTGAATCTGAAGATCCCTCTGTAGCTCTTGCTGGGTGACCCAAGGCAATGGCTGACTTTGCACCTCCTGGAGATCCAAGAGCCAGTGTACCCAGTGGTCAGTGTGAGACCATACCAGATTACAACTCTACACATCCATAAGTAACACACTCAAGGGGCAGAATCAGTGAACACCAAAGCCCCTCTGAAGCAAGTCCTGCTCCATAAGGGTGTCTCCTGCACAGCAGCTCTCCCACTGTAGTTGCAGCTGGTTGCCACAACCAATTGGCCTGGAGGTCGATTCCTCCAAGTGACACCAACAGCAATCAAGACTCAATTATAAGACTGTGCACATGGTCTACAAAGGGGTACACCTAGAGTGCCCAGCTCAGGTGACTGGGAAGATTGAGCTACTGGGCCCTATAAGACACCTTCTACACAAGGCCACTCTATCACCTCAAGGAGACTTAATATCTCTACCCAATACAGAGAAAAAAAACACAAGGAAGCAGCCAAAATACTGAGACAAAGAAACATGTCACAAATGAAAGAAATGGAAGAAAGCAAACTACTGGATATAGAGTTTAAAACCACAGTTATAAGCTTACTCAAGAATCTTCTAGAAACCTCCAAGGGGCTTAGTGAGACTTTCAAGGATCTTAGTGAGAATGCCAAAAACATGGTAAAGGACCAGTCATAAATTAAGAATACACTGACTGAAATAAAGAATAATATAGAGAGATTCAACAGGAGAGTAGTGGGTTCTGAGAATCCAATGATTTGAAATACGAGGAAGTCAAAAACACCCAATCAGAAGAGCAAAAAGAAAAAAGAATTAAAAAATATGAAGATAGAGTAAGGATCCTCTAGGATAACTTCAAGTGTACCAACATACAAATTATAGGGGTGGCAGAAAAAGAGACAGAGCAAGATTAAAAACCTATTTGAAGAAACAATTACAGACAACTCCCCCTACTTGGTGAAAGAAATAGACTTACAAGTCCAGGAAGCACAGAGAACCCCAAACAAGAGTTACCCAAAGAGGACCACACCAAGACACGTCATAATTAAAATGCCAAGGGCTAAAGACAAAGAGAGAATCTTAAAAGCAGCAAGAGAAAAGCAGTCTGTTACCTACAAGGGAGTGCCCATAGGACTGTCAGCTGATTTCTCAACAGAAACTATGCAGGCCAGAAGGGAGTGGCAAGAAATATTCAAAGTAATGAATAGCGAGAACCTACAACCAAGATTACTCTACCTAGCAAAGTCTCATTTAGAATTGAAGGTCAGATAAAGAAAAAGCTAAAGGAGTTCATCACCACCAAATCAGTATTATATGAAATCATGAAGGGTATTCTTTAAGAAGAGGAAGAACAAAAAAGATAAAGATAAAAACATGTACAACAAAGTAGCAACAAATACATATCTATATCTATCAGCAATTGAATCTAAAAATCAAAAAAATCTGAGGAACAGAATAAACTGGTGAATGGAATAGAATCAGGGGCATGAAAATGGAACAGACTGACGATTCTCAGAGGGAAGGCGGTGTGGGAGGATTTGAAGAGACTAGACAAAGATCTTATATGCACTTATGCATTACCTATGGACACAGACAATAGGGTAGCAGGGGCTTTGTGCAGGGCGGGAACCAGGTGGAGGGGCGCTGGGGGAGGGGGTGAAAGAGGGACATCTTTAATAATCTCAACAATAAAGATTAAATTAATTAAATTTTTAAAAAGAGCTTGGAGAGAGATCAAATATGGTGGTGGAGTAAGTGAATGCTGCACAGACATGCTCCCAAGATGTAATTAGAATTTCATCTAAGATACAGAAAAACTTCCTGAATAATCAATGGAAGACTCACTGAAGAGAACCCTGTTAATTGAGGACAGAAAGTAGAGACTGCATAGAAACTGGTATGAGTGGCAGAGGTGAAAGGGCTGGCTAAGCTCCCACAGACTACATCTGAAATTCTATAGAGATATCTCAGCTGAAGGGGATTTCACTGAGAACTCTGGGGTCTAATCTCCAAGATAGGCCCCCTAGGAGAGAGCACCAGGACTGAGATGGGTACCCACATAACATCTGGCTGTGAAAAGCAACTGGGTTTCTGTTGGCCAGGGAGAGATGGCTGGAAATTCAGGCACTCCCATAAAGGGCCAAAGCACAAAATTCCCTGTGAAGCCACTCACCTTGTGCTCCAGCAGAGGGAGGGCAGAGTGGAAAGGAGCTGTGTGAGTAGAAGCCAGGATCTGGGGCTCTGGGAATAGAGCTCAGAAAGCAGACACCCCAGTTTTTTGTGCTGAGTCATTCCCTTACATTGTGGAGGTCATATTTCTCATGCAGACATTTTCTATACATGTGGTTTTGCCTGGGGGGAAGACAGTTGGCCCACCCTAATGGAAAACACCTTGCCCTATGGTGTAGAGTTTCTGAGGCCCAATAAGAGACTAAGAATAACAATTAGCCTCCAGACAGGAGCAATTGCCCCACCTTGTTGAAAAAAACTCGGGCCATAACTGTGGACAACTGCCTGAGGGCAATTCAAGATGAAATCCTATCAGTCTTGTAGGCAGAGGCAGTCTCTGGAGGCTTTGAGACTTTGCCTGATCTAATTAGACAGAAATAGCATTTGACACTGTCCTGCTCTAGAGATTGAGAGGCATAGCAGATCTACCTAATAAATAGTCACAAACCCAAACAAGCAGCCAAAATGAGGAGACAAAGAATCAATCCCAAATGAAAGAACAAGAAAATTATCCAGAAGAAGAGATAAATGAAATGGAGACAAGAAATTCATCTGATGTAGAGTTCAGAATAATGATGGTAAAGATGCTCAACAGCATGAGAAAAAAATATAGCAACTATGAAAACAGAAATAAAGAATGACATAGCACAAAAAGAACACTTTGGAAGGAATATAGAGCAGATTAGGGGAAGCTAAGAATCAAATCAGTGAATTAGAAGACAGGGTTGAAAAATTCCCTTAATCAGAGAACCAAAAAGAAAAAGCAGGAGGACAGCTTAATGGAGTTGTGAGACAACATCAAATGTAACAATATTTGAATAGCAGGTGTGCCAGAAGAGGCAAAAAGGGAGAAAGGAATAGAGAACATTTTGGAAGAAATAATGGCAGAAAACGTCCCTAATCTGATAAAGGAAAAGGTCACACAACTTCAGGAGGTACATAGAACTCCAAGTAAGAAGAATCCAAACAGGCCCATACCCAGACACATCATAATTAAAATGGCAAAAAGTAAAGACAAAGAAAGAATCTTAAAGGCAACAAAAAGCAAACTGTTACCTACAAAAGAGCCCCCATAAACCTGACACCTGATTACTTATCAGAAACTCTACAGGCCAGAATGGGATGGCATGAAGTACTCAAGGTAATGAAAAGCAATGATCTGAAATCAAGATTACTATATACAGCAAGGCTATTATTTAAAATCAACAGTCAATAAAGAGCTTCACCCACAAAAGATGGCTACAGGAGTACATCACCACCAAGGAAGCATTACAAGAAATAATTAAGGGAATGCTGTAATGAGAAGATATATAGAGAGAAACCTAGGCATACAGAATTAAAATGGCAACAAATAAGTACCTATCAATAATAACCTTAAATGTAAATGGACTAAATGCCCCAATCAAAAGGCATCGGGTAGCTGAATGGATACAAAAACATGATCCAACTATATGCTGTCTACAAGAGACCCACCACAAAACAAAAAACACACACAGGATGAGAGTGAAGGGAAGGGGAAAATTTTTCCATGCAAATGGAAAAGAAAAAAAAGCTGGAGTAGCTATACTCATATCCTACAAAACAGACTTTAAAATGAAGGCCATCACAAGAGACAACAAAGGGATCAATCTAGCAAGAGGATATAACTCTGGTAAACATATATGCACCCAATATAGGAATATATATATATATATATATATATATATATATATATAACTTCTAGAGGACATTAAAGGAGAGATCGACAATAATAAAGTCATATTAGAGGATTTTAATAGCCCGCTGACTTCACTGGACAGACAAAAACTTAACAAGGAAACAGTGACTCTAAAGGACACACTGGATTGGATGGATTTAATTGACATTTATAGAACATTTCACCCCAAAGTAGCAGAATATAAATTCTTCTCATGTGTACATGGATCATTCACATGGATACACCACATGTTAAGACACAAAACAAGTCTCTACAAGTTCAAGAAGATTTAAATCACATCAAGCATCTTCTCAGACCATCTTGGAATGAAATTGTAAATCAACTACAATAAAAACACCCAAAAACTTTCAAACACATAGAGACAAAATAGCATGTTATTAAACAATGAATGGGTTACCATCAAGATTAAAAAAAAAAAAAAACATTAAAAAATTCCTGGAAAAAATTGAGAATGAACACACAATTACCCAAAATCTCTGGGACACAGAAAAAGCAGTCCTGAGAGGGAAGTTCATAGCACTACAGGCCTACCTCAAAAAAAAAAAAAAGAAGAAGAAGAAGAAGAAGAAGAAGAAGAAGAAGAAGAAGAAGAAGAAGAAGAAGAAGAAGAAGAAGAAGAAGGAAGAAAGAAAAGAAAGAAAGAAAAAGTCATAAACTATTTAACCCTACAACTTAAAAATCTAGAAAGAGAACAACAAAAAAGACCAGAGTCAGCAAAAGGAAGTACATAATAAAGATTATGGCAGAAATAAATGACATTGAAAATAAAAAAAGCAATACAAAGAAAATCAATGAAACCAAGAGCTGGTTCTTTGTAAGGATAAACAAGATTGATGAACCATTAGCCTGACTCATCAAAGAAATAGAGAGGAGCCAAATAAATAAAATCAGAAATGAAAGCAGAAAAGTGACCACTGACACCACAGAAGTACAAAGGATTGTAAGAAAATACTATGAAAAATTATATGCCAAAAAGCTGGACAATGTGGATGAAATGAGCAAACTCCTAAAATAATACAATCTTCCAAAACTGATTTAGGAAGAATCAGAAAACATGAATAGGCCAATAACAATTGATGAAATAGAAACAGTATTCCAAAACTCCCAGCAAACAAAAGCCCTGGTCCAGATGACTTCACAGAGGAATTTACCAAACATTCAAAGAAAAACTAATACCTATACTTCTCAAAATATTCCAAAAAAAAAAATAGAAGAGGAAGGAACACTTTTAAACATATTTTTTTTCAAATATATTTTATTGATTTTTTACAGAGAGGAAGGAAGAGGGATAGAGAGTTAGAAACATCAACTAGAGAGAAACATCTATCAGCTGCCTCCTGCACGCCCCCCACTGGGGATGTGCCCACAACTAAGGTACATGTCCTTGACCGGAATCGAACCTGGGACCCTTGAGTCTGCAGGCTAACGCTCTATCCACTGAGCCAAACCAGTTAGGACCACTTTCAAACACTTTTTATGATGCCAGCATTATCGTAATTCCAAAACAAGGTAAGGACACTACAAAGAAAGAGAATTACAGACCAATATCCCTGATAAACATAGATGCTAAAATTCTCAACAAAATATTATCAAATTTTATACAGCAAGAAATTTAAAAAATCATACACAATGACCAAGTGGGATTTATTCAAGGGATGCAAGGTTGGTACAATATTTGCAGATTAATAAATGTGGTACATCACATAAACAAATTGAAAGGCAAAAATCACATGATCATATCAATAGATGTAGAAAAAGCATTTGACAAAATCCAACACCCATTTTTGTTAAAACTCTCAGCAAAGTGGGAATAGAGGGAGCATATCTCAACATGATAAAGGCCATATATGACAAATCTATGGCCAAAATCATACTCAATGGGCAAAAACTAAAACCATTTGCCCTAAGAACAGGAACATGACAGGGATGTCCACTTTCAGTACTAGTATTCAGCATAGTACTGGAAGTCCAAGTCACAGTGACCTGACAAGAAGAAGAAATAAAAGGCATACAAATTGGAAAGGAGAAAGTAAAACTCTCACTATTCGCAGATGACATGATAAGGTACACAGAAAACCCCCAATATTCCACAAAAGAAACTACCAGATTAAATACATAAGTTTGGAAATGTAGCAGGATACAAAATCAACACCAAAAAATCTATGGCATTTTTATATACCAATCATAAATTCTCAGGAAGGGAAACTAGACAAGCAATCCCATTTACCATTGCAACAACAAAATTAAAATACTTAAGAATAAAATTAACCAAGGAGGCAAAAGACCTGTACTCAGAAAAGTACAAGATGTTGAGAAAAGAGATAGAGGAAGACATAAACAAGTGAAAGAATATACCGTGTTGATGGATTGGTAGAATCAACATCACTAAAATGTCCATACTACCGAAGGCAATCCACAGATTCAATGCAATCACCATTAAATACCAACAGCATATTTCACAGATATAGAACAAATACTCCAAAAATGTATATGGAATAAAAAAGACCCCAAAGAGCTGCAACAATCTGGAGAAAGAAAAACAAAATTGGAGGAGTCACAATACCAAATTTCAAGTTATATTACAAAGCCACCATAATCAAAACAGCCTGATACCCCCACAAGAACAGACATATCGATCAATGGAACAGAACAGAGAATCCATAAATGGACCCAAGCCATTATGTTCAATTAATATTTGACAAAGGAGACAAGAGCATGCAATGGAGTCAAGAGAGTCTCTTCAATAAATGGTGTTGGGAAAATTGGGCAGATACATGCAAAAAAAATTAAACTAGCTCATCAACTTACACCACACACAAGAATAAACTCAAAATTCATAAAAGACTTAAATGTAATTCCAGAAACCATAAAAACCCTAGCAGAAAATATAGGCAGCAAAATCTCAGACATCTCTCATAGCAATATGTTTATGGATACATTGCCTAGGGAAAAGGAAAATGAGGAGAAAATAAACAAATGGGACGACATCAAAATAAAAAGCTTCTGCACTGCAAAAGAAACCATCAACAAAATGAAAAGGAAGCCCACGATATGGGAGAACATATTTAGCAATGATATATCTGATAAGGAGTTAATATCCAAAATATATAAGGAACTCATACAACTTAAGAAATAGAATATAAATAATCCAATTAAAAATGGACAAAGTACCTAAATAGAGAGTTCTCCAAAGAGGACATACAGATGGCCAAGAGACATTTTAAAAAATGTTAAAAGTCACTGATCATCAGAAAGATGCAAATTAAAATGACAATGAGGTATCACCTCACACCTGTCAGAGTGGCTACCATAAACAAATCAACAAGTGATAAGTGTTGGCAAGGATGTGGAAAAAAAGGAACCCGAGTATACTGCTGGTGGGAATGCTGACTGGTGTAGCCATCATGGAAAACAATATGGAGTTTCCTCAAAAAGTTAAATATGGAACTGCCATTAGATCTAGTGATCTCAATTCTAGAAATATATCCTAAGAAACCCAAAACACCAATTAGAAAGAATGTATGCACCCTTATGTTTGTAGCAGCACAATTTACAATAGCTAAGATCTGGAAACAGTCCAAGTGCCCATCCTCCTATATAATAAAACCCTAATATGCAAATCAACTAAACAGTAGAACGACTGGTCGCTATGACACACACTGACCACCAGGGAGCAGATGCTCAATGCAGGAGTTGCCCCCTGGTGGTCAGTGCACTCCCATAGGGCGAGTGCGACTCAGCCAGAAGCCAAGCTCATGGCTGGTGAGCCCAGCAGCAGTGGCGGGAACCTCTCCCACTTCCGCAGCAGTGCTAAGGACCCCTCAGGCGATGTCACAGGGAGCAGGCCTAAGCTGGCAGTCGGACATCCCTGAGGGGTCCCAGACTGCAAGAGGGTACAGGCCAGGCTGAAGGACCCCCTTCCCCCAGTGCACAAATGTCATGCACCAGGCCTCTAGTCAATAGATAAGTATATAAAAAAGACTAATGACCCGATGCACAAAATTCATGCACATTAAAAGGGAATTAATTAGAGGAAATATTTTAATATTGCTATTTGCCCTTTCTCTATAATAGAAGTGTCAGAAATGAAAGAAAATTAGTAAAATGTATATGAAAATTTTCCTCCTGTCAGAGTCTGGGGCACGCCACGGGACTCAGAGTCAAACCCCGCCCACCCGCGTGCACCTTGAAATTGCATGAGACCCAGACCCGGCTGACCCCACCCCCATTGGGCAAGATCCAGATATGGCCGGCCCAACCCCATCAAGCCCCGCCAGGTGAAGGGTGCAGCCTCAGACCCCTGGTGTGCCCTCAGGTGCCCTGGCCCTGGGTCAGGGGGCGCTGCCTAAGTTCCTCTTTCAAGATCCACTGGGCAGGGGGCGCAGCCCATTGCCACACAGCCTCAGGTCCCTGTTTGTTGCTCATTACAGCTCGTTATAGGAACCCCGCCTCCACTGTGGGCGCAGCCATCTTGTGTTACGAGAACCCTGCCTCCGCTGTGGGCACAGCCATCTTGTGATTACGTGATTGAGTGAGGGTCAATTTGCATATTACCTCTTTATTATATAGGATGTGGTACATTTCTACCATGGAATAATATGCAGCAGTAAAAAAGAAGAATCCATACCCTTTGAAACAGCGCGGAGGGACCTAGAGAGCATCATGCTAAGTGAAATAAGTCAGTCCGAGAAAGACAAGTATCACATGATCTCACTCATATGTGGAATGTAATAACAAAATAAACTGATGAACAAAGTAGACTCAGAGACGTAGAAGCATGGAACAGAGTGCAGAATCTCAGAGGGAAGGTGGTGGATGGTAGGTGGGTGGGAGGTAATCAACCAAATACCTTGTATGTATATATACATAACCCATAGACACAGACAATAGGGTGGTGAAGACCTGGGGCTGGGGGCAGAAGTGGCTGGACAGGGTCAATGGGGCGGGAGGACATATATAACACTTTCCCCAATAAAGAATTATTTTTTAAAATACTTGGAAGTGTTCATTCCAATTAAATTTTTTGGAATAATTGGAGGAGGATAGGTATTAGTTCTTCTATGAATGTTTGGTAAAATTCTCCTGTAAATCCATCAGTCCAGGACTTTTGTTTGCTGGTAGTTTTTTTAAATTACTGCTTACATTTTATCAGTTGTATTGGCCTATTTAGGTTTTCTGCTTCTTCCTGATTGAGTTTTGGAAGATTTTATGTTTCTAGGAATTTGTCCCTTTGCCCAAGTTGTTCAGTTGTTGGCATATAGTTATTCATAGTACTTGCTTACCATCCTTTGTATTTCTGTGGTGTCAGTGGTTACTTTTCAGCTTTCATTTCTGATCTTATTTATTCGGGTCCTCTCTCTTTGTTTCTTGATGAGTCTGGTTAAAGGATATCAATCTCGTTTATATTTTCAAAGAACCAGCTCTTAGATTTATTGATCTTTCGTACTGTTTTTTTTTTAATTCTCTAAGTCATTTATTTCAACTCTGATCTTTATTATTTCCTTCCTTCTACTTCTGGGCTTTTCTCGCTGTTCTCTTTCCAATTCATTTAGTCGTAGGGTTACATAGTTTATTAGTGCTTTTTCTTGTTTCTTTAGGTAGGCCTGTAATGCTATGAACTTCCCTATCAAGGCTGCTTTTGCAATGTTCCATGGGTTTTGGGTGGTTGTGTGTTCATTTTCATTTGTTTCCAGGAAGTTTTTAATTTCTTGCTTGATCTTATATGTAACACATTCATTGTTTAATAACATGCTATTTAGCTTCCATGTTTTGGAATGTTTTTGCATTTCTTTATTATAGTGAATTTCTAACTTCATGCCATTGTGATCCGAGAAGATGCTTTGTATGATACCTTCTTCTTGAATTTGTATAGACTTGTTTTGTGTCTGAGCAAGTGTTCTGCCTTTAAGACTGTTGCATGTGCAGTTGAGAAGTATGTATATTCTGTTTTTTGGGGGTGAAATGTTCTGTAAATATCAGTTAGATTAATCTGATCTAGTGTGTCATTTAAGGCCTCTGTTTCCTTGTTGATTTCTCATCTGGAAGACATATCCAGTGATGTAAATGGGGTATTAAAGCCCCCTACTATTACTGTACTGCTTTCAGTCTCTTCCCTATAGTCCATCAAGAGGTTGTTTTTTTTTAATATTTGTATGCTCCCATATTGGGTGCATATATGTTTACAATGGCTACATTTTCTTGTTGAATCATCCCCCTTTAGTGTTATGTTGTGGCCTTGTTTGTATCTTGTTATGGTCTTTGTTTTGAAGTCTTTTTTGTCAGATGTGAGTATTACTACCCCCACCTTTATTTTCCTTTCCAATTGCATGGAATATGTTTTTCCATCTTATCACTCTCAGTCTGTGTGTAATCTTTTGTTTTGATGTGGGTCTCTTGTAAACAGCATATATATGAGTCATGTGTTCTTATTAATTCAGTCACCCTATGTCTGTAGCATTCAATCCATTTACATTTAATGTTACTACTGATAGGTATTTCTTTATTGCCATTTTATTTTGTTTATGCCTATGATCCTTTCTATATCCTTTTCTTCTTTTTAAGCAGTCCCTTTACAATTTCATGCCTTGTTTGTTTGGTCTTAATCTACTCCTATAACATTTTTTTTCTGGAAAGTCTTTTATTTCACCTTCAATTTTAAATGATATCCTTACTAGATACAATAGTCTTGGATTTAGACCCTTGCTTTTTGTTACTTTTAATGCTCATGCCACTTGCTTCTGGCCTGAAGTGTTTCTATGGAGATGTCAGATGACATTCTAATAGGAACTTCTTTGTTGGTAATTTTCTGACTCTCTCTTGCTGCTTTTAAAATTATTTTTCTTTAATGTTTTCTATTTTATTTATGATGTGTCTAGGTGTGGGTCTCTTTGGGTTCTTCATGATTGGGTTCATCATGGTTCATCATGAAGTTGTGTGACCTTTCCTTCTCCAAGTTGGGGAAGTTTCTGAAACTATTTTTTCAAACAAGTTCTCTGTTCCTTGCTCACTTTCTTCCCTTTCCGGTATTCCTATAATGTGAGTGTTGTTTCATTTCATGTTGTTCAAGAGCTTGCTTAAGCTATCTTCTTGCTTTTGAATTATTTTTTTCTACTTGCTGGTCTAATTGGGTATTTATTTCTTTTTCTTAGTATATTTTTATTGTTGATAGTATTACAGATATCACCCATCCTCCCCCTAGTGCCCACCTCCTCCTACCCCCTACCAAGCCCCCACCCCCCAGGTCTTCACTACCCTATTGCCCGTGTCCATGGGCTATGCATGTAAGTATATACAGTCTATGGTTTATCTCTTCTCGAACCCCCAAACCCACATCGAGGTAAGTCAGTTTGTGCCATTACTCCATGCTTTGAGTCTTATTTGTTGCTCAATTCATTTTGTTCATTAGATTCCACAAAAAAATGAGATCATGTGATATTTGTCTTTCTCATATTGGCTTATTTCATTTAGCATATTTTCCAGGACCATCCATGCTGTCCCAAAGGCTAATAGATCCCTCATTTTTACAGCTGCATTATATTCCATAGTATAAATGTATCACAGCTTTTTTATCCATTCATCTACTGATTTATTGATCTTTTGGATTGGCACTTGTGCTGTTTCCAAATCTTAGCTATTGTAAATAATGCTGCTATGAACATAGGAGTGCATATATTCTTTCTGGTTGGTGTTTTGGGTTTTTTAGGATATATTCCCAGAAGTGGGATCACTGAATCAAATGGAAGTTCCATTTTTTTAATTTTTGAAGAAACTTTATACTGTTTTTCAAAGTGGCTGCACCAATCTGCATTCCCACCAGCAATGAACTAGTATTTCTTTTCTCCAAATCCTCACCAGCACTTATTGTTTGTTGATTTGTTGATAATAGCCATGCTGACAGGTATGTGGTGATATCTCATTGTCGTTTTGATTTGCATCTATTGGATGATTAATGACTTTGAGCATTTTTTCATATGTCTCTTGGCTTTCTGTATGTCCACTTTGGAGCAGTGTCTATTTATGTCCTTTGCCCATTTTTTAAATTGGATTGTTTGTGTTCCTTTTGTTAAGTTGTATGAATTCCATATAAATTTTGGAAATTAACCCCTTATCATATGTATCATTGGCAAATATGTTCGCCCATGCAGTGGGCTTTCTTGTTGTTTTGTTGATGGTTTATTTTGCTGTGCAGAAGCTTTTTATTTTGATGTAGTCCCATTTGTTTATTTTCTCCTTAGTTTTCTTTGCCTTAGAGATGTATCTGTAAACATATTGCTACATGAGATGTCTGAGATTTTACTGCTATTTTCGTCTCTAAGATTGTTATGTTTTCATGTCTTACATTTAAGTATTTTATGTACCTTGAGCTTATTCTTGTGTATGATGTAAGTTGGTGGTCTAGTTTAATCTTTTTGCATGTCTATGTCCTGTTTTCCCAGAACCATTGTTGAAGAAGACTGTCTTTACTCCATTGTATGTTCTTGCCTCCTTTGTCAAATATTGAGTGTAATAGCTTGGGTCTATTTCTGGCTTCTTTGTTTTGTTACATTGTTCTATATGCCTCTTTTTGTGCCAATGACTGGCTCTTTTTATTACAGTTGCTTTGTAGTATACCTTGATATATTGTATTGTGATCCTATTAACTTTGTTCTTCTTTCTCAAGATACTTTTTTTGGTTTCACATAAAATTTTAGAGTATTTGTTCTATATCTGTGAATTATGCCATTAGTATATTGATAGGGATTGCATTGAATCTATAGATTGCTTTGGGTACTATGGAAATTTCAATGATGTTAAGTCTACCAATCCATAAACATGGTATATTCTTCAACTAATTTATATCTTCCTCAATTTCTTTTTTCAACACCCTTTAGTTTTGTGAGTATAGTTCTTTTACCTCCTTGGTTAATTTTATTCCTAAGTATCCCATTTTTTTCATTAGAATGGTAAATGGGATTGGTTCTTTTTTATTTCTTTTCCTGAGAGTTCATTATTTGTGTATAAAAATGCCATCAGTTTCTGGGTATTGATGTTTTTATCCTGCTACACTGCCAAAATTATACATTAAATGTATATATTAAATCTAGTAGCTTTCTGGTAGAGTCTTTAGGAGTTTCTATGTACAATATCATCTCATCTGTCAATAATGACAGTTTTACATCCTCCTTTCCAATTTGGATACCATTATTTTTTCTTCTTGTCTGATCACTATGGCTAAAATTTCTAGTACCATGTTGAATAAAAGAGATGAAAGTGGACAACCTTGTCTTGTTCCTGTTCTTACGGGAAACAATTTTTGTTTTTGCCCATTGAGTATGATGTAGGCCATATTTTTGTCATATATGGCCTTTATTATGTTGAGGTATGATCCTTTTCTTTCCACTTTGATGAGAGTTTTTATCAAATACTAGTGGCCTGGTGCACAAATTCATGCACATTGAAAGGAAATTAATTAGAAGAAATATTTCAATATTGCTACTCGCTTTTTCTCTATAATAGAAGTGTCAACCAAATTCACAATTGATTATGACAGATCAAAACACACTCGTGTGATTAGTGCCAGTGAGAGCTTTATATGTATTGCACATGTGCGAGTCAACTTAGCCTTTTATAGATATAGAATAAACTTGCTTAATTAGACCTGCTTTCTGATTTAGCTAAACTTTTTCCAGCCCAGTGAAACACCCCAACTTCTCTTTCAGGTAATTTTCAGCAACACAGCAATAAATATCAACATGAAGCAGATTATTATTGTAGATCATGCAGGGAGAACAAAAGGTAAGATATTTAACTGCAACAGTGTTTGACTATATTTTGTGCAGTAAGAAAACCTGAAGTCATTTTCAAGGTCCACCATTTCTTACTTCTTTTCAGTCGGGTCAAGTTTCTAAGCTAACTCTCCATTTTCCAGCTAATGAAAAAAAAAAAATAGGATTCCACTGAGCCTCCTATCTACTTACTCCAGGACTTCTGTGAGGATCACATGAGATTAGGCACAGGAAAATGCTTCACACATATTTGGTTAAAGTGTGAAATGTTTCCACCTGGCTATAAAGCAAGTCATGTTCCTGGGATGAAGAAACTGCAGGGAGACTAGTTATCACTAGGCAGAGGAAGCCAGGCATTGCTACATGATGTCATTACCCAGCAACCACAGTGACCATTTCAAGGCTGGGCTGGGCTGTTGGCTGCATTTTGTGTCGTGGGGTATTGGCAGCATTGGCTGCGATTTGGTGGGGTGTCACTCCAGGGTGGTGGCGGGGACTGTGTCCCACTTGGGGGAAGTCGAGTTTTGTTTGATGGGTGCCAGGTCCATACTGCAGTTTATTGTTAAATGGCCTGTCACTAGGGAGAGGAAGCCGAGTGTTGCTACATGATGTCATTACCTAGCACCCACAGCCACCATTTTCTGGCTGGGCTGGGTTGTGGACCTCATTTTGTGCCATGGGGTCTCAGCAACATCGGCTGTGATTTGGTGGGCTGTTGCTCCAGGGTGGTGGTGGGAACTGTGTACCACTTGGGGAAAGCTTAGTGTTGCTTTTTGGGTGCCAGGTCCGTGGTGCTGTTTCTCTATGCACTTCACGGTAGCTCTTGCATTGAGTGTCTATGCCCTGGTGGTCAGTGTGCATCATAGCAACCAGTAGGATGGTCGGATACTTAGCATATATATATAGACTAGAGGCCCGGTGCACAAAAATTTGTGTACTACGGAGGAAGGGGGGGGGTCCCTCAGCCCAGCCTGTGCCCTCTTGCAGTCTGGGACCCCTCGGGAGATAATGCCCTGCTGGCTTAGGCCTGCTCCTGGGTGGCAGAGGGCAGGCCCAATCCCTAGGTGCAGCCCCTGGTCGGGCTCAGAGCAGGGCTGATTGGGGAGTTGGGGCGCCGCCCCCTGTCATGCACAGAGTAGGGCGGATTGGGACGTTGAGAGGCCACCCTCAGTCACGCTCAGGATAGGGCCAATTGGGGGGTTGGGGCACCGCCCCCTGTCACTCAAGGCAGGGTCGATGGGGAGGTTGTGGCGCCAACCCCTGTCAAGCACAGAGCAGGGCCAATCTGGGGGTTGGGGCGCTGCTTCCTGTCATGCACAGAGCAGGGCCCATCAGGGGGTGGGGGAGCTCCCCCCTGTCACACACAGAGCAGGGCCCATCAGGGGGGTTGGGGCTCCTTACCCTGTCACTCACAGAGCAGGGTCGATAGGGGAGTTGGGGCACCGCCCCCTGTCACACACAGAGCAGGGCAGATCAGGGGGTTGAGGCGCTGCCCTCTATCACCCACAGAGCAGGGCCGATCAGGGGGTTGGGGCGCCGCCACTGTCACACTCAGGGCAGGGCCGATGGGGAGGTTATGGCTTTACCGCATCACACACAGAGCAGGGCCCGTGGGGTGGGGGGGGGGGTGGGGCACCGCACCCTGTCACACACAGAGCCGCATCGTGATCAGGGGGTTGGGGAGCTCCCCCCTATCAGGCACAGAGCAGGGCCGATCAGGGGGTTGGGGCACCTTCCCCTGTCAGGAACAGAGCAGGGCTGATAGGGAGGTTGTGGCCCCGACCCTGTCGCACACAGAGCCACAGGGCAATCAGGGGGTTTGGGCACTGTCCCCTGTCATGCTGATCCCAGTGCCGGGAGGCCTCTCGGCTCTGCTGATCCCGGTGTTGGGAGGCCTTGCGGCTCTGCTGATCCTGGTGCTGGGAGGTGTATTACCCTTTTACTATATAGGATAGAGGCCTGGTGCATGGGTGGGGCTGGCTGGTTTGCCCTGAAGGGTGTCCTGGATCAGGGTCGGGGTCCCCACTGGGGTGCCTGGCCAGCCTGGATGAGGGGATTATGGCTGTTTGCAGCTGGTCACACACCCTTCAGGGTGGGGGTCCCCACTGGGGTGCCTGGCCAGTCTGGGTGAGAGGCTGAGGGCTGAAGCTCCCAACTGCTCCTTTTTTTTCTTTTTTTTTTTATTCTGGGCCCGCTTTAGCTCTGGCTCCAGCTCTGAGTCCTCTGCTGCTGAAAGCAGGTATCTGGTTTGTTTGGGTTCTATAATCAAAACAATGTATCAACTCCAGCTCTGAGATCCCGGCTAGCTGAAAGCAGGTTTCTGGGGTTTTGTTTAGCTTCTATATTTGTTACAATGTTTCAAACTGCAGGTTCAGAGGCTGGCAAGGCAGGCGGGGAATGTTGGTTTCCTCCATCACTGAAGCAAGCAAGCCTCATGTTAGTTTCAAGCTGCCTGGCTACTGGCTGCCATCTTGGCTGGCAGTTAATTTGCATATCGCTCTGATTAGCCAATGCGAAGGGTAGCAGTCGCACGCTAATTACCATGTTTCTCTTTTATTAGATAGGATGGTTGTTAGATTTTGTGGAATGCTTTTTCTGCATCTATTTTTTCTGACATGAGCATGTGATTTTTGTCTTTCAATTTGTTTAAGTGATGTATCACATTTATTGATTTGCAAATATTCAACCAGCCTTGCATTCCCAGAATAAATCCCACTTGGTTGTGGTATATGATCTGTTTAATATATTGCTGGATCCTATTTGCTAATATTTTGTTGAGGATTTTAACATTTATGTTTATCAAGGACTACAGGCCCAGTGCACAAAAATTTATGCACTTTTGGGGGGGGGGGGTCCTTCAGCCCTGCCTGTGCCCTCTTGCAGTCTGGGACCCCTCAGGGGATGACCACCTGCTGGCTTAGGCCCCTTCCCCAGAGGGATCGGGCCTAAGCTGGCAGTCAGACATCCCTCTGGCAGCCCAGGAGCCCTTGGAGGATGTCCACTTGCCAGCGGGGAACAGGCTTAAGCTGCAGTCAGACACCCTTAGCACTGCTGAGGAGGCGGGAGAGGCTCCTGCTACCACAGCTGTGCTGGCACCCATCAGCCTGTCTTGTGGCTGGGCAGAGCTCCCCCTGTGGGAGGGCACTGACCACCAGGGTGCAGCTCCTGCATTGAACGTCTGCCCCCTGGTGGTCAGTGTATGTCATAGTGACCAGTCATTCCCAGTTGTTCTGCTGTTAGGGTCAATTTGCATATTACCCTTTTATTATATAGGATATTGGCATGTCATTTTCTTTCTTTGTAGTGTCTTTATCTGATTTTGGAATTAAGATAATGCTGGCCTTGTAAAAAAGCTTGGAATTTTTCCTTCCTCTTGGATTTTTTGGGAATAGTTTGAAAATGGTAGTATTTACTCTTATTTGACTATTTGGTAAAGCTCCCTTATGAATCCATCTGTACCTACTCTTTTTGTTTTTTTTCTGGGAGTTTTTTTTATTGCTATTTCAATTTCATTGGCTATTACAGGCCTATTCAGGTGTTATGCTTCTTTCCTATTCCGCTTGGGGAGATTTGATTTTTCTAGGAATTTTTCCATTTTGTCCACATTTTCCAGCTTGTTGCTATATAGATGTTAATAGTATTTTCTTACAATCCTTTTTATTTCTGTGGTGTTGGTTGTTACTTCACCTCTTTTGTTTCTAATTATATTTATTTGGGTCTCCTCTATTTGTTTCTTAGTAAGTCTGGGAAAATGTTTACCTATCTTTTCAAAGAACCAAGTCTTGGTTTCATTATCTTTTGTATTTTTTTTAGTCTCTTTTCTAAAATGTGTTTTTTTTTCTTGATTTCAGAGAGGATGTGGGGGGCAAGAAGAGATAGAAACATCAATGATGAGAGTGAATTATCAATTGACTGCCTCTTGCCTACACCTTACTTGGAATCAAGCCCACTACCTAGGCCTAAACCATAAATGGGAATTGAGCCATGACCTCCTGGTTGAGCTTGTTTTTTTATGCTCTGTGGCATTTATTTTGGCTCTGATCTTTATTATTTCCTTCATTCCATTTACCTGGGCTATTCTTGTTGCCTTTCTAATTCTTTAAGTTGTAGGGTTAAATAGTTTATTGTTAATTTTTGTTGTATTTTGAGGTAGGCTTGTCATGCCATGAACTTCCCTATCATTGCTGTTCTCTCTGTGTCCCATAGATTTTGGGTTGTTGTGTGTTCATTTTCATTTGTTTCCAGGAAACTTTTATTTCCTACTTGATCTCATTGGTAACCCATTCATCCGAATATATAAAAACCCTGGGTCTGTCACGACCTGCCAGGAGCCGGTCCATGCTTGCTGTTTCAAGGGACCTGGCATATATGGCATACTGTTCTTAATATGTTTGCTCACCTTCTTGGCACTATGTGTTTTAACCAAGGTCTCTGAGAAAGGTGGTTTCCCCAGGTAGGGATTTTCCCCTGAAGTTAGGGAGGGAATAAAACCTCTTAACTAAGTGCCAGGCGGGTAATTAATCACTTTAACTACGAACAATCATGCTTAAGCTACATAATCTTTACTCCCTGGAATGGAGATAAGAAACGCCCTAACCTTTGGAATAGAGATTGATAGGATTGGAATCAACTGGTATAAATACAGATGTAACAAGACAGAACGAAGAAGACAGAACCTACACAGAACCTAGAGACAGAAGAACTTCGCTGGAGAGAACATGGCAAAAGAGCCTGGACTGAACCTGACTACAGAAATTGGCAAGAGAACCTGACTAGAACCTGGTGACTGAACCTGGCTGGAGAACCTGGACAGAACCTGGCTGGAGAACCTAGCGAGGGAACATGGCTACAGAACCTGGCTGGAGAACCTGGAGAACCTAGCAAGAGAACATGGACACAGAACCTAGCTGGAGATACTAAGAATAACCTCTCTGGAGATCCAGATCAGAATTTGGCTGGAGATCCTGGCTGGAGATCCTGGCTAGGCTGCTGATCAACTGAACACTGTCTCCGTGTCCTTCCTTCTTTGCCGACTCCGTCTACACCTTTGGGAACCCCTGGACCCGCTGGGGTTGGACCCCGGCAACACCAGACACTGGACCAACCGGAAGTCAGTCCTCCAGTCAGCCCTGGGTTGCTGTGGCGACCCAGCGCTGACTGCTATGGCTGCAGGCACAGTGACCCAGCACTGACTGCTGAGGGGGCTGCAAATCAGGCCCAGAGAGAGGCCTGAAAAGAGAAGCAGGGTCTGATCTGCAACCTTTGAGGCAGCTGTTGATCAGCACTTGCCTCTCTCTTTAGCTCTGGGCCTGGTCAGCAGCCACACCTCCATTTCTCTCCATGCCTCCACCCGGGCTGCCGATCAGCCCCACCTTTCTGATCAGGCCCCGTTGATAGGCCCAGAGATGCTGACTGGCATAGAAACTGACCAATCAGAACCAGATCTGGGTCAACTGTGAGGAGCCAATGGCTGCCTAGGAGGTGGAGCTTTTGATGCTGACTGGCATAGAAACTGTGTAGAGAGCCCTGGGAAGGCACATGGGCATTTCTTTAATTATTGTCAGCTGAATCCAGTGGCGTTGGTAAAGCCATATCCTGGAAACATGCTTTGCTAAAAGGCAGGAGTGCTGTCAGCTTGACCTTCAGTCCAGGTGCCAGGGGGTGGGTTTTGTTATTTAAATCCAGCCAAGCACCAGGAATGAATATGACTCGGGCCCACCTAAGAATGTGCATAATCTCCTTTTTCTTGACTTTTAGTAAAACTTCCTGGTTTTTTCTGTATAAAATAAACACACTGTATTGGCTCTGGGTCCCTGTCTCTCCATCAGAGGACAGTGGTCCCACCCGGCCCCAGCCTTTTCTGTGTCTGTCTCTTTCTTTCATTTTCTCAATCCCCAGCAGCCCCTACTCAGGAACTGGACCACTCTCTAGCTAGCTGCACTGGATATGGAGAAGGGAGAAATATTCACAAACTGACCAATCAGAACCAAATCTGGGTCAACTGTAAGGAGCCAATGGCTGCGTAGAGGTGGAGCTTTTGATGCTGACTGGCATAGAAACTGACCAATCAGAACCAAACTGGCTGGCAGGGGAGGACAGTTGTGGAGGACCAGGCCAGCAGGGGAGGGCAATTGGGAGTGAGATCAGGCTGACAGGGGAGGGCAGTTGGGGGTGACTAGGTTGGCAGGGGAGGTCAGGTGGGGGTGATCTGAAGGGCAGGGGAGCAGTTAGGTGTTAATCAGGCCAGCAGTGGAGCAGTTAAGGGGTGATCAGGCTGGCAGGCAGAAGTCCCAGATTGTGAGAGGGATGTCCGACTGCCGGTATAGGCCAGATCCCACAGGGGTCCCAGACATCTCCTGAGGGGTTCCAGATTGGAGAGGGTGCAGGCTGGGCTGAGGGACACCTCCCCAAGTGCACAAATTTCATGCACCGGGCCTTTAGTTGTTTAACACTAGAAAGACTGAAATTTAGTATATACCTATATTGCCCAAAAGCAGTCAAAATGACTGCATTGTGAAAGAATAATATCAGAGCACTCTTCACTTATGTTCCTTAGCTTTTCCAATAACTCACTTCTATTCGACATTTCTTTCATGAATTTAGGGCGCAAAAGAAATAAAATAAACAACTTATTAGAACAAGTATCACTGCATAAAGATTCGAATAACAAGTACTAGTTTAGCTTATTGAGCAACTGCAACTTATCAAGTATCGACAATTTATCATGTACTTGTATGTTATCATGTGACGGTAATCGAAAAAAAATGAAAACTGTTATTTCAATACAGAGCCGAACTGGTCATATAAGAAATTTACTCAATTCAATAATAAAAGTCTAAAATTTCCCAAGCAATCAAAATGACTGCTTTTGGGCAATATAGGTATTATATATATATATATATATATATATATATATATATATATATACCGGAAATGAAGGAGGGGGAGGTAACTACAATTATTAATAAACGCATTTATATGTTGTACAAAAAGTCACAAAATTCTAAGACATTGTGTCCTTATATACATAATTGTTTTTCTAATTGAAATTAAAAAGCAGTCAAAATGACTTCCTTGGGCAATCTAGTGTTAATAACATGCTATTTAGTTTCCATATGTTTGAATGTTTTGTGATGTTTTGATTGTAGTTGATTTCTAGTTTCATGCCATTGTCATCTGAGAAGATGTTTAATATGATTTCAATCTTCTTGAATTTTTATAGATTATTTTGTGTCCTAACATGTTGCATATATCTTAAAATGTCCCATGTGCACTTTAGAAGAATGTATATTCTGCAGCTTTGGTGTAAAATGTTCTGTGAATTTCAATTAAATCCATTTGATCTAGTGTATTGATTAGGGTGACCATTTCCTTATTGCTTTTATGTCTAGACGATCAATCCAGTGAGGTCAGTGCAGGTTTATAAGGTTAAATAATTTATTGAAGTCCCCTACTATGATTGTATTGCTTTCAATCTCGCCTTTAAAATCCTGCAGAATTTTTTAAAATATATTTGGATGCTCCTGTATTGGGTGCATATATGTTTACAAGCATTATAGCTTCTTGTTGTGTTGTTCCTTTTAGTATTATGAAGTGACCTTCATTGTCTCTTGTTATGGACTTATTTTGAAGTATATTTTGGCAGATATGAGTATTGCCAAAACAGCTTTTTTCCTTTGCATTTGCATGAAATTTTTTTTTAATCCTTACATTTTCACCCTATGTGAGTCTTCTTTTCTGAGTTGGGTCTCTTATCGATAGTATATATATATGGGTTCTGTTTTCTTATCCATTCAGCTACCCTATGTCTTTTTATTAGAGCATTTTAGCCATTTACATTTATGTGAAGGGGAATATAAGACATCTGGGGGACTAGCAATCTGAATCTGTGCTGGTAACCAGTATTCTGATGCACATTCTTGCTAGTAGATAATTAGCTCCATTCTTATCTATGAAGCTTGTCCTGTCTTACAGAACCTGTTTCCTGGAATACTCCCATTTTAGAGAGGCCATAAACCATGAACCATGCAGAACCCCCATAGGGAGTTGGCAGTGCTGGCGCCAGCCAGGCAGGCCTTGGATGTAATCTCACTTCCCCCATCCCAACTCACGGGGGGACTGCAAAGCCCACAAAAATTCCAGAAGCCTGATCCATATTTGGGGTACAAAGAAACTAAAGGGGATAAAAAGGAAGGCTTCCTCCATATTCATCACTCAGGCTTTGGAGGTTGATTCCCCTGAGTCACTGCACTAGTGTATCTGCAATTCTGCATTAAAGGCTCCTCTTCTGAATCCTCTGAGTGCCCGGCTGATTATTCTCCTGCACTGCCTGGCAGCTTATCTGCAACATATGATTGTTACTCATAGGCACTTATTTTTTTCATTATTATCCTTTATGCCTGTGTTCTCTTCATTTCTTCTTTGTACAACAGTTCCTTTAGCATTTCTTGCAGTGCTGGTTTAGTGGGAATAAACTTTTTTAGCCTTTTTATTCTGTGAAGTTCTTTATTTCACCTTCAAATTTGAATGATAGCCTTGCTGGATAGAGTATTCTTGGGTTCAATCCCTTGGCTTTTATTACTTTGTATACTTCATGCCACACCCTTCTGGCCTGAAGTGTTTTTATTGAGAAATCATATGACAGTCTAATGGGAGCTCTCTTGTAGTTTACTTTCTGTCTCTGCCTTGCTGCCTTTAAGATTCTTTCTTTTCCTTTAACATTTGCTACTTTAATTATTATGTGTTTAGGTGTGGGTATTTTGGGGTTCATTTTGATTGGGATACTCTGTTTTCTGAACTTGAGTGACTTTTCCTTCACTGGGTTAGATAAATTTCCTGTCATTATTTCTTTGAACAGGCTCTCTATTCTTTGCTCAAATTCTTTCTTTCTGGTACTCCTATTATGCAGAGCTTGTTAAGTTTCATGTTGTTCCAAAGCTCCCTTAAACTCTTTTCTTGCTTTTTAATTTTTTTTCCAAATTGTTGTTCTGAACAGGTATTTTTTTTTTACCTTGTATTCTAATTCACTGATTTGGTCCTCTGATTCTTGTAGTCTACTGTTCATTCCTTCCAGGTTATTTTTTATTTAAATTATGTCATTCTTTATTTCCACTTGATCCTTATTCATGGTTCCTAAATCTTTCTTTATTTTTTAATATATTTTTACTAATGCTGGTGTAGTTCTGATCAAGTTCTATAAAGTTCACATTAAGTTGCTTGTAGTTCACACTAAGTTGTTTGAGCACGCTTATTACCATTATTTTAAACTAGAGGCCTGGTGCACGAAATTCGTGCACTGGGGGGTGGGGTTCCCTCAGCCCAGCCTGCCCCTCTCACAGTCCGGGAGCCCTCAGTGGATGTCCTACTGATGGCCACAGTCTGGCAGCAGAGGCTCGGAGCAGGCATCCCGTGTGTGTGTGTGTGTGTGTGTGTGTGTGTGTGTGTGTGTGTGTCTGTCTGTCTGTCTGTCTGCTAGGTCTTGCCCCAAGCTGCGCCATGTAGGCTCGAAGCAGTTGCCGTGTGTGAGTGTGTGTGTGTGTGTGTCCCCACTGGGGGTCTGCCCCCAGCCACACTGGAGGCTCAGAGCAGGCACTGTGTGTGTGTGTGTGTGTGTGTGTGTGTGTGTGTCTGCTGGGGGCCTGCCCCCAGCCACACCATGGAGGCTTGGAGCAAGAGGCCCTCTGTGTTGATTTCTCAGGCTCCTGGCCTCCACTGCATGTTGTACTCTCTCTTGAGCTATGGCCAGGATGGGGGTTCTGATTGCAAGCAGGGCTTTCCTGCTCCCGGATCGCCATGGTGACTGGGGAGCAGGCCCAGCTGGGGGCTGCCTACAGGCCAGGCTTTCCTGCTCCCATGTCTCCATGGCAACCGGGGAGCAGGCCCAGCTGGAGGCTGACCGCAGGCCAGGCTTTCCTGCTCTCGAATCAGGCCCAGCTTGGGGCTGCCCACAGGCCAGGCTTGCTTTCCTGCTCCCGGATACTCATGGTGACCGGGGAGAAGGCGCAGCTGGGGACTGCCCACAGGCCGGGCTTGCTTTCCTGCTCTTGGATCACTATGGTAACTGGGGAGCAGGCAAAGTTTAGGGCTGCCCACAGGCCGGGCTTGATCTCCTGCTCCCGGATCCTCATGGTGACAGGGGAGAAGGCGCAGCTGGGGGTTGCCCGCAGGCCAGGCTTGCTTTCCTGCTCCCGGATCAGGCGCAGCTGTGGGCTGCCTACAGGCTGCACTTTTCTACTTACCAATGGCCGGATCACCACAACGACCCAGGGCCCACCAGCACTTTCCTGCTCTTCAATAGTCATAGGGTCCCAGCTGGGGGTGGGGCTTAGCAGTGCAGGGCTTAGGCAGCACGGGGGTCCCAGCTGGGGGCTCAGGTGGCACACAGGGGTCCTGGCTGTGGGCGGGGCTTATGCCCCATTGCCCAGGGCTACACATGGGGCCCGGATGGCAGCTCACGCTGTCCTGCCCTGCCTGTAGTATAGGATAGAGGCCTGGTGCATGGGTGGGAGCTGGCTGGTTTGCCCTGAAAGTGTCCCGGATCAGGGTGGGGGTCCTGCTGGGGTGCCTGGCCAGCCTGGATGATGGGCTGAAGGCTGTTTGCAGTTAGTCACACCCTCTTCAGGCTGGGGGTCCCCACTGGGGTGCCTGGCCAGTCTGGGTGAGGGCCTGAGAGCCATTTTCAGGCTGGAGGGCAACTTAATCTCCCAGACTCTCCTTTTTTTTTCTTTTCTTTTTTATTCTGGGATTTATTTACCTTCTATAGCTGTCACTGGAGCTGAGAGCTGGCTCCAGCTCTGAGGGCTGAAAGCAGGTTTCTGGGTCTGTTTGGCTTCTATAATTGAAACTCTGTTGCCATCACAGCAGCTCTAAGCTCTGAGGCCAAAGCTGGCTGAAAGCAGGTTTCTAGGTTTGTTTGGCTTCTATAATTGAAACCCTGTTGCCATCACTGCAGCTCTAAGCTCTGAGGCTGAAGCTGGCTGAAAGCAGGTATCTGGAGCTTGTTTAGCTTCTATAATTGCAACATAGTTACCTAGAGTGCAGCTCAGAAGCTGGCAGCGGCAGGCTGGGAACATTGGCTTCCTCCGTCACTGGAGCAAGCAAGCCTCCTGTTCGCTTCAGCTGCGTGGCTGCCAGCCGCCATCTTGGTTGGCAGTTAATTTGTATATCCTGATGATTAGCCAATGGGAAGGGTGTCAGGGTTATGGTTAATTTGCATGTTTCTCTTTTATTAGATAGGATTATATATCTGACAAACTGCTTGCCTCCATTTCAATTAATTCATTTTCTGGCAATTCCTCCTCTCTGTCATTTGGGGGCTGTTTTTCTCCCCATTTCTTGTCCCTTTGTAAGTTTTCTATGTATTAGATTACACTGCTATGCCTCCCAGTCTTTGTGGGTTGGTTTTATGTAGTAGGTGCTTTGTGGGATCCAGTGGTAGAGTATCTCAGATCTCCTGAGCTGGATGCTCTAGGAATGCACCTTCTTTGAGTTATTTCTGTTCTTCTGTGATAATTGGATCTTGAATATTGTTGTCCCATTCTTAGATGGAATCTCCTCTTTGACTGGCTTACAGTGAGGCTCACTCCTGACCATGTTATGTGAACTGTTGTAAAGGTGTTGACAGAACAGAACAAAGTACAACAAAATAACATAAGAAACAATAGAAACAAAACAAAACATACATAATACCCCTACAAAAGCAACCACAAAAGAAAAGAGAATTAGGAAAGCGAAAATAGAACATGAAGGATAGAAGAAAAGAAAGAAACAATACTAGGAGAAAAAACAGGGTGGGGGAAGAATAAGGGATATGAAGGGGCAGAGATGAAATAAAGAAAAATAATAATAAAGAATAGGGGTAGGAGCCCTGACTAGTTTGACTCAGTGGTTAGAGCTTTGGTCAGCAGACCAAAGGGTCACAGGTTCCGTTCCCAATCAAGGGCACATACCTCAGTTGCAAGTTCAATCCCTTGCCCTGGTCAGAGTGAGGGTGAGGGCAAACAATTGATGTGTCTCTCAGGTTGATGTTTCTCTCTCTCTCGCCTCTCTTTCCTCCCTTCCACTCTGTCTAAAAATCAATGGAAAAATTAATCTCAGGTGAGGATTAGGAAAAAAATATAGGGAAGAAAAATTGTATAAAAAAAGAGGAAGAAAAAAATTTGAAAAGTAAGATAGAGAAGATAGCCAGTATACTCAAAATAATAAAAAAAGAAAAGATGAGAAAGGAGGAGAAAAAAAAAAGGAAAAAGAATTGAGCAGGGTAATGAAAGAGAAACAAATAGATATATGAAAGAAACAATAGAGACTAAAATAATAACAAATCAATAAAGCAGATTGATAAAGAAGATAAAGAAGTGATGTTTGTCTCAGCAGAGTTCAGTGCCTCTTTGGAGCTCCCTTTGGATGCTGCTCTTCTGATGACTGTGGCTGACTGTTCTGTCTTCCATATCTGGGTTCCTTGCAAGTACTTAGGTGCTAGCCACTGTCAGAAACTGTTCTCTTTTGGCTTTCAGCAATCTGTTTGAAGCTCCAAGAGATCCACTGTGTGAGCGTGTCTCCACAGGACTTGGCTGCTCATGGGAGCTGCCAAACTGCACTCTAACACCAGTTTGTTAGCTGCACAGGGCTCAAGTATGAGTCAGCAAATTTCCCCCAGGTTCCGTGGGCTTCACCTCCACCCACCTTTGCCTGTCAACCTGCTGTCAATCTTAATTACTCAAAAGTCTGTTTCTGACAGGACTGTAGGTGGAATTAGGAGCCTAGACTTCTAGATCTCCCGTGAGGAGGAAGTGTTGTCCAGATTTCAGGGAAATTGGTAGATGTGTTTCCCCATCACAGAGCTACTCCTCTGAGACTGTCCCAGAATATTACTCTGTCCTTCTCTAGGCAGAGATCTTTGTATGCAGTCCAGTGGGATCAGTTGGACACCATGAGTTTCTATCAGCTCTCCTGTGAGGGGGAAGCACCAGTCAGGCTCCTGGGATAGTGGAGCGGATGACCCCACCCCCAATCCAGTCACTGATGCTTCCTGAGACTATTCAAACCCCTAGGCTTTACCTTTGCTGCTATTTCCTCTAAAAAGGTTAAGATGCAGGGTGTGGCAGGCAGGGCTCCTGAGGGTGTGGCAGGCTGTATAACCTATGGTGTTTTTGTTTTGTTTTTTCCTTTTCCTGAACTGCTAGCACCTCTCAGGAAAAATGGCTCTTTTAGTTTGGGGGAGGGGGCGGGGGGGGGGGGGGAACTACCGAATGCAGGACTACTAGCTGCTGCTTTCCCACGTCTTCCCCCAATACTTCCCACACCAGCCTCTCCTTAAGCACCTCAAGTTCACACCGTCCTTCCTACACCAAAGCCTCTGGTGAGAAGCTGCAAATGAAACTCCTGTGCTCTGGATTAAAAACAAAACAAAACAAAAAATAGGAAGCATTTTCTCTAATTGGCTCCAGGAGTAGCTCCCCTCTCCCAGGCAGCTAGAAGTCCTGCTGCCTTTTGCAGCTGGATATTATGTGGGCCACTGGTCTTGGCTCTGGCGCTCCGGACTGTGGAGTCCAGCCTGGGTTCTGGGCCATGATCTTCTCAGGGAAATAACCTTCCCATAGTTAAGAGATCCTCCCTCACTCTCAGCCTGCTGCCCGTGGAAGCTGGATCAGCTCCAACGACCTTGCCCTTCCTACTAGTTTTCAGGTATCTTCTGTCCTTCCTTGCTATTAGTCCCCTTCACTGTTGGATATCAGTTGGTAATTCCAGGTGAATGTTTCCCAATTTAGTTTTTTTTCCAATCTGGACCCGGAAGGAGGTGCAAGAAAGGTCTGCCTATTCGGCTACCATCTTCTCTCCCCCAGCCTTTTATATTTTTGAAATCTAATATTGCTAAAATGTAATTTATATGAAGGATACTTTGAAAATAAATCTGAATTGTGGTGTACAATGGAATATTAATCTGTTAATTTTAGGCTACATCAAGCTAGAATTTTATGTAGAGAAGCAGGATATTTTTTTCTCGTTGGTAGGGTCATGTGGCAGAATGCAAATAAGTTCATTCTCCTGCCCTGTAGGCAATAGTTGGGAGAAACGGTCCCAGCTCAGCAAAGCTCCTTAGTTTCTGAGGTATGTGACAAGCTCCATTTTCAAAGCTGTCTGGGTAATAAGATTTGGCACATTTGTTGAATTGTAAATGCAAATCTGTACACCATGTAATTAACATATTCTTGGAACAATAAATTATATCTGAGAGTTCAAGATGGAAACATTAGGTGAGTCATAGGTATTTCTATTTTTGAAAGCATTTGGAATGTATTTTGAGCACTTCATTTCAGAAAATATACCATTTAATTTCAAACACTTTTATTGTTTGCAAACATAGTCCATACTCACTTCATTTCATTATATAGACTTGTTTGTGTTTTCAAATGACACAAACTAACATAATAGCTTTCTATATTTCCTTAGAGAATCCACAATTAATATCCATGGGCATTTTGCAGGAACTTCTGACCACGATTTTCTCTTAGATACTCTGAATTCCCTGTAGAGAACGAAGGGTAGGGGAAGTGGATGTTATAGCACATGATCCACAAACTAGAACCTTAGGCCACTCAGTGGCAGCTGCCCTTAGCATTTATATTAATGACGCATATGTTCAGATGAAAGTAACAAAACAACCAATGGAGGTTTAAGCAAATAATAGCTTTTTTCCCCCACATACTAGTAAAAACAAGTCTACAGGTAGTTTGTTGCTGGTGTTGATTTAGTGTTTATGCCATCTGACCCAAGGAAGTTCTAATTTTTTCTGACCTGCTATTGTTACTACAATCTTCATGTACATTGTCTCATTGTCATAAGATGCGTTCTGAAGCTCCAGACATTATATTTACATTTAAGGCAGAGAGAAAGAAGGGAAAGGGTCAGTGGCAGTAGATATTTGCTTAATGTCTCACTACCGTAACTGAGTCACATTGTCCACTAATCTGTAATGGAATATGGGAAACTGAGTTTTTGGCTTTCTAGATTCTATAATGGGAAGTTTCAAGGGAGAAAGGCATTGAAATTGGATTGGGGTTAGCTAATTAATAAGACATTTCTCCTTCTTAGGTCTGCTGTGGTAATGCCTCTTGGCAGTGCTATTAGTCTCATCAAATAGATTGTTGTTCACCAATGTTTGCATTGAGAGTAGTTCCCATCACCCTGGGATTCAGGAGAAATTCAAGGTTAGTGATCCAGAGGACATTTGGAGTGACAGTAAGCATGGCATTCCAAGCCATTGCTTCCCTATGATTTTAGTTCATTACCTTGGATCAACTTAGTAAGTGTTCATGGTCTCTCTTTTTAGGATCAATTCGCTCCTCTTAGGATCAATTTTCATGTAAATACCATATTCTATTAGTTCCTAGACACACTATTTGTCACACTTCTGCTGTGACAAATCTCTGACATTAGGCTTTACCTTTAACAAATGTGTCTTACAACCAATGTTGGCCAAGTAGCTATTGTGATATAGTTGTCATTGCATGTATATGTGGAAATAGGGTCATAACTGTTCATAATATCAACACTTGAGTTATATGCATTGTTGTTAGTACATGTGTTGAGATAATTGTTATTTAAAACATCTTTAAAAAGATTACACTGCTACTAAGCATCAAAACAAATGTTATTTTGTACACAGAAAGGTATGAAAATAAAACAGCAGGGTGTAAATTTGATATTTATAAACCAAATATGTATCACTGGAGGAGTAACTGCCAGCATCAAGACTTGCAGAATGAGTGTCAGTACTCTTGATGACATAGAGAATGATTCTGTGTTAAAATTACATGTACAGTCAAAATATGACTGAAAAAAGAGCTAGACTGTGAATATGAGGAAGTTTTAGGGATTCCTCACATGTGTTTTTCTTATATTTTTATTCCTATGGATGCATAAGACTGATCTATAATTGAAATCTGTATGAATGACTCTAAGAGTTCTTAAAATAAGTGTAAAATAAAACTTCTAAGTGATCAAGAAACATTGTATCATAGGCTAATTGATAACATTTTTTTCTTAGTATACCTAAAATAATGGTGTACCTTACAGTTAGTACCGTATTACACTAATGAAATATGGTATATACCTGAAGAAAGCCCCATCATTATTATAGACTTGCCAAATTATATGTGGGAAGAGAGACCTTAGGCATAAGCTGGAAACTGCTACATGGACAGTAGAGAAGACTATTATCAAGGAAATTTCAGAACAAAAAAGAAAATTTATGAGGAAAACAGACAAAATTGACTCATTTCTATGAAGATGATTATGAAACTAGAGGCCCAGTGCACAAAATTTGTGCACTTGGGAGGGGTCCCTCAGCCCGGCCGGTGCCCTCTTGCAGTCAGGGGGCCCTCGGGGGATGTATGACTGACAGCTTGGGGAGCGGGCCTAAACTGGCAATTGGACATCCTTAGTGCTGCCGCAGAGGCAGGAGAGGCTCCTGCCACCACCGCTGCACTCACCAGCCATGAGCCTGGCTTCTGGCTGAGTGGTGCTCCCACTGTGGGAGCAAGCTGACCACCAGGGGGCAGCTCCTGCATTGAGCGTCTGCCCCCTGGTGGCCAGTGCGCATCATAGTGACCAGATGTTCTGCTGTCGGACTGAAACCAGCTCTCCAACATCCCCCAAGGGGTCCCGGACTGCAAGAGGGTGCAGGCCAGGCTGAGGGACCCCACTGGTGTAAGATCGGGGCCAGGGAGGGACACGGGAGGTTGTCCAGCTGGGGAGTGACCACAGGAGGGCTCCAGGGCATGTTCGGCCTGTCTTGCTTAGTCCCAATCAGCTGGACCCCAGCAGCAAGCTAACCTACCAGTTGGAGCGTCTGCCTCTGGTGGTCAGTGCACATCATAGCAAGTGGTTGAATGGCTTTAACATATCATTAGCATATTATGCTTTGATTGGTTGAACAGATGACCAGATACTTAGCATGTTAGGCTTTTATTATATAGGATATTTCAGCATTATAAATGTGAGGTCAGCAGCAAAAATGTTTATTGGATAACAAGGTTCTCTTTGTGGCAATCTTCCTCTGAGGTGGTAAGTATTCATTCCTAACCACCTGAGCTTGAATCACTTAAACTTTTGGAGGATATCAAAACAATCCCTCTCAAACTTTTGGTTTGGCTTCTGAGGAAAAGTTATAGACTGATGCCAGAGTCACTGCCAAATGGACTGAGTATTTCTCTGATACCAAATGATTCTCAAGTTTCTTGTCAGGAATCTTGAACTTAGTTTAATGCAAAATACCTCTTCACAATCCTACTTGACCGTCTATCCACATACAAGTCCCTAGAGCAGTGGTTCTCAACCTTGGCTGAATTTCCTCTGGAAATTCTATTTCATTGTTATGGGATGGGGCCACAACATTAGTAACAAAGAAACAGAATTTCCAGAGGATGAGGCTCAAAAATCAGGATTTTAAAAAGGTTCCCAGGTGATCCTAATGTGCAGCCAAGGTTGAGAACCACTGCCCTAGAGGCATTACTCTTCTACCTATCTCTTTTCTTGTTCTTCTACCAACTCATCCTCCTACTGTTACCCTTCCTCCCATGATTATACTGTGCTCTGAAATCCTCTTTTTATCATAACCAAACTCTCCTGTCTTCTTTTCCTCTTCTCCAAACTCATTCTCTGCCTCCTGGTCTTGACCAAAACTTGGATATTCCAAGAAGACATCACTTTCATTTCAACCCTCTTGTGCTAGATCTGTTTATTCTCCTACTAGAGGCCTGGTGCACAAAATCTGTACATCCTCCCTGACCCCCACAATCACCACATTGCTGTTTGTGTCCATGAGTTCTTTCTCTTTGTTTTCTTGTTTGCTCAACCCCTCCTTCACCACCTTCAACCAGCATCCCTCATCCCCTGAGAGCTGTCATCCTGATCTCTATCTATGAGCCTGTCTCTATTTTGTTTATTAGTTTCTTTTGTTCATTAGATTCCATATATGAGTGAAATCATATAGTACTTGTCTTTCTCTGAATGATTTAATTCACTTAGCATAATGTTCTCCAGGTCCATCCATGCTGTCACAAAGGATAAGATTTGCTTCTTTTTTTTATAGCAGAGTAGTATTCCACTGTGTAAATGGAACACAGCTTTTTTAATCCATTCCTCTATTGATGGACACTTGGGCTGCTTCTTTTTTAGCTGTGCGACTCCAAACATCTGCATCTTCACTTAATTTTTTTAAATAAATCTTTATTGTTCAGATTATTACAGTTGTTCCTCTTTTTTCCCTCCATAGCTCCCCTCCACCCAGTTCCCACCCCACCCTCTGCCCTTACCCTCCCACTGTCCTCATCATAGGTGTATGATTTTTTCCAGTCTCTTCCCACCCCCCCAAACTACTTTCCCCCCTGAAAATAGTCAGTCCACTCCCTTTCTATGCCCCTGATTCTATTATATTCACCAGTTTACTCTGTTCATCAGATTTTCTATTCACTTGAGTATTAGATTCAATTGTTGATAGACATGTATTTGTTGTTCATAATTTGTATCTTTACCTTTTTCTTCTTCTTCCTCTTCTTAAAGAATACCTGTCAGCATTTCATATAATACTGGTTTGGTGGTGATGAACTCCTTTAGCTTTTTCTTATCAGTGAAGCTCTTTATCTGACCTTCAATTCTGAATGATAGCTTTGCTGGGTAAAGTAATCTTGGTTGTAGGTTCTTGCTAGTCATCACTTTGAATATTTCTTGCCACTCCCTTCTGGCCTGCATAGTTTCTGTTGAGAAATCAGCTGACAATCGTATGGGTACTCCCTTGCAGGTAACTGACTTTTTTTCTCTTGCTGCTTTTAAGATTATCTCTTTGTCTTTTGCCCTTGGCATTTTAATTATGATGTGTCTTGGTGTGGTCCTCTTTGGATTCCTTTTGTTTGGGGTTCTCTGCACTTCCTGGACTTGTAGGTCTATTTCTTTCACCAGGTAGGGGAAGTTTTCTGTCATTATTTCTTCAAATAGGTTTTCAATATCTTGTTCTCTCTCATCTTCTGGCACTCCTATAATTCAGATGTTGGTATGCTTGAAGTTGTCCCAGAGGCTCCTTACACTATCTTGATATTTTAGGATTTTTTTTTTTTTCTTTTCAGGTTGGGTATTTTTTGCTTCTTTGTATTTCAAATCTTTGACTTGATTCTTGGGATCCTCTTCTCTGCTGTTGGATCTCTGTATATTATTCTTTATTTTAGTCAATGTATGCTTAATTTCTAGTTGGTCCTTTTTCATATCCTCGAGGATCTCACTAAATTTATCAGCAGTTTCTAGAAAATTCTTGAAAAACCTTATAACCATGGTTTTGAACTCTATATCCAGTAGTTTGCTTTCCTCTATTTCTGTCATTTGTGATCTGTTTTTTTGTCTCCGCATTTTGGCTGCTTCCCTGTGTTGATAGAGTGGCTTTGTGTGCTAGGTGTCCTATAGGGCCCAGTGGCTCAGCCTCCCCAATTACCTTAGGTGGACACGCTTGGTGCACCCCTTTGTGGACTGTGTGCACAGTCTTGTTATAGTTAAGCCTTGATTGTTGTTGGTATCACTGGGAGGAATTGACCTCCAGGCAAATTGGCTGTGAGAATCAGCTGTGTCTACAGTGGGTGAACTTCTGTGCTAACGACACCCTTCTGGGGCAATACTTGCTTCAGTGGGGCTGTGGTGCTTACTGAGTCTGTCCCCTGAGTGTGTCCCTTATGGATCTGAGGAGTTGTAGTCTGGATGGTCCCAATCAGACCACTGGGTACAAGGGCTCTTGGATCTCTAAGGAGGTGCTAATATAGCCTCTTCCTGAGGCTACCCAGCAGGAGCTACGGAGAAATCTGCAGATTCCTCTTCCTTGTTTGGGGTTTGGAGGTGCCCAGAGGAGGCCCAGCTGTGTATCAGTGCAAGCTGCTATGGGCCCTTGTGCCTTCTTTTGGATGTTCTGGGTCTCTCTGTGCTGGGGTCCAACCCCAGCGGGTCCAGGGGTCCCCAAAGGTGTGGATGGAGTCAGCGAAGAAGGAATGACACGGAGACAGCGTTCAGTTGATCAGCAGCCTAGCCAGGATCTCTAGCCAGGATCTCCAGCCAAGTTCTGGTCTGGATCTCCAGTGAAGTTCTGGTCTGGATCTCCAGCGAAGTTCTGGTTAGGATCTCCAGCCAGGTTCAGTCACCAGGTTCTAGTCAGGTTCTCTTGCCATGTTCTACAGTCAGGTTCAGTCCAGGATCTTTTGCCATGTTCTCTCGCTAGGTTCTGTCTCTAGGTTCTGTTACCAGTTTCTGTCCAGGATCTTTTGCCATGTTCTCTCCAGCGAAGTTCTTCTGTCTCTAGGTTCTGTGTAGGTTCTGTCTTCTTCATTCTGTCTTGTTACATCTGTATTTATACCAGTTGATTCCAATCCTATCAATCTCTATTCCAAAGGTTAGGGCGTTTCTTATCTCCATTCCAGGGAGTAAAGATTATGTAGCTTTAGCATGATTGTTCGTAGTTACAGTGATTAATTACCCACCTGGCACTTAGTTAAGAGGTTTCATTCCCTCCCTAACTTCAGGGGAAAATCCCTACCTGGGGAAACAACCTTTCTCAGAGAGGTGACCTTGGTTAAAACACATAGTGCCAAGAAGGTGAGCAAACATATTAAGAACAGTATGCCATATATGCCAGGTCCCTTGAAACAGCAAGCATGGACTGGTTCCCAGCAAATTCCCCCTTTTTTATTTTTTAAAAGCAGGCATTAAAAAGAAAAACCTGAAATGCTCTCTTGTATCCATTTTAAGAGTAGGATTGGCGCTTTCCACTATTACCTGAGTCCTGATCTATCACCCCAGGGAGAGCTTGCCAATCCTGCACTTTCCTGGGGTGGAAAGGCTGCAGTGGGGTTAAGGATAAGGCTCCTTGGGCCTACCTCCTTCCATGCCTTTACATTTACCTTTCCTTCCTCAGAAAAGCATGGACATACTTCTTGTATAAAACGTTCTGTCTGATTGGGAGTAACCTTAATTCCTCTGCTAGCAAGCATATGTGTTAAAACATCAATACAGAGTCTTATTTCTTTAGACTCAGTATGGCACATCTTCTTAATCTAAAGATCAATACAGAGTCTTCTTTCTTTGGACTCAGTATGGCACATCTTCTCAATCTAAGTTCTGTACTATCCACCTTCTTACCCTACTTATCCTCTATAGGGGGGTCTGCAGTACCCTGGTGGAGTCCTATCCGTCCCGAGTGTGGGGTTCTCAATGGCGGGGGGGGGGGATGTTTACCTAGGGGAATCCTGTTCCAGGGGTTCCCAAAGGTGTAGATGGAGTCGGCGAAGACTATCTACCCTCTTCCTACAGTGGAGTCCTATCCATCCCGAGAGTGGGGCTTACCTAGGGGTCCCTGTTCGGGCGCCAGATGCTGGGGTCCAACCCCAGCGGGTCCAGGGGTCCCCAAAGGTGTGGATGGAGTCGGAGAAGAAGGAAAGACTCAGAGACAGCGCTCAGTTGATCAGCAGCCTAGCCAGGATCTCTAGCCAAGTTCTGGCCAGGATCTCCGGCAAAGTTCTGGTTAGGATCTCCAGCCAGGTTCTGTGTCCATGTTCTCTTGCTAGGTTCCGTCTCTAGGTTCTGTCCAGGTTCTCCAGCCAGGTTCAGTCACCAGGTTCTAGTCAGGTTCTCTTGCCATGTTCTATCCAGGTTCTGTAGCCAGGTTCTGTCTCTAGGTTCTTCAGCCAAGCTCTGGTCTCGATCTCCAGTGAAGTTCTGGTTAGGATCTCCAGCCAGGTTCTGTGTCCATGTTGTCTTGCTAGGTTCTCCAGGTTCTCCAGCCAGGTTCCGTAGCCATGTTCCCTCACTAGGTTCTCCAGCCAGGTTCTGTAGCCAGGATCTTTTCCTGGCATCTCTGACCCAGCTGCAGTTAGGTAATTTTAGATCTCAAAGGGCCAGCCCATTCATATGCAAAAGCCACTGCTAGCAGCTTGGATGTGGCAGGGTCTCAGGGAATCAACAGGGCAGAGCAAACAGCTATGGCTGATCCTCAGTCCTTCCCTAAGAGGCCCCGGGTCTCACTGTCCTGTCTGTGTCCCGAAGTAATCACTTCAAGCACCTCTGAGAGAAAGCCCCCCTTGAGTTCTGCCCACTGCCAGACAGTCCAGTTTCTCCCTGTATGAGTCCTGGGTCCCCAGAGACTCACCCGGAACTGGAGTTCAGAGCCGTCGGGAGCTTGCGACTTCCTTCTGATTAATAAAGACACTGGCGTCCTCCATTGCCAGCCCTTTCTGCATGCGCGCCTCCGCCTCCGTACCTCTGCACTTTACTACTTCTGCACCTCATCTGAGTCTCAGTGTGCTTTTCTCTTTCCTTCTAGTTGTAGAATTTCCACTCAGCCAACCTTCCTGTGGTTCTGGATGATGTCTGTTTTGTCTTTTAGTTGTAGTTTTGAAGTGGTTGTGCGAGGCAACAATTTCCGGTGTTTACCTATGCCGCCATCTTGGTTTCTCCTCTTCACTTAACTTTGATAACACATTACCTTGGCCACACCCTAAAATTTATTTCCCAGAACTATGTTTATCTTACTCTTAAATTCCTAAATCCTACTCTTTGATCATAGTGACCTCTTAAAATTCTAGACCTGAAAAACTATAGGGATCACTATTTCAGCTCCTGATCACCAAATATACAAGGTATAATATTGTGATAGATTTCATTAATTCTTTCAAAAAATGTTTATTAATCACCTACTATGTTCTAGGCTAGTGATGGAGAACCTTTTGAGCTCCGCGTGTCACCATTTTCAAAAACCCTAATTTAACTCTGGTGCAGTGTCACATATAGAAATTTTTTGATATTTGCAACCATAGTAAAACAGACTTATATTTTTGATATTTATTTTATATATTTCAATGCCATTTAACAAAGAAAAATCAACCAAAAAAATGAGTTCGCGTGTCACCTCTGACACGCATGTCATAGGTTCGCCATCACTGTTCTAGGCACTGTGCGTGGCACTATGGATACATCAATAAGCTAAATACACAGTATTTCTGGTCTCATGGAATTATAATCTACTGGGGGAGACCTATTACCTAAGATAATCACACAAATATAAAATTGCAAACTGAAATAAGTGTTATAACATAAAAAATACAAGTACTATGAAGCCATACAACAGAAGAAATTTGGTCTCTTCTGGGAGGATAGTGAAGACTTTCTGAGAAAGTCACTCTAAGCTGAGATATGAAACGTAAGTGAGGGTTGGCTTGGGGAGGTAGCTGGAGCGAAGATCATCCAAAGCAGAGAGAGCAGTGTGGACAAAGGTTGTGAGGCAAGAGAACCCATGGAGTGATTGAATAACTTAAAGACAGTGTTTTGAGTGCAAAAAAAAGGTGAAAATAGAAGCACAAGAGTCTGGAAAGGAGACAGGACCAAAGCAATGCAGGGTTTTGAATGCATGGTGCAGAAGGCACTGAGGGGTGTACGTAAATGAGCGGGTATAAGATCTGTGTTTCAGAAAAATCTGTGGCTGTAGATTGAAGTGGACAAAAGTAAACCACCTCTCTGAAGAGAAGACATCCATCTTGCAGCGTCTTTAAAGCTCTGAGCAGTTATGTAACTAAATTCTGGCCAATGAGACAAAGAACAATGGCCAGGTTTTACAGAAAGCCTCTTGTTTCCCCCCCCCCCCCTTGTTGTGTATAATGAAGATATAGGATGCCTGCCATCTGAAGATGAGCAACGGAACTACCATGTTGGGAAGAATGGAGTTGGTGCAGTTATTTGGAACAATCCATGTAGCATATTGTAGCATGCAGAGCAGAAGTTGCCTAGATTTCCTATGACTATTCAGCAATCACACCAGCACTAGAGGGTCTACCTTTGGATTTATTCTATAAAATAAAGAAATAAACCATAAAGAGCCATTCCATAGTTTATTGTTTACAGGAATGATAGTCACAAACTGCTGTCTGATAGCTCATCAACTCAATTAGAAAATATAATGAAAACTTTAATTTATGAAGCAACCAAAAAGATAAAATACTTAAGTGGTATCTAAACAAGTAATGTGAAGGAACCATATGAGAAAACCTTAAAACCATATTAACATATAAAATAAAATTTAAATAAATTAAAAGGGACACAGTGTTCTTGGCTAACACTGTGGTGGTAATCATTTTGCAATATATAAGCACAGCAGTTCAAAATGTGGTACACCTTAAACTTATACAATGTCATGTCAAATATATCTTAATAAAACTGGTCTTTCCCTCACTGTATCTCAAAAGGAAGCAGCAAACATTAACTGATGTTAGACAATTGTTTTGGATCCTCCCTGTTTGAGTTGGACTCGCCTGTACTTGTGCTCATGTCTCTTATGTCAGACTTCTTGGCACTGTCTTTACTCTGTCTTCAAAACATGTCTTTGGCCCTTCCTGGCAATAGTACACTTCTTTATTATCTTCCTGGCAATTTGGGTGTCAGATATCCTGCATGGTTTTAGGCTTAGCTTGCCCTTCTGACCCTGGCATCATCTGTTTTGGTTATGTCCTTCCATTTCAGAGCTGCTTTCAACTCCAATTACTGCTTCCACTCCAGACTATATGCAAAGGTGAGAAGAGATAGACCAGATTTTAAAATTAAGCTGAAATTCAGATTTTTCTGAGCATATTTAGTGAAATGGTGAGACTGGCTGACAGATGTATATTTGCAAAGGAACCCAATTATCTCTTGGGTAATTCTGTTGTATACAGGAAAAGAGAACTGGGCAACATTTGATTGAGAATGAATCCTTAATCCTTGACAGGAAAGAACAATTCTGAGTCTAATATCATGGTTCCAATTTTTATTTGTTTCTTAGGTTGGACCCTAAAATACTCATGTTTGAGGACTATAGGGAGCAGGAGGGATTTAAATAAAACTGAAAAGACTATTTCACTAAACATCCTGTAAGACAACTGGGGCAAAAGCAACACTGCCTCTTCTTTTTGAAAGTATAATACAGAATGTATTCCCATCATAGAGTGACACATGACTGTATTTTTAAACTCTAGGTTACTGTTTGTTTTTGTTTGTTTTTTATGGTTTCTACTAGTGGCCTGGTGCATGGATTCGTGCACATTGAAAGGAAATCAGGAGCCTGTACCACTTGCCCGGGGAGTTTCCACGTCCCTGTGAGCCGCCGGGAAGTCGCGTGGGGAGTCTGTCCTCCTCCCCACAGCTTCCTGAAAAAAATATTTCCAAATGTCCCTTCTGCAGCCAGGGTCGTGCCTTGCCAGCCAGGAGGACCCCAGTGGATGCCTTGGGCCTTGGTGGATGCTTTCCACCACTCAGAGCCGGATAAGAGATGCTCTGAGTTGAACAATACAAAGTTGGGGATCTTGGGGGGTAGGGGTGCTCTCTCGCCCATGCCCCCACCCTTCAGATCCATCTCTCTTTGACTTTTATCCTGGTTGTCAGTTGCCACCTTGTGGCCACTGTTATATTGCTGCCTTCCTCTGTAGCTCCGGGGCAATCGGTGGTAAGGGATGAGATTTGATCTTGATGCCCAAGGCAGAGTTCCAAGAGCCCAGGGGCAATATCATGCTCATCCTAGTTACTCTGAGTGTCTGCATTTCAACCATTCTCTGGAGATTCTAACTGCAGACTTATGGGGTACGAGGGATGTAGCAGTGTGGTAAGGGGCAGGTGGCCAGGCGCTGCGCCATTCCCACTCATCTTGGCCCTGCTGTGCCTGCTTCTGTGTGGTAGCACTGCTACAGAGGTGGGAGAGGTTTGTGTTGCCACAGTGGTGCTCGCCAGCTGTGAGCCCAGCTTCTGGCTGAGCAGGATCCCATGTGGGAGCACCCTAACCACCAGGGGGTAGCTCCTGCATTGAGAATCTGCCCCCTGGTGGTCAGTGAATGTCATAGTGATTGGTCAACTGGTCCTTCCAGTCATTTGGTCATAAAGGTCACTTAGGCTTTTATATATATACTAGAGGCCCGGTGCACAAAAATTTGTTCACTTGAGGGGAAGAGGGGGTCCCTCAGCCAGGCCTGTGCCCTCTCTCAGTCTGGGACCCCTCGGGAGATAATGATCTGCTGGCTGAGGCCTGCTCCCGGGTGGCAGAGGGCAGGCCCAATCCCTAGGTGCAGCCCCTTGTCGGGCTCAGAGCAGGGCTGATTGGGGAGTTGGGGCACCGCCCCTGTCATGCACAGAGCAGGGCCGATCGGGAGGTTGTGATGTCACCCTCAGTCATGCTCAGGGTAGGGCCGATTGGGGGGTTGGGGCACCGCCCCCGTCACACTCAAGGCAGGGTGGATGGGCAGGTTGCGGCACCACCCCCTGTCACGCACAGAGCAGGGCCAGTCAGGGGGTTGGGGCGCCTTCCCCTGTCATGAACAGAGCAGGGCAGATAGGGAGGTTGTGGCCCCGCGCCCTGTCACACACAGAGCCGCAGGGCGGTCAGGGGGTTTGGGCACTGCCCCCTGTCATGCTGATCCCGGTGCCAGGAGGCCTCGTGGCTCCACTGATCCTGGTGCTGGGAGGCATATTGCCCTTTTACTATATAGGATAGAGACCTGGTGCATGGGTGGGGGCCGGCTGGCTTGCCCTGAAGGGTGTCCTGGATCAGGGTGGGGGTCCCCACTGGGGTGCCTGGCCATCCTGGATGAGGGGATGATGGCTGTTTGCAGCTGGTCACACACCCTTCAGGGCAGGGGTCCCCACTGGGGTGCCTGG
Organism: Myotis daubentonii; assembly: GCF_963259705.1. NCBI lineage: Eukaryota > Metazoa > Chordata > Mammalia > Chiroptera > Vespertilionidae > Myotis > Myotis daubentonii. The sequence continues at coordinate 108,224,186 of NC_081861.1, forward strand.
CCAGTCTGGGTGAGGGGCTGAGGGCAGTTTTCAGGCTGGCGGGTGACTGAAGCTCCCAACTGCTCCTTTTTTTCTTTTTTTCTTTTTAATTCTGGGCCAGCTTTAGCTCTGACTCCAGCTCTGAGGCCTCTGTGGCTGAAAGCAGGTATCTGGTTTGTTTGTGTTCTATAATCAAAACACTGTATCAACTCCAGCTCTGAGATCCCGGCTCGCTGAAAGCAGGTTTCTGGGGTTTTGTTTAGCTTCTATATTTGTAACTATGTTTCAAACTGCAGGCTCAGAGGCCGGCAAGGCAGGCGGGGAACGTTGGAGTCCTCCGTCACTGAAGCAAGCAAGCCTCATGTTAGTTTCAAGCTGGCTGGCTGCCGGCTGCCATCTTGGATGGCAGTTGATTTGCATATTTCCCTGATTAACCAATGGGAAGGGTAGCGGATGTACGCTAATTACCATGTTTCTCTTTTATTAGATAGGATTGCTTTGCCAAACTTGTCATTGTGTTCATGTCTTGTTTTCTTAATTTCATTTAGTTGTATGTTCTTTGTAGTTCACTAAACTTCTTTGCCTGACAGTTCATAGATTTCTATTTTAAGACCAGTTATTAAAGCTTTATTAGTTGTTTCTGGTGATGTCATATTTACCTGTTCTTTCTTGATCCTTGATTCTTTATATTGGTATCTGAGCATTTGAGTAATAGGGAACCTCTTCCAGACTTTACAGGTTTGCTATGGCAGAGATAGATTTCACCAGTCATCTGAGTTTGTGTTCCTAAGCATGTCTGTTGGAAATGTCCTTGGGCAGGTGGAGCCTGCTATTATGGTCTATTTTGGGGCATGTCAACTGAGCTCTGAGGTTTGGGATTGGGGTTTATTCTACTGGCTGAGAACAGTTGGATAGGATTGATGGCTTGGCTCCCTACCCAAGTGAGGCTGTAGGATGACTTATCAGTTGCTTGCATTCTCTGGTCAGTCTTACTAGATGGTCAGGATTGAGTACTATATTTAACTGTACATGGTACTATGAATTAGCTTCCCTGCTCTGTCATGGCAGCAAGATGGTACCCAGGGCTCATATGAGTTTATTGTTTGGGGATCCAAAGCCAGCAAGAGTTTGCACTGAATTCCATAGTCAGGTCAGGCCACCAGTTTTGCTCTGCAAATGGGGAAAACCACATGCTGTGCTCTCTGTTCAAATTTCACTGCAAGTACAGCTATTGGATGCAGATTCCCATATGCCCTTGTTAGGTTCCCTGGTCAGACAGAATGCTGTATTCAGTGATGAGCAGGGTTATGAATTAGATTCCCAGCCTGGGCACAACTACAGAAGTAGCTCTAAAGCCAGTAAAACTCTTTGTTTATTCGTTTAATTCAAGCCAACATGCACTTGATGTTCCCTAGACAAACAGGACTATTGATTTTGTGCTGCAAACTATCAGCTCTGTCTGCCCTTCCCTTGGCTTGAGTGCCACAGAGCTGCACTGCTTGTTAACCCTTCTGATTAGATGGGGCCAGGAGCCACATGTGTGAGCCTGTGTCTCAGCTCCCTTGCATGGGTGGGAAAAGGAGGGGTAGCGCCAAGCAACTCTCAATTTCCCTAACAAGCTCTGCAGTTGGACGGGGTTAGGAGCTAGCCTCAGCATTCCCTATGAATCATTCCCCCTGTCTGTGCATATTGGGGAAACTTTCCTCTCCTCATAGTGGCTTTACTCTGAGGGTAAACAGTTCTGCCTACCCACCTTTCAGCTGGAGTCCTGCTGGGCCACACAGTTTCCAGGTGTTCCTGCCAGCCCCTCTGGTCATATATAGCTGGGAGACATTCTCCTCAGTGAGTGGGGCTATGACTCAGGTCATTGCTTGGGTGTGGCTCTAGGGCTGGCAAAACTCCTCATTTGAGGATCAGAATCAGGTAGAACTGCATCTCATCATGTTCCCTGGTCAGAGTGTGGTACTGACTTGGTTCAGCAGATGATTCAAGCTGTTGGTTGGGATTACTACTTGGGGTCTGCAGGTATGAACTTGGTTGGTCAAGATCTGTTTACTGGTTGTTGCAAGTCCCTCTATCCTTCTATGGCACAGTAAGATTCCTAGTGATTGAACCCTACAGAGTCCCCTGCAATTCCCAGTGTGGTGAGGTCAGAATAGGGCCTTCCACAATGCTAGGGAGTTCTGTTGTCATCTCTGGGTTCTCTTTTTCCACTGAAGAAACCAGTGGCTCATGGGAGAAAAAACCACATGATGCTGCACTGGCCTGGAGGAGAAGCAATGTGGTCAACTTGTAGCAGTTTCTCTTACCCTTCTAATGCAGTCTGTTTTGTTTTCTGTGATGCAGGGGGTGCTTCAGCCTAACTTTCATGTTTGATGATTCTTTCAGTGGTTCTTCATTCGTGAATAGTTGCTAGTTATCCTTCTGAAGAAGGGAGAACAAAGTCAGGAAAGACATACATGGGCATTTGGTGACATCAATCCCCTTAATTTAAATATGCCTTGCTCGTGATAGGGGAGGCTAGGGGACTGTCTAGGGCGGGGGGATAAAATGGATACATATGTAATACCCTTTGTAATACTTTAAGCAATAAAAATAAATAAATAAATAAATAAATAAATAAATAAATAAATAAATAAATAAATATGCCTTGCTCTGTGAAGTTCTGCAGTGTCAAAATTATTTATATCTTTATGGTGTATCATTTTTATAATGCTCTTCTCATCCACATAGTCCAAAATGGCTCACCTTATATCTTCACTCCAGTTAGTACCTGCTTTAAAGGAAAGGGAAGAGATACCATTTTTTAAAAGACACAACCTGAAATTTGTGTACATCACTCCTGCTCCCATCTCATTAGTCAGCTAAGAGTCATACGGCCATCCCTAATTTAAAGAAAACTATGAAAGGTAGCTTTATTCTGGGTATCCACGTGTCCAGCTAAAAATCATGGGTTCTATTACTATAGAGAAAGGGGAGAGTAGATATTGCAGGATCACCAGCAGCAGTCTCTGCCACACTAATTCCCAGCTGTGGATGATGCTTGTCATTCACTCTTACTTTTTACCATGCTGATTATGTGCTTTGATCTCAGCTAGGTTTTTGCTGCTGATAAACAACTCCTTTAAGCATCTCTACATATAAAAGGCTAATATGCAAAGTGTCCCCTCAGGAGTTTGACCAGAAGTCCTGGAGTTCGATCGCTCACTATGATGTACACTGACCACCAGGGGGCGGCGCAGAATGAAGGAAGGCCCCAGCCAGCAGCCGGTAGCCGGGATGGGAGGCCCCCGCTGTCAGCCAGAAGGAAAGCCCTGGCCAGCAGCTGGAAGGCCCTGATTGTCCCTGATCACCAGCCAGGCCTAGGGACCCTACCCACGCACGAATTTAGTGCACTGGGCCTCTAGTCCCTAATAACTCTCTATGGTCTTCTCCATTGTAATTGTTCCAAGATTACTTGATTTCCTTCCAAGTATCCAACCCTACCCTGGCCTTCTTATTCTTTTCTTGCCTCTTCATTTTTGAAAAAAAAAAAAAGAAAAAGATTTCTAATATGAAATAGCTCTCATTCTTAAAACTACTTTGCATCCTGCTTTCTTTTAATTCTGTCTTTAATAAAGTCTACCCATTTTTGCCAAAGCTATACCTCTAATCATGCCCCGATTGCAACAATGAGTTATTGATTCTCAAATTTTATCTTTGATCTCTGTTTCTCTTCTTCTTGCAAACATTCTTAGATCTCACCCTATCTTAAAACACATTTCCTGGACCCAGTAATTTTTTTCAAGTTACCATCGATCATCTCCTTTTTTTTCTTTAATATCAATTTTTGAAAACACATTTCTTGCAATCAATTTCCCTAAACATATCCTATGTTTATCATCCCCTTGCCCATTACCACACATTCACTTGTGGAAATTTTACCCATTCTTCAAAGCCCATCTCAAATGTCACCTTGCTTATCTCTGCAACTAAATACAAATTATTTCTCTTCTGAGCTATTACCCTTATGACCAAAGCAGCTATCATCATTAAGTGTCTGCTATCTATCACAGGCTTTACATTTATTATTCATTTAACCTTTACAACAACCCTGTGAGGTAGGTATTATTTCCTCAGTAAAATAACTTTTATTCACGCTACAAAATTAAAAAGATGTGCAAAATACAAACAACCATGATTTACCACTTAGAGAAAATTACTATAATATTCTGATGTTTCTTTTAGTTTCTAAAAGTCCATTATAATTTATTCCTTTTTATAACAAATATAACATATGATCATTATAATATGTATAAAATGAAATATATAAGCAATAAATAATAATCATCTCCCAACTCCTCTTTATGTGCACTCCCCTGAGATAACCAATGTACTCAGTCCAGTATGTGCTTTTCCACACCCTTCACTTAGAAACATGGGTTAATGCTACACACATTACACTTTAAATTGTATTTGCACTTAATAAAGTATCTTGGACATGTTTCTGGGTCAAGATATAGAGATACAATGCATTATGTTTACTAAAATTACAATATCTGTGGTTTGGACATACCAAAATATATCCCTCTATTGATGGTTTATTCAGATCACTTCCAATTTTTGTACTATTAAAAATCAGGCTTGAGATATATATATATATATATATATATATATATATATATATATATATATATATATATATATATATATATAGTGGTACTCTTTCTCTATACTAGGAATAGCAAGTCAGTAATTTTCAAGTTAGCTGAGTTCCAATCATAATCTGAATGTGGTTTTTCTTGGGAGTGAATTAAGTGAGTTTTAAAATTCACATAGAAAAGTGTCTGGAAAAAAAACACAGTTTCCTTATCTGTAAACTGAGGGTAATAAGGAGAAATGATATTCTGATCTCATCAGGCTATTGGGAAAATAGCCTGGGCCCTTAGTCCTATCTAATAACATCCTAATATGCAAATAGACTGAACAGCAGAACAACTGAATAACCAAACAATTGGTTGCTATGACGTGCACACCAGGGGGCGCACCCGGAACATGGCAGGCATTGGCAGCAGGCAGCAGAGTGGGGAACATGGCCAGCATTGGCTGCAGCAGGATGGTGGAGCAGGTGAGCGGGGTCACGTGCTGGTCACTGACATGGGGTGAGCCTCTGGTGGTTACTGAAAATTCTTTGCTCCCATGAGCCACGGTCCCACCGGGTGCTCACACCTGCTGCTGGAGCTGGAGCTGCCACTTGCACCCACTGCTGGTGCCCGGTGCCATCCCCAATCGCCCCTCAGGGCTTCTCCACCTTCCCTGCTCCTGAGGGGTGATTGGGGCCAGCAGCCGCCGCTCACACCCACTGCCAGCGATGGCCCCACTTGCACCTGCTGCCAACGCTGGTCCCGCTTACACCCGCAGCCGGTGCCCAGAACTGGTCCTGATTGCTCGGCGCCATCAGTGGATGCAAGTGACAGCTGCTGGCCCCAATCTCCCCTCAGGGCTTCTCCACCTCCCCCTACTCCTGAGAGGTGCTTGGGACCAGCAGCTGCTGCTTGCACCCGCTGCTGGTGATGGCCCCACTCACTCGCTGCCAGAGCCAGCCCCAATCACACCCACAGCCAGCACCAGAGCCACTGCTTGCACCTGTCCAAATTGTTTGGCACCGTCAGTGGGTGTGAGCAGTGGCTGCTGGCACCGATTGCCCCTGAGGGCTTCTCCACCTCTCCCTGCTCCTGAGGGGTGATAGGGGCAGCAGCCGCCACTCACACCCACTGATGGCCCCGGCCCTGCTCGCACCCACTGCTGGCACCAGCCCCAATCACTCTGCATCATCTGTGGGTGTGAGCAGGGCCACGGTGGTGGGGAACAAGGCTGCTGCCAGACAGGGGACCAGGGGCCATCATGGGAGGGGCTGGGCAGGGTATGGAGGATTGGCCGAGACCCACCCCTGTGCCCACCACAGCCTTGCGGCCCACAGTTCCTTTCAAGGTACACTGGGCCCCTAGTCCTATGTAATAAAAGTCTAATATGCAAATTGACCAAACAGCAGAATTACTGGTCACTATGATGTGCACTGACCACCAGGGGGCAGACACTCAATGCAGGATCTGCCCCCTAGTGGTCAGTACGCTCCCACAGGGGTAGCATCGCTCAGCCAGAAGCCATACTCATGGCTGGTGAGCGCAGCGTTGGTGACGGGAGCCTCTCCACCTCCACTGCAGGCAGGCAGGTAAAGAGTGAGGGGTCCCAGACTGCAAGAGCCCCAGACTGTGAGAGGTATGTCTGACTGCTAGCTTAGGCCCAATCCCCAGGGTACCAGGCCTAAGCTGGCAGGCAGACATCCCCTGAGGGGTCTTGGACTATGAGAGAAAACAGGCTGGGCTGAGGGACCCCCCCCCCCCAGTGCATGAATCTCATGCACCAGACCTCTAGTATTATAATAATGCAGTATCATTTACTGATGGCTTTCTTTCTGACCATAATAAAGTATATGAAATAGCCACTTCTTCCTAAGAGCTTTCAGCAAATTTATTTTATTTCTTACCTCATCTTGGGTCTTTGCCTGCTTTGTCTGTATATCCTGATCCATGCTGGTCTAAAGTAGAGCTATTTTAGGACAGTGATACTAGTATGAAAATATGATTTTATAAAATATTTTAACCTAAAAAGATGATAGGGCCCTGGAAGCAAGAAAAAAAAATAGGATCAAGTTATTTAGAATTGAGAGATACAGAAAACATTCTACATATATATTCAATAAATTGCTGTTGAATTGTATTAATCTGGAATAACAAATTTAGTCAAATGGCAAATTGAGATGTCTACATAACGCATAACTTATTTATTTATTTTAAATGTTTTTATTTTAAATTTGTTGACATATTATCACTACATGACCAACTTTTTTGGTTTAATAGTGTCCTTAAAAATTTCTCCATATATCTGAATTAATTCAAACCCTGAAAATTTTTCACTTTACAATAATCTTGAAATGGTATGTTCATTCCAGTTTCCATTGAAATCATGTATTTTTATGCTAAAAATGTTTCTAAAATATCTGCAATTGATATGTTTCTACAGAAAGCATATACAATCTACACTAATAAAAGAGAAACATGGTAATTGGCGTACGACCGCTACTCTTCCCATTGGCTAATCCCCCTGTCACTCACAGAGTAGGGCCGAGATATGCAAATTAACTGGCAGCCAAGATGGCTGCAGGCAGCCAGGCAGCTGATGCGAACAGGGAGGCTTGCTTGCTTCAGTGACGGAGGACTCCAACGTTCCCCGCCTGACTTGCCGGCCTCTCAGCTGCAACTCTAAGCAACTATGTTGCGAATATAGAAGCTAAAAAAACCCCCAAAACCTGCTTTACTCAGCGGGGCTTCAGCCAGCTGGACCAAAACATTGTATCAAATACAGATGGTAAACAAAGGCCAGAAACCTGTTTTCAGCAGCCGAGGCCTCAGAGCTAAAGCTGGCCAGAAAAAAAAAAAGAAGAAGAAGAAAATAAGGAGCGGTTGGGAGCTTCAGTCCCAGCCTGAAAACAGCCCTCAGCCCCTCAGCCAGACTGGCCAGGCACCCCAGTGGGGACCCCCACCCTGAAGGGTGTGTGACCAGCTGCAAACAGCCATCATCCCCTCACCCAGACTGGCCAAGCACCCCAGTGGGGACCCCCACCCTGAAGGGTGTGTGACCAGCTGCAAACAGCCATCATCCCCTCACCCAGGCTGGCCAGGCACCCCAGTGGGGACCCCCACCCTGATCCAGGACACCCTTCAGGGCAAACCAGCCAGCCCCACCCATGCACCAGGCCTCTATTCTATATAGTAAAAGGGTAATATGCTTCCCAGCACCGGGATCAGCAGAGCCGCGAGGCCTCCTGGCACCGGGATAAGTGTGACAGGGGGCAGCGTCCAAACCCCCTGATCGCCCTGCAGCTCTGTGTGTGACAGGGGGCGGGGCCACAACCTCCCTATCCGCCCTGCTCTGTTTGTGACAGGGGAAGGTGCCCCAACCCCCCCGCCCCCACAGGCCCTGCTCTGTGGGTGACGGGGTAGAGCCATAACCTCCCCATTGGCCCTGCCCTGAGTATGAGAGTGGCGGCTCCCCAACCACCTGATCGGCCCTGCTCTGTGGGTGTTAGAGGGCAGTGCCCCAACCCCCTCCCCCCCACGGGCCCTGCTCTGTGTGTGATGGGGTAGAGCCATAACCTCCCCATCTGCCCTGCCCTGAGTGTGACAGTGGCGGCGCCCCAACCCCCTGATCCGCCCTGCCCTGAGTGTGACAGGGGGTGGTGCCCCAACTCCCATATCGGCCCTACTCTGTGAGTGACAGGGGGGAGCTCCCCAACCCCCTGATTGACCCTGCTCTGTGCATGACAGGGTACGGAGCCCCAACCCCCCTAATTGGCCCTGCTCTGTGCGTGACAGGGGGTGGCGCCACAACCTCCCCATCGACCCTACCTTGAGTGTGACAGGGGGCGGTGCCCCAACCCCCCAATCGGCCCTGCTCTGAGCCCGACCAGGGGCTGCACCTAGGGATTGGGCCTGCCCTCTGCCACCCAGGAGCAGGCCTAAGCCAGCAGGTCCTTATCTCCCAAGGGGTCCCAGACTGCGAGAGGGCACAGGCCGGTCTGAGGGATCCCCCCTTCCCCTGAGTGCACAAATTTTGTTCACCAGGCCTCTAGTATAAAATAAAACATTCTTGAATAACTTTTACTTCAAAAGTAATCAAATACATAAATTTTTTAATGCATACCATGACATAATTAAAGTTTCTACTTTGACATCAAAAAAAGTTCAAATCTACCAAAAATACCTAAACTTTCATATATTTACATTGGAAGTTATTCTGCGCAGTCTTACTTAACAGGTATCCTGTAAAATATGAGAGTTATCTCCTGATTTGTTCAAACTGATACCTACACCTGAATATCAATTACAGTGATGGTTCCTAAGGAGACAGCTTTTCTAAAGCTGTCAAATAAAGAATGAACTATTTTATGCATTTTGGTATGGATTTAAATAGGCATATAGAGTGTAGTTTCGTGTCTTTCAACACATGTCCCTGCCATTCTCAAGCTAATTAAAGTAGTGCCCTGCCTTTTGGAAGGATACAGGATAGTGGTTAGACAAAAGTGAAAGAAAGTGAAATCCTAAACTCACCATTTTTGAGTTGAGTCCCATGATCCTAGCTGGGAGATCAGAAATAGGGATTCTTAATACTGAAAATAGAGATAATTCATTCTGAGAAACTAAAATTTAACTAGTGTAGTATTTGTGTGCTGTCCAAGGATTCATTGAGGAGTCCAGCAAGTTACACTTTTTAGAATTACTCCAATTTCCAGAGTTGGAGATGTAAGGGCCAAAGTTTTTTTGATTGGCATAGGATCTTATTATTTCATGATACAATGACATAATGCTAAAAAGGTGAATTACTTCTGATGCCCTTGGGGTGTGTCAACATTAGAGTTTGTAAATCCTTACCATCAAATAACATGAAGCTAATGGATAGCTTTGAAAACCTTGTGGTACACATGGCAATGTCTTGTTAGTTCACACTGCTAGATTCCAGAATGATCTATAAGACTCTAAAGCTACCCAAGATCATTAGGGCTCTGAACAATTTGAGAACTTGGAGACCTATTCTAAAAAAGCCCTTAAGTAACCCAAGATCCTGAAGAAATGCCAAAAATGTCTGCTCATATTTTTTTCAAATATTAGGAACCTCAGTGCTCTCATCTTAAAACAAACAACATGATATTTTATGATCCCTTTCTGTGCTAATATCATCATGACTATATGACCTTACACTCATAATTATTACATTATGCTGTAATAACTAATAACTCTATAACCCACCCATCATTTCAAAAAAAAGGGAACAACAAAACCCAAGGCCTCTTCTGAGACAATTATTAGCCTTGCCGAGAGACCTTCCTCCTCACACCATGCAGGCCACTGGTAGAATTCTTCACCAGCCATAAAGACAAGCAACCGAAATGTATATTTTTATTTTTATCATCAAAGCATATTAAAAAAGACTATAAATTAATTGAATTCTAGCAGCTAGAAATAAAACAATGCTCTAAAGCATCATATTTGAAAAAAGATAATAAAACATGTATTTTTAAAGTTTTAATCTTTCTTGCCATGGACAGGTGTCTCAGCTGGTTGGCGCATTGCCCTGTACAGAAAAAGGTTGTGGGTTCGATCCCTGATCAGGGCGCCTATGGGAGGCAACCAATCAATGTTTCTTTCTGATATTGATGTTTCTTTTTTTCTCTTTCTGAATATCAATAAAAATATATCCTCAGGTAAGGATTAAAACATTTTTAAAGTTTTAATCTCTTTTGTCTACTTGACTAGGTATAGAATTTATTTTTTGAGATCTATAACAAAATTTATTTTATGTAGATTAGAAATACAGGTATTCAAGTCATTATACATTTTGCAAGGCATTAAAATCATTAACTATATTGAAGAAGACAAGGAATTGAGGTGTTGGAATAGAAGGAACTACATACATTCATGCAAGCAAACAAGAAAGCAGCTACCATAGACCAACTGTAATCACAGCCATCAATTAAGATATAAGAAAAAATAAGTAAAATTAAGGTTACCTTTACCAGACTCACAGTGAGTTATTATTTTTAATTGATATGGGTATTTATGTTTAGTATATAAACACATATCCATATCAATTAACTGTTAAGTAAATTGAGTTTTTTCTTTTTATTGAATTTATTGGGGTGACACTGGTTAACAAAATATAAAGGTTTCAGGTGCACAATCTACAACACATTATTTGTACATTGAATTTCTAGACAACCTCTTTCATATATTCCTCCAGCCTTTGCTATACAAAAGATTTGAAAAGGAAGTCCTTTAGATAGGAGAGATCATATTTAAGGACTAGAGGCCCGGTACACAACTCTGCACCGGTGGGGTCTCTCGGCCTGGCCTGCAGGGATTGGTCCAAAACCATCTCTCCAACATCCCCTGAGGAGTCCCAGATTCTGAGAGGGAGCAGGCAAGGCTGAGGGACCCCACTGGTGTACAATCGAGCTGGGGAGGGACCATGGGAAGGCTCCAGGGCATGTCCAAGCCATCTTGCCCAGTCCCTATTGGCTGGACCTCAGCAGCAAGCTAACCTAACAGTGGGAGCAACTTCCCCCTGGTGGTCAGTGTACATTATAGCGACTGGTCAAATGGTTGAATGAATGGTCAGACACTTAACACATTAGGCTTTTATTATCCTACTAGTGGCCCTGCGCTCAAATCTGTGTGTAAGTAGCTCACTGCCGCTTGCCTCAGCTGGCCTCCATGCCCACCACCACTCTTAGCTCTTCACTGCAAGTAGCTCACTGCCCCACCCTCCTGTAGCTCTCCACCGCTTGTAGCTCGCTGCCCCACCCTCCCGCTGATCGGTTGTTATGTGACAGCGTCCCAACCAATTTGCATGTTACCCTATCATAAGTATGGATATAATAAAGAGGTGATATGCAAATTAACCTCACACCCTCACAAGATGGCTGCCTTCAACCAGGCCAGCAGGGGGGTTAGTGAGGGATGACCAAACCACTGAACAGAAGGCCGGCAGGGGGAAGCAGTTAGGAGTGACCAGGATGGCAGGGAGGGGACAGTTGGGGATCGACCAGGCCAGCACACAGAGGCAGGGAGGGGCGATCAGGCCTGCAGGGAGGCAGTTAGAGACAACCAGGTAGGCAGGCAGGTGAGTGATTAGAAGCCAGCAGTCCAGGATTGTGAGAGGGATTTAGGTTTCTTAGAGGAGAAGGGGATCAATGGGGGGGGGGGGGAGGGATATCTGTAATGCTTTCAACAATAAAGATAAAATTTTAAAAGGCTATATAAAATATACCATTTTGTGTATATGTTCATGTTTCTGATTCTTCCACTCTTCTAAAAAGCATTTTTTCATTATTTCAATATTTCTGAAAATTTTATGTCTAAATTAAGGCATTATCTCAGAAAGTATTAAACACCCCGTTTAGCAATTGTTAGTGTTTATAGTAAACAATGGGTTATTTATTTAGCACTTCTGATTTGTAGATGTTTCTAGCAGTTACTTAAAACAAGGAGATCTGAGGGAAGGGAATTGGATCAGTTAATGCAGAGGTCTCAGTCTTCTCTGGTATTGAAAGTAGTCATTGGGCCCTAACTGGTTTGGCTCAATGGATAGAGCATCGGCCTGCGGACTCAAGGGTCCCATGTTCGATTCTGGTCAAGGGCATATACACAGTAGGGAGTGTGCAGGAGGCAGCTGATCGATGTTTCTCTCTCATCGATGTTTCTAACTCTCTATCCCTCTTCCTTCCACTCTGTAAAAAATCAATAAAATATATTTTAAAAAAAGAAAGTAGTCCTTGGAATGGCCAATAAAATTATTCACTAGTGTTAGTTAGATAGTGATGTTGGCAATTACCTACAGAGCTTTACATGTTTATCCTCAAATGTTTCGAATGTTTAGCTGGGTGAGAAGCAGTAATTGTAGAAGCAAATGCACTGTATTCCATTGGCAACCCCTTGAGACCATGATGCCACTCTCTAGTGCAGTGATGGTGAACCTATGACACGTGTGTCAGAGGTGACATGTGAACTCATTTTTATGGTTGATTTTTCTTTGTTAAATGGCATTGAAATATATAAAATAAATATCAAAAATATGTCTTTGTTTTACTATGGTTGCAAGTATCAAAAAATTTCTATATGTGACATGGCACCAGAGTTAAGTTAGGGTTTTGAAAATGCTGACACGCTGAGCTCAAAAGGTTTGCCATCACTGCTCTAGTGGTAATGTTCTTGAAGAACTGTGCTCTTTTAAAAAATATATATATAGAAATTGGCTATAAAATTTATTTTTAGATGAGAAATAAGAAACAAGAGATAAATAAACATCAAATCACTCCCTCCCTACTGAATATAAGAAAAGATTGGGTTATATTTGGAAAGCATTTATACTTGAAACAAGGAAAAATTATTTTGAACTCTGTTTAGATATGTATGTTTGTACACACACACACGCGCACACACACACACACACACATGCAAAGACTATTGAATAAATGGAAATTAATCAAAATGTCAAATGTTAGCAGTGGCTGTTTTGTGTAATATAATCCAGAAAACTTTCATACTAGCAAACTGTTAAGGTAAAAGATCTGAAAATCCTCATTTTGTACAGTAAACCTGTTAGCTTATTTGCTGTAGCTCGTTTCTAAGAGAATTTGAAAACCCTAAACTTCTCCATAGATAGGCTTATGACCATCTACCAAAATCCTCCCAAAATGGAGACAAGAATGACTGTTCCCATGACCATGAGATTGGAGTTGGAAGTGTGGGGGAGGAAGAGGGTTAAAAAATGAGGAGGGAGAGAAACCAAAGGGAAAGGGAATTCCAGGTGCCCATATGAGGTGAATCTAAATGAATTGAAGGCAACACAAACATTGTTTTGTACCTTTCTCTGAACTTTGAGTCTATTCATCATCTGCTCATGAACAGGACTATCCTCCAGATGTTGTAAGATATAAAGGAGGTTTATACTCATTTAAGTTATGGACAGTACCCACATACTCTCTCTTCACTGTGAGAGTTAAACCTGAAGCCTGGTAAATAGGTGATGTTTCTCTCTCACATTGATATTCTCTCTCTCTCTCTCTCCCCTCCCCAAACCCCTTCCTCTCTCTTGGGTGCAGATTTAAAAAATATAGTTATATAGTTGCTGGTCACATATTAAGCCTTATTGCACACTGATGATGATTTATGGTCTTAAAACAGTCACCCTTTGGACCTAGTTGACCATTATGTCTTGAGTCATGAGGGCAGTGCCCTACCAACTTGACACAGCCACAGGAGCTTCCTGGCTAAAATTAAAATGCCACTTTTATGATAAAGCCACACCTGGACCATCTGACATTTTTCTTTGTAGGAGGAAATGGTTTGTTCTTGTCTGGTGTCTTACCAAAACTATGGTGTTAGAGGTGGTTATTCCTCTCTGAAGCCATCAGCCTCTTGCAGGAATGGGACATACTGACTTTTATTGACTCCTGAGCTGTGCTAATGGGTTGGTCACCTATAAAAAGAGCATTACAAATATATAGCCTTATAACATCTTATACACAGTAAAAAAAATGATGCATATTTCAACTCACATTCTGACAAAATACAAAATTCTAGGATCTTGAACAAAAGACTCAATAACATTTCCACGTTGGAAACAGAGACCAAATCTAGAGCAAAGGTGAATACCATTAAACAAGATCTTCTAATTACAAATACCAAAGAGGCTTGACCTTTATTATTGATATTCCAATAATGTTGACTTGACTACTGCAAGATTCATCTGCAATATAAAATGCATAATTAGCCTAGCCAGTGTGGCTCAGTGGATCGGCATCGACCCAGTAACCAAGAGGTCACTGGCTCAATTCCTAGTCAGGGCACATGCCCACATTGCAGGTTGCATACCCAGTAGGGGGCGTGCAGAAAGCAGCTGATTCATGATATTTCTGTCTCATAGATATTTCTATCACTATCCCTCCCCCTTCCTCTCTCCCTAAAAATCAATAAAAACATATTTTTCAAAACTTTAAAAAAAGCATAGTAACCAATATTAATGGTCATTTCTAACAAAAGTTAAGAATTAAAATGGGCACATCACACAGTGCTTTCCAATCGAATATTTTCCAAAATGCTCCTGATTGTGTAGATATTAAATGTAATCCCCAAATAATATCTATGCCTATTTGTGGCCTTCTGTGTCCTCAGGTCTTCAAACCTATGCCATTGTACCATTTGACTAACTATTTTCTGTTTGACTCTGCTTACTTTGAGTTATCGATTGGACCTCAGACACTACACCCATGGTGGAGGAGGGGGAGGAAATCCCACCAAATTCTGCAGTATTCAGTTGGACATCTTTGGGACTATTGCTATTTAACATTATTTGTTTTACTGAATATTTTGCGGGGGGGGGGAGGGTTATAACTTCCTAGAATCTAAAATAATTTTTAACAATGTAAATGCTGTTTAAATTCTTCAATTAACAATTTTTTAAATTTCAAATGATGTTGCACTTTAAAACAAAAAAAACCCAAAAGTTGACAGACTTTTCCTATATAAATTCTCTAAGTTTATTTTTAGGTATTAATATTATTAACAAAGTTGTTTTAAAATACTAAGAATGACCATAGGTTTTATATCTACAATGTGCTATACCTGCCACTGTCAAAATGATGGCCCATTGTGCATCCACACCATTATCACATGGCAGTCATTTCTACTTGTGACATTCTGACTAATAAGGTTTTATATCTAAAATTTATAAATTTAGCTCAAAATTATTATATTCCAAATTTGAGCAAGATTACTCTCACGTCCCTCATGACCTCAGCCCAGCTTCCAGATTCATCCCTGATTATGACTGCAATGCAACTTGCAGATCCATCTCAATAACTGGATTTAATTGCAAGGGCAACTCCCATGTCACCATCCCCTGAATTGGTCCCCCACAGGTATTACCCCTCTCTCCCTTCACCTGCTTACCTCTAATAATTTTGCCATTCCTTAAACCTCTCCAAAAGTAGATCTTAAAGTTTTCTTTTGTATTAGACCATTAAGGCTGCTATAACAAAATACCATGAATTGGGTGGCATATAAATAAAAATATTGATTTATTTATTATAGTGCAGGAGGCTGGGAAGTCCACGATCACGGTGCCTGCAGACTCAGTGTCTGGTGAGAGCCTTCTTTTACATTTACAGACATCTTCTCATGAATAAAGGGGTGAAGGATCTCGCAGGGACATAATCTTATTCTTGTGGGCTCCTCCCTCATGACATAACCACCTCTCACAGGCCCAACTCCTACCACATTGTTTCATCATATGAATTTGCGGGGAGTGCACATATATTCAGTCCATATCACCCCCTTTCCTCCTCCATTTCCTCTTGCACTCCAAGTTGTTGAAATTTCCATTGAACCCCCCCCCCACATTGTCCATCCCTTCTTTAATTACTGACTATCCTGTCAACCTTTATAGAAACTTTTATTAAAGATATTTTTGTTCACTCAATTACCTTATAATGATCAATTATCACCAAGTTATATGCCAACTCTTCTTTAAAATACTATAACCCCAATAAAATATGGTCTCAGATTATAACCACATAAACATTTTGTAAATCCATTAATTCTAATATTATCCATGAATCACAAAATTAAACTTAAAGCTCCAACAGGATTATAACTTTACTGTCCCTCTCTTCTCCAAAGGGTACCTCTTCCCAGTATAACTTATACAATCTACCAATAATATCTGGGCTCCTGAGGGGTTGCCAAGACACCCTGCACCTACATAGTAACTCATCATAAAATAATATAAGCTCCTTTAAAATTTTTACCTAAATTACTTTGAAAAATAGAACATAAAAATTTTTCCATCTTAACCATTTTTAAGTGTACAGTTCAGTTGTCTTAAGTATAGTCATGTTGTTATAAAACAAATCTTCACAACTTTTTCATCTTGAAAAACTGAAACTTTGTACCCATAAATAATAATTTTTCATTTCCCCTTTTCCCCAGCCCACCAGTGGCTTTCTACTAATTTTCTATTTATATGAATTTGACTACTTTAGATATCTCATATATATGGAGTCATACCAATTGGTCTCTTTGTGACTGGATTATTTACTTAGCATAATGTAATCAAGGTTCATCCATGCTGTACATGTGATGAGATTTCAGTCTTTTTTTATGGCTGAATAATATATTACACTTTATTTATACATTCATATGTCCATGAGAATTTGGGTTGCTTTCATCTCTTGACTATTATAAATAATGCTTCAATGGGTGTGCAAATATATCTTTGAGATATTGTTTTTAATTATTTAAATAAGTAAATACCCATACATAGGATTGCTGAATTATAAAGTAGTTCTATTTTTATTATTATTTTTTAATCTCAATTCTATTTTCATAGCAGCTGCACCATTTTACATTACCATCAACAGTTCACAAGGGTGCCAATTTCTCCACATTCTTGGCAACACTTGGCTATTTACTGTTTGTTTATTTTTGATAGTGGCCATTCTAACAAGGTGATATATCATTGTGGCTTTGGTTTGCATTTTTCTAATGATTAGTGATTTTGGACATTCTTTCAAATTTTATTGGCTATTTATGTCTTCTTTGGAGAAATGTGTATTTAGCTCTTTCCCCCATATTTTAATGCCATTATTTAATTATTTGGTTTTTTTCTTTATTAATTAAGGTATTACATATGTGTCCTTATCTCCCCATTGCCTCCCCATCATTCACCCCACTCATGCCCTCACCCCCCTGGTGTCTGTGGTCCATTGGTTATGCTTATATGCATGCATACAAGTCCTTTGGTTGCTACATGAGTTCTTTATATATTCTAGATATTAAGCCCTGTCAACATAAGAAACATTCAAACCTGTGAAGGATTTTTGTGAGTTTGTTTGAGTCAAACTGTCGACAAATGCTGAGAAGCAGAATCTCAATGGATTGAGATAATACTCTGGAGAATGGCAGTTTTGCACCTTGTTTTATACATTACAATCAAGGGAGGAGATGTAAGTGGGTTACATGAACTCCATTGGTGATAGATTAAGGAGGTGGGAGAAAGCAAAGTGGGGAAACCTCTGGGATTGGTTAAAAAGTAAAATGATAGACACATACTTCTTTTACCTAGGTGGGTACAGGATAGTTAACAGTCAACAATTAACTCAATAACAATGAGGGGATTTGTGGTCTTGGCAGAGCTGTGCCTGTGCTTTGAGGAGTCTGGAGAAAAGAAAATTACTTTGACATTCCAACAATATGTTATTGTAGATGCAGAAAGACAATAGACAGGCTCAGTTAAGGTAAAGATTGACCTCTGCCAGGGAAGACACTGGTCGAGGACGTGACTACCCATCATAAACAGCTTTTTAGTTTAAAAAGTTTTAATTTCAGACCATCCTTTTTTTCATTATTGTTGAAAGTATTATATATGCCTCCTTTTTTTACCCCACTGACACCTTATAGCCCGCCCCTGGCCCCTCCCCTCCACCCCAGGCCTTCACCACCCTATTGTCAGACCAACCTTTGTGGCCACTTTAGGTCTCTGAATTTTCAAGGCGGCCACCCAGGCCTTCCTTGAGCTAATCAGGTTAGCATGTGGTCCCTTTTTGTCCACACCCCTTATCAGATATATGATTTGCAAATAGTTTCTCCCCTTCCATAGGTTGCCTTTTCACTCCGTTGTTTCTTTTGATAAGCAGTTTTTAAGTTTTTGATGTAGTACCATTAGTTTATTTTTTTCTTTTATTGCCCGTGCTTTTGATGTCATATTCAAGAAATAATTCCCAACTCCAATGTCATAAATTTTTTCCTTATGTTTTAAATGTTTAGCTCTTATGTTTAGGTTTTTATACCATTTTGAGTTAATTTTTGTCTATCATGTAAGGGAAGTGTTCAAGTTCATTCATTTGCATGTAGCTATACAGTTTTCCTAACAGCATGTGTTGAAGAGACTACTTTCTCCATTCTGCCTTGGCACCATTGTCAAAGACCATTTGGCCATATACATGGTAGTTTATTTTGGGGTTCTCTATTGGTATATGTCTGTGTTTGTGACAATACAAGATTATTTTGATTACTGTAGCTTTGTAGTGAGTTTTGAAATCAAGAAATGTGAGACCTCCAACTTACTTCTTTTTCAAAATTGTTTCTACTATGTTGGTTTCTTTGAAATTCCATATGAATTTTAGGAATTTTTTCTATTTCTGCATAAAATGTCATTGGTATTGCATACATTTATTTGTGTAATGTGATGATTAATTTTATGTGTCAACTTGACTAAGCCACAAGTTGCCCAGATATTTGGTCTCTATTAAAATCATTCTAGAAATGAGATAAAAATTAAAGTGGTCAACAATATTAGTAGAATATTTAAACAAATTTCATGGGCTCCCAGTGACCTATTTTTTTTGGTTGTACCCTTCAGCCTGAGGTGACTTGATTAGAAATTGATTTCAAAATATATTCATACTAATTATAATATGGTACTTAGTTATTGAGCTCTTAAGTAAATTTTATTAAATAAAATTTGGAACATTTTACTCATCAGATAACCATCAAGGGTAAGTTGTGATCAATTATAAAACCATAGTTTTGATGTTGACTAATGACAAATTTAGGTCCCTGTCCCACTCCTTTCACTTTGTCCCACATCTGAGCAATCTGATAAGAATGGCCACATTCCCTATGGCCCTTGACACTCCCAAAAATTTAAAACTTGGTCCCTCCACCTCAACCCCACCCTCTAACCCAAAGCCACTCATTCTTGTTTCACTGAGCTTTGAACCTGAGTCCATCTTTTGGGGGAATCTTTTTTCTAATTATTATATGAGTAATAACTTTATTTCATACCCATAAGTGTTTATAAATCATTTTTCCTGACACGTAGTTTTGGGATGAGCGGCTGTCCAGAGTCTATCAGTGATTGCTAGGCACCCAAATATAACTGACTGAATCAGACTTCCTGTGCGTTAATAGGGCTCCTTATTAGTTAACTGAGAGAGTAGTCTTACATCTTTTGGATTCTTTTTTTTAAAATATATTTTATTGATTTTTTACAGAGAGGAAGGGAGAGAGATAGAGAGTTAGAAACATCAATGAGAGAGGAACATCGATCAGCTGCCTCCTGCACATCTCCTACTGGGGATATGCCCGCAACCCAGGTACATGCCCTTGACCGGAATCGAACCTGGGACCTTTCAGTCCGCAGGCTGACGCTCTATCCACTGAGCCAAACCGGTTTCGGCAATCTTTTGGATTCTTCAGAGTGGACCATCCTTACGACAATATAATCTTTCTTTAATATTGATCATGTAGCAAGCTTAACTTTTTGTATAATTTGAATAGACTCATTCGTTACTTAGGGAAGAGAATCGAAAATAGTTAAATGAATGGAGGAAACAGAGAATCCTCATCTGACACACCAAGAACACCATCCTGTGGACCTCTTGGGAGACAGTCTTCTGGCCTTTCTTCCCAGAGGCAATAACCTAATATCACCGTGTACTATAGGAAGCATGAAAGCATTATCTATATTTCCTTGGGGATTTTCATAATATTTTAGCTTCCTGTGAGTTTGGTGGAGGATAAAAGGGGGTATCAATCCAAGAGCTTTCCTCCTGGGGCACAGGAGTGGATATGAAATCTGTATTTGGGAGTGGCATTTATTTACAGATGAAGTAATATCTAAGCCAAGTTAATGGCAATGGAGACTGAAAGCATGAGTTAAATGCTAGAGACACTACAAAGGAAGAATACTTAAAATGTGTATTCTGACTAAATGTGAGATTAAAAGCAAAATATAAGATGAACTGAGATATTGAAAGTTACTACTAGGCCAGGAGGATGTCAGAAGGATAAGTAAGCTTCAGTGGGAAGAAAAACTCATTTTTGGACTTACTAAGGTAAGGTGAGGTATCTGTGGAGTATTTACATGGAGACACTCAGCAGGTAGTTGGAAATGCTGTAGGGCCCCAAAGCAGCCTGTAGTTATGAAATGTCAATTCATATGATAGGTGTCCATGAATCTTGCCATGAAGGATTTGTTTTCTACTATGCCAGTTCTTGTCAGACCCTAACTAAGACATAGTTGTTTAAACAATGCTCCAAGGAAGAAAATGATGAAGGTTAAATTTTTTCATCCTGAACAAATATAATTTATTCTGGAAATTAATGCAAAACACGTCTCATGCAGAGCTGCAGAGAACCAGCTACTAGACTTCCATAATCATTCAGGGCCTCTATAGTAGATGTAATGTCACAATTGAATATTCTAGTTAATGCTGATGTTATTTCTTAGATTTGGTTTGCATAAGGTATAACTTCTTAGGTTTGAAGTTGCTTTGAGACATATTGCTGTCTCTCATAGGTAAAAAGATGTTGGTATCATGAGAAACAACACCTTCAAATGTTGCAGGGCTTTTTTTCCCTTATGAATTCCATCTTGCATTGTTTTACACAAAAAGTCCTGAACCAAAAAATAGAAATTTATAAAGAAAATGTTCTCAACCAGATGGCAATAATCTTTTTTGATTAAAACACACTCTCTACCACATAGCTAATTAATTCTTTGAAATTTTAATTTCATGTGAATGACACTGCACTCAACTCTAAGATTAAAAAAGGCTGGACGTTGCCAGAGCACACATCAGTGTGCATGCAACTTTCAAACCTTTCCTTTTTCATTGCTTTCTGAATAGCCTAGCAATTCTCTTCCCAGACAGAGAAAAATGTTTCCCTAGAAGTGGAACTTCCTCATCTCTATGTGGCAAAGAACTCATATTCATTTTCTCAGCTTCTCATAGCTTCAGAAGTGATAGTTATTGTTAGCTGTACTATTCTTAGAGCCAGAAATGCTATGGTTAGGGCACTTCATCAACCAAATCACATTTGTTCTGCCTTCCTATAAGTGATGTGCTACCATCCTCACCTCCTATTAGATTGCTCCAGGAAAAAGGGTTTGCTATAACCAAGTGGTTTTATACAGAATCTTTACTTGACTAGGGCTTTGGCTTGTAACAAGTCTTTCTCTTCCAGTAACATTATGTACAATACACCTGGAGCTTCAGGCAGTACCACAAAATATTCAGGTTACTCATTTATTTATTTGTGTAAAGGTTGAATTGAAAAAGATATGTAAACATTAGAAAGTAAAGTCTCTCATTTGCTTTTGTCTTCTTTCCTTCCAAGATTTTAAAACTTATCCTATATACTTTGGAGAAAACAGGAAATAGTTTAATTCAGCTCCTGTGTTCTTGCATTTTGTACATTGCTGAATATATATGTTTAATTATATTCAAAGGCATGAAAAAAAAACTATGCAGGTAGTCAAACTGAAAGTAGAATAAATATTTTGTCTATTTTTTATTTTTTAATCCTCACCCAAAAGTATGTTTTTTTATTGATTTTCAGAGAGAGAGAGAGAGAAGCATCGATGTGAGAGAGAAAGATCAGTTGGGTGCCTCCCATGTGCACCTTGACCAGAGATCAAACCCACAACCTAGGTATGTGCCCTAACTGGGAATCATACCCACAACCTTTTGGTGTATGGATGACACTCCAACCAACTGAGCAACCCAGCCAGGCTAACTCTTGTTGGTCTGTTTTGACACAAACAATCTTGCAACTACAAATTAGATATGGTACTAACTCAGTCTATGTAATGTAGTGAAAAGAAAAGTTTTTAGTGAGAAATTTCAAAGTTAATGTCTCTTCCCTCTTAGCAGGAGAGACTTATTCTTACTGAAATGTTATTAAAATGTGACAAGGTGGAAGAAAATGTTTTGACAATACAATGACTAAATCCTGAGACCTTAAGACTCTTTCAAAACATGTAACAACAATTACAGCAACAAAACACGGTTTCTCAGAGATATTTGGGAAAATGGCTGATTTTAGGGCTATGGTGGGGTAGAAACAAAATAAACATGGAACATCGTGTTATACCAAAATTATAATAACACCTAGAGGCCCAGTGCAAGAAATTTGTGCACGAGGGGGGGGCGTCCCTCAGCTCAGCCTGCACCCTCTCCAATCTGGGGCCCCTCAGGGCATGTCTGACTACCTCTTGCAATCTGGAACTGCTGGCTCCTAACTGCTTGCCTGCCTGCCTGCCTGCCTCATTGCCCCTAACCCCTCTGCCTGCTTGCCTGATCACCCCTAACCACCTCTGCCTGCCTGATCACCCCTAACTGCCTCTGCCTCACCCAGCACCTGGGACTCAGGATTCCCTCCCTCTGGCTGGCCACAGGCACCCAGGACCTGGGCCGGCTTCGCCCGGTCCGACCGCAGCCACAGGGGATCATGGGCAGACAGCTTCATCCGGGCCACAGCAACAGGTACTGGGGCCCGGGACCACAAGATGTGCAGCTTGTCCCTCTAGAGGGATACAGGTGCAGGTACAGTTGCTGGCACCTGGGACCACAGGGCGGGTGGTTTGTCCCTCTCCCAGGCTGAAGCCTGGTTGGTCCCCATTCCTCTCTCATGAGCTCATTTGTGCCTGGCTGGTCCCCATTCCTCTCTCCCCATTGTTGACTGTCTGAGCTGTTATGGCATGACGACGTGAGGGTGTGACTATCATTTGCATATTAGCTCTTTATTATATAGGATATTTTTATTTTATTGTGAGTGTGTCACTAGGATGTTTGAAAAGGCTCCCACTGGCCAAATCTGAGACAATTATGTAATTAAGTAAAACATTGATAAAAATAAGATTTCATGAGTTCAACTGAAAATAAGCAGCCCAAATATCCTGAGAAGAGTGCCCCCCTCCCAGGAGAAAGGAGCTGACCACTAAGCCATCATCAAGTTCCCTCTGACTACTGAGTCATGAGTTCAACTGAAAATAATAAGTATATAAATAAAAATTGGATAAGGACTTTCTTTTTTTTACAATATATTTTTATTGATTTCAGAGAGGAAGGGAGAGGGACACAGAAATAGAAATATCAATGATGAGAGAGAATCACCGATTGGCTGCCTCCTGCACACCCCCTACTGGGTATTGAGCCTGCAACCTATTCATGTGCCCTTGACTGGAATCAAACCCGGGACCCTTCAGTCCACAGGTTGACACTCTATCCACTGAGCCAAATTGGCTAGGGCAGGACTCTTTCTTAAAGTAGAATGTTGAGGATTAACTGGTTAATGTAGAGAGAGTATTGTAGCTGGAAAATAATTTTACAACAGTCATAGTAAAGTTTGGATTATGCAAGAATCATCGATGGATCCTTTTCACAAAGATAGCACTGAAAGTGAAGAAGGAAGCTCCTGCCCCACCCAAAGCCAAAGCCAAGGCTTTGAAGGCAAAGAAATCAATGCTGAAAGGCATTCATAGCCACAAAAAAAGGTCTTCACATTACCCGCCCTTTGAAGGCCCAAGACACTGTGGCTTCAAAAGCAGCCCAAATATCCTGAGAAGAGTGCCCCCCTCCCAGGAGAAAGGAGCTGACCGCTAAGACATCATCAAGTTCCCGCCGACTACTGAGTCAGCAATGAAGAAGATAGAAGATAGCAATACACATTTTCAGTGCGGACGCCATGGCCAACAAGTACCAGGTCAAACAGCTGTGAAGAAGCTCTGTGACATTGACATAACCAAGGTCAACACCCTACTCAGGCCTGATGGAGAGAAAAGGGCATATATTTGACTGGCGCCCAACTATGATGCTTTGGATGTTACCAACAAAATTGGGATCATCTACACTGAGTTCATTGGCTAATTCTAAATATAAAAATGTTTCACTGTAAAAAAATCATCAATGGAAGCTAGATCTTGAGAGAAATTATGATAAAGAGTAGGATGTAGGATATGTGCATGGTCTTAAAGTGATTCCCCTCAGACTGCTTAATAGTGACCGGAGAAAAATAGTAATTATATCAGGGAGAAATCAGGCAACACCTTGACTACATGATCAAAAGTAAAAAAAAAAAAAAAAAAAAAAAAAGGCTGTGCAACTTTTAGATTAAAGGAGCAT
The DNA here is from genome assembly GCF_963259705.1 of Myotis daubentonii. Taxonomy (NCBI): domain Eukaryota; kingdom Metazoa; phylum Chordata; class Mammalia; order Chiroptera; family Vespertilionidae; genus Myotis; species Myotis daubentonii. The sequence continues at coordinate 108,248,730 of NC_081861.1, forward strand.
AATAAAATATCACAACTGTATATGATATTACACATAAGACTGAATCTTCAATTAGAGAAAAGCAATGTTATAAAGGACACTTTGGGGTCAATTGGCAAAATTGGAATTTGAAATATACATTAGATAAAAGTATAGTACATATTTTTATTACCATGGTGCATATGACTTACCCTTGAATGGATCAAAATATTAAACTATCTATATGTATGCCAAAACTGGTTTGGCTCAGTGGATAGAGCGTCGGCCTGCGGACTGAAAGGTCCCAGGTTCGATTCCGGTCGAGGGCATGTACCTGGGTTGCAGGCACATCCCCAGTGGGAGATGTGCAGGAGGCAGCTGATCGATGTTTCTAACTCTCTATCTCTCTCCCTTCCTCTCTGTAAGAAAATCAATAAAATATATTTTTTAAAAAAACTATCTATATGTATATCTACCAATTTATCTATTGAGAGAGAGCATACAAACATAAAACAAAAGGGGTAAAATATTAACAATAGATAAATCTGAGTAAAGGGTATCCAGGTAGCCTTTGTATTATTTTTATTTTATTATTTTGTTTATCTTTAAGTATGAATTTATTTCCAAATAAATTTTTCAAAAAACTGGTTCATAATAAGAAAATCCAAATATAATTTCCTATTCCATTTTGATGGTTGTTTTGCCAATAATAAAGTATAAATGTGTAGAAGCCAATCAAGTCTTCAGTAGCTTGGACTATGGGCTGAGATTAAGTCCAAAAATGACTTCACACCCAAAATTGTAAAGGCTTGGTAAGCCTTGAAAGGCCTTCAAAGGAGATTGAACAAGACTAAAGAATGCTGATGGATTTTATGATATGGTTGAGAACTCAAACCTAATGTCTTAGAAATCATTACACTATATGATGCTCTTTCATTAAGTTACATAAATTATATATATAATTTATGACTAGAAAAAATATATATATGACTAGAAAATAACAAATGTGTTTGTTGTATCAGGTATATGCATCTGATAGTGGCTGGTAATCTAAAAAATAATGAAGCAAAAAATTGACATTGCTGATCACATCCCAGGTGAGAAGCAAAACTGAGAGGAAACTGTTGCAATTTCCTGTTCAAATTCTATTATTCTTTTGACAAAAACCACAGGTGATTTGTTCTATGTATTTGTTGGCATCCATTTCAATTGCATGTGAAGCCCAGCATTTCTTTGCCTTTATGTATAGGGGAGTTCTGTTGCTGCTACTGCTGCTGCTACTACTAATAGTAATAATATTTTAACATTTGATCATTTCCAGCCATAAATTCAAGTGTGCAATTTTTTTTTTTTGCTATGACTCATTTTTATGCCTCTGAGTTCTTTTGCCTACTAGCATAAAAAGTAATCTGGTTTTTACCAAACTCTTTTGATTTAGGATTTGAGCATAGTAAATTAAGTATTCATCCCACTTCCTTCTTCACTTTTTCTTGAAATGTTATAAGGTCTAGGTGTGGTAGAACTTACATTATCATGCTGTGGGAGGGTAACTGGTTCTCTGTGTATGTCTCTGTAATGCAGGCTTCCACTGAGAAGTTTGAGGGACTAGTCCTCAGGTATATTCGCTCACACATCCCTTCTCACTATTGTGATCTGAATGCTGGCGGTGCCACTTTATTTTGCTGTCAGGCCCCTTCACAGTGTATCCTTCTCTTCTCAACTGTGGGGCCCCATCATGTTCAATGGCTTCCTCTTAGGCCTTATGTGTCCCCTGTATATATGTGTTGGATGAGTAAAACATATGAACTCTCAATCTCTTTCTCTCTACCTCCAGGAGCAAAAACGCTGTGTCCTGATAAAGTTAATTTATATATTGGGACCCACCAAATAGAGGCCACCTCAGTTATTAGGACCAAGTCACAAATCTAAACCTAAGTCAGCCTGCACTTCTAGGAAACGTCTGTTAAAGGAACTTTAACATACATAAATCACAATCCTCCAACTTAGCTGTCTTACCTTGCCCTGGAAAACAGGACCTGCTAGCCCAGTGGTTCTCAACCTTCTGGCCCTTTAAATACAGTTCCTCATGTTGTGACCCAACCATAAAATTATTTTCATTGCTACTTCATAACTGCAATGTTGCTACTGTGATGAATCATAATGTAAATATCTGATATGCAGGATGGTCTTAGGCAACTCCTGTGAAAGGGTCGTTTGACCACCAAAGGGGTCACGACCCACAGGTTGAGAACCGCTGTTAGCCTTACAAGGAAATCCCCAACCTCCTTGCCAATTATGCCCTGTTTTTATGCTGCCTCTTCTAGTGCTATATAAACATGTTCTTGCCCCAAATCCCACAAGAACTGTGTTCCACTGCTTGTGAGGCACTGAATTCCCCTAATTTTTAGATTATTTTCCCTTAAATAAAAGACATCAAACTTATTACTAAATTGTTTTAGTTTTGTCATTTGACAGTCTTTGGCCAATCTGCTAAGATATTTCACAGTCATTATTACTCTAATGATCCTGTGCCATACTGTACCTGAGGCCTCTCTACAAGACTTGCAATCCTGCTGGGCTACATCTTGGAAAGCCATGATCTGATTCCTCCACTCTCCCAAATACATTTTTTCTATCTTACTCCACTCCCTCCACCAACACCCTCAGCCAGGTTTTAACAAAGAAGGGGGAGATAGGGCAGACAACCTCTTGTCCTAGACCAGTGGTCGGCAAACTCATTAGTCAACAGAGCCAAATATCAACAGTACAACGATTGAAATTTCTTTTGAGAGCCAAATTTTTTAAACTTAAACTATATAGGTAGGTACATTGTTATTAACTTAATTAGGGTACTCCTAAGCTGGCCTTTGCTAAAAACGTCCTCAATCTGATTGAGGTACTTTCGCTGAGGTCAACCCCTTCCAATTCTCCCATCCACACTCGTCTTGTATACTTGTTTCGTCTATCTCCTTTCATTCATCCTCTCTATATGTCCAAACCATCTCAACATACCTTTCTCAATCCTCAACAATACAACTTCTTTCACTTTAAAAAGTTCCCTAAAATTAACTTAATAAACTTTAAAGTTTTAAGTCTTAGTTAAACTATAGGTAAGTTGAATAAAACTTGATATCATACTTAATAGCGATATTATTTATTGATAAAATTAAATTCCTTACAATTTACCTTACAATATCCATAAAATTAAATCATGACAATGGCTGACAAACACTAATGTGAACAATGGCCTTGCATCTCCTTGGAAAGTTTGGGTAAGTCAGGTTTGTATGTTGTTTTAATTTTAGGCACGATTCCAGGTTCTCATCAATAAGACAACTTCTCAATTTACTCTTGATAAGGTTCATGCTTGAGAATGACTGTTTGCATAAATATGTAGACCTGAATAAGGAAAGAACAGCAAACGCTAGTTTTATCAGTTGATTATATGAGTCAGGAATACTATTCCAGATGTTAAAAATCAACATATCTTCCTTCTCCAGGTCTTTCAAAGCAGACCACTTGTGCTGTGAACTAAATTCACATTTTTTTCTCCAATATTTCTATATCAGCACAAAGACGTTCAAATTTAGAGCTCCACAGTTCTTTGTTTTTTAAATCCAGCAATTGCATTTCAAAGTTGCCAATGTCAATATTAAAGAGAGAAAAATTTAATTCTGTTACAGTAGCATTGAGAGGTTTTTTAACAAAGGCTAACGTAGCTTTGCTGTTTCTGAATTCCTGAAACCTGTTGAGAAAAGCTTCCCTCATATTTAAAAGTGTTGTTTTGAAATAGCAAATGTCAATATCAGAATGATTTTCTTGACAATGTTTCAACAGGCTTGGAAAGTGAATCAAAGTTTCTCTTTCAAAATCTTGAGCAAAAAGAAATAATTTGTTTTCAAATGAAATAACTTCTTCTAACATCGAAAAAACTGTGTTTTCTTTCCCCTGTAGTTTACGATTAAGCTGATTTAGATGAGACATAACCTCTACCATGAAATAAAATTTTTGGATCCACTGATCGTTCATTAGTTCTGGATAGTGAACAGCCTTCTCAAGGAGAAATGCTTTAATTTCTGTTAATAAGGAAGCGAAACGTTTCAAAACGTTTCCTCTTGATAGCCAACGTACCTTTTTATGCAGCAGAAGATCTGTGTACTCACTCTCCATTTCAACTAAAAATTCTTTAAATTGGCAATGATTAAGAGCTTTAGCTATAATGGAGTTGATAATCTTAATCACCAATTCCATAACTTTGCAAATTTCTTCTGGAAATGTCTGCACACAAAGCGCTTCTTGATGAATGATGCAATGGTAAGTAAGTATCTTGTGATTAATTTTTTTTCTTTCAAAATAACAACAAACCCGTTTCTTACGTCAGTCATACTTTTCGACCCGTCTGTTGAAATTGAGACAATTTTACCGAGTGGAATATGATGTTTTTCAATGCACTCAATTACAGCATTTGCTATATCCTCTCCACGTGTTTGACCTTTGAGTGGCAATAATCCTAAATGTTCTTCTTTAGGACCTGTAGATGAAATCAATCATACAAAAAGTGAAACTTGTGCTGTATCATTTATATCACAAGACTTGTCAACTGCTATTGATAAAGCTGAAACCAATTTAAGATCTTCGACTTGCTGGTTAGTTATATTCGAAGACATTTTGACTGTTCTATCTTTCACTGTTTTAGCAGACAATGGTAACTCTTTAATTTTTTTTAGAATATCTGCTTTGCTCTTAAAATCTTGAAATAGCTCTTCGGATGCATTTATAAAACAACTTTTTATGTATTCACCGTCTGTGTATGGTTTTCCTCTCTTAGCAATCTCTTGAAAAACCACAAAACTTACAATATTAACATTGTTGGAAGATTGCATCCAGTAATTAAATACAGAACTTGATTTTTCTTGACTCTTCTGAAGTTCCTCAACTGCTTTCTTCCTTGCACCACCGACAGGATATTTAGTACTAAATGACACGTGTTTAGTTGCAGAGTGTCTCTCCAAATTTGATTTCTTGTTATGCGCCAATGTTTCCTGACAAATAAGACAGGGTGGAAGGCCATTTAAGTTTTGAATAAACGCGAAAGTCTCGGTCCATTCAAATTTAAATTCACGGTTTTCGTCTTTTGTTTTTCTTTGCTTCTTCTTTGTAGCCATGTCAAACAGGGCACCTAAAATAATGTTTCATTTTATAATAATAAAGCCACCAACACAAAATAATTACAATTCTTAAATTGATGACAAAAAATACCTGTAGGATTTGCAGCTGGTTGGAAAAATACAGGTAACTTTATGCTTTGAGTAGGAACTTTTGTCACCCATGCCTGATTTGGGGACGCGACTAGCACTAACCACTGCACAATGAGACTGCTGACTGACTGGCTCACTCAACTCCTGCATGAATCGCGTGCGCCTCCCCCACGCTGCATGTCCCACGGCCTGCCTGAGCCGCGTCTCCCGTTGCCCCCCGTTGCCCGAACGACACCCCCCACTTCCAAACCACTTCTTCAAAATAGACTCGCCCAAGCAGAAAACCGACTTCTGCGCACGGGCCACAGTTTCAATCGCACTGTACGTGCGCGCCCGCATGTGGTATTTTGTGGAAGAGCCACACTCAAGTGGCCAAAGAGCCGCATGTGGCTTGCAAGCCACGGTTTGCCGACCACTGTCCTAGACCAATGATTAATTTGTTAAACTCCTGATATAGACTAAATGTTTGTGTTCCCCCCAAGTTCATATGTTGAAGCCCCAACTCTGAATGTGATTTTATTTGATGATAGGGCCTTGATGGAGATAATTAAGGTTAAATGAGGTCATAAGGTTGGTGCCCTGATCCAATAGAATAAGTGTCCTTATAAAAAGAGATACCAGAGAGCTCACACTCTCCCCTACCCTTGCAATTTGAGGCCATGGGAGAACAAAGCCACTGTCTACAAACCAGTAAGAGAGCCCTCACTAGAAATTAGACCATGCTGGAACTTTGATCTTACACTTTCCAGCCTCTAGAACTGTGACAAAATAAATACCGTGTGCTTAAACCACACAGTCTGTGGTATTTTATTATGGCGGCCAAATTTTCTCTTTGCTCCTCACCAATTGGCTTTGGGTCATTTTGGGTGGAAAATCTAGTTCTAACTTCATTATGTAGGCTTCCCAAATCTATACTAATACTATATGCCAGTATATCTCAAACTTGAGCCTGCATTAGAATTACTTGGAGGGCTTATTAAAACACAGCTGTCAGTGTGTTCTTTGTATCTATGAGTCTGTTTTTATTTTCTTTAGTTTGTTTATTTTGTTCATTATATTCCACATGTAAGTGAAATCATATGGTATCATCTTTTCATATGTCTGTTGGCCATCTGTATATCTTTTTTGGAGAAATATCTACTCAGGTTCTCTATTCTGTTTTTGTTAAGTTTTAAAGAGATTGGTTTTTCTTTATGTTGAGTTTGGTTTTTCTTTATGTTGAGTTGTATGTGTTCTTTATATGTTTGGAACATTAACCCCTTAACAGATATGTCATTTGCAAAAATATTCTCCCATTCAGTAGGTTGTCTTTTTGTTTTGTTGATTGTTGCAGCCACTATTGAAAACAGTATGGAGATTCTTTTAAAAATTAAAACTAGAACTATCATACACTCCAGTAATTCCACTTCTGGGTTTTATCTGAAGAAAATGAATATATATATATATATATATACATATATATATATATATCCCTATGTTTATTGCAGCATTATTTATAATAGTCAAGATATTAAAGCAACCTAGGAGTCCATTGATAGATAAATGGATAAAGAAGATGATATAGATATAGATATAGATATAGATATAGATATAGATATAGATATAGATATAGATAGATATAGATATAGATATAGATATAGATATAGATAAAGATATAGATATAGATATAGATAGATATATATACAATGGACTATTTTTTCAGCAATAAAAAGAATGAAATCTTGTCATTTGCAATAACGTAGATGAACCTAGAGGGTATTATGCCAAATGAAATAAGTCATGCAGAGAAAGACAAATATTACAGGAGTTATTTTATATGTGGAATCTAAAACAAAACAAATGAATGAACCAAACCAAACCAAAAAAAAACCCCTCACAAATACAGAGAATAGTAGAGGGGGTAGTTATTAGGGTCGCTGAAAGAGAAATGCATGAGGCCAAAGTGGTAAGGGATTATAAGTTTACTAGAGGCCCAGTGCACAAAATTCATGCATGAGGGTGTGTGTCCCTCAGCCCAGCCTGCACCCTCTCCAATCTAAAACCCCTCGAAGAATGTACAGGATTGGGCCAAAACAGGCAGTTGGACATCCCTCTCACAATCCAGGACTGCTGGCTTCCAACCGCTCACCTGCCTGCCTGCCTGATTGCCCCTAACTGCTTTTGCCTGCCAGCCTGATCACCCCCTAACCACTCCCCTGACAGCCTGATCAATGCCTAGCTGCTCCCCTGCTGGCCCGATAGCCCCTAACTACCCTCCCCTGCCAGCCTGGTTGCCCCTAATTGTCCTCCCTTGCAGGCCTGGTCCCCCCAACTGCCCTCCCTTGCAGGCCTGGGTCCCCCCTAGCTGTCCTCCCCTGCAGGCCTGATCACCCCCAACTGCCCCCCCCTTTCAGGCTTGGTTCCTCCCAACTCCCCTCCCCTGCTGGCCACCTTGTGGCAGCCATCTTGTGTCCACATGGGGGCAGCCATCTTTGATCACATGGGGGCAGCCATCTTGTGTATTGGAGTGATGGTTAATTTGCATATTACTCTTTTATTAGATAGGACTAGAGGCCCGGTGCACAAAAATTTGTGCACTCAGGGTGGGGAAGGAGGGGGTCCCTCAGCCCGGCCTGTGCCCTCTCGCAGTCTGGGACCCCTCGGGAGATAGCGACCTGCTGGCTTAGGCCTGCTCCCGGGTGGCAGAGGCAGGCCCAATCCCTAGGTGCAGCCCCTGGTCGGGCTCAGAGCAGGGCCGATTGGGGAGTTGGGGCACCGCCCCCTGTCATGCACAGAGCAGGGTGGATCAGGAGGTTGCGATGCCACCCTCAGTCATGCTCAGGGTAGGGCCGATTGGGGGGTTGGGGCACCGCCCCCTGTCACACTCAAGGCAGGGTCGATGGGGAGGTTGCGGCGCCACCCCCTGTCACACACAGAGCAGGGCCAATCAGGGGGTTGGGGTGCTCCCCCCTGTTATACACAGAGCAGAGCCCATCAGGGGGTTGAGGAGCTCCCCCCTGTCACTCACAGAGTAGGGCCGATAGGGGAGTTGGGGCACCACCCCCTGTCACCCACAGAGCAGGGCGGATCAGAGGGTTGGGGCGCAGCCCTCTATCACCCACAGAGCAGGGCTAATCAGGGGGTTGGGGCGCCACCACTCTCACACTCAGGGCAGGGCCGATGGGGAGGTTATGGCTCTACCCCATCACACACAGAGCAGGGCCCATGGGGGTTGGGGGGTTGGGGCGCCGCACCCTGTCACACACAGAGCAGGGCCCGTGTGTGTGTGTGGGGGGGTTGGGGCACCGCCCTCTATCACCCACAGAGCAGGGCCGATCAAGGGGTTGGGGTGCCGCCACTGTCACACTCAGGGCAGGGTCGATGGGGAGGTTATGGCTCTACCCCATCACACACAGAGCAGGGCCCGTGGGGGGTGGGGGGTTGGGGCACCACACCCTGTCACACACAGAGCAGGGCCGATCAGGGGGTTTGGACACTGCCCCCTGTCATGCTGATCCCAGTGCCGGGAGGCATATTACCCTTTTACTATGTAGGATAGAGGCCTGGTGCATGGGTGGGGCTAGATGGTTTGCCCTGGAGGGTGTCCTGGATCAGGGTGGGGTTCCCCACTGGGGTGCCTGGCCAGCCTGGGTGAGGGAATGATGGCTGTTTGCAGCTGGTCACACACCCTTCAGGGTGGGGGTCCCCACTGGGGTGCCTGGCCAGTCTGGGTAAGGGGCTGAGGGCTATTTTCAGGCTGGCAGGTGACTGAAGCTCCCAACCACTCCTTTTTTTCTTTTTTTTCTTTTTTATTCTGGGCCTGCTTTAGCTCTGGCTCCAACTCTGAGACCTCTGCTGCTGAAAGCAGGTATCTGGTTTGTTTGGGTTCTATAATCGAAACTCTGTATCAACTCCAGCTCTGAGATCCCAGCTCGCTGAAAGCAGGTTTCTGGGGTTTTGTTTAGCTTCTATATTTGTTACAATGTTTCAAACTGCCAGCTCAGAGGCGGCAAGGCAGGCGGGGAACGTTGGAGTCCTCCGTCACTGAAGCAAGCAAGCCTCATTCATGTTCGCTTTAAGCTGCCTGGCTGCCAGCCTCCATCTTGGCTGGCAGTTAATTTGCATATCTTGCTGATTAGCCAATGGGAAGGGTAGCGGTCGTATGCCAATTACCATGTTTCTCTTTTATTAGATAGGATTAGGTCATCTTGATACCTGATGGGCTGAGCCCCAAAATGGTACCAGCACCCAAAGACAGGGAGTCAGAAGTTTTTAAAGGACTCTAGGTGGGCTTTTTCTGGGCAGAGAATTCTATGTGCAGGTCTAGATTCTGGGAAAGTCCAGAGTGGAGAGAAAATGGTCTTAGGAAGCAGAATATGGTCCTAGCAAGTGGAATATGGTCTAAGCAAAAGGGAATGTCCATTGAGAAGTCGCTTAAAGATCAATTCCAGGGGAGGGAGTATCAACTCAATTATTTGATCAGACCTAGCAGTAGTGGGAAAAGGTGTAGGGAAATAAGAGGTACAAACTCCAGGTGTAAAATAAGTAAAACACAGAGATATAATGCAAAGCATAAGGAATATAGTAAAATATTGTAATAACTTTGTGCAGTGAGAGATGGTTATTAGACTTATCATCATGATCACATCATATGGTATGTAAATGTAGAATCATCACTGTTGTACACCTAAAACTAATATACTATTGTATGAGAGCTATACTTTCATTTTTAAAAAATTCCTTGACTTTCAAAGCTATTATCTGTTCTAAGAGTTTTTAAAAAATTATTTAGAAACTCAAATAACTTTGTTCCTTTGGGGTACTTTTGTGGCCTCATTCCTTTAGGCAAAATATGTCTCCATATATTTTGAAAAGCAACCATTCAGTAGGTGGAAGTTCTCACAGAAGCAGAAAAGTTAGCTATCTCAGAATTTGATACTGCCACAAAATTAACTACCATTTATTTAGTGTTTATACCAGGCGCCCTACTAGTAATTATTTCTATTTTCTCATTTAATTCTCACAATGAATCTCTTCAAAAGAAGTGACATTTTTGTTTTTGTTGTGGTTGTTATTCCCACTTATAGTTGGGCCAAATGAGGCTAAGAGAAGTTAAAAGTCTTGCCCAAGGTTTCATAATTGGTAAGTGGCAGAGCTAAAATTCTAACCTGAGCCTTCCTAACTACAGCTATTAACCACTGCTAAGCAGCCTTTCTGTTTTTTTAAGTATTTAAAACTTTTAATTGAAATATGTACACTCAGAAAACATAAGTATGAAGTTTTATTAGTAGTCACAAAATGAACATGCTTTTGTAACCAGTAGCCAGATTAAGAAATAGAACATTAACAGCACTCAGAAAGTTGCCTTCATGCCCTTTGGAAGTAGTTTAAGGTATTTTAAAAGAAAGTTATATCCAAAGGCAAACTAACACCTTGCACACAAAAAATAAATATTAGTTAACTATATTTTATGCATAGCAGTGCCTACACAGGGTAATGTGGTAGTTTAGGGTTAAGACTTGGATTGGAAAGCAGGCTAACTTTGTTGAGTTGGATTACCTTGTCACATTTGCATTAGAGAGTGAGAGGGTGTTATTGGAAGGACCTGGCTAATGGGCAATGCCCCAGAAGCCTTCTGAAATCCTCAAAGGGTGATAATCAATTAAAGCAGGTGGTCTTTACCACCTCAGAACTTAATCCTCCATTGGTCCAAGCCAACTCACCTGCTAAGAACAAAGTGAGAAGCTGGGAGAGTAGTTTGTTTCTGGCTTCTGGCTCTCTTGTTCCCAGGGCCAAAGGCTGCCATGGGGCATGCCATCAGGAACAGGAGTCTGAATGGAAAGTACACAGCATTCTGGCTGCTGCAGGACTCTGATCTGCTTGAAATAAAAATTATTGCATACATGCCTAAGAATTAAATGATTAGTGCCAGAATAGGTAGCTAGTTACTACTAATATAAGGAAGATAGTTAGTTGTTAATATAAGGAACAAAGCAAAAGGGAACTAAATAATCCTAATAAAATGGGAAGCCAAAGCAAATAGTAGGAAAGCATTCCATCTAAGTTTACTGGTAAACAGACTCATTCACACATTCCAGAAAACTTGGAACAGACAGGAAAATCTCCCCAAGGGTGCTAAAGGCCCTGTGCAGAGGTAGAGGAAGAAAGTCCTCTGCTGAGTACATGAGCAATAGAAACTACATAATGTGATGGAACTTTGGGACATGCACAATGAAAGTCAGGGTGACAAAATGGAGGGGCAGGACCTGGCCTGGGAACAACTGGAAAGCTAATGAGATTGGATAGAGGGCATGAAACCTTAATATAATTGGCTGGGAAGAGGACCCCATCCAGACATGAGAAATGTTAGAAATTTGGTTTGGATAGTTTAAATGATGCTTTATTCTTTACCTGGACAAAGAAGATATATGGAGGATCAACAAGACTCTAGGTTCTTAACTCACAAAAATATATTGCCATCACCTTTACTTCTCCACACCTGTGCCTTTGAAACTCTTTTCTCACAACACTGCAAAAGAACTCCTTTTCACTGGCAACATTGGTATTTGCCTTACAAGAACTCACTTCACAGAATTTCTTTGATCTTGCTTTGAAGTAACATTTACTCCCTTGCTCATTGTCCTGCACTAATACAAAACAAAACAACCCCCTAAAACACCTGAACAAGTATCCTCAAAATGCACCAGATCCAAAGAAAGTTTTGAGGAAATAGAAATAGAGGGAAGTAAGGGACTGAGCAAGTACAATACCATTTAGTCTTGCTGAGTTTGGACATTTCTTATTGTAACTTCACTTATTCACTGTCCAAAAAAAATGGGTATTAGCTTTTACATTGTTAATAATATGACTGCTAGAAATGTATGAATCCATTTTCATAAAATTTCTTTGCCATGGTGCCGGGGTCCAACCCCAGCAGGTCCAGGGGTCCCCAAAGGTGTGGACGGAGTCGGCGAAGAAGGAATGACACAGAGACAGTGTTCAGTTGATCAGCAGCCTAGCCAGGATCTCTAGCCCGGATATCCAGCCAAGTTCTGGTCTGGATCTCCAGAGAGGTTCTGCTTCAGATCTCCAGCCAGGTTCTGAGGCCATGTTCCCTCGCTAGGTTCTCCAGCCAGGTTCTGTCCAGGTTCTAGTCAGGTTCTCTTGCCAATTTCTGTAGTCAGGTTCAGTCCAGGATCTTTTGCCATGTTCTCTCCAGCGAAGTTCTTCTGTCTGTAGGTTCTGTGTAGGTTCTGTCTTCTTGGCTCTCTTCTAAGTTCTGTCTCCTGAGTTCTGTGTCTTGCTGTCTAGTTACATCTGTATTTATACCAGTTGATTCAATCCTATCAATCTCTATTACAAAGGTTAGGGCGTTTCTTATCTCCATTCCAGGGAGTAAAGATTATGTAGCTTAAGCATGATTGTTCGTAGTTAAAGTGATTAATTACCCGCCTGGCACTTAGTTGAGGGGTTTTATTCCCTCCCTAACTTCAGGGGAAAATCCCTACCTGGGGATTCAACCTTTCTTGGAGAGGTGACCTTGCTTAAAACACAGCACCAAGAAGGTGAGCAAACATATTAAGAACCATATGCCATATATGCCAGGTCCCTTGAAACAGCAAGGATAGACCGGCTCCCGGCAAATTCCCCCTTTTTTATTTTTTAAAAGCAGGCATTAAAAAGAAAAACCTCAAATGCTCTCTTATATCCATTTTAAGAGTAGGATTGGCGCTTTCCGCTATTACCTGAGTCCTGATCTATCATCCCAGGGAGAGCTTGCCAATCCTGCACTTTCCCAGGGTAGAAAGGCTGCAGTGGGGTTAAGGATAAGGCTCCTTGGGCCTACCTTCTCCCATGCCTCTACATTTACCTTTCCGGCACCTTTCCTTCCTCAGAAAAGCATGGACGTATTTCTTGTATAAAATGTTCCATCTGATTGGGAGTAACCTTAACTCCTCTGCTAGCAAGCATATGTGTTTAAAGATCAATGCGGAGTCTTTTTTCTTTAGACTCAGTATGGCACATCTTCTTAATCTAAAGATCAATACAGAGTCTTCTTTCTTTGGACTCAGTATGGCACATCTTCTCAATCTAAGTTCTGTACTATCCACCTTCTTACCCTACTTATCCTCTGTAGGGGGGTCTGCAGTACCCTGGTGGAGTCCTATCCGTCCCGAGTGTGGGGTTCTCAATGGGGGCGGGGGGCTTACCTAGGGGAATCCTGTTCCAGGGGTTCCCAAAGGTGTGGATGGAGTCGGCGAAGACTATCCACCCTCTTCCTACGGTGGAGTCCTATCTGTCCCGAGTGTGGGGCGCTTACCTAGGGGTCCCTGTTCGGGCGCCAGATGCTGGGGTCCAACCCCAGCAGGTCCAGGGGTCCCCAAAGGTGTGGACAGAGTCGGCGAAGAAGGAATGACACGGAGACAGTGTTCAGTTGATCAGCAGCCTAGCCAGGATCTCCAGCCAAGTTCTGGTCTGGATCTCCAGAGAGGTTCTGCTTAGGATCTCCAGCCAGGTTCTGTGTCCATGTTCTCTTGCTAGGTTCTCCAGCCATGTTCAGTCACCAGGTTCTAGTCAGGTTCTCTTGCCAATTTCTGTAGTCAGGTTCAGTCCAGGATCTTTTGCCATGTTCTCTCGCTAGGTTCTGTCTCTAGGTTCCGAGGCCAGTTTCTGTCCAGGATCTTTTGCCATGTTCTCTCCAGCGAAGTTCTTCTGTCTCTAGAGAACGTTCTGTGTAGGTTCTGTGTTCTGAATTCTGTCTCTTTCTGTCTTGTTACAACTGTATTTATACCAGTTGATTCAATCCTATCAATCTCTATTACAAAGGTTAGGGCGTTTCTTATCTCCATTCCAGGGAGTAAAGATTATGTAGCTTAAGCATGATTGTTCGTAGTTAAAGTGATTAATTACCCGCCTGGCACTTAGTTGAGGGGTTTTATTCCCTCCCTAACTTCAGGGGAAAATCCCTACCTGGGGATTCAACCTTTCTTGGAGAGGTGACCTTGGTTAAAACACAGCGCCAAGAAGGTGAGCAAACATATTAAGAACCGTATGCCATATATGCCAGGTCCCTTGAAACAGCAAGGATGGACCGGCTCCCGGCACCATGGAATAGTTCAGATGATAAAACTTGTCATAAAATAATTGTATTTATGCTTCACTAGATATTTCCTTCCCACAGAAGCCTTTTATTCTCATAATTCTGGTTCCTCTGTTTATAAAATGAGCTGTTTCCTTCCTTGAGCTTAATCAGGTCTTTTGATTGGGTATGAATGCCCTTGTTGTCCTTTCTCCCTTGCCAGCCTTAACACCCTTGCTCGCTTTGTCTCCTCCTTGTATAGTTTGGTCTGTTCTAAAGAGGATCCTTATAAAGGATGTCCCCTTGAGCTCTTACCATGGAATCTCAAACACTTTACTTGGAGAAATATGAGATTATTTCTTCTTCTTTGGATACTGTGAACTCAGCTGATATTTTTTTGCATCAGAGAGAACAAAAGATGAACTAGGAAAATTGTTAGACCCCCAGAGCAAGGACGATGGGCCAGGCACAGAAATTTATCAGGGCAGAAAGCCCCAGATGCTTAGAAAGGGGCAAAACTGGGAAAACAAGAATGTCACCCCCAGGGTAACCTGTCCACCCCTGGCATATCACTGGTCAGGCAGTTTAGACCCCCTGACCTTTTTCTCTCTAAAGATAACATCTAGGGCTCAGTTGTATTTCAGCTCCAGGCCCAGAAAATCAGCAAAACCAGACAAGTGGCACCTTGGTTGCCTCAGGAACAGCTACATTAACTAATGACCCCCTGCCCTGGCACCAACCAATCAGTGGAGACCACGACCCTGAAAGAGCACACCTGGAAAGCTGATGAATATTCTATTGAGACCCTCCCCTGAGACAACAGAGGACTCAGTGTGTGCCTGTGTCATTCCCCCACAGGCATGCATCCCCTAACCTCTAAGGCAGTGGTTCTCAACCTTCTGGCCCTTTAAATACAGTTCCTCATGTTGTGACCCAACCATAAAATTATTTTCGTTGCTACTTCAAAACTGTAATGTTGCTACTGTTATGAATCATAATGTAAATATCTGATATGCAGGATGGTCTTAGGCAACCCCTGTGAAAGGGTCATTCGACCGCCAAAGGGATCGCGACCCACAGGTTGAGAACCGCTGCTCTAAGGGATCCCATGAGACTTGAAACCAGAGGAGCAATGGGCAGTGGCAGCTTGTCCAGGGCTAACCCCCTGAACCTGTCTCCAAGGCCCCTTTTCTCTGACTTCTCAGTGAGCCAAAGCAGCCCAGCCTAAGCTTTCCTGATGCTTCTTCTATGCGCTTCTTTGTTTTACTGTCCTAAGTATATTTTTGCTGCCATCATGAACCCAATACCCTTTGGCTTTGGTGTTGTGTAGCCCTTCCTTTTGGATATCCCAACCCCCCAACACCTTCCCTTAAGTAAATTAAATTTTCTTTAATCACCATCTGAGATGGCTGTTTAGCCTGCCTGTGTACCACCAACTTTATCCTTTCAAATGTGTTAGCTTTGGGTTTATAGTGTCAGCTTTTCAAAGGTGTGATTGTTGTGAATTCCATGCATTCTGTGACCTCTTGTGGGAATTCCTGGCATTGGATCTATTTTATTTATTAGATTCCACATGTGAGTGATACTTGTCATTCTCTAACTGGCTTATTTTGCTTAGCACAACACTCTTCAGGTCCCTCCATGCAGTATCAGTGGGTAAGAGATCCGTCTTTTTCACTGCTGCATAATATTCCATGGTATACTAGTAAATGTACCCAGGTTTCTTTTATCCACTATCTGCTGATGGGCACTTGGGTTGTTTCCATATCTTAGCTGTTGTAAATTGTGTCATTATGAGCATAGGTGTGCATACATTCTTTCTGATTGGTGTTTCAGGTTTCTTAGGATATATTCCTAGAAGTGGGATCACTGGGGTAAATGCCAATTCCATATTTAATTTTTTGAGGAAACTCTATTCTGTTTTCCATAATAGCTGCATCAGTCTGCATTCCCACAAACAGTATACTAGGGTTCCCTTTTCTCGACCTCCTCACCAGCACTTGTCATTTGTTGAATTTTTGATGATAGCTATTCTGATAGGTGTGAGGTGACACCTCATTGTCATTTTAATTTGCATCTCTCTGATGATTAGTGACTTTGAGCATTTTTTCATATGTCTCTTGGCCAGAAGTGTCTACTATTTAGGTCCTTTGCCCATTTTTTTAAATATATTTTATTGATTTTTTACAGAGAGGAAGGGAGAGAGAGATAGTTAGAAACATCGATGAGAGAGAAACATCGATCAGCTGCCTCCTGCACATCTCCCACTGGGGATATGCCCGCAACCCAGGTACATGCCCTTGACCGGAATCGAACCTGGGACCTTTCAGTCCGCAAGCCGAAGCTCTATCCACTGAGCCAAACCGGTTTCGGCTCTTTGCCCATTTTTAATTGGATTGTTTGTCTTCTTTTATTAAGTTGTATGAATTCCTTATATATTTTGGATATTAAACTTTTATCATATGTATGTTCGCCCATGGAGTGGGATCGCTTTTCATTTTGTTGGCAGTTCTTTGGTTGTGGATAAGCTTTTTATTTTGATGTGGTCCAAGTTGTTTATTTTCTCCTTAGTTTCCATTGTCCTAGGAGATGTATACAAAATGCTAAGAGACATGTCTGAGATTTTGATGTCTACGGTTTCTTCTTGGATTTTTATGGTTTCACGACTTACATTTAAGTATTTTATCCATTTTGAGTTTATTCTTGTGTATTGTGTAAGTTGGTGGTCTAGTTTCATTTTTTTTGCATGTATCTGTCCAATTTTCCCAAAACCATTTCCTGAAGAGACTGTGTTGACTCCATTGTATGATTTTGTACCCTTGTTGAGTATTTGAGCATAATGGCTTGGGTCAATTTCTGGGATCTCTTCCATTCCACTGATCTATATGACTCTTCTTTTGCCAGTTCCAGGGTGTTTGGATTACAGTGGCATTGTAGTATAAATTAATATCTGGTATTGTGATCCCTCCAACTTTGTTCTTCTTTCTCAAGATTGCTGCAGCTATTCAGGGTCTTTTTTGGTTGCATATACATTTTTGGAGTATTTATTCTAGTTCTGTGAAAAATGCCATTGGAATTTTAATAGGGATTGCATTGAATCTGTAGATTGCTTTGGGTAGCATGGATATTTTAATAATGTTAATTTCACCAATCCATGAACACAGTATATTCTTCTACTTGTTTATATCTCCCTGTATCTCTTTTTTCAACGTCCTATAGTTTATTGAGTTCGAGACTTTCACCTCCTTGGATAAGTTTATTCCTAAGTATCTTAAATTTTTTGTTGCAATATTACATGGGATTGTTTGATTAGTTTCTCTTTCTGAGAATTTCATTATTGTTATATAAAAATGTCATCCATTTCTGTGTATTAGTTTTGTATCCTGCTACATTTATTAAATCTAGTAATTTTTTGGTGGAGTCTTTTGGGTTTTCTATGTACAATATCCTATCTTTTGCAATGATGAGAGTTTTAATCCTCTTTACAATTTGGATGCCTTTTATGTTTTATTATTGTCTGATCGCTGTGGCTAGCACTTCCAGTACTATGTTGAATAAGAGTGATACAAGCAGACATCCTTGTCTTTTTCCTGTTCTTGGAGGAAATGGTTTTAGTTTTTGCCCATTGAGTATGATGTTGGCTATAAGTTTGTCATATATGGCCTTTATCATGTTGAGATATAATCTCTCTTTTCCCACTTTGCTTATAGTTTTTATCAAAAATGGGAGTTAGATTTTTCCATATGTTTTTTTAGCACCTATGGATATGATCATGTGAATTTTGTCTTTCAATTTGTTTATGTGGTGTATCACTTTATTGATTTGCATATATTGTACCATCCTTGCATCCTTGGAATAAATCCCACTTGGACACAATGCATGATCTTTCTAATATAATCCTAGATTCAATTTGCTAGAATTTTGTTGAAAATTTTGGCATGTATGTTCATGAGGGATATTGGCCTATAATTCTCTTTCTTTATATTGTCTTATCTGGTTTTGAAATTAGGGTAATGCTGGCTTCATAGAAAGAGCTTAGAAGTGTTCCTTCCCCTTTAATTTTTTGGAATAGTCTGAGGAAGATAGATTTTATTTCTTCTTTGAATGTTTGATAAAACTCCCCTGTGAAGCCATCTGGTTCAGGGCTTTTGTTTATTGGAAGTCTTTTGATTACTGGTTCAATGTACTCCATAATTACTGGCCTATTCAGATGTTTTTTTTTTATTCCTCCTGGTTGAGTTTTTGGAAGATCGTATTTTTCTTCCTTCCATTTCTTCTAGGTTGACTAGTTTGTTGGAATATGTCCATTTCTTCTAGGTTGACTAGTTTGTTGAAATAGAGTTGCTCATAGTATTTTTTATGATTCTTTATATTTCTGTGGGGTCTGTTGTTATTTCACCTCTTTCATTTCTGACTTTGTTTATTTAGGTACTCTCTCTTTACTTCTTGGTGAGCCTGGCTAGAGGTTCATCAATCTTGTTTATCCTTTCAAAGAACCAGCTCTTGGTTTCATTAATCTTTTAGACTGTTTTTTTTTGTTATTGTTGTTGTTTGTTTGTTTGTTTGTTTGTCTCTATGTCATTTATTTCCACTCTGATCTTTATTATTTCCTTCCTTCTGCTTACTCTTGGCTTTTCTTGTTGCTCTCTTTCTAATTATTCAAGTTGCAGAATTAGATTGTTTACTTACCATTTTTTTCTTGTTTTTTTGAGGTAGGCCTGTAATGCTATGAACTTCCCTCTCAGGACTGCTTTCACGGTGTCCCAAAGATTTTATATTGTTTTGTTTTCATTGTTGTTTATTTCCAGGATGTTTTCTATTTCTTCTTTTATCTCTTTGGTAACCCACTCATTTTTATTTATTTTTTAATTTTTATTTTTTAAAATATATTTTATTGATTCTTTTACAGAGAGAAAGGGAGAGGGATATAGAGCTAGAAACATCAATGAGAGAGAAACATCGATCAGCTGCCTCCTGCACACCCCCCACTGGAGATGTGCCCGCAACCAAGGTACATGCCCTTGAACGGAATCGAACCTGGGACCTTTCAGTCCACAGGCTGACGCTCTATCCACTGAGCCAAACCGGTCAGGGTGACCCACTCATTTTTAATAATATGCTATTCCACCTCCAAGTGTTTGAATTTTTGTGACTGTTTTTATTGTAGTTGATTTCTAATTTTATGCCATTGTGATCAGAGGAGATGCTTGATATGATTTAAATCTTCTTGAATTAGAAGAGACTTTGCCTGTGTCCCAATATGCAGTCTGTCTTTGAAAATATCCCATGTGCACTTGAGAAGAATGTATATCTGTGGTTTTGGAGTAGAGTGTTCTAAAGATGTCAATTAAGTCCATCTGATCTAGTGAGTCATTTAGGATTACTGTTTCTTTGCTAATTTTTTGTCTAGAGGATTTATGCAGTGATGTTAATAGGGTACTAAAGTCTCCTACTATGATTTTATTGCTGTCAATCTCTCCTCTGATATCTTCCAGAAGTTTTTTTTATGTATTTGGGTGCTCCTGCATTGGGTGCATATATGTTTACCAGAGTTATATCCTCTTGTTGTATTGTTCCCTTTAGAATTATGAAGTGGCCTTCCTTGTCTCTTGTTATGGTCTTCACTTTGCGGTCTATTTTGTCAGATATAAGTATTGCTACCCCAACTTTTTTTTCATTTCCATTTGCCTAAAAGATGTTTTTCCATCCCTTCACTTTCAGTCTGTGTGAGTCCCTTGTTCTGAGGTGGGTCTCCTGTAGACAGCATACATATGGATCATGTTTTCTTATCCATTCAGTCACTTTATGTATTTTGATTGGAGCATTTAATACATTTACATTTAATGTTATTATTGATAGGTACTTGTTTGTAGCCATTTCTGTACTTTATGTCTGTGTTCCTTCTTCCCTTTATATTTCTTCTTTTTACAGCATTCCCTTTAGCATTTCTTGCAGTGCTGGCTTGGTAGTGATAAATTCCCTTAACTTTTTGTGTCTGCAAAGCTCCTGATTTCCCCTTCAATTTTTATTAATAGTCTTGCTGGATAGAGTATTCTTGGACTCAGCCCTTTGCTTTGCATCATTTTGTATACTTCCTTCCATTCCCTTCTAGCTTGATGTGTTTCTATTGAGAAATCATTTGATAATCTGATGGGGGATCCTTTGTAGGTAACTGTCTCTTTCTTGTAGCCTATAACATTTGTCACTGTAATTATGAAATGTCTTGGTGTGGGTCTTTTGGGGTTCATCTTGCTTGGGACTCTCTGTACTTGTGTGCCTTTTTTCTTCCCCAAGTTTTCTGTCATTATTTCTTAAAATAGTTTCTCTAATTCTTGCTGCTCTTCTTGTCTTTCTGGCACCCCTATTGTACATATGTTACTTAGTTTCCTGTTGTTCTAAAGCTCCCTTAGGTATTCCTCCTGCTTTTTAATTTTTTTTCTCTGGGTGCTGTTCAGATTGGGCTTGTTTCTCTACCTTATCTTCTCACTCTCTAATTCAGTTCTCCACTTCTTCTAGTCTACTGTTGAAACTTTCCATAGCGTTTTGATTGTACCTATATCACTTTTGGTTTCTTCCTGATTTTTGCATAGGTTTTTGATTTTCTCGCCCATCCAGTGTATGAACTGTATGACCATTACTCTGAATTCTTTTTCTGTCATATTGCATGCCTCTGTTTCGCTTATTTTTCTTTTCTTGGCAATTCCTATTTTTCTTTCCTCTGGGGATTGTTTCGTTGTCTCCCCATTCTAGTTACCACCAGAAGGTCCAAACACTGAACCTTCTTTCAGAGGCCAGAGCTGTGTGCCGTGGGAGTGTCACACCACCCAAGTGTCACTGAAGGGCTACAACACCAAGTCATGTGGTTGCCGTGTGTCAGTGGGAGCCACATGCGCCAAGAATCAGAGTCACTGGCATTCAGTGTGGCCTCATGCACACACCTAGAATCAGGGGGCCCACATGTGCAGTGCTGAGAAAGAGTCCCCACGGGCTTGCACAGAAAATCAGAGCTTCATTGTGTGCACCAGTAGTCAGAGTTCCTGTGTGCGCATGCTGAGAATCCAGTATCAGAGTCTCTGTCGCTCAGTGCGGTCTTGCGCCAAGAATCAGGGTCCCTGTGTGCCTGTGCACCAAGAATTATAATCATTGGTGCTCAATGTGCAAGCACTGAGAATCAGGGTTCCCATGCATACACAATGAGAAACAGAGTCCCCATGTGTGCACACCAAGAGTGAAGTCACTGGTGCTCAGTGCAGCCTCTTGTGTGGAGAATCAGGGTCCCTGGTCTGCTTGGGGGGCCAGGTTGCACAGTCACCTTGTGTCGGTGGGAGGCCTGGTCAGCACACGCTGTAGGAAACAGACTTCCCGGGTCCACGCACCCAGAGTCAATGTCAGGTAGCACAGCCACCCTGTTTCGGTGAGGGCCTGGTCACATGCTGTGAGAAATGGACTTCCTGTGTGCACGTGTCCAGAGTCAAAGTTTAGTTGCACAGCTGACCTGTGTCTACAGGAGGCCTGCTCATGCGGAGCAGATCTAGCAGATCCTAAGCCACTGCAGCAAGTCGGTGGGGAGGGGGATGGGCTCTGAGTCACATAAGTCTGCAGACGGGAAGTCTGGAGTCTTGGTGTCCATGGGTCTGCAGCTGTGGTAGCAGATCTTTGGCCCAAGTGGCTGTAGGGTCCAGGTTTGCATCTAAGACCAGATTGGGTGGTGATGAGGCTAGGAATCTAGTCACGAGAAGTTCTGCTTTTCAAGATGGCATGATTTCTGTGCCAGCGCTGCATGCCCCAGAGCAGGGGTCCTCAAACTACGGCCCGTGGGCCACATGCAAATACAAATATTGTATTTGTTCTCATTTTGTTTTTTACTTCAAAATAAGATATGTGCAGTGTGCATAGGAATTTGTTCATAGTTTTTTTAAAACTATAGTCCGGCCCTCCAACAGTCTGAGGGACAGTGAACTGGCCCCCTGTTTAAAAAGTTTGAGGACCCCTGACCCAGGGTGTTTTTGGTGGCATCGGGGTTTCACAGTCTAAGACTGCCCAGTCTGGCAACCCCCAAAAGTCCTGCAGGATCTCATTGTCCCTAGCTCACACACACACACACACACACACACACACACACACACACACACACCATGCCCACACACTTCTCTATCTCTCCCTCACTCTCTCACACACTCTCCCTCCCTACCTTCTTGCTGGTTGCCATCTTATTAAAAAAAAAACACCTGTTTTTCATGCCTCTGGTTCTCTTCTATTCACCAGTTTATTTTGTTCATTAGATTCCTTCTTCATTTATTTTGATTTTTAGATTCAATTGCTGACAGATATGTATTTATTGCAATTTTATTACTCATATTTTTTTTCTTCTTAAAAAAAAACAACCCTTTAGCCCTAGCCAGTTTGAATCAGGGGATAGAGCATTGACCTGTGGACTGAAGGGTCCCAGGTTCGATTCTGATCAAAGGCACATGCCCAAGTTGCGGGCTCGATATCCAGTAGGGGGCGTACAGGCAGCAGCCAATCAGTGATTCTCTCTCATCATTGATGTTTCTATATCTCTCTCCCTCTCCCTTTCCCTCTGAAGTCAATAAAATATTTTTTTAAAGTATACCCTTCAACATTTTATGAAATACTGGTTTGGTGGTGATGAACTCCTTTAGCTTTCTCTTATCTGTGAAGCTCTTTATCTGACCTTCAATTCTAAATGAGAGCTTTGCTGGGTAGAGTAATCTTGGTTGTAGATTCTTGATTTTTATCACTTGGACTATTTCTTGTCACTCCCTTCTGGCCTGCAAAGTTTATGTTGAGAAATCAGCTGACAATTGTATGGGTTGTCCCTTGTAAGTAACTAATTGCTTTCTCTTGCTGCCTTTAAAATTATCTTTGTCTTTAACCATTGGCATTTTAATTATGATGTGTCTTGGTGTGGGCCTCTTTGGGTTCCTCTTGTTTTGGACTTTGTGCTTCCTGGACTTGTAAGTCCATTTCTTTCATCATGTTGGGTAAGTTTTCTGTCATTATTTATTCAAATAGGTTTTCAATATCCTACTATCTCTCTTCTCCTCTGGCACTCCCCTCCCCCACCCCCATAATGTGAACATTGATACACTTGAATTTGTCTCAGAGGCTCCTTACACTGTCTAAGTATTTTTGGATATTTTTTGCTCTTTGGATTGGGTGTTTTTGCTTCCTCATATTCCAAATCACTGATTTGATTCTCAGAATCCTCTACTCTACTGTTGAAACCCTGTAAATTATCCTTTATTTCATTAGTTTATGCTTAATTTCTGACTGGTAATTTTCCTTGTCTTTGAAATTCTCACTAAGATCCTTGAAACTGTCACTAAGTCTCTTGAAGCTCTCATTAAGATCCTTGAGCAACCTTATAACCATTGTTTAGAACTCTGTATCTAGCAGGTTGCTTACTTCCATTTCATTTAGTTTTGTTTTTGCTTTGTTTTGGGTTTTCTTTTAGATTACTTCTGTTCTTTCATTTGTGACACGTTTCTTTATATTTGCATTTTGGCTGCTTCCTTGTGTTTATTTCTCTGTATTAGACAGACTGCTATGTCTCCTGGAATTGGTAGAGTGGCCTTGTATAGTATGTGTACTATAAGTCCCAGTGGCTCAGCCTCTCCAGGCACCTGGACTGAGCACTCTAGGTGTGCCCTTGTGGGCTGTGTGCACGGTCTTATTATAGTTGAGACTTGATTGCTGTCACTGGAAGGAATTGATTTCCAGGCCAATTGGCTGTGAGGATAAGCTGTGACTGCAGTAGAAGAGCTGCTGTGCAGGAGATACCCCTATGGTGCAGGACTTGCTTCAGTGTGGCTTTGGTGTTCACTGAGTCTGCCCCTTGAGTGTGTTGTTAGTGGATGTGTAGACTTTTAATCTGGTATGGTCTGAAGCTGTCTACTGGGTGCACTGACTCTGGGGCCACCCAGCAGGAGCTATAGAGAGATCTGCAAATGGTTGCTATTTGTATTGAGCTTGAAAGTACCTAGGGGAGACCAAGCTGTGGATCAAGGCAGGCTAGTGCTAGTGACTGTTCTTGGGCCTCTTATTGATAGGAATGGGGAATGCTGAGGCAGCTTCTGCTTGTTTGAGAGATTTTAGCAAAGTCTGAAGCCTGATCCAGGACAAGCCATTCATATGGAAAAGCTACTGCAAACAGTTTGGGTGGGACTGCAAATTGGATGGGCCAGGGTCTCAGGGAATCACCAGGGTAGAGCAACCAGTATGATCCAAGCTGATGGAAACTCAGCTATAGCTGCCAGTCAGCTCTGCAACAGGGGAGGCCCCAGCATAGGCACAGTGACCCCTGAGAGCAACCCTGCAAAGGAGAAAGCTGACCTGAGTTCCTGTCCTGATGCTAGACAATCCAGTTCCTCCCTCAATGTCCCAGGTTCCTTTTAAGCCACTGCCACAGC
Source organism: Myotis daubentonii (assembly GCF_963259705.1). Taxonomy (NCBI): domain Eukaryota; kingdom Metazoa; phylum Chordata; class Mammalia; order Chiroptera; family Vespertilionidae; genus Myotis; species Myotis daubentonii. The sequence goes on from NC_081861.1 coordinate 108,273,437, forward strand.
GCTAGAGCTCAGAGTGATCAAGTGTGAGTAAGTCCATGTGCTGGCCCTTTAAGAGGAATGCCTGGGTCTCCAGCAGCCTCCATGCCACTCAGCCACAATTCCCAATGGTTTTTACAGCCTGAATTTACAGGGACTTCTCTTCTCAGCACTGGAACCCTGGGCTGGGGGGGGGGGTCTGTTGTGGGGCTGGGACCCTTTGCTCCTTATGGGAGGCCTCTGCAGCTGGGATATCCCTCCCAATTAAAAACACACCACAGGTCGGTCCAGCCTGTTCAGTACCTCTGCCCCTCTTACCAGTCTCGATATACTTTCTTTACTTCTCTAGTTATAGGACTTCCATTCAGCCAGATTTTAGGCAGTTCTGAATGATGGTTGTTCTGTATTTTAGTTGTAATTTTGATGTGGTTGTGGGAGGTGGTGAGTTCCGGCATTTACCTATGCTGCCATCTTGGTTCTATAGATTCAGCACAATTCCTATAAAATACCAATGGCATATTTCACAGATCTAGAACAAACATTCCAAAATGTATGTGGAACCAAAACAGACCCTGAATAGCCTCAGCAATTTTGAGAAAGAACAAAGTTGGAAGTATCACGATACTGTATATCAAATTATATGGCAAAGACACAATAATCAAAACATCCTGGGACTGGCACAAGAATAAGCATATAGATCAATGGAACAGAACAGAGACCCCAGAAATCAATCCATGATTTTATGGTCAATTAATATTTGACAAAGTATGCAAGAGCATACAATGCAGTAAAGACAGTCTCTTCAAGAAATGATCTTGGGAAAATTGGAAGGGTGTATGCAAAAAAAATGAAACTAGACAACCTTCTTAAACCATACATACACACACACACAAAATTCAAAATGTATTAAACACTTAAATGTAAAACTTGAAACCATAAAAATCCTAGAAGAAAACATAGGCAGTAATATCTCAGACATCTCTCTTAGTAATACTTTTTCTTATGTATCTCTTCAGGCAAAGGAAACACAAGAAAAAATAAGCAAATGGGACTACATGAAACTAAAAAGTTTTTGCACAGCAAAGGAAACCACTAAGAAAACGAAAAGACAACCCACTGAATAGGAGAATATATTTGTCAATGATACATCTAATAAGGGGTTAATATGCAAAATTTATAAAGAACTTATACAGCTCACCCCCCCCCCAGCACACACACACACACACACACACACACACACACACACACACACAATCCAATTTAAAAATGGGAAAAGGACCTAAATAGACATCTCTAAAGACATACAGATGGCCAATAGACAAATGAAAAGATGCTCAACAACACTAATCCACAATGAGATATCACCTCATACCTGTCAAAATAACTATCATCAATAAATCAACAAACAAGTGTTGGTGAGAATGTCGAGGGGAAAAAAGAGCTTTCATACACTGTTGTGGGAATGCAGATTGGTGCAAACACTATGGAAAGGAGTATGGAGTTACTTAAAAAATTAAAAATGAAACTGCCATATAACCCAGTGATTCGATTCCACTTTGGGGGATATATCTGAAGAAAACCGAAACACTAATTCAAAAGAATACATGTATTCCTATGTTCATTGCAGCGTTATTTACAATAGCCAAGATTTGGAAGCAGCCCAAGTGCCCATCCATAGATGTCTGGGTAAAAAATCAGTGGTACATTTACACAATGGAATACTACCTGGCTATAAAAAAGAAGGGAATCTTACCTTTAGCTACAGCATGGATGGATCTGGAAAGTATTATACCAAGTGAAATGATCAGTCAGAGAAAGACAAATACCATATGACTTCAAGTCTATGTAGAATCTAATGAACAAAATAAACTAACAAACAAAAGAGAAACAGACACATAGACACAGAACAGACTGACAGCTGTCAGATGGGAGGCGGTTTGGGGGCTGGGTGAAAAAAAGCTGAAGCGATTAAGAAACAACAACAAAAAACCTCATAGACACACACAACAGTATGGTGATTATCAGAGGGAAATGGGTGTGGGGGGACATAAAAGAGGATAAAGGGGGGATAAATGGTGATGGAAGGAGACTTAACTTGGCTGGTGAACACACAATGCAATATACAGATGATGAATTATAGAACTGTACACTTGAAACCTACATAATTTTATTAACCAATTCACCCCAATAAATTCCATTTAAAAAATATTGTGGAACATCCAGAGAATGGAAATTATTCAGTACTTAAAAAGAAATGAGCTACCAAGCTATGAAAAGACATGGAGAAAACTTAAATTAATATTATGAAGTGAAAGAAGCCAATCTGGAAAGCCTACATACTGTATAATATCAACTACATTCTGGGAAAACTGTGGAGACAGTAAAAAGATTAGCAGTGTCCAGGGTTAGGGGGAGGGCTGGTTGAATAGACATAGCACAGAGGATTTAAAGGGCATTAAAATTATTCTATATAATACTAAAATGGTTGGTGCATATCATCATACATTTGTCAAAATCCAAAGAAAGTACAGTACCAAGAGTGAACCCTATTGTAAACTATGAACTTTGTGTAATAACAATGTCAGTGTAGGTTCACTGATTTTTAACATGTGTATCCCTCACTCTCTTATGAGATTTTGATGGTAGGGGAGGTTGTTTAAGTGTGGGGTCACAGGTTACATAAAACTATAATTTTGATGCAAAAAAGTAAAATATAAAGTGAAAGAGTGCAAATAATTTTACTGAGTTAAAATTATTCATTTCCAAAAAAATTAATACATCAGGTATATTGTTACATGAGGTGATGGATAGATATAGCATATAGATTGTTTTATAGGAATTTTAAAATATTTATTCATATTTGAAATGTTTAAAATTATATATATGAGTACATATGAATAGTATGTAAATAATAACTAATACATATATATGCATATTTATATATTCACACATACTTTGTACATTGATGTTAACTGCTTTTGGCAGCTAGTGAAAGAAAATACCACTTAAACTTACCTGAATAATAAATAATTTTAGCCCTAGCTGGTTTTGCTTAGTGGATAGAGCATTGGCCTACGGTCTGAAGGGTCCTGGGTTCTATTCCAGTCAAGGACACATGCCTGGGTTGCAGGTTTGATTCCCAGTAGGGGCCATGCAGGAGGCAGCTGATCAATGATTCCCTCTCATCATTGATGTTTCTATATCTTTCTCCCTTTCCCTTCCTCTCTGAAATCAATAAAAATATATTTTTAAAAAGAATTCTAGTTGCCCATATAACTGGTGATAAAATTGTAAGTCAGGCTTCAGATTTGGCTTATGCCAATAACTTTTGCTTCATCTTCTTGAAGTAATCTTGACATTAACCAACCCCTTGTTCTCTCTTTGGTCTGGCAGCAAGATAACTGCAGCAGTTTTGGGCTCCACAACAGCATATAACAATTTGCAGAAGGTATGAAATAGCTCTTGTGCTGCAGCACTCCAATAAACTTTTAATCCACCCCCACACACAGATTACCCACTTAAATCACTTGCCCACTTCTGTCCAGTTTCCAAGATGTAGTATGAATTCATTGGCTTAAGCCATTCAGGCTCTCACACCAATAAGATTTGTGGGGTCAGATTTCTCTGAGGCACATGGAATGAGATTATTGAATGTCTGATCTAAATCAAGATTCTTGTAGGCCCAGCCAGCGTGGCTCAGTGGTTGAATGTTGACCTATGACTCAGGAGGTCACGGTTTGATTCCCATCAGGGCATATGCCTGGGTTGCAGGCTCCATCCCCAGTATGGGGCATGCAGGAGGCAGCCAATCAATGGTTCTCTCTCATCATTGATCTCTATCTCTCTCTCTCTCACTCCCTCCCTCCCGCCCTCCCTCTCTTCCTTTCTGAAATCAATAAAAATATATTTAAAAAAATAAAAAGTCTGTTAGGGTTCAGGGAGAGGGGAATGGATACTGTGAGAACTTCTACAATACACACTCTAATTTTATACTGCTATCTATTTTACAAGATCAATAATATTTAACATTTTGATGAGCAAGTACCTATAATAACTTAAATCAGGGGTCCTCAAACTTTTTAAACAGGGGGCCAGTTCACTGTCCCTCAGACCGTTGGAGGGCCGGACTATAGTTTTAAAAAAACTATGAACAAATTCCTATGCACACTGCACATATCTTATTTTGAAGTAAAAAAAAACAAAATGGGAACAAATACAATATTTGTATTTGCATGTGGCCCACGGGCCGTAGTTTGAGGACCCCTGACTTAAATGATAAAATTATATTTTACATGCTGTTCTGTCTTATGACTATGGTGAATTTCTGAATGTACCTCATTTTATTACTATTCCATATCTTCAAAAATGAAAATTCACTGAATCAAAAGAGGAATTATTTAACCAGAAATAAAACAAATTCTAAACCTTTCATAAGTGTACTCTGATTCTGAAGATGGCAGCGATATAGGCAGACACATCCCAGGTCCTCTCCCCGAGCAAATGGAGTAAGCAGCTGAAACTAATAACACCCACCCCAAATTGGCGAAACTACTCAGCTGGTGAGACAGTTTGCAGACAGGAAGGGCGGAGCTCCCCTGGAAAGGTAAAAAACCAGGGATCTGGGCAGGAAAGTTTGCCAGACCTCTGAGCCCAGAGGGTTAGAGGGAGACCGCGTGGCAGACATCCGAGACCCTTGGGACAGGCACAGCCCCTGACTGGGGAAAGGAGAGCCGCGGGATTCCTTTCGCCACTGGGGGATTTGAGAGCTGGGTTCTGTGATCACGGAGGACTGAGCCTAAAGGGGGCAGCCTGAAGAGCTGACCAGAGCATGCAGTGCCGGTAATAGAAGAGCTTGTAAGAAAGTTAGCCTTCCCCGTTTCTGCTGCCAGCGTTTGCTTGTTTCTTTTCACTGAATCCTGTTTATAAGACATTTCGGATACAGACACTCACCTGTGCTGAAGAGAGGGAGAAGGTGCGGAGGAGTGGAATCTGGGGAGAGACTGAGGAGAGAGGGGGGGCTGGGAGAGGTGGCAGCGAATTGAGTGCTGAGACACCCCTGGGCCCAGGATCGGGGCAGCCATTCTCTCTGGAGGGTGGGACTCCCCTACCTAGCCCCCAGGCAAGGAGCACAGCCACACCCAGATTCCACCCTGAACGAGATAAAGGATTACAGTAATCTGATCAATCCCTGGGAGTTAACAGGGTCTGGCCTATAGAGGGATTTTCAATCCCAGCAAACAACACAGAGCAGGGTAACGATTAAAGAAACAGCTCTGGATAGTTGACCTCCCCAAACCAGTTTTAAGTGCGATAGAGAAGCCATATAGCCTCAGAGGCCAACCCCAGAACACTGCCACCCAGAGGCTGAGCCACAAACTGACTCTTTGCTAAACACAAAATAAGGCAGTCTGGGAAACAAATACGGCCTGCTTTAAAATAAGGACTGTGGTTTACAACACAGAGGAACAGTGTATCGCAGGGAAATTCAACACTCTCCTGAATACCTGGCAGGACTAAGGCGAGCCAGACTGAAGAATAGAAGAACCGAAGGACCTTCACTACTGCAAATTTTTTTTTCTTTTTTCACCTTTTAACTAAGAAACCAATTTTTTTTCTTCTTTTTCCATCACCTGATTTTACCCTTTTAATTACTACCTTCTTATTTTTAACCAGTATTATTACTGCTACCATTTTACCATTTTTTAAAGTGCCATTTTATTTTCTCTTCATTTTATTTTGGGATTAGTGTTCTCCATTCTATTTTCATTGTTCCTTTAGCAACAATTTTCCCTACCTCAATTTTACCTCTATGCTAAAACCCTCTCCCTCACTTTTCCCCTTTTGTTGTCCTGTTTCTCTTACCCTATTCCTGCTTTAGATTTTCCCTATTCCTTCTGTTTACCTCCTGTCAAAATTTCACCCTACTTATATATCCTATTTCCAATCCACTGCTCTAAATCTTTATACACATACCCCTTATCTTTCTTCACTATCCAAAATTTTTTTTATTTATTTTTATTTTTTTCTTCTTTTATATTTCTATTGTTTTGTTGCTGTTTGCTTGATTGTTGAGTATATTGGTTTTTTGGTGTTGTTGCTTGTTTTTTGTGTATGTGTCTGTGTGTGTGTGTGTTTTAGGACTGGTTGTGAGGCTGTTTTGCTTTTTATTTTTATTTTTTTGTGCTGGTTTTTCCCCTCCCTCCACCCATCCCCCCCCGGTTATTTTTGTGCTTCTGTTTTCCCTTGCCTCTCTTGATATTATTGGTTGTTTCTAGTTTGCATTCATCTCCAGGGAGCTGTTGCTGGAATTTGTTGGGATTAGTGGTGGTTCTATAGGAGTTTTCTCCTCACATAAATAGTCTCTTCCCCTCTTCCAATTCATTCTCTCTTTTCTTTTCTTTTCTTTTCTCTCTTTTATTCCCCCCCCCTCCTTTTTCCCAATTTCATTTTTGCACTCCTTTTTTTGGTCCCTACTTTTCTTTTCTTCTCTTTTTTCTCTTTTATCTTTTTCTCTTCATTCTTCCTTATACCCTAATTCTCTTAATTCGGGTGGTCACCTTTATTTGGGGTTATTAATATCGTGAATATATTTGTGTTTAGTGCCTGGTACGTGGTGCCTTGTTGTGTTGTATTTTGTGCCTTTAAATCAACGCAGCAGATCCAAGCAACAGCAGCCTCCTGAGCACCACACCCTCTGTCTGAGGAACAGCAGCTGTACGTGAAACTTCCCCCCACCAGCCAGAAGAGCCACCACAGCTGTGAACAGCACCCACCAGAGGAGCTGCTGCCAACTGAGGAGCAGCTGCTACCGCAACAGCCCGAAGAGCAACCACAGACCAAGGAGTCACTGCCACCTAGGGAGCAGCCACTGAATGACTCAACGTCTAGATATGTCAGTGAGATCAAACATGGGTAGACAAAGAAACCCCCAAAGGAAAGAAAAAGAGGACTTGCCAGAAAAGCAGCTAAGTGATACAGAGGCATGCAACATGCCAGAAAAAGAATTCAGAATAAGGGTCCTAGAGTGCATAAACCGGACGGAGAAAAAAATCAATAACATATGCAAGAAGCTAGAAGAAACAGATGAAAAGATGAACAACTTAAGTAAGACCCAAGAAGAAATGAAGAGCGATATAGCTGCAATAAAAAACACCATTGAAAGTATCAACAGTAGACTAGGAGAAGCAGAGGACCGAATTAGTGAATTAGAAGACAAGGAAGCAAAACACACCCAAAATGTACTGCAATTGGAGAAAAAAATTAAAAGACAGGAGGAGAACCTAAGGGAGCTTTGGGACAACATGAAACGAAACAACATACGAATAATAGGGGTGCCAGAACAACAGAAAGATGAACAAGGATTAGAAAACCTATTCGAAGAAATAATATCATAAAACTTCCCTGAAGTGGGGAAGAAAGAAGTCACACAAGCCCAGCGAGTCCCAAACAAGGTGAACCCGAAAAGACTCACACCAAGACACATCATAATTACCATGCCAAATGTTCAGGACAAAGAGAGAATCTTACAGGCTGCAAGAGAGAGATGGAAAGTTACATACAAGGGATCTCCCATTAGATTATCAAATGATTTCTCAACAGAAACACATCAGGCCAGAAAAGAATGGACAGAAATTTACAAAGTGATGCAAAGCAAAGGACTGAATCCAAGAATACTCTATCCAGCAAGGCTATCATTCAAAATTGAAGGGGAAATAAGAAGCTTCACAGACAAAAAAAGGCTAAGGGAGTTTATCACCACCAAACCAGCAATGCAAGAAATGCTAAAGGGACTGGTGTAAAAAGAAGTAATAAAAAGCTCAGAAAGAAAAAAGCCACACAAAAAAAGAAATGGCTACGAACAAGTACCTTTCAATAATAACTTTAAATGTAAACGGACTAAATGCTCCAACCAAAAGACATCGAGTGGCTGAATGGATAAGAAACATGACACATACATCTGCTGTCTACAAGAGACCCACCTCATTAGAAGGGACTCACACAGACTGAAAGTGAAGGGATGGAAAAATATCTTTTAGGCAAATGGAAAGGAAAAGAAAGCTGGGGTAGCAATACTTATATCGGACAAAATAGACCTCAAAGTGAAGGCCATAATAAGAGAGAAGGAAGGCCACTTCATAATACTAAAGGGATCAATACAACAAGAAGATATAACTCTGGTAAACATATATGCACCCAATGCAGGAGCACCCAAAATCATAAAAAAAAAAAAACTCCTGGAAGATATCAAAGGAGAGATCGACAACAATACAATCATAGTAGCAGACTTTAATACACCACTGACATCACTGGGTAAGTCCTCTAGAAAAACAATCAGCAAAGAAACAGCAATCCTAAATGACTCACTAGATCAGATGGATTTAATAGACATCTTCAGAACACTTCACCCCAAAGCCACGGAATATACATTCCACTCTGTTGCTCATGGGACATATTCAAAAATAGACCATATATTGGGTCACAAGCAAAGTATCCCCAAATTCATGAAGATTGGAATCATAAAAAGCATCTTCTCAGACCACAATGGCATAATATTAGAAATAAACTACAATAAAAACAACCCCAAATACTCAAACACTTGGAAGCTGAATAGCATATTATTAAATATTGATTGGGTTAACAATGAGATCAAAGAAGAAATCAAAAACGTCCTGGAAACTAATGACAATGAAAACACAACAATCCAAAACCTATGGGACACAATGAAAGCAGTCCTGAGAGGGAAGTTTATAGCTCTACAGGCCTATCTCAACAAACAAGAAAAAATGGTAGTAAATCATCTAACTCTACAACTCAAAGAATTAGAAAGAGAGCAACAAGAAAACCCCAGAGTGAGCAGAAGGAAGGAGATAATAAAGATCACAGCAGAAATAAATGACTTAGAGGCCAAAAAAACAATACAGAAAATCAATGAAACCAAGATCTGGTTCTTTGAAAGGATAAACAAGATTGACAAACCTCTAGCCAGACTCACCAAGAAGCAAAGAGAGAGGACCCAAATAAACAAAATCAGAAATGATAGAGGCGAAATAACAACAGACCCCACAGAAATACAAATGATTGTTAAAAAATACTATGGACAGCTCTACTCCAACAAACTAGACAACCTGGAGGAAATGGACAAATTCCTAGAAAAATACAACATTCCAAAACTCAATCATGAAGAATCCAAAAATCTCAATAGGCCAATACCTATGGAAGAAATTGAAGCAGTCATCAAAAAGCTTCCAGCAAACAAAAGCCCGGGACCAGACGGCTTCACAGGGGAGTTTTACCAAACATTCAAGGAAGAACTAAAACCTATCCTCCTCAGACTAGTAGAAAAAATCCAAGAGGAAGGAACACTTCCAAGCTCATTCTATGAAGCCAGCATCACCCTAATACCAAAACCAGGTAAAGACAACAAAATGAAAGAGAATTACAGGCCAATATCCCTCATGAACTAGATGCCAAAATCCTCAACAAAATCTTAGCAAATCGGATCCAGCAGTACATCAGTGCCGGGAGCCGGTCCATCCTTGCTGTTTCAAGGGACCTGGCATATATGGCATACGGTTCTTAATATGTTTGCTCACCTTCTTGGCGCTGTGTTTTAACCAAAGTCACCTTTCCGAGAAAGGTTGAATCCCCAGGTAGGGATTTTCCCCTGAAGTTAGGGAGGGAATAAAACCCCTCAACTAAGTGCCAGGCGAGTAATTAATCCCTTTAACTACGAACAATCATGCTTAAACTACATAATCTTTTCTCCCTGGAATGGAGATAAGAAACGCCCTAACCTTTGTAATAGAGATTGATAGGATTGAATCAACTGGTATAAATACAGTTGTAACAAGACAGAAACACTCAGAACTTAGAACAGAATCAAGAAGACAGAACCTACACGGAGCCTAGAGACAGAAGAACTTTGCTGGAGAGACATGCCGGAGGATCCTGGAGAAGGACTGGCCTCAGAGCCTAGAGACAGAGCCTAGCGGGAGAACATGGCAAGGGATCCTGGACTGAACCTGACTACAGAGATTGGCAGGAGAACCTGACTGGAACCTGGACACTGAACCTGACTGGAGAACCTGGACAGAACCTGGCTGGAGAACCTATCGAGGGAACATGGCTACAGAACTTCCCTGGAGATCCAAAGCAGAACCTCTCTGGAGATCGAGACCAGAACTTGGCTGGAGATCCTGGCTGGAGATCCTGGCTAGGCTGCTGATCAACTGAACGCTGCCTCTGTGTCCTTCCTTCTTCGCCTACTCCGTCCACGCCTTTGGGGACCCCTGGACCAGCTGGGGTTGGACCCCGGCACATCAGAAAGATCATACACCATGACCAAGTAGGATTTATCCCAAGGATGCAAAGATGGTACAATATCCGCAAATCATTAAACGTGATACATCACATAAACAAATTGAAAGAAAAAAACCACATGGTCATATCAATTGATGCAGAAAAAGCATTTGAAAAAATCCAACACCCATTTTTGATAAATACTCTCAGCAAGGCGGGAGTAGAAGGATCATACCTCAACATAATAAATGCCATATATGACAGGCCCACAGCCAACATCATACTCAATGGACAAAAACTAACACCATTTCCCCTAAGAATAGGAACAAGACAGGGATGCCCACTCACACCAATCCTGCTCAACATAGTACTGGAAGTATTAGCCATGGCAATTAGGCAAGAAGAAGAAATAAAAGGCATCCAAATTGGAACAGAGGAAGTAAAACTGTCTTTATTTGCAGACGACATGATATTATACATACAAAACCCTAGAGACTCCATCAAAAAGCTACTAGACTTAATACATGAATTTGGCAATGTAGCAGGATACAAAATTAACCCCAAGAAATCTGAGGCATTTCTATACACCAATAGTGAACTTTCAGAAAGAGAGATTATAAAAACAATCCCATTCACCATCGCACCAAAAAAATTAAGATACCTAGGAATAAACTTAACTAAAGAGATAAAAGACCTCTACTCAGAAAACTACAGGACGTTGAAAAAAAGATATAGAGGAAGACATAAACAGATGGAAGAACATACCGTGTTCATGGATTGGTAGAATCAACATCATTAAAATGTCCATACTACCCAAAGCAATCTATAAATTCAACGCACTTCCCATTAAAATACCAACGGCATACTTCACAGATCTAGAATGAACTCTCCAAAAATTCATCTGGAATAAAAAAAGTCCCCGAATAGCTGCAGCAATCCTGAGAAAGAACAAAGTCGGTGGGATCTCAATAGCAGATATCAAGATGTATTACAAAGCCACTGTTCTCAAAACTGCCTGGTAGTGGCACAAGAACAGGCATATAGATCAATGGAATAGAATAGAGAGCTCAGAAATCGGCCCGAACCAATATGCTCAATTAATATTTGACAAAGGAGGCAAGAACATACAATGGAGCCAAGATAGTCTCTTCAATAAATGGTGTTGGGAAAATTGGACAGATACATGCAAGAAAATGAAACTAGATCACCAACTTACACCATACACAAAAATAAAGTCAAAATGGATAAAGGACTTAAATGTATGACAGTAAACCATAAAAATTCTAGAAGAATCCAAAGGCAACAAAATCTCAGACATATGCCGAAGCAATTTCTTCACGGATACAGCTCCTAGGGCACTTGAAACTAAAGAGAAAATGAACAAATGGGACTACATCAAAATAAAAAGCTTCTGCACAGCAAAAGAAACCATCAACAAAACAATGAGAAAACTCACTGTGTGGGAAAACATATTTGCCAATGTCATATCTGATAAGGGCCTAATCTCCAAAATTTATAGGGAACTCATACAACTTAACAAAAGGAAGATAAACAATCCAATCAAAAAATGGGCAAAGGACCTAAATAGACACCTTTCAAAAGAGGACATTCAGAAAGCCAAGAGACATATGAAAACATGCTCAAAGTCACTAATCATCCGAGAGATGCAAATCAAAACAACAATGAGGTACCATCTCACACCTGTCAGACTGGCTATCATCAACAAATCAACAAACGACAAGTGCTGGAGAGGATGTGGAGAAAAAGGAACACTTGTGCACTGCTGGTGGGAATGCAGACTGGTGCAGCCACTATGGAAGACAGTATGGAGTTTCCTTAAAAAACTGAAAATGGAACTCCCATTTGACCCTGTGATCCCACTTCTAGGAATATATCCCAAGAAACCAGAAACACCAATCAGAAAGGATATATGCACCCCTATGTTCATAGCAGCACAATTCACCATAGCTAAGATCTGGAAACAGCCTAAGTGCCCATCTATAGATGAATGGATTAGAAAACTGTTGTACATCTACACGATGGAATACTATGCTGCTCTAAAAAGGAAGGAACTCTTACCATTTGCAACGTCATGGATGGAACTGGAGAGCATTATGCTAAGTGAAATAAGCCAGTCAATGAAGGAAAAATACCACATGATCTCACTCATTCATGGATAATAGAGACCATTATAAACTTTTGAACAAATATAGATACAGAGGCAGAGCTGCCTCAAACAGATTGTCAAACTGCAGCGGGAAGGCCGGGGAGGGTTGGGGGGCAGGAGGTAGGGGCGTAAGAGATCAACTAAAGGACTTGTATGCATGCATATAAGCATAACCAATGGACATAAGACACTGGGGGATAGGGGAGGCTAGGGGACTGTCTAGGGCGGGGGGAAAAATGGACACATATGTAATACCCTTTGTAATACTTTAAGCAATAAATTAAAAAAAAGAATTAGGGATCAAAAAATATAAAAAATAAAATAAAAAAGAATAAAAAGCTTCTGCACAGCAAAAGAAACCATCAACAATACAACGAGGAAACCCACTATGTGGGAAAACATATTTGCCAATGTCATATCTGATAAAGGCCTAATCTCCAAAATTTCTAGGGAACTCATACAACTTGACAAAAGGAAGATAAACAATCCAATCAAAAAATGGGCAAAGGACCTAAATAGACACCTTTCAAAAGAGGACATTCAGAAAGCCAAGAGACATATGAAAACATGCTCAAAGTCACTAATCATCCAAGAGATGCAAATCAAAACAACAATGAGGTACCATCTCACACCGGTCAGACTGGCTATCATCAACAAATCAACAAAAGACAAGTGCTGGAGAGGATGTGGAGAAAAAGGAACACTTGTGCACTGCTGGTGGGAATGCAGACTGGTGCAGCCACTATGGAAGACAGTATGGAGTTTCCTCAAAAAACTGAAAATGGAACTCCCATTTGACCCTGTGATTCCACTTCTAGGAATATATCCCAAGAAACCAGAAACACCAATCAGAAAGGATATATGCACCCCTATGTTCATAGCAGCACAATTCACCATAGCTAAGATCTGGAAAGAGCCTAAGTGCCCATCAGTAGATGAATGGATTAGAAAACTGTGGTACATCTACACGATGGAATACTATGCTGCTCTAAAAAGGAAGGAACTCTTATCATTTGCAACGTCATGGATGGAACTGGAGACCATCATGCTAAGTGAAATAAGCCAGTCAATGAAGGAAAAATACCACATGATCTCACTCATTCATGGATAATAGAGACCATTATAAACTTTTGAACAATAATAGATACAGAGGCAGAGCTGCCTCAAACAGATTGTCAAACTGCAGCGGGAAGGCCGGGGAGGGTTGGGGGGCAGGAGGGAGGGGGGTAAGAGATCAACCAAAGGACTTGCATGCATACATATAAGCATAACCAATGGACATAAGACACTGGGGGGTAGGGGAGGCCAGCGAATTGTCAAGGGCGTGGGAAAAAATAGAACACATATGTAATACCGTTTGTAATACTGTAAGTAATAAAAAAAATGGAAAAAAATAAATAAATAAAAGTGTACTCTGCACAGGGAATTCTTGATGACTTCATGTATTATGAGAGATAATGAGAAGCCCAATTATTTCAAGTCAAGCTAAATCTTTCTACATTAAAAATGCTGAGATAAAAGTTCTTCAATTTATGGATATGTCACCTTGAACATAGGCCTCGGTCTTTGAAATATTTTAAGCGAAGTTCATTTTGCATTATTAATATAGTTCTACGAACGTTCTCACAAGGAGCTTCTAATTTGGTTTGTTTTTACAAGGTTGACAAGTTGTTAAAAATCTGTGTCAGTCTTTCCTCTATTTGCTCTCAAATACTTTCCTCTTCTTTTTCCATTTTGTATCACATTGACCCCAGGAAAAAATATTTCTCCCACATTCCTGGGTCAGCTCGCGTCTACTGTATTCTGCCAATGGTTAGGCACTATCAGTGGGAGGAGGTGAAAGGGTATTTCTCACTCACTCTGTCTGCCAATGGGGCATTTTCAGCAGCAGTTGCTTCTCCTCAGTTCTTATAAGAATTGATTTCAATTTCCTCCAGGAGACCCTGGTTTCTGCATGTCAGTAACCGCCTCCCCCCCCCCCCCCGCCTCCCTTTCCTTCATCCCTTCAGCCAAAGCAACTTTAGAGATTGTTAATCTGGGATTTACCTCGTCATCTCCTACCTGTTTTTTCAGCAATCCCATCACCTGTGTAATCATTCCCAATATTAAATTTACTCTGTCTTAAGTAATCTGAAGGGTTTCTGTTTCCAAAATGAAGCATAACTGGTATAGAATTAAACACAGTTTCATTTAATTATATGTACTTAACCTTTTGTTATATGTTTTCTGCTTCTCTGCTCCCACACTTGAAATTGCAGTGGCAACATCATTAGTGGCATAAATATTGCTAAATCCAGGAGTATGTTTTATTTTATTTATTTTAAATATATTTTTCTTGATTTCAGAGAGGAAGGGAGAGGGAGATATAGAAACATCAATGATGAAAGAGAATCATTGATTGCTGCTTCCTGCACGCCCCCTAGTGGGGATTGAGCCTGCAACCTGGGCATGTGCCCTTTAAAGGATTCAAACCCGAGACCCCTCATTCCACAGGCCAACACTATCATCTGAGCCAAACTGGCTAGGGCTCCAATGAGTATATTCTAGTTCTCTGGATACTTGTGTTTGACTGATGCCTACTCACTTCCTTAAACTATTTATTTCCTTTATTTTTATAGTGCCAATCTTTATTATGTCTACCACTCTGATCACCTTGCTTAATATTTTCATGACCTACTACTTTGCTCAGTTTTTCTTAAACAATGTTGTTTTTGTTCACCTCATTTTTATGCTCTACTGGGATGAACTTTCTTGATCTTAAGATTTAAAATGCCATTTAAATGCTAGTGGTTCTTAAATCTATTTCTTCATCACTAAACATATTATTGCACTTCCAAAGCATATGACCTAGCACTTTCTGGATAATTTCCAAAACTGAACTCATTACCTTCTACTTTCTAAACACAGACACACATAGACACAGACCCCAAACAAACCCCAATAACTTGCTCCTTTTTGTTATTATATAGATGACACCATAGTCTAACTAAACACTAAAGACAAGAATGTGGGCTCTATTATTTACCACTGTATCTGCTATTAGTCTTGCCTCATGCTATAGGTGACTGTGCGTAGTCATTTCCCACCTATGTAACCAATATGATATTGCATAAAGACTGTATTTGACTTCAAAGCTAGATTTTCAGCTTAAATCTTTTCCTTTTCCCTGGATAGCTGGTTGTAGGGCAAGGCAGCTGCTGTTTCCTGAGGACACTCAAGTGACCCTACGGAGATGTTCATTGGCAAGGAGGTGAGTCCTCCTGCCAGAACCATCTAGAAACAGATCTCCTGCCAGTAACCAGGTGAGTGAGCTATCTTGGAAGCAGATACTTTAACCACAGTCAAGCCAGTTGACATGCAGCACTAGCTGACATCGTGACTGCAACTGCAGAAGTGAATACCAGAGCCTGAACCACCTAGGTAAGCTGATCCAGAATCCTGACTCACAGACACTATACGAGATAATGAATGTTTGCTGTTGTTTCTAGCTGCTAAGTTTTGGGCCAATTTGCTATGTGCTAATGGATAACCTAAACAACTACTTTGTCTCTTATACTCCTTACTAATCACCAAGTTGTGTTAATATCATTGCCCAAATACTTCTGGCATCCACCCTTTCATAGTCAAGTACTGTTGTTCTAGTCAGGTCCTCATTAACTCTGTCCTGGATTTAGCCCTCAAAATTATCTTTTCTTCTCATGTGGTGCTTTTTAAATTCATTCCCCACTCTACTTTCTAAGAAAGTTATGTAGAATTCAAATTAACCATTCCACTTTTATACTTAAAATAGTCCAATGATTCTTATATATTAATACAAAAGTCTTTGTTATGATGTTAAAATTCTAAGGAAACAGCAGTCTTCAACCTGGAAGAGGGACCTCACCAGAACCTGACTATGCTGGCTCCCCAGGCACAGACTTCCATCCTCCAAGCTGTGAGAAATAACTGTTTATTGTTTAAGAAACTGTTTATGTTTATTTTTGTTACAACAGCCAAAACTGACTAAGGCAGTATATAAGAACAAATCTTCTCATTGGTTTTGAATAGAAATCTACAGTTGTATGCTTTATTTATAATTTGCAAGTCTGCTAATGGAGCAAATAGACTCATGAGTGAGGTTTTCTGCACTGCAAAAAAAGTTATGAGAGAGAGAGAGAAGACAGATTTAGATAGAAATAGTGGTGGATCAAATTACTACAAGGTCAGTGGCTCATTTTATATGCTAAGTGATCCATTAACACTTCTAAAAGTAAATAAACAAATAATATTTCCTGTAACATACATGAATTACAAGATTGCATGGATAAACAGATTTATCACTCTTACTTCTTTGCACTACTTATTAAGCATAAGAGAGTCCTGTAACTAAGGCAATAGATTTTGTGTAGTTCAATTTTAAATAGATTTTCTTTACATAGTACTTTCTTTACAGTATTCTGAGTTAATCAAAATATATTATCTAAACTTTATTTACTTATTTTTAATGAGATATGTAGTAACAATTTCAGCACTTTAAGTCAAACAATAAATATAATTGCAATTTCCTATTTTTAAATTATCAATTTAAAATGATCAAATTTTATAATACTTAATGTCCAAAATGGTAAACATCTGTATTGCAGGGATTATGTCAATTATTTCTGTACATTCAGTACCTTAAAAAATGCCTCGCCTTTAGTAGACACTCCATGAATATGAATTGAACAAGAGTGAATTGGATCAATAAGTGCAATTATATCATTGATATATGAATGTATTATATTTGGCCTAATATTGAACAATGGGCCTTGAAAGGACTGACTCCATCCTGTCCCTCCCCCTCCATCTGAACCATAGGCACTCCATCTTGTTCCTGTAACTTCCATTTTGTAAGAACTGCAGTTTAAAATTTTCAACTAAACACAGATGGTTCTTTGTTCTGTTAATTCCAGGAAGTAACTAAACCAGATAGCCTCCCTGATAGAAGTAACTCTGCTATTTCTAGCTTCTTTAAACACGCTTGATCAAATAATGGGGAAAATAAGACATTTTGGGAGAGGGGCTAGCAATTTAAATCTGCCAGTAACCTAATGCATATTCTTGTTAGCCTATAGTCTAATCACTGCCCCCTTCTAATTATCTGGTCCTGCATGCCACCATGCCACTCTGCAGGCGTGTGGGTCTGGTCCATCCTTGGTTCCTCCTATGCCAGGTGTCTTCTGGCTATCTGAGATGTGCTCAAGGCTACAAGCTTTCTGCAAGATGTCTGCTAAGCACACTGCACATGGGTTGTTGTTGTTGTGTTTTGTTTTGTTTTGTTTTGCCTTTATAAGCTAACCCCTAAGTTCATTCGGGGCCACAAGAATTTGAGAGACCCAAGTCCTCCCGCAGCCACCAGGTTTTGAAATAAAGATTCCAAATTCGGCTCTTTGATCACAGCGTTTTCTGTTTAGCTCACTGAATTTTCAATATAAAAATATAAGTAGATAATCATTCATTTAAGGATCCAATTAAATGAAAAAAACAAACATTAAGAAACTAAAATATATTTTAATGAATGGTATACTGTAACTTAGGTAGATTGCAACAAATTTTAAATAATATTGATCAGGATCGAAAACATGGTGGTTAGTGCCAGCAATGTCCCAGAGGTGAGAGAATCCTATAAAACACTTTTCTGGCATATGGGGTGGGGGGTGAGGAGATATATGCTGGGACAGTGAGGCCATTAACTTTGAATGATGTCTAAGATATTAAATAGGATTGCTGCTCTGTTTAGTTTTTTTTTTTTATCAACCTTAATATCTTGCTATACAAAGGAGAACATTATAGGTGTGGATGAAAGAGAAATGAGAGATGCCTCCAACTGAGAGTGACAGTTGACAAGATTGGAGAAACTGGAGAGGTCAACAACTGTGTCAAAAAATATCACAATTGAGGGAATTCAGAGAGTAATTTATATTCTTTAGAAAAATTTAATTATGCCAGGAATTATTAATGATTTCTAGCACAAAAATAAAATAATTTCATAATATTTTCTTTAGTCATTAATAAAAAGTAAAATTTTGTTAGGGTACTCTGTGTTATAAAGTAATTGAAAATCAAGAGAATGCACTGAAAAGAGTTTATTTCTGAAAAATGTTGAAGACATTCTTATGCAATGAGTTCATTAGAGAATGTGTTATTTCTAAATTATATGAAATGTCCTTGTAAAACAAATATAAGAGAACTACAAATTCCTCCTACAACAATAATAAAATAATTTACAATAAATACATAATATAAAATATATAAGACAAAGATAAAATATATTTACCTGCTTTTAATAATAAAATATAAATTTGTAAATCATATAACCATATAACAAGATAAAGAATAATTGAAAACCAACTTTTTCTACTGAATACTTGCAATCTTTGCTTCACTGCTATTTCTTAAAGATTTAAAATATGTGCAGATGAAGTTTTACCTTTCATCTCATTCCCATTTCTAGCTCCTAAAATAGTCCTTATATTGCAGTTGATATATTTCCATCCCATGCAAAGTGTACATTTTTCATAAGCATGAGCATACATACAACCATAATCATCATAGTAAATAAGGCTGACATTTATTGAGCATAAATTTGTGGAAAGCACTGTTTTATGTACTTTACAGGAATTAATTTATTTAAACTGTGTAAGTAACTCCTTATAAGGTAAATTCTATTATTATTCCTATTTTAAAGATGAAATTAAGGTACAGGGAGTATAAATAAAGTTATATCAGATGACAGGACATAGATTCAAGATTTGAACCCAGCCCTGGCCGGTGGTTAGAGCGTCAGCCTGTGCACTGAAGGGTTACTGGTTTGATTCCGATCAAGGGCACATACCTTAGTTGTGGGTTTGCTCACCGGCAAACAATCAATATGTCTCTAGCATGGATGTTTTTCTCTCTCTCTCTCTTCCCTCCCTACTTCCCTGCCTTCCACTCTCTCTGAAAAAGCAATGAAAAAATATCCTCTGGTGAGGATTAACTATATATATATATATATATATATAATTTAAACCCAGATAGTCTGCTCTACAGCCTGTAATTTTAACCATTGATTACACTATTTTCCTAAAAAATAAAATGTTTATTTTTAGATAATTATGGGTTCATATGAAGCTATAAGAAACAATACAGAAATATCCTATGTACTCTTTACCCAGTTTCCCACAATGACAATATTTGTAAAACTTTACTATTATATACTAGGGGCCCGGTGCACGAAATTCGTGCACTGGGTGTGTGTGTGTGTGTGTGTGTGTGTGTGTGTGTGTGTGTGTGTGGAGTGTCCCTCAGCCCAGCCTGCCCCCTCTCACATACTGGGAGCCCTCAGGCGTTGACCCCCAGACCCCTCCGATTGCTGGCTCTGCCCCTTGCCCAGGCCTGATGCCTCGGCCAGAGGCGTCGACCCACATCACACTCCGATTGCCTGATCAGCCCCTTGCCCAGGCCTGACGCCTCCGCCAGAGGTGTCAGGCTTGGACAGGGGACCCCCATCTCCCCCCGATCACTGGCTCTGGCCCCCGCCCAGGCCTGAGGCCTCTGGCCCAGGAATCATGCCTGGGCAGGGGACCCCCATCTCCCTCTGATCACTTGCTCCACCCCCCGCCCAAGCCTGACGCCTCTGACCCAGGCTTCAGGCCTGGGCAAGGGGACCATCATATCCCCCCAATCCCCGGCTCCGCCCCTCGCCCAGGCCTGACGCCTCGGTCAGAGGAGTTGACCCTCATCACCCTCCGATCACCAATCACCGGATCGGCCCCTTGACCAGGCCTGAGGCCTCGGGCAGAGGTGTCAGGCCTGGGCAGGGGACCCCCAGCTCCCCGCGGTTGCAGGCTCCGCCCCTGCCCAGGCCTAACGCCTCTGGCTGAGGTGTCCGGCTCGGGCAGCGGGGACCTGCAACTGCAGTGGCCCCACGATCGTGGGCTCCGCTTTAGGCCCAGGCAAGGGACCCCTAGCTCCCGGGACTGCCAGCTTCGACCGTGCCCAGCTCCCATCGCTGGCTCCACCCCTACTTCCTGCTATCACTGGCCAGGGCGGCAAAGACGCCTGATTCTCCGATTATGGCTGGGGGGCAGGGCAAAGGCGGCCCCAGGGCCGCCTTTGCCCTGCCCCCCAGCTCTTAGCTCCCCCCTGGGTTTCCGATCACTGTCAGTGGCAGGGGGCTTCTTCCTGCTTTCCCTTTTGCCTCCCTGCATTGTGCCTACATATGCAAATTAACCACCATCTTGTTGGCAGTTAACTGCCAATCTTAGTTGGCAGTTAACTGCCAATCTTAGTTGGCAGTTAACTGCCAATCATAGTTGGCAGTTAATTTGCATATAGCCCTGATTAGCCAATGAAAAGCGTATCGTCGTACGCCAATTACCATTTTTCTCTTTTATTAGTGTAGATTAAACAGAATATTGAAATTAATACAAAGTACAGACTAATTCCATCAGCACAAGGATCCCTTGTATAGCATAGTGTATCTATCACCCCCCTGTCCCTGTACCATGGAACCACTGGTCTCATGTCCATTTTTATAATCTTGTCATTTAAAGTATGTTATAAAAATAGAATGAATAATACAGTTTGTAATCTTTTGGGAACTTGCTTTTGTCAATCAGCACAATTCCCTGGACACCATCCAGTAGTTTGTGCATAAGTATTTTATTATTTTCTATTCCTGAATAGTATTCCATGATATGGATGTGCTACCGTTTGTTTAGCCATATTCACTCATTGAGGGACATCTGCATTGTTTCTAGTTTTTGGTTATTACAACTAAAGCTGCTATGCACAGTCAATTAGTGCACAGGTTTTGTGTAAACATAAGTTTTCATTTATCTGGGATAATATTTTCAAGAGTGCAATTGCTGAATGGTACAGTAATTGTGTGCTTAGTTTTCTAAGATATTGTCAAAACATTTTCCAGAATGGCTGTACAATTTTACATCCTCACCAGCAATGGATGGGTGATCTAGTTTCTTCACATCATGAATAGCATTTGACATTTTCATTATTTTTTTATTTTATCTATTATGATAGTCATGTAGTGATATCTCATTATACCTTTAATTTGCATTCGCCTAATGGCTAATGAGGTTGAACATGTTTTTATGTGATTACTTGCTATCCATTTGTCCTCTACAGTGAAATGTCACTTCACATCTTGTGCCCATTTTCTGACTGGATCAATTGTTTTTACTGTTGATTTTTGAAAGTTGTTTACATATTCTAAATACTAACTCCTTGTTGGATATCTTGTCTTTCCACCCTCTTAACAGGATCATTAATGGAGCAAATGTTTTTCATTTTAATGATACCTAATTTATCAATCTTCCCTTTTATGGATCATAGTTTTAGCCACTGGAAACAGCTTGGGTGGGTCTGAAAGTTGGATGCACTAGGGTCTCAGGGAATCACCAGGGTGAGGTGAACAGTGTGAGCCAGGTTGATGGAGACTCAGATATGGGGCCAACCTGCAGGCATTGTTGAGGGAGAGTTCAGAAAAGGAACAATGGGCCCTGGCCAATGTTGCTCAGTGGGTAGAGTGTTGGTCCTCGCACTGAAGGGTCATGGAATCAACTCCTGGTCAATGTACCTGCGTTGCAGGTTTGACCCCACATGCAAGAGGCAACCAATCAATGTGTCTCTCTCACATTGATGTTTCTCTGTCTCTCTCCCTCCCTCCACTCTCTAAAAATCAATGGAAAAAAATAAAAATCAATGGAAAAA
Source organism: Myotis daubentonii (assembly GCF_963259705.1). Lineage (NCBI taxonomy): Eukaryota > Metazoa > Chordata > Mammalia > Chiroptera > Vespertilionidae > Myotis > Myotis daubentonii. The sequence goes on from NC_081861.1 coordinate 108,295,611, forward strand.
ATATTCTCCAGTAAGGATTAACAACATAAAAAAGAAAAAAAAGGAAAAAATGGCCTCTGCCAACACATTTGTTTGGCAGAAAGCTGCTGCCCCCCGACCCCCTGTACCAGCTTTTCCCCTGATGCCAGACAATTCACTTCCGAGTATAGGTATTTTACTTCCTTCGTTAAGTTTATTTCTAGGTATCTTAATTTTTTTGTTGCAATAGTAAATGGGATTTTTTAGTTTATCTTTCTGTGAGTTCATTATTGGTGTATAAAAAAAGCAATAGATTTTTGGGGTGTTAATTTTGTATCCTGCTATGTTGCCAAATTCATTTATTAAATAGTATTTTTTCATAGAATCTTCAGGGTTTTCTATGTACAATACCATGATATCTGCGAGTAATGACAGTTTTAGTTCTTCTTTTCCAGTTTGGATGCCTTTTATTTCTTATTCTTGTCTGATCTTTATGGCTAGAACTTCCAGTACTGTGTCGAACAGGAGTGGTGAAAGTGGGCATCCCTGTCTTTTTTCTGTTCTTAGGGGAACTGGTTTTAGCTTTTCCCATTGAGTATGATGTTGGCTGTAGGTTTGTCATATAAGGCTTTTGTTATGTTGAGTTATGATCCCTCAATTCCTACTTTGCTGAGAGTTTTTATCAAGAAATGGTGTTGGATTTTGTTAAATGCTTTTTCTGCATCTATTGATATCATCATGTGATTTTTGTCCTTCAATTTGTTTATGTGATGTAACATATTTATTGTTTTGTGGATATTGTACCAGCCTTGCATCCATGGAATAAATCCCACTTGGTCTTGGTGTGTGATCTTTGTAATCTACTGTTGGATGCAATTTGCTAATATTTTGTTGAGGACTTTAGCATCGATGTTCATTAGGGATATTGGCCTATAATTTTCTTTCTTTTTAGTGTCTTTATCTGGTTTTGGGATTATTGTAATGCTGGCTTCTTAGAAAGAGCTTGGAAGTGTTTTGTCCTCTTTAATTTTTTTTTTTTGAATAGTCTAAGGAAGATCAGTTTTATTTCTTCTTTGAATGTTTGGTAAAACTCCCCTGTGGGGGAAAAAAGGATAGTGACCTGCAAGAAGGTAGGGAGGGAGAGAGTGTGAGAGAGTGAAGGAGTGATAGAGGAGTGTGTGGACATGTATGGTGTGTGTGTGTGTGTGTGTGTGTGTGTGTGTGTGTCCGAGTTAGGAACAGTTAGATCCTATAGGTCTTCCAGGGGCTGCTAAACCGGGCAGTCTTAGATGGCGAAACCCCACTGCCACAGCGAACACTCTGGGAGTGGCCAGCATGGGCACAGAGACCATGTCACCTTGAAAAACAGAACTGCTTGAGACTAGGATCCTAGCCTCATCACCACCCAATCTGGTCTCAGGCACAAACCAGGACACTACAGCCACTAGGAACAGAGACCTGTGACCACAGCTGCAGACCCACAGACACCAAGAATCCAGACATCCCAGCCATAGATTTCCGTGAGTCACAGAGCCCAACCCCCTCCCTGCAGGCTTGCTGCAGCACCATAGGAACTGCTAGACCCACCCCACACAAGCAGGCATCCTGCCCACACAGGGTGGCTCTGCTACTTGAATTTGAGCCTAGGTGCACAGACACTAGGAGGCTGTTTCCCGCAGCGTGCACTCCCGTGACCAGTCCCCATGCCCACACAAGGCAGCTCTGCTACCTGAATTCGAGCCTGGGTGCATGGAAACTGGGAATCTGTTTCCTGTAGCATGAAATCGCATGATCAGACCCCTCACCCACAGAGGGAAACTCCGCTACCTGAATTTGAGCCTGGGCATGCAGACACTGGGAAGCTGTTTCTCACAGAGCGCACTTGTGTGACCAGACCCCACGGCCCCACACAGGGTGGCTGCGCTACCTGAATTTGAGCATGGGAAAGCGCACACACAAGTCTGTTTTCTGCAGTTCAGGAATGGACCTCCTGATGAAACAGGGCGGCTGTGCAACCTGGTCCCCCAAGCAGAGCAGGGACCCTGATTCTCAGTGAGAGAGGCAGCAGTGAGCACCAGTGACTTGCCTCTGCTTCTCATCACGCATGCCTGGGACCCCTGATTCCCAGTGCAGGCACACTAAGAGCCAGTGACTCAAATTCTTGGCTCATGCACACACAGAGATCCTGATTCTCGGCGTGAGGCTGCACCAAGCAACAGAGACTCGGACACTCGATTCGTGACATGGGCTCAGGAGGACTCTGACTCCTGGCATGCACTAGGGAATGCTGATTTTCAGCACATGCCAGTGGGGTCTCTTTGTCAGCGTGGCACAGGCAGGGTCCCTGATTCTAGGTGTGTGCATGAGGTCGCACTAAGTGCCGTTGGCTGATCCTGGGCAAGCATGGCTCCCACCAACCCATGGCAGCCAAACATCTTGGTATCGGAGCTCTTCAGTGACACTTGGGTGGTGTGAAGCTCCCACTGCACACTGCCCAGGACGCTGCAACTCAGCATTTGAAGCTTCTGCTGATAGTTAGAATGGGGAGACAACGAAAAATCCCCAGAGGAAAGAAAAAGAGAAATCATTAAAAAAAAAAAAAAAGTGAAATGGAGGCATGCCACATGACAGAAAAAGAATTCAGAGTAGTGGTCATACAGTTCATACACTGGATGGACAAGAAAATCAAAAACCTATGCAAAAATCAGGAAGAAATCAAAAGTGATATAGCTACAATCAAAAACACCATGGAAGGTTTCAACAGTAGACTAGAAGAAGCAGAGGAATGAATTAATGCGTTAGAAGATAAGGTAGAGAAACAAACCCAATCTGAACAACAACTGGAGAAAAAAAAATAAAAAGCAGTAGGAGAGCCTAAGGGAGCTTTGGGACAACACTAAACAAAGTAACAAATGGCTTCCAGATGGACAAGAAAAGCAGCAAAGATTAGAAAATCTATTTGGAGAAATAATGACAGAAAACTTCCCTGTTATGGGCAAGAAAAAAGTTACACAAGTAAGGAGAGTCCCAAGCAAGATTCATCCCAAAAGACCCACATCAAGACATGCAATAATTAAAATGGCAAATGTTAACGACAAAGAGAGAATCAAAGGCTGCAAGAGAGAGACAGTTACCTTCCAAAGTTCCCCCATCAGATTATCAAATGATTTCTCAACAGAAACACATGAAGCTAGAAGGGAATGGAATGAAGTATACAAAGTGATTCAAAGCAAATGATTTATTTTTTTTCTTTTTTTTATTGCTTAAACTATTACAAAGGGTATTACATATGTGTCCATTTTTTCCCCCGCCCTAGACAGTCCCCTAGCCTCCCCTATCCCCCGGTGTCTTATGTCCATTGGTTATGCTTATATGCATGAATACAAGTCCTTTGGTTGATCTCTTACCCCCCTACCTCCTGAACCCCCACCCTCCCCGGCCTTCCCGCTGCAGTTTGACAATCTGTTTGAGGCAGCTCTGCCTCTGTATCTATTATTGTTCAAAAGTTTATAATGGTCTCTATTATCCATGAATGAGTGAGATCATGTGGTATTTTTCCTTCATTGACTGGCTTATTTCACTTAGCATAATGCTCTCCAATTCCATCCATGCCGTTGCAAATGGTAAGAGTTCCTTCCTTTTTAGAGCAGCATAGTATTCCATCGTGTAGATGTACCACAGTTTTCTAATCCATTCATCTACTGATGGGCACTTAGGCTGTTTCCAGATCTTAGCTATGGTGAATTGTGCTGCTATGAACATAGGGGTGCATATATCCTTTCTGATTGGTGTTTCTGGTTTCTTGGGATATATTCCTAGGAGTGGGATCACAGGGTCAAATGGGAGTTCCATTTTCAGTTTTTTGAGGAAACTCCATACTGTCTTCCATAGTGGCTGCACCAGTCTGCATTCCCACCAGCAGTGCACAAGTGTTCCTTTTTCTCCACATCCTCTCCAGCACTTGTCGTGTGTTGATTTGTTGATGATAGCCAGTCTGACAGGTGTGAGATGGTACCTCATTGCTGTTTTGATTTCCATCTCTCGGATGATTAGTGACTTTGAGCATGTTTTCATATGTCTCTTGGCTTTCTGAATGTCCTCTTTTGAAAGGTGTCTATTTAGGTCCTTTGCCCATTTTTTGATTGGATTGTTTATCTTCCTTTTGTTAAGTTGTATGAGTTCCCTATAAATTTTGGAGATTAGGCCCGTATCAGATATGTCATTGGCAAATATGTTTTCCCACACAGTGGGTTTTCTCGTTGTTTTATTGATGGTTTCTTTTGTTGTGCAGAAGCTTTTTATTTTGATGTAGTCCCATTTGTTTATTTTCTCTTTCGTTTCAAGTGTCCTAGGAGTTGTATCAGTGAAGAAATTGCTTCGGCATATGTCTGAGATTTTGTTGCCTTTGGATTCTTCTAGAATTTTTATGGTTTCCTGTCATACATTTAAGTCCTTTATCCATTTTGAGTTTATTTTTGTGTATGGTGTAAGTTGGTGGTCTAGTTTCATTTTCTTGCATATATCTGTCCAATTTTCCCAACACCATTTATTGAAGAGACTATCTTGGCTCCATTGTATGTTCTTGCCTCCTTTGTCAAATATTAATTGAGCATATTGGTTCGGGCCAATTTCTGGGCTCTCTATTCTATTCCATTGATCTATATGCCTGTTCTTGTGCCACTACCAGGCAGTTTTGAGAACAGTGGCTTTGTAATACATCTTGATATCTGGTATTGAGATCCCACCTACTTTGTTCTTTTTCAGGATTGCTGCAGCTATTCAGGGTCTTTTTTTATTCCAGATGAATTTTTGGAGAGTTCGTTCTAGATCTATGAAGTATGCTGTTGGTATTTTAATGGGAAGTGCATTGAATTTATAGATTGCTTTGGGTAGTATGGACATTTTAATGATGTTGATTCTACCAATCCATGAACACGGTATGTTCTTCCATCTGTTTATGTCTTCCTCTATATCTTTTTTCAATGTCCTGTAGTTTTCTGAGTAGAGGTCTTTTACCTCTTTAGTTAAGTTTATTCCTAGGTAGCTTAGTTTTTTTGGTGGGACGGTAAACGGGATTGTTTTTATAATCTCTCTTTCTGAAAGTTCACTATTGGTGTATAGAAATGCCTCAGATTTCTTGGGGTTAATTTTGTATCCTGCTACATTTCCAAATTCATGTATTAAGTCTAGTAGCTTTTTGATGGAGTCTCTAGGGTTTTGTATGTATAATATCACGTCGTCTGCAAATAAGGACAGTTTTACTTCCTCTTTTCCAATTTGGATGCCGTTTATTTCTTCTTCTTGCCTAATTGCAATGGCTAACACTTCCAGTACTATGTTGAACAGGAGTGGTGAGAGGGGGCATCCCTGTCTTGTTCCTGTTCTTAGGGGAAATGGTGTTAGTTTTTGTCCGTTGAGTATGATGCTGGCTGTGGGCCTGTCATATATGGCTTTTATTATGTTGAGGTATGATCCTTCTACACCTGCCTTGCTGAGAGTTTTTTTTTTTTTTATCAAAAATGGGTGTTGAATTTTGTCAAATGCTTTCTCTGCATCAATTGATATGACCATGTGTTTTTTTTCTTTCAATTTGTTTATGTGATGTATCATGTTTATTGATTTGCGGATATTGTACCATCCTTGCATCCCTGGGATAAATCCAACTTGGTCATGGATCTTTCTGATGTACTGCTGGATCTGATTTGCTAAGATTTTGTTGAGGATTTTGGCATCTATGTTCATGAGGGATATTGGCCTGTAATTCTCTTTCATTGTGTTGTCTTTACCTGGTTTTGGTATTAGGGTGATGCTGGCTTCATAGAATGAGCTTGGAAGTGTTCCTTCCTCTTGGATTTTTTGTAGTAGTCTGAGGAGGATAGGTTTTAGTTCTTCCTTGAATGTTTGGTAAAACTCCCCTGTGAAGCCGTCTGGTCCCGGGCTTTTGTTTGCTGGAAGCTTTTTGATGACTGCTTCAATTTCTTCCATAGTTATTGGCCTGTTGAGATTTTTAGATTCTTCCTGATTGAGTTTTGGAATGTTGGATTTTTCTAGGAATTTTTCCATTTCCTCCAGGTTGTCTAGTTTGTTGGAGTAGAGCTGTCCATAGTATTTTTTAACAATCATTTGTATTTCTGTGGGGTCTGTTGTTATTTCGCCTCTATCATTTCTGATTTTGTTTATTTGGGTCCTCTCTCTTTGCTTCTTGGTGAGTCTGGCTAGAGGTTTGTCAATCTTGTTTATCCTTTCAAAGAACCAGCTCTTGGTTTCATTGATTTTCTGTATTGTTTTTTTGGCCTCTAAGTCATTTATTTCTGCTGTGATCTTTATTATCTCCTTCCTTCTGCTCACTCTGGGGTTTTCTTGTTGCTCTCTTTCTAATTCTTTGAGTTGTAGAGTTAGATGATTTACTACCATTTTTTCTTGTTTGTTGAGATAGGCCTGTAGCGCTATAAACTTCCCTCTCAGGACTGCTTTCATTGTGTCCCATAGGTTTTGGATTGTTGTGTTTTCATTGTCATTAGTTTCCAGGATGTTTTTAATTTCTTCTTTGATCTCATAGGTAACCCAGTCAATATTTAATAGCATGCTATTCAGCTTCCAGGTGTTTGAGTATTTTGGGTTGTTTTTATTGTAGTTTATTTCTAGTATTATGCCATCGTGGTCTGCAAAGATGCTTTTTATGATTTCAATCTTCTTGAATTTGGGGATACTTTGCTTTTGACCCAATATGTGGTCCATTTTTTAAGATGTCCCATGAGCACCTGAGAAGAACGTACATTCCCTGGCTTTGGGGTGAAGTGTTCTGAAGATGTCTATTAGGTCCATCTGATCTAGTGAGTCATTTAGGATTGCTGTATCTTTGCTGATTGTTTGTCTATAGGACTTATCCAGTGCTGTCAATGGTGTACTCAAGTCCCCTACTATGATTGTATTGTTGTCGATCTCTCCTTTGATATCTTCCAGGAGTTTTTTTCTGAATTTGGGTGCTCCTACATTGGGTGCATATATGTTTACCAGGGTTATATCTTCTTGTTGTATTGATCCCTTTAATATTATGAAGTGGCCTTCCTTATCTCTTGTTAAGGCCTTCACTTTGAGGTCTATTTTGTCTGATATAAGTATTGCTACCCCAGCTTTCTTTTCCTTTCCATTTGCCTGAAAGATATTTTTCCATCCCTTCACTTTCAGTCTGTGTGAGTCCCTTCTAATGAGGTGGGTTTCTTGTAGACAGCAGATATATGGGTCATGTTTTTTATCCATTCAGCCACTCGATGTCTTTTGGTTGGAGCATTTAGTCCGTTTACATTTAAAGTTATTATTGAAAGGTACTTGTTTGTAGCCATTTCTTTTTTGTGTGTGTGGCTGTTTTCTTTCTGAGCTTTTTATTTCTTCTTTTTATACCAGTCCCTTTAGCATTCCTTGCATTGCTGGCTTGGTGGTGATAAACTCCCTTAGTCTTTTTTTGTCTGTGAAGCTTCTTATTTCCCCTTCAAGTTTGAATGATAGCCTGGCTGGATAGAGTATTCTTGGATTCAGTCCTTTGCTTTGCATCACTTTGTAAATTTCTGTCCATTCTTTTCTGGCCTGATGTGTTTCTGTTGAGAAATCATTTGATAATCTAATGGGAGATCCCTTGTATATGACTTTCCGTCTCTCTCTTGCGGCCTGTAAGATTTTCTCTTTGTCCTGAACATTTGCCATGGTAATTATGATGTGTCTTGGTGTGGGTCTTTTTGGGTTCACCTTGTATGGGACTCTCTGGGCTTGTGTGACTTTTTTCTTGCCCACCTCAGGGAAGTTTTATGATATTATTTCTTCGAATAGGTTTTCTAATCCTTGTTCATCTTTCTGTTGTTCTGGCACCCCTATTATTCGTATGTTGTTTCGTTTCATGTTGTCCCAATGCTCCCTTAGGCTCTCCTCCTGTCTTTTAATTTTTTCTCCAATTGCAGTACATTTTGGGTGTGTTTTGCTTCCTTGTCTTCTAATTCACTAATTCGGTCCTCCGCTTCTCCTAGCCTACTGTTGATACTTTCAATGGTGTTTTTTATTGCAGCTATATCACTCTTCATTTCTTCTTGGGTCTTACTTAAGTTGTTGATTTTTTCATCTGTTTCTTCTTGCTTCTTGGAGAGGTTGTCGATTTTTCCCTCCATCCAGTTTACGCACTCTAGGACCCTTATTCTGAATTCTTTTTCTGTCATGTTTCATGCCTCTGTATTACTTAGCTGCTTTTCTGGAGAGTCCTCCTTCTCTTTCCTTTGGGGGTTTCTTTGTCTACCCATGTTTGATCTCACTGACATATCTAGACATTGAGTCGTTCAGTGGCTGCTCCCTGGGTGGCAGTGACTCCTTGGTCTGTGGTTGCTCTTCAGGCGGTTGCGGTAGCAGCTGCTCTTCAGTTGGCAGCAGCTCCTCTGGTGGGTGCTGTTCACAGCTGTGGTGGCTCTTCTGGCTGGTGGGGGGCGGTTTCACGTACAGCTGCTGTTCCTTAGCAGAGGGTGTGGTGCTCAGTAGGCTGCTATTGCTCGGATCTGCTGCGTTGATTTAAGGGCACAAAATACAACACAACAAGGCACCACGTACCAGGCACTAAACACAAATATATTCACAATATTAATAACCCCAAATAAAGGTGACCACCTGAATAAAGAGAATTAGGGGATAAGGAAGAAGGAAGAGATAAAGAGAAAAGAGAAAAAAGAAAAGAAAAGTAGGGATCAAAAAAGGGAGTGCAAAAATGAAATTGGGAAAAAAGAAGGGGGAAAAATAAAAGCGAGAAAAGAAAAGAGCAAAAAAAGAGAATGAAGTGGAAGAGGGGAAGAGACTTTTTATATGAGGAGAATACTCGTATAGAACCGCCACGAATCCCAGCAAATTCCAGCAACAGCTCCCTGTAGATGGATGTAAACTAGAAACAACCAATAATATAACGATGAAAATAGAATGGAGAACACTAATCCCAGAATAAAATAAAGAGAAAATAAAATGGCACTTTAAAAGATGGTAAAATGGTAGCAGTAATAATGCTGGTTAAAAATAAGAAGGTAGTAATTAAAAGGGTAAAATCAGGAAAAAGAAGAAAAAAAAGAAGAAGAAAAAAAAAAGGAGAAAAAAAAAGAAAAAAGAAAAAAATTGGTTTCTTAGTTAAAAGGTGAAAAAAGAAAAAAAAATTGCAGTAGTGAAGGTCCTTCGGTTCTTCTATTCTTCAGTCTGGCTCGCCTTTAGTCCTGCCAGGTATTCAGGAGAGTGTTGAGTTTCCCTGTGATACACTGTTCCTCTGTGTTGTAAACCACAGTCCTTATTTCAAAGCAGGCCTTGTTTGTTTCTCAGACTGCCTTATTTTGTGTTTAGCAAAGAGTCAGTTTGTGGCTCAGCCTCTGGGTGGCAGTGTTCTGGGGTTGGCCTCTGAGGCTATAGGACATTGAAAATCCTTCTATAGGCCAGACCCTGTTAACTCCCAGGGACTGATCAGATTATTTTAATCCTTGATCTTGTTCAGGGTGGAATCTGGGTGTGGCTGTGCTCCTTGCCTAGGGGCTGGGGGGAGGAGTCTCACTCTCCAGAGAGAATGGCTGCCCCAGTCCTGGGCTAAGGGGTGTCTCAGCACTCAACACTCAATTCGCTGCCACCTCTCCTTGCCCCACTTCTCTCCTCAGTCTCTCCCCAGATTCCACTCCTCCGCACCCTCTCCCTCTCTTCAGCACAGGTGAGTGTCTGTATCCGAAATGTCCCATGAACAGGATTCGGTGAGAACAAACAAACAAACGCCGGCCGCGGAAACGGGGAAGGCTTAGGTTCTGTAAGCTCCTCTCTTACTGGCACTGCATGGTCAGGTCAGCTCTTCGGGCTGCCCCCTTTAGGCTCAGTCCTCCGTGGTCACAGAACCCAGTTCTCAAATCCCCTGGCAGCACCAGGAATCCCGCAGATCTCCTTTCCCCCGTCAGGGGCTGTGCCTGTCCCAGGGGATGCGGCTGTCTGCCATGCGGTCTCCCTCCGACCCTCTGGGCTCAGAGGTCTGGCAAACTTTCCTGCCCAAATCCCTGGTTTTTTTACGTTTCCAGGGGAGTTCTGCCCTTCCTGGCTGCAAACCGTCTCACCAGCTGAGCAATTTCGCAAATTCGGGGTGGGTGTTACTAGTTTTGCAAAGCAAATGATTGAATCCAAGAATACTCTATCCAGCAAGACTATCAATCAAAATTGAAGGGGAAATCAGGAGCTTTGCAGACAAAAAAGGCTAAGGGAGTTTATCACTACCAAGCCAGCACTGCAAGAAATGCTAAAGGGAATGCTGTAAAAAGAAGAAATATAAAGGGAGTAAGGAACACAGGCATAAAGTACAGAAATGGCTACAAACAAGTACCTAGCAATAATAACATTAAACGTAAATGGATTAAATGCTCCAATCAAAAGACATCAAGTGACTGAATGGAAAAGAAAACATGACCCATATATATGTTGTATACAGGAGACCCACCTCAGAACAAGGGACTCACACAGACTGAAAGTGAAGGAATGGAAAAAAAACATCTTTTAGGCAAGTGGAAATGAAAAAAAGTGTGGGGGGGGGCGGGAGGGGGCTGGATGGTTTGGCTCAGTGGATAGAGCATCAGCCTGCAGACTGAAGAGTCCCAGGTTTGATTCTTTGTCAAGGGAACATACCTAGGTTGCGGGCTTGATCCCCAGTATGGGGACATGCAGGAAGCAGCCAATCAACGATTCTTATCATTGATGTTTCTATCTCTTTCCCTCTCCCTTCCTCTCTGAAATAAATAAAGATATATTTTTTTAAAAAGTGGAGGTAGCAATACTTATATTTGACCAAATTGACCTCAAAGTGAAGACCATAACAAAATACAAGAAAGGTCACTTCATAATTCTAAAAAGATCAATACAACTAAAGGATATAACTTTGGTAAATATTTATGCACCCAATGCAGGAGCACCCAAATACATAAAAAAACTTCTGTAAGATATAAGGGAAGAGATTTACAGCAATACAATCATAGTAGGGGACTTTGATATTTCATTAACATCACTGCATACATCCTCTAGACAAAACATTAGCAAAGAAACATCCATTCTAAATGACTCACTAGATCAGATGGACTTAATTGACATCTTTAGAACATTCCATGCCAAAACTACAGAATATACATTCTTCTCAAGTGCACATAGGACATTTTCAAAGATAGACCACATATTGGGACACAGGCAAAGTCTCTCCAAATTCAAGAGGATTGAAATCATATCAAGCATTTTCTTAGATCACAATGGCATAAAATTAATCAACTACAGTAAAAACAATCACAAAAATTCAAACACTTGCAGGCTGAAAAGCATACTATTAAAACATGATTGGTTTACCAAAGAGATCAAAGAAGAAATTAAAAACTTCCTGGAAACAAACAACAATGAAAACACAATAATCCAAAATCTTTGGGACACAGTGAAAGCAGTCCTGAGCGGGAAGTGTATAACATTACAGGCCTACCTCAGTAAACAAGAAAAACTGCTAATAAACCATCTAACTCTGAAACCTGAAGAATTAGAAAGAGGGCAACAAGAAAAGCCCAGAGTGAGCAGAAGGAAGGAAATAATAGAGATCACAGCAGAAATAAATGACATAGAGACAAAACAACAACAAAAAAAAACAATACAAAAGATCATTGAAACCAAGAGCTGGTTCTTTGAAAGGATAAACATGATTGATGAACCTCTAGCCAGATTCACCAAGACACAAAGAGAAAGGACCCAAATAAAATCAGAAATGAAAGAGGTGAAATAACAACATACCCCACAGAAATACAAAGAATCATAAAAAAATACTATGAGCAACTCTACTCCAATAAACTGGTTAACCTAGAAGAAATGGACATATTCCTAAAAAAATACGACCTTCCAAAACTCAACCAAGAGAAAAAAATCTGAATAGGCCAGTAACTATGGAGGAATTTGAAGCAGTAATAATAATAAAAAAAACTTCCAACAAACAAGCCCTGGACCAGACAGCTTCACAGGGGAGTTTTATCAAACATTCAAAGAAGAAATAAAACCTATCTTCCTCAGACTGTTCCAAAAAATTCAAGAGGAAGGAGCACCTCCAAGCTCTTTCTATGAAGCCAGCATTACCCTAATCCCAAAACCAGATAAAGGCAATACAAAGAAAGAGAATTACAGGCCAATATCCCTCATGAACATAGATGCCAAAATCCTCAACAAAATTCTAGCAAATCAAATCCAGCATTATATTAGAAAGATCATACACCATGGCCAAGTGGGATTTATTCCAGGGATGCAAGGATGGTACAATATCTGCAAAAAATAAATATGATACACCACATAAACAAACTGAGAGATAAAAACCATATACTGGTAATCCTATCTATTGATGCAGAAAAAAAACAATTGACAAAATCTAACGCCCTTTCTTGATAAAAACTCTCAGCAAGGTGGGAATAGAAAGGTTATATCTCAACATAATAAAAGCCATATATGACAAACCCACAGCCAACATCATACTTAATGGGCAAAAACTTAAACCATTTCCCCTAAGAACAGGAACAAGAAAGGGATGCCCACTCTCACCACTCCTGTTCGACATAGTACTGGAAGTACTGGCCATTGCGATCAGACAAGAAAAAGGAAAAACAAAAAGGAATCTAAACTGGAAAAGAAGTAAAATTGTCTGTATTTGCAGATGACGTATTATACGTATAAAACCCCAAAGACTCCATCAAAAAACTACTAGACTTAATAAATGAATTCAGCAATGTAGCAGGATACAAAATTAACACCCAGAAGTCTATAGCTTTTCTATATACCAGTAATGAACTCACAGAAAGAGAAATTAAGAAAGCAATCCTATTTATCATTGCAGCAAAATAGTTAAGATACCTAGGAATAAACTTAGCCAAAAAGACAAAGGACCTGTACTCAGAAAATTTCAGGACACTAAAAAAAGAGATAGAGGAAGACATGAACAAATGAAAGAATATACCATGTTCATGGTTTAGTAGAATCAACATCATTAAAATATCCATACTACCCAAAGCAATCTATAAATTCAATGCAATCCCCATTAAAATACCAACATCATACTTCAAAAACCAAGAACAAATTCTTCAAAAATTCATCTGGAATAAAAATAGACCCCAAATAACTTCAGCAATCTTGAGAAAGAAGAACAATGTTGGAGGGATCCCAATCCCAGATATCAAGTTATACTACAAAGCCAATGTTCTCAAAACTGCCTGGTACTGGCACAAGAACAGACATATAGACCAGTGGAACAGAACAGAGAACCCAGAAATTGACCCAAGCCATTATACGTAATTAATATTTGACAAAGGAGGCAAGAGCATACAATGGAGTTAAGACAGTCTCTTCAATAAATGGTGTTGGGAAAAGTGGACAGATACTTGCAACAAAATGAAACTAGACCACCAACTTACACCATACACAAAAATAAACTCAAAATGGATAAGGGATTTAAACGTAAGATGTGAAACCATAAAAATCTTAGAAGAAGCCATAGGCAGCAAAATAGCAGACATTTGTCGTAGCAATATCTTTACCGATATAGCTCCTAGGGCAATGGAAACTAAAGAGAAAAACAAATGGGACTACATCAAAATAAAAAGCTTCTGCACAGCAAAAGAAACCATCAGCAAAATAACAAGAAAGCCCACTGCATGGGAGAACATATTTGCCAATGTTATCTCAGATGAGGTTTTAATCTCCAATATTTACAGGGAACTCATACAACTTAACAAAAGGAAGATAAACAATCCAATCAAAAAATAGGCAAAGGCCCTAAATCGACACTTTTTGAAAGAGGACATTCAGAAAGCCAAGAGACATATGAAAACACTAGAGGCCCCTTGCACAAAGAGATTCGTGCAATAGGCCTTCCTTCCCCTGGCTGCCGGCACTGGTTTTCCTCTGGCACCCAGGACCCAGGCCTTCACTCCGACTGCAGCAGAGAAGGCAAGCCTCTTCAGAAGGCAAGCATGCTTCAAGTCACTAATCATCCAAGAGAAGCAAATGAAAACAACAATGTGGTACCATCTCACACCTGTCAGAATGGCTATCATCAACAAGTCAATAAACAAGTGCTGGAGAGGATGCAGAGAAAAAGGAACCCTCCTTCACTGCTGGTGGCATTGTAGACTGGTGCAGCCACTGTGGAAAAGAGTATGGCATTTCCTCAAAATATTAAAAATGGAACTCCCATTTGACCCAGTAATACCACTTCTAGGAATATATCCCAGGAAAGCAGAAACACCAATCAGAAAAGATATATGCACCCCTATGTTCATAGCAGCACAGTTTACAATAGCTAAGTTTTGGAAACAGCCTAAATTCCCATCAGCAGATGAATGGATTAGAAAACGGTGGTACATCTACACAATGGAATACTATGCTGCTGTAAAAAAGAAGAAATTCTTACCATTTGCAACAGCATGGATGGAACTGGAGAGCATTATGCTAAGTGAAATAAGCCAGTCAGTGAAAGATAAATACCACATGATCTCACTCATTTATGGATAATAAAGAACATTATAAACTGTTGAACAAAAACAGAGGCAAAGAAGCATTGAACAGACTTTCAAACTACAATGGGAAGGTAGGGGAGGGTTGGGGTGATAAGAGATCAATCAAAGGACTTGTATGCATGCACATAAGCACAGCCAACAGACGCAAGACACTGGGTAGGGGGTGAGGGCAAGTGCCGGGGTGTAGGGGAGGCTGGGGGTAGATCAATGGGGGAAAAAAAGGAGACATACATATGACTATTTGTAATACCTTAAACAATAAAAAGAAAAACCACGGGGGGGGGGGGCGGGGGAGTTGGGGAATTCCCCTGTGAAGCCATCCAGAACAGAGCTTTTGTTTTCTGGAAGTTTTTTGATTACTGCTTCAATTTTCTCAGTAGTTATAGTATTATTCTAGAAATATGTCTATTTCATCTATGTTGTCCAGTTTTTGGAATAGAGTTTTTCATAGTATTTTTTTTAATAATCCTTTGTATTTTTGTGAAGTCAATTGTTATTTCACCTCTTTCATTTCTGATTTTGTTTATTTGGGTTCTCTCTCTTGGCTTCTTGGTGAGCCTGGCTAGAGAGTCATCAATCTTGCTTATCCTTTCAAAGAACCAGCTATTGGTTCTATTGATCTTTTGTAATGTTTTTGTGTTTTTTGTTTGTTTTTTGGTCTCTATGTCATTTATTTCCACAATGATCTTTATTATTTTCTTTTTTCTACTTACTCTGGGCTTTCCTTGTTGCTCTCTTCCTAATTCTTTAAGTTGTAGGGTTAGGTAATTTATTACCATATTTTCTTGTGTTTTTTGTTTGTTTGTTTATTTTTGTTTTTGTTTTTGTTTAGGTAGGCCTGTAGTGCTATGACCTTTTCTCTCAGGACTGATTTCACTGTGTCCCATAGATTTTGGATAGTTGTGTTTTCACTGCCATTTGTTTCCAGGATGTATTTTATTTCTTCTTTGATTTCTTTGGCAACCCTATCATTGTTTAATACCATTCTATTTAGCCTACAAGTGTTTGATTTTTATTGTTTTTATTGTAATTGATTTCTAATTTTATGCTATTGTGATCTGATAAGATGCTTTATATGATTTCTATCTTCTTGAATTTGCAAAGACTTAGCCTGTGGTCTATTTTGAAAATGTCCCAGGTGAACTCAAGAAGAATATATATTATATTTCATTGCTTTTGGGTGAAATGTTCTTAAGATGTCAATTAGTTCCTTCTGATCTAGTGAGTCATTTATGATTGTTGTTTCTTTGTTGATTTTTTGTATAGAAGATTTATCCAGTGATGTCATTGGGTTATTAAAGTCCCATATTATGATTATATTGCTGTTGATCTCTCCCTTGATATCTTCCAGAAGTTTTTTTTACTATATTTGGTGCTCCTGTATTGGGTGCATATATGTTTACTAGAGTTATATCCTCTTGGTGAATTGAACCCTTTAGTATTATGAAGTAGCCCTCTTTATGTCTTATTATGGCCTTCATTTTGAGGTCTATTTTGTCAGATATCAGTACTGCTACACCAGCTTTTTTTCATTTTCATTTGAGTCCCTTGTTCCAAGGTGGGTCTCTTGTAGACAGCATATATTTGCATCATGATTTCTTATCCATTCAGCTACCCTATGTCTTTTGATTGGGTCATTAATTCATTTACATTTAAGGTTTTTATTTACTAGGAGCCCGGTGCATGAAATTCGTGCACTGGGTGTGGCAGGGGGAGTGTCCCTCAGCCCAGCCTGCCCCCTCTCACATACTGGGAGCCCTCAGGCGTTGACCCCCATCACCCTCCAATCGCAGGATCGGCCCCTTGCCCAGGCCTGACACCTCTAACAGAGGTGTCAGGCCTGGGCAGGGGACCCTCATTTCCCCCCATCACTGGTTCTGCCCCCAGCCAAGGCATGGTGCCTCTGGCCCAGGCATCAGGCCTGGGCAGGGGACCCCCAGACCCCTCTGATTGCTGGCTCTGCCCCTTGCCCAGGCATGATGCCTCAGCCAGAGGCGTAGACCCCCTTCACACTCTGATCACCTGATTGGCCCCTTGCCCAGGCCTGACGCCTCTGCCAGAGGTGTCAGGCTTGGACAGGGGACCCCCATCTCCCCCCGATCACTGGCTCTGGCCCCCGCCCAGGCCTGAGGCCTCTGGCCCAGGAATCATGCCTGGGCAGGGGACCCCCATCTCCCTCTGATCGCTTGCTCCACCCCCTGCCCAAGCCTGATGCCTCTGACCCAGGCTTCAGTCCTGGGCAAGGGGACCATCATATCCCCCCAATCCCCGGCTCAGCCCCCCGCCCAGGCCTGATGCCTCGGCCAGAGAGGTTAACCCTCATCACCCTCCAATCACCAATCACCGGATCGGCCCCTTGACCAGGCCTGAGGCCTCCGGCAGAGGTGTCAAGCCTGGGCAGGGGACCCCCAGCTCCCCGCGGTTGCAGGCTCCACCCCTGCCCAGGCCTAACGCCTCTGGCTGAGGCATCCGGCCCCAGGCAGCGGGGACCCGCAGCTGCAGCGGCCCCGCGATCGTGGGCTCCGCTTTAGGCCCAGGCAAGGGACCCCTAGCTCCCGGGACTGCCAGCTTCGACCATGCCCAGCTCCCATCGCTGGCTCCACCCCTACTTCCTGCTATCACTGGCCAGGGCGGCAAAGGCGCCTGATTCTCCGATCATGGCTGGGGGGCAGGGCAAAGGCGGCCCCAGGGCCACCTTTGCCCTGCCCCCCAGCTCTTAGCTCCCCCCTGGGTTTCCGATCACTGTCAGTGGCAGGGGGCTTCTTCCTGCTTTCCCTTTCGCCTCCCTGCATTGTGCCTACATATGCAAATTAACCTCCATCTTGTTGGCAGTTAACTGCCAATCTTAGTTGGCAGTTAATTTGCATATAGCCCTGATTAGCCAATGAGAAGGGTATCGTTGTACGCCAATTACCATTTTTCTCTTTTATTAGTGTAGATAGGTACTTGTTTATTGCCATTTTATTCTTTATGCCTCTATTCCTTCTTCCCTTTCTCTTTTTTTCTTTTTACAACACTCCCTTTATAATTTCTTGCATTAGTGGGTTTGTGGTAATAAACTCCCTTAGTCTTTTTTATCTACAAAGCTCCTGATTTCACCTTCAATTTTAATTGATAGCCTTGCTGGATAGAGTACTCTTGAGTTCATTCCCTTGTTTTGCCTCACTTTGTATACTTCATTCTATTCCCTTCTGTCCTGATGCATTTCTGTTGAGAAACCATTTTATAGTCTAATGGTAGATCCCTTGTAGGTAACTTTCTGTCTCTCTCTTATAGCCCTTAAGATGCTTTCTTTGTTGTCACTGTTTTCCATTGTAATTACGAAGAGTCTTCATGTGGTTCTTTTTGGGTTCATCTTGTTTGGGACTCTGTGCTCGTGTGACTTTTTTCTTCCCCAAGTCAGGGAAGTTTTCTGTCATTATTTCTTCAAATATTTTCTTCAAAAATATTTCTTTTTAAAAATATATATTTTTTATTGATTTTAGAGAGGAAGGGAGAGGGAGAGATAGAAGCATCAATGATGAGAGAGAATCATTGATTGGCTGGCTCTTGCATGCCTCCCCCACTGGGGATCGAACCTGCAACCTGGGCATGTACCCTTGAATGGAATCGAACCTGGGACCCTTCAGTCCACAGGCTGACACTCTATCCACTGAGTCAATCCAGCCAGGGCCAAATAGGTTTTCTGTTCCTTGCTCCTTTCTTGACCTTCTGGCACCCCTATTATGTGGATGTTGCTTCATTTCATGTTGTCCCAAAATTCCCTTAAAGTTTCATCCTGCTTTTTAATAATTTTTCCAATTGCTGTGCAGAATGTTTGTGTTTTACTACCCTGTCTTTAACTCGCTGATTCAGGCCTTCTCTTCTTCTAGTCTACTGTTGAAATCTTACATTGTGTTCTTTCTTTAAGCTATGTCATTCTTCATTTCCTCTTGATTCTTACACATGGTGATGAATTTCTCATCCAGATGGTATCTTTATAACCATTACTCAGAATACTTTCTCTGACATATTGCTTGCCTCCATATCATTTAGTTCATTTTCTGTCAATTCCTCCTTTTCTTTCCTTTGTGGATTGTTTCTTTGTCTTCCTTTTTTCGCTCTCTCTTTCTGGCCCTAGGCACCTTGTTTAGGGTCTGAGAGGTTGAAGGCTCATAGGTCCAATGGTTTGGAAATCATGAGCCCAGAGGCTGAGTCTGCCTTGAGTTTCATGCCTTTATTGTTTCTGCTATGAGTTGTAACCCCTTCTCTCACTTATCTGGTCCCTCAGTTGTCTGCTTCGGATGCTCAGGTGGCAGGGGTGCATGCACAGTTCCTCTGGTGTTTGACTCCCTGTGAGGACCCGGAGCCCTCTGGGATGCAATTCTCTGTGTGGTCCAGCAACCATGGTAAGGTGGTGCCCTAGATCCCTCTATCAGTGCATTTGTAGTGTGGTCCTGTGTCCTGTGGCTGGGTGCACTGGGTTGGTCCAGGTCACCCCAGCACCACTGTCCTAGGGCCAGGGTGGAGTGGGTGCTGGATTGCTCTGGGTTGCAAAGGCAGCACTCTCCTGCAGCCCTGAGTGGGGGCATGCTGGGTTGATCCAGGTTGCCCTAGCAGCACTGTCCCTGGCCCTGGGGTGGAATAGCACCAGGTTGCTCTGGGTCATAAATTCAGTGATCTCCTGTGGTCTTGAGTTTCATGTGCACCAGGTTGCTCCAGGTCATCCCGGCAGCACTGTACCGGGCCTGGGGTGGAGCGGGCACCAGGTTGCTCTGGATCACAAAGTCAGTGCTCTCCTGTGGCCCAGAGTGTGATGTGTGCCAGGCTGCTCTGGGTTGCCCCAGAAGCACTGTCCCAGGCCCAGGGTGGAGTGGATTCTGGGTGGCTCTAAGTCAGACTGAAAGAATGGCTCTGGGATCTGGGGTGGGGCTGTGGTCCCCCTGGTTTGGACTCACTGTGGGGGTCCTGGAGTGTAGGATCCTTGGACACTGGGTCCTGGTGGGCAGGTATAGGAGATCTCTCTGGTGAGTACTCACTGCAGACATCTGGGATCCCACAGCAAGGTACTACACTACTCACTGTCAGGGCATGGTGATGATCCCACTCAGGTTATGGCTGGCAAGTGGCTCCCTGCACGGGTCTGGGGTCATGTCCAAGGCCAGTCTGCGTGTTGGTGTGGTAGCTCTCCATGCCTCCACTGCTCCCCTCTACAAGATGGTGTGGGCTCCTCGCCAAAGCCACTCCTGGCCTGGGAGTGTCTATAGTGGTAGCAGGGGCTCCCCATCTAGAAGAGCCTTATCTGCCAATCCCTGAGTGTTTTGCAATATCTAACAGTCTCTCACTCACCCACACACACCACACACATCCACATACTCCTCTCTCACTCCTTTACTCACTTACACTCCCTCCCTGCTCTCCTATCAGCCACCATGTTACTTCTAGCACATTTTTATCTATATTCTGAGTTCCTTAGATAACTCTGTAGTATCCTACTCACAGTACTCTAACACTATTAGAGGAAAAAATCAACCGTGCTATATTTTCTTTCTTCTTGGATTACTTCCTTTTGACAGAACATGATACTTCCCTAGTCCCAGTGAAGTGGGAAGGCTTACCCCAAGCATTCATAAAAGCCACTCTTGATGGAAACTTACTTATACAATCCCAGTGTTTCTATTCTACCAATCCTATACCTTTGCAGATACATATTTCCCTGTATTTCACTTAGTTCTCCCTTCTTTCTTATAGGCACAGAGGTCTGTAAATAAGGACCCTTATGTCATTAGCTTAGATCTTTTGCATGTACTTCTTATATAATGGAAGACTATATGAGACTCAATGGCATTCATTCTCATAAGAATGTCAGTTAATTTTAAATATTCATAAAATGAATATTTTTGGAAAAGAAAATATGTATCTCATAGGCAGAACTATTTTAATATAAAAATAATATGACCGTTTTCATCACTTGGTCATAAATAGGAAATCTCAAAGCCTTATAAAGCAATAATATAATGACATTCACATTTGAACCTAATTAAAGAATGAACAGTTTTCCTTCTGCTAGCAAATCAAGTACAGAAGTAAAACATATTTCAATGAAATCTCACTTTGTGTTACTCTTTAATTACCTCCGTTTTTATTAAACCCCAAACAAAGCAATATTTCTATGGGTCAATGAAAGTGGTCTAAAAAAATAAGGAAAGCTTTAGTGATGGAAGTGGTACTTGCTCTGGGAAACATCTGCTGTTCTATCACATATCATTATAGCTATATTTGATTTTTCCACACAGAAAATTGTTAGCACCTGTCCTCAGCATTTTTTCCAGCACATGTTTACAGTATATCATTAACATTCACTATTTCCTCTGCTAAACAACACTTCACACTGTTAAGTCACTGCTGCTATTCATGTCAGAAGAAAGTTATTTAGCCATTTATCACTGTGCTGGCAGCATTTAGGTACCTGGACTCAGGTATTCCCTTCAGACGGCATTAGAATGGACTGTTTGTCCTGAATGTTGCAACCAGGCTACATCATTATATCAGGCAGAATAAGTAGTTTGAGTTGCATACTGAGATTATACCTTTAAATGATAAATTGGCACCACTGGTTGCATACTATAGCCAAATTATTTCAGATTAGAGTTTAGAGCCTTTAAAAAACATGATCTTCATACTCTTCTTTTGACACCACCAATTAAGCTCAAGTTGTGCTACTTAGCTCAAATTTTATTCTTTTGCTCATTCCCCAGAATCTTTTAAGAGTTGAACAGGGCCATATCTCTTGCATGAGGTGAAGAAAGATGTGATCTGTCTCCTTCCTGAATATAATCCAGCCTCCTGAGCAAGCAACCTGTGCCTGATTGGTCCAGTTTTCCTGTTAGAGCCCAGTTTTCCTGGGCAAGATGGCACACTTCAAATGGGATTCATTTAATTTTGTTGAAATATTAGAGTAGGCATTCATTTATCTGATGGTGTTAGTATACTCTGTATTACTCTGTGCTAGTGAAAACTAAACCTATAAAACTCTTTCTCAGCAACCTACATTATTAGACTAGAAGATTCTAAATATAAAATGTGTTATTTTCACTTAATGGAGGTCACATAAGAAAACTCTGCTACACAGGTTATAGATCGCTTATCATGGCATTTCTATTCTAAAGTTGTTGGGTAAAAAAATCTATAGAAATGAAGCTACTAAAATTGTGTGGTGTGTTGTGCTTTAAATAAGTGAGAGATATTTGCATCAAAATCAACCATTTAACTTCTCTCTCTTTTTGTTTTATCCCCATGAACTACCACCAAATTAAGGAGACAATGTAAGTGTGCTAAGGGAAAAGGAGCAGTCAGTGTGTACTAAGCATTTAGATTTATTTATTGCTATTGTAAAATTCAATAACCAACCTTCCCCCAGATTGCTTAGGTTTAAACCTTGGTTTTAGCACTTAGCTGTGTGATATGTGGAAAGTTATTTAACCTCTCTGTGCCTCAGTCTCCTCCTCCTCATCTGTAATAATGGGAATTATAATAGTGCCTACTTTACTGATTTGAATGAATGTATATGAAGCACCTAAAAATGCCTGCCACAGAGTATGTGCTATGGAAGTGTTAGCTACTAGGTAATTACTAATTTTAATAAATAATAAAATTGAATTAATAAAAATTAAACCTGCCTTTCAGAACTTCACATTCTGAAGAGAAGATTGCTTTACTTGTGTTTTTCTTATTGACCTCATTTATTTAATTGTTAGATATTTCCTCTGACCTCTCACATGCTCTCAGATTGAGATTGTCCAGAAATCAAAACTCCCATTTCAGTAGGTATAACATAACTACTTCTCAGTATGTTCAAGTAGAGTGAAAACACTATTTGTAATATTCTGATGCTCTTCAATTTATGATGGGCTTACATCCTGATAAATCCATCATAAATTGAAAATATATTTAAGTCAAAATGCATTTAATACACTTAACCTGCCAAACTTATAGCTTAGCTTAGCCTACATTAAACATGCTCAGAACCTTTAAATTACACTATAGTTGGGCAATTATCTGGAACATAATCTCAAGAGTGATTGCCTTCCTTATCTTCTCACCATAAGCAGAAGACACACATGGGCATTTTGAAGACATGATGGGATGCAAAACCACAAAACATAATATCCAAAAAATCCTGGTAACAGTACAGAATATAAGTTGATTACCCTCATGATTGCATGGCTGACTTGGAGTTGCTGCTCTCTGCTGCTGCCTGGCATCATGAGAGAGTATCTACCATTTAGTGGTAACCCAGGAAAAGATCAGAATTCAAAATACAGATTCCACTGAATGTGTATCAATTTTGTACCATCATAAAGTCAAACAATCATTAAGTTGAACCATTGTAAGTTAGGGACCATGTGTACTGCCCTCAGCTCATTGACTCAACTTAATGTGGGTGCATGCTGAAAGCTTCTATTGGAATTTGGAAGTATTTTGTTGATGATCAATTTTTAGAGGCTATCTTCTCCTGAAGGCCAAATAATCTAAATTATATGGCAGAATGAGTAGGAGTTAGAATCCTGTATTTTTACAAATTACAAGTGTACACAGTAATTTTCTTGACATCATGCCAATGCTGAGATGTTTCCTTATTTGAAAAGGGGATGATCTTTTTAGCTTTAAAATTCTATGATTTGCTAATCAAAAATTATGTTAGAATCAGCCCCCCACATGGTATAAACAAACTTTATTTCTATTACTATTATTTTAATTTAGAAAAGTCTTTATTTCATTATAATTATTCACTCAATTTTGAACTGAATTCAGAATGTACAATTTATTTAAATTATTACCAAGTGTGTTTTGTAATTTAGAAAAAGCAATGGAAAAATTTGAGTTGCTTTAGGCAAAGAAGACAGAAAAAAATAGACACTCTCAAGACTTTTTTCTAGTAGTGGAACTTTATTGTCCTTAAAATAGCATCTTTACTCTGTTATAGGATCATTCATTGAGATACTAATTTGGATTTCTTCTCACAGTTTGAAGGTATTTTCTCTTCCTCACTTCAAGAAAGGAGGGAAGGTTATAGGAGGGATGAATGGTGATGAAAGGAGACTTGACTTGGTGTGGTGAACACACAATACAGTGTACAGATGATGTGTTATGGAATTGTGCACTGAAACCTGTATAATTTTCTTAACCATTGTCACTCCAATAAGTTCAATTAAAAATAAAGAAAGGAGAAACACTGTGTATTCTGAGTTCTGGGCAACTTGTTTCAGAGGATGGCAATTAAGTGACTTTAGGTTGCAATAGAAGAATTGTAGAATGCCAGATTCACAGAAAATCTAGAACTGAAGCTTTGCTGAGAACAGCAGATATATTATTCTAAAACACAAAAAAACACACAAAAGAGTTAAGAAATTATAATTCAGAAGTTCTAAGATTACTAAGACACAGTCTCTGCCCTCAAAAAGCTCACCAGTCTATTGTATGGACAGACCTGTAAAAATAGGTGATGACAATACTAGCCAATTTAATACTGCTATAGATAATATATTTTAACCTGGCACTTAATCTGGACTGGGCATGACAAAGAAGGCTTATGGAAGAGGTAATGCTTAAGAAGAGTCTTAATGTGAGATACATCCAGACAGAGGAAAGCAATCAAGAAATTAGGAATGGCATGTGCAAATACACAGGCAAGAGAGAACATGGCATCTTCAAAGAACTGCAAATAATTTTGAATGGTTGGGGCATAGACTGCACAGGAGTAGCAGTGGTTATTATAAAGATATTTAAAGATTTCAAGCAGAGAAATGATGTGATCATTTTTCATTTTAGAAGAGTTGTCCTGCTAGCACTCTACTGAAAAATTGCAGGAGACCTAAAATGGAGGCAAGCAGACAAATCCACTTAGCAGGCTAATGCATAGATTCAGCTGAGTAATGATGATGTTTTGGACAAGAGCAGTGACAGTTGAGAAGAAAAGATGATACATAGTAAAGAGAAATTTAAGAAGTATAATCAGAGTTTGAGATCCAAGATGGCGGAGAAGTAAATGAAAGCTACACTCACCTCCTCCCAAGACCAAATTGGAATTACAACTAAAATATAGAATAGTCAACATGAGTAACCAACCAAAGACTAGCTGAAGATAAATCTTATACCAAGGATTTACAGAAGAAGCCATGAGACTGGTAGGTATGGTGAAGATGAAAAAAGAGCTGGCCCCACACCCACAAGTGGCAGCTGAGAATCCTGAGGAATATCTCAGCTGTGGGAGGTTCCCCCTGAAAAGTGTGGGATCTCAACACCATGCCAGGCTCCCAAACCCAGAGCACCAGAGTTGAGAAGAGGTGCCCATATAACATCTGCATGTGAAAATCAGTGAGGATTCTGCCTGCCAGAGAAAGGCAGCAGTCTGCTAGAGATACAAGCATACTCTTAAAGGGCTAATGCACAAAAACTAATTTTCCATCACTTACCTTGGGCTCCAACAGAGGGAGGACAGAGCAGACTAGAGTCACATTGAGGAGAGACTGGAGTTTGACTCTGGGAAAAGAGCTGAAGGTACAGCTGTTAGGATCCCTGTGCTGAGTCCTTCTCCCATGCTGCAGATGACATATTTCTTGGTGAAGTACTCACCTCCTTATAGTGTCATCCTGGGGTAATGCAATAGCCCCACCCTCTGGAATCCCTGTACATCTGCCTGCAGAGTTTGAGCCATGATGAGGAGTCAGCTTCCTGGACAGGGCTGTAGAGATCCAGGCAGACTCAGGGTGTGTCAGTGATTGAGTTGTGTGGCTATGGTGTGGGGGCCACTTCTTCCTCCTTCCCCCAAGCCTAACTGGTGCTCCCCATCATTGGAGATCCAGCCCCACCCTCCCAATTTCCCACATTTCTGTCCTGCTGAACTCAGGCTTTTGTTATAATCTGGGAAAGACTGAGTTGTGTGGCTCTAGGACAGGAGCCATTTTTCCCTTGCAAACCCAACCAGTGCAGAGCACCCCTCTTCACGTGGCCAAATTTTCATAGGTTTGGGCCTGATAAACTCCACTGGCCTTACCCTGAGAACCCACTCCAACACATAAGGCTATGGGCACCTTGTGGGGGCAGCATATACCCTGGAACTTTTGCCAAGTGGTCACCTTGTGGGGGCAGCATATACCCTGGAACTTTTGCCAAGTGGTCTCAGATGCAGCACTGGCACTAAGTTTGAATGTGTATCAATTTAGTGGACACCACTTGTCTCTACTGGGTGACTCACTGAGAACCTTCCTCATGCAACTTGAATACCACCAGAGGCCCTTTCAGTGACTGAGCCTAATAGGCAGCTAACAGTAAATGTCCAAGGGAGTCACCAGGGGGAGATAGGTGAAGGCAGATCTCAGTGTGCCTTGGGACTGACTATTTGCTGACTTGCCCTCAGGTTCAGTGCTGGTAGAAACCAGCCTTGGTGCACAGTTTGGCCTTTCCAGGCACACACAGGCCTAGCAGATGTATCCACAAATTGTGGATCATTGTGTAGCTCCAAATAGGTTGTTCATGGCAAGTCACAGGCAGCTTCTGACACTGACTTGCACCAGAGTCTCTCCAAAGATCCCCCAGAACCAACACCTCAGTAGTGAGCTTTAGACAACATCATAGCAGGATCCAATTAGTTCTACAAGCAGCACATCCAAAGGGAGATCTCTGCAGGCACCAAAACCTACTGAGGTGAATTCCACTCTGTGTGATCAGCACCTGCACAGCAGCTCATACACTGTGATCAGGGTCCATCTTTACAGTCAGCCAGCCTGATGATTGACCCCACACATGCACAAGCCAACAGCGAAAAACAACAACTAAATGTCTTAAAGGTAAGCAATATACCAGATACAGGGTTCAAAACAATGGTTATAAGGATGTTTAAGAAATGTAGAAAAAGAAGAAATGAATGCATTAAGACCTTAACAAAGAGATAGTAAGCATAAAAGAGTACTTATAGACCATTAAAAAGCACCAGTCAGAAATGAAGAATCCATTACCTGAAATGAAGAATATACACTAGAAGGAATAAACAGTAGGTTAGATGAAGCAGAGGATCAAATCTGTGATTTGGAAGACAATGCAATAAAAAAAACAAAACCTAACCAGAGTAGCAAAAAGAATAACTTAAAAAAATGAGGGTAGATAAGAGACCTTTTGGATAACATGAAGCATAACAACATATGCATCATAGAGGTACCAGAAAAAGAAGAGAGAGCAAAGGATTGAGAACTTATTTGAAGAAATGATGACTAGTAATGAAAAAAGACACCCAGATCAAGGAAGTCCCATGGACACAGAGAGTCCCAAACAAGATGAACCCAAAGAAGTCCACATCAAGAAACAACATAATTAAAATGGCAAGGTTAAAGACAAAGATAAAATCCTAAAATTACCAAAAAAATAAAAAATAGAATAAAATCCTAAAAGTACCAAGAGAAGGACCTACAAGGGAGCTCCCATGAGACTGTCAGCTGATTTCTCAACAGAAATATCCGGGCCAGAAGAGATTGGCATGAAATATTCAAAGTAATGAAAAGCAAGGACCAGACTTAGCAAGATAGCTCATTTGGTTAGAGCATCATCCCAATATGTTAATATTTCAAGTTTGATCCCTGGTCAGGGCACACAAAAAATAACCATTGAATGCATAAATAAGTGGAAAAACAAATCAATGTTTCTCTCTCTCTCTCTCTCTCTCTCTCTCTCTCTCTCCTCTCTTCCTCACTCTCTAAAATCAATCAATAAATAAAATATTTGTAAAAATAAAGAAAAGCAAGGATATAAAAGCAAGACTACTCTACCCAGCAAGGATATGATCTAAATTTGAAGGAAATAAGAGCTTCCAGACAAGAAAAAGCTAAAGAAGTTCATTACCACCAAACCAGTATTACAAAAAATGTTAAGGGTTTTTTTTTAAGGAGAGGAAAGGAGAAAAAAAGGGGGAACTGTTGTTATCCTATATAATAAAGAGCTAATATGCTAATTAGACTGAACAGTAGAACAACCATCCAGATGACCATCTGGACGACCTTCCAGACAAAGCCGGGGCTGTGAGAGCTGGCCGAGGCTGCGAAGGGCTGTGAGGGCTGGCTGATGCTATAAGGGGTTACGAGGGCCAGCCAAGGCTGCAAGGGCTAGCCGGGGTAGCCCGGGCTGTGAGGGCCGAGCCCCTTGCATAAATTTCATGCATTGGGCCTCTAGTAAAGAATAAAATGACAATAAATAAGAACTTAACATTAATCACTCTAAATGTAAAAGGCTTAAATGTCCCAATCAAGACATAGGATAGTTGAATGGATAATATATATATTGTCTACAAGAGACCCACCTCAGAATAACAAACAAACAGAGACTAAGAGTAAAGTGGTAAAAAAGATATTTTATGCAAATAGAAATAAAAAAGAAGTTATGGTAGCAAAATTTGTATCAGACAAAATAGACTTTAAACAAAGTTATAATAAGAGATTAAGAAGGACATTTTATAATGATAAAGAGATCAATTCAACAAGAGGATATAACTCTATAATCATTTATGCACCAAACATAGGAATACTTAAATATATAAAGCAAATTTTCATGTACATAAAGAGAGAAATCAACAGAAATACAGTCATAACAGTGGGACTTTACAACCCCACTGAGATCAGTGGATAGATCTTCCAGACAGAAAATCAACAAGGAAACAGCGGCCTTAAATGAAAACACTAGATCAGATGGCTTCATTGATGTTGTCAGAGAATTGCATTCCAAAGCAATAGAATATACATTTTTTTTCAAGTGCACACAGAACAGTTTCTAGGATAGACCATATGTTAGGACAGAAAAAACGCCTCAATAAATTTAAGAATATTGAAATAATATCAAATATCTTCTCTGACCACAATGGTATGAAACTTGAAATCAATTACAAAAAAGAAAAAGAAAAATACATGGAGGCTAAATAACATGTTAGTAAACAACAAATACATTAGCAATGAGATCAAGGAAGGAAAAAAAAGATACCTTGAGACAAATGAAAATGAAAACACAACAACAATCTATGAGACAGAGCCAAAGCAACCCTGAGAGGAAAATGTATGACATTAGAGGCCTACCTCGACAAACAAGAAATATCTCATATAAACAATATAACCTTTCACTTAAAGGAACTAAAAAAAAAAGAAGAATACAAAAAGCCCAAAGTGAGTAGAAGGAAGAAAATAATAAAGATCAGAGCAAAAATAAACAAACTAGAGTCTAAAAAAATACAAAATATCAATGAGATCAAGAGTTGGTTTTTTGAAAAGATAAACAAGATTGGCAAACTTTTAACCAGACTCATCAAGAAAAGAAGAGAGAGGACCCAAATAAATAAAATCAGAAATAAATGAGAAAAAGTAAAAACTGACTCCACAGAAATAAAACGGACCATAAAAATACTAGGGACAACTACATGCCAACAAATTGGACTGCTTGGGTGAGATGGATAAATTCCTATGAACATACAATCTTCCAAAACTGAATCAGGAAGAATAAAAAAAAAATCTGAACAGACCAATTTTAACTTATGAAATAGAAGCAGTAATAATAATAATAATAATAATAATAATAATAATAACTCACTCCCAGCCAACAAAAGTCCTAGATAGGATGGCTTCACAGGTGAGTTTTATCAAACATTCAAAGAAACTATTCTCAAACTATTCAAAAAAAATTTAAGAGAACAAAAGTCTCCCAAGCTTATTTTATGGGGTCAGCATTATGCTAATTCAAAATCAAATAGGGACACTACAAAGAAAGAAAATAATAGGCTAATATTCCTGATGATAATGGATGCTAAAATCCTCAACAACTATTAGCAAACTGGATCCAGAAATACATTAAAAAGATTATACAACATGATCAAGTGGGGTTTATTCTAGGAATGCAAGATTGGTACAACATTTGCAAATCAATAAATGCAATACATTACATAAATAAAAGAAATGATAGAAACCACAAGATCATATCAATAAATGCAGAAAAAGCATTTGATAAAACCCAGCACTCATTTATGATAAAAACTCTCAGCAAGATGAGAATAGAGGGATCATACATCAACATAATAAAGGCCATATATGACAAATCCATAGACAATATTGTACTCAATGGGCAAAAATTAAAAGTGTTTCTTCTAAGATGAGGAACAAGATCAGGATTTCCACTTTCACCACTCTTATTCAACATTAGAGGTCCAGTGCACAAAATTTGTGCACTGGAGGGGTCCCTCAGCCCAGCCTGCACCCTCTGACAGTCCGGGACCCCTTGCTCCTTACCACACCTGCTCGCTGCTCCTTACTGCCTCAGCTCGCTGCTCCTCAGCGCTGCTGCAGAGGCAGGAGAGACTCCCACCACCACTGCTGTGCTCACCAGCTGTGAGCCTGGCCTCTGGCTGAGCATTGCTCCCCCTGTGGGAGCACACTGACCACCAGGGGGCAGCTCCTGCATTGAACATATGCCCCCTTGTGGTCAGTGTGCATCATAGTGACCGGTTGTTCTGGTTGTTCCACTGTAAGGGCCGCTTAGGCTTTTATTATATAAACTAGTGGCCTGGTGCACAAAAATTTGTGCACTCGGTGGGGGGGGTCCTTCAGCCCGGCCTGTGCCCTTGCGCAGTCTGGGACCCCTCAGGGGATGTCCACCTGCTGGCCAGCCCAAACGGGGACATAGCATCAAGTTCCCCTGAGCCAGAAGACCCAGAGTCAAGTCCCCACCCACTTGTGTGTGCCCCCTGGACACAGCATTCAGTCTCATGGAGGGTTGCCAGGCCTAGACACTGTGGTGGAGGTGACAGCGGCGGCGGCAGAACGTCGAGGCTGCATAGGCCTGCTGCAGTGGGTGGGTCGTGTTTTGCTGCTCGCCTCTGCGGCCCCCAGCTGGGTCCACAGGCCCAGACACTGCGGTGGCGATGACAGTGGCCGAGCGGCAAGGCTGCGTCAGCCCGCCTGAGCAGTGACAGGCCTGGACACTTCAGTGGCAGGGCTGAGAGGACTGGGCACCGCCATCTTGTGGCTATGGGTGCCGCCATCTTTGTGTCTGAGTGATGGAGTGATGGTTAATTTGCATATTACTCTTTTATTAGATAGGCTAGTACTGGAATCCTACAGTGATCAGACAGGAAGAAGAAATAAAAGGCATCCAAATTGAAAAAGGAAGTAGTAAGGCTGTCATCTTTTGCAGGTAATATGCTACTGTACATAAGAAATCCCTGAAGACTCCACCAAAAAACTGCTACAACTGATAAACGAATTTAGTAATGCAGCAGGATACAAAATTAATATTCAGAAATCAGTGGTATTTTTATTCACCAAT
Organism: Myotis daubentonii; assembly: GCF_963259705.1. Classification (NCBI taxonomy): domain Eukaryota; kingdom Metazoa; phylum Chordata; class Mammalia; order Chiroptera; family Vespertilionidae; genus Myotis; species Myotis daubentonii. Next base: position 108,326,456 of record NC_081861.1, read on the forward strand.
AATAAAGTATATAAGAAAGAGAATTAAGAAAATCCCACTTAGTATTACAGCAAAAATGAAAAATAAGTTACATTGAAAAAAATTAACCAAGATGATAAAAGACCTGTACTTGGAAAATTAAAGAATACCGAAGAAAGAAATTGAGGAAGATACAAATAAGTGAAAGCATATACCGTGTTCATGGATTGGAAGAATTAAGATAATTAAAATATCCATGCTACCCAAAGTAATCTATATATTCAATGCAATTCCTATTAAAATACCAATGGCATAGTTCACAGATCTTGGACAAACTATTCCAAAAATTTATGTGGAACCACAAAAGACCCCGAATAGCTTCAAATATTGAGAAAGAAGAAAAAGTTGGAAGTATCACATTAACTGATATAAAACTATACTACAAGGCCTTGTAATTAAAATCAGCCTGGTACTGGCATAAGAACAGGCACTTGGATTAATGGAGAAGAACAGAGAGACCAGCAATAAATCTAGGCCTTTACGGTCAATTAATATTTGACAAAGGAGGCAAGAACATACAATGGAGTAAAAATAGACTCTTCAATAAGTGGTTTTGGGAAAATTGAACAGACACATGCAAAAATGAAACTAGACCAACAACTTACATCAGACATAAGAATAAACTCAAAGTGGATTAAAAACTTATATGTAATTCATGAAACTGTAAAAATTTTAGAAGAAAACATAGGCAGTAAAATCTTAGACATCTCTCATAGCAATATGTTTGTCTATATATCTCCTTAGGCAAGGGAAAGAAAGGAAAAAAAAATAAACAAATAGGACTACATGAAACTAAAAAGCTTCTGTACAGCAAAAGAAACTATCAACAAACTGAAAAAGTAACCCAATGCATGGAAGAACATATTCATCAATGATAGATCTGATAAGGGGTTAATTTACAAAATATATAAAGAACTTATACAACTCAACACCAAGAAGACAAACAGCTTAATTTAAAAACGGACAAAGGATTTGAATAGACATTTCTCCAAAGAGGACATACTGATGGCCAATAGATATATGAAAAGAAGCTCAAAGGAACTAACCATCAGAAAAATGCAAATAAAAACCACAATAAGCTATCTCCTCACACCTGCCAGAATGGCTATCATCAATAAATCAACAAACAACAAGTATTGATGAGGATTTGGAGAAAAGGGGATCCTGGTGCACTGTTGGTGGGAATGCAGACTGGTGCAGCCACTGTGGAAAATAGTATGATGTTTCCTCAAAAACTTAAAATTGAACTACTTTTTTACCCAGTAATCTCATTTCTGGGAATATATCTGAAGAAATCCAAAACACTAATTCAAAATAATATATTCACTGCTATCTTCATTACAGTATTATTTACAATAGCCAAAATCTGGAAATTGCCCAAGTGCCCATCAGTAGATAAGTGGATTAAAAAGCTGTTGTGCATTTACACAATGGAATACTACTCTGCCATAAGAAAATAAGAAATCTTATCGTTTGCAACAGCATAGATGGACCTGGAAATTTTTGTGCTGAGTGAAATAAGCCAGTCAGAGAAAGACAAATACCATATGATCTCACTTATATGTAGAATCCAATCAAAATTATTTAACAAACAAAATAGAAACAGAAGCATAGATACACAGAATAGACTTACAACTTTGAAAGGGAAGGGAATGCATGAAAAAAGTGAAGAGATTAAGATATATATATATTATATTAGTAGCCCGGTACACAAAAATTTGTGCAATGGGGTCGGGGAGGGTCCCTCAGTTATTAAACATTTATTGGCACAACACTGACCACATTGGTGGTGGTGGTGGTCTTGTCAGAATGTGTTATATTATGCAGATAAAAATCTATTTAAACAGATTTGATGTAGATATTTTCAAAGATGGAAGAATTGTCCCTGTCAACTATTTTAGTTGATTCATATCTTCACTAATTGTCATCATTGCAAAGTTTTCAGTCCCCATATGGATTGCTGGATATAATAGGTCATGCGCTGTCCCTGTCCTTTGTAGCCTTTGTTACCTTAAGGACTCTAGTTTTCCATTTATGTGTTTAAGTACCAACCTTACTGGCTTAAAAATATAAGCTTTTAACACTGCTCTCTGTAGAGGGCTGCCTGGGAGGCATCTAGGCATTTTCTTATAATTATTGTCAATTGAACTCAGAGCACAGGCAGAGCCACGCCCTGGGAACATGCTTCCCCAATAAGGGTGGACATGTTAATCAGGCAGGGGCGGAACTAGATATGTAAATCTAGGCCTTTAAAATAAACCTGCTGTGTGGCTCAGCCCGCTTTTTGCCTCCTCTCCATCAGAGAGGATGGCGCCCACCTGGCCCCAGCTTAAAATCTATTTCTGCGTCTTGGTCTTTCTTTAATTTCTTAATCCCCAGCTCCTCCACTCAGCAAATGGACTGTTTCCTTTTCCATGCGGGACATGGAGAAGAGAGAAACAGCCCCCCACAGCTCTCTCTGTTCTGTATCCTTCCGATGAAAAGTGGAGTTGGGTTGCAGCACAGGAGAGAAATTCAGAAGGGGAATATTGAAGTAATGACTGCAGTAGGAGAAGAGGGAACCTATTTCCCTGGCCACAGGCGCTGGTGCTCTGTACCACAGGGCTGGCAGCTTCTCCAGGTGGCTGCAGCCTGGGACCTCAGGCAGGTGGCTTGTCCGTCTCCTGGGCTGCAGCCAGCCGCAGGCACTGGCACCTGGACCAAAGGTGGGTGGCTTCTTCTTCTGGCGGCTTCTTCTTCTTCTGTGCTTCCAGGGAGGGCAGTCAGTTATGTGTATATGTGTGTGCATACAAACATAGGTGTGTATACGTGTGTATGTGGAAATCTGCTGGGCAAGTCAAAACCATAAAAGAGTTGCCCCCTATCTCTTGAATCTTCCAGAGATATCCCCACTTTTTTATTCTATCACTATTGGAGACTCAGTATTTGCAGCCAGCCAGCCAGTAACTCTCTCAGTATCTATTTCTGACTTCTTCTTTCCCTGTCTGTCTTCCAACCCCTAATCATATTTCCACCTGGATGCATCATTTTTACTCCCAATATGCTGTATAGAGAAGGAGTCAGGATACTGTCGTCCCATGAATAGTACTCAGTAACAAACCAATTGCATTTTAGTTGGGCAATGCCCCTACCCACCCTTCAAATCCCTTCCACCATGCATTTCTGTTTCTCTTTTTGTTTGTTGGATTTTTCTGCTGCTCCTTCTCCTCACCCCACCATCCTTGGATCGTAATGTAAAATTCTTTTACCATGTCAAGAAATTATTTAAAAAAACCAAACAGGTACTTTGAAAAAAACAACAACAGATATTTCTCCAATCACCGGCGGGAGGTGGGGGGGTGGGCAGGGAAGAGGCGGCTGCTGGCCACCTGAGATCTACGTGGCAGCACGTAGAGGCCAGGACCCGGTCTCACGGGTTTTACCCATGCAGTTTGAAAGGTGCTTGCGATCTATGTGGTGGTCAAGACCCGGTCTCATGGGGTTTGCAGTTTGAAAGTTGCTGGCAATCTATGTGGCTGCCAGGACCCGGTCTCATGGGGTTTGTAGTTTGAAAGGTGCTTGCGATATACGTGGTGGCCAGGACCCAGTCTCAGGGGGTTTTACCCGCGCAGTTTGAAAGGTGCTTGCAATCTATGTGGCGGCATGTAGCGGCCAGGACCTGGTCTCACTGGTTTTACCCATGCAGTTTGAAAGGTGCTCGTGGCATGTAGCCATCAGGACCCAGTCTCAGGAGGTTTTACCAATGCAGTTTGAAAGGTGCTTCTGATCTATGTGGAGGTCAGGACCCAGTCTCATGGGGTTTGCAGTTTGAAAGGTGCTCGCAATCTATGTGGTGGCCAGGACCTGGTCTCAGGGGGGTTTTACCCTTGCAATTTGAAAAGTGCTCATGATCTATGTGGCGGCCAGGACCCAGTCTTATTGGGTTTTCAATTTGAAAGGTGCTTGTGATCTACGTGGTGGTCAGGACCCGGTCTCATGGGATTTGCAGTTTGAAAGGTGCTCGCGATCTACATGGCTGCCAGGACCTGGTCTCATGGGGTTTTACCCATGCAGTTTGAAAGGTGCTCGTGATCTATGTAGGGGTCAGGGCCTCCTCTTCCCTGCCCCACCCAGCTTCTCCGATCACTGATCACTGGTGGGGGGGGCAGCGAAGAGGCGGCCACCAGCGCTGCCTCTTCCCTGCCCCGCACGGCTTCTCCGATCACCGACGGGGGGCTGGGCAAAGGCGCTCTGGTTCTCCGATCATGGCTGGGGGCGGGGCAAAGGCGACCCTGGTTCTCCGATCACAGCTGGAGGGTGGGCAAAGGCAGCTCCAGTTCTCAGATCGGGCCAGGGGGCAGAGCCCTGCCACCCGGCTCTTGCCTGCCGCCTGGGTTTCTGATCACCATCAGTGGCAGGCTGCTTCTTCCTTCCTTCCCCTTTTGCCTCCCAGCATTGCGCCTACATATGCAAATTAACCACCATCTTTGTTGGAAGTTAATTTGCATATCACCCTGATTAGCCAATGGGAAGCGTAGTGAAGGTACAGTCAATTACCATGTTTGTTTATTATTAGATAGGATATATATATATATATATATATATATATATATAGAGAGAGAGAGAGAGAGAGAGAGAGAGAGAGAGAGAGAGAGGAGGACAACAGTGTGGTGATAGCCAGAGGGAAAGGGGATTGGTGGAGGTAGATGAAGGTAAAGGGGAATAAATGAGGATAGAATAAGACTTGGCTTTGAGTGATGAATGCACAGTGCAGTGTGTAGATGGTATTTTATTGAATTGTACACTTGAAAACTGTATGGTTTTATTAACTAATATCACACCAATGAATTAAATTAAAAGAAAAAGAAAATGGCCCAACAATAAAGTTTTTCAGGTGTAAACCACTGACGTTTAGCAAATCTCTCTAAACTCAATGACAGAACTCAGCAGGAGACAGAAAACTGAGAGGAGTAAACATTAGATTTAGATGATTTCATTGAAACCTTGATTTTCTCCTTACCCCTTCTTTTCTATTTCTCTTCAACATGCGCTTCTTTATGCTTTGCCTTTTTTTATAGGGGCCTTATTTCTATTGCTTTATTCTCATAGAAAGCTTGGGAAGCTCAAATTGATTTATTGGAACTTTTATCATTTGAAAAAAATGTGAGATCATCAAGTCTTCCCACAAAATAGATAATTCTGTTCATTCAAAGGTAAACACTATATGGAGAGAGAGAGAGATAAGAGAGAGAGAGAGAGAGAGAGAGAGAGAGAGAGAGAGAGAGAGAGAATGAATTGAATTAGAATACACCTGAATACACAGTGGATTAAAGTAACTGCAGGGTAATGTAATTAAACATTGAACAATATCTATTGATAGCTTAGTTTTATAAATATTTGCAGATAGAGAGGAGGCACCTGAGATTAACAATAGCTCTCAAAGTGAGAACATATACTGCATATAACATAAATTTAACAAAGTGCTGCTTTGGGTGACATTAAATTATATTTCTAAAAGTGAACAACCCATCATCCACTAATGACAATCATCAGCAAAGAAACCAAATTTCTTCAGAGCTGTGTAAAGCTGGGAGCCCTTCATTCAGAGATTTCCTATTTATAGAATTCTTGACATTTTAAATTTTTCTGAGGAAGAAATGAATATTCATTGAATCATATGTGTTTTTTGAACTAACACTTATTTGGGATCTACACAGACCAGACATTTATATTAATTACATCTCATTATTTAATGTAATCATAGCGACATTATTAAGCAAGTATTATTATTACTGTTTTACAAGATAAGAAAATTAAACTCAGAAACATTAATTTGCCCAAAGTCACACCACCTTAGAGGTTAGAGAGACAGCAGTGTATTCTAATTCTGTCTGACTAAAATCTTTACTTTTCCCACTGTATATTGCTCACCTTGAGCTTATATTAATGGTATCTAAGTTCTCACTTAAAATGGTGTAAGGAGGCAAAGAACAACCACATGGGATATTGATATTATTTTACTAATAATTTTCTTAGCTGTTAAGTGGAAAGTTATATGGTTCAGGGTTGGTTAAGCATAATTGCTTAATACAATAAACATTGAACTTAATGTATATCTTTTTAAAAATATTTTTATTGATTTCAGAGAGGAAAGGAGAGAAAGAGAGAGATAAAGATCAATGATGAGAATCATGGATCCTCTGCCTCCTGCACTCCCCACACAGGATACCGAGCCCGTAAGCCAGGCATGTGCCCTGACTGGGAATCAAACTGTGACCTCCTATTTCATAGGTCGATGTTCAAGCACTGAGCCATGCTAGCTGGGGAGTGTATAATTTTAATCATTCCTTTCTTACAGCTGGGAAAAATAGAAGTATGTTTGCTATCACCACTTCTTTTCAGCATTGTATTGGAGGCCCTAGGCAGTGCAGTAAGACAAGAAAAAAACATTATAAGGATTAAAAGAAAGAACTAGGACTGTCATTAGTCACATATTATTTAATTACATACATAGAAAAAAATAATCTATGGATAAATTATTAATAAGAAAGTTTAGCAAGGATGTTAGAATATGATCAAAATATAAAATTAATTTGTATCTTATATACCGGCATTATAAAATAAAATTAAAAATCACTATAAGATATCCTGGAATAAATTAAAGATTGGAAAGACTTTTGAATTAGGGTAATGCTAGGGTATACTGTGGTTGTGACAAAACACATTTATTTCTTGCTCCAATTACAGTTAATGTGAGTCAGGTGGCCCTCTCATACCATTTTCCTTCATTAGATGACTCAGAATCTTTGGAAGATTCTGAATTGTAGCAATGCCATCTAGAATATTTATCTTATTAGTCGTGGAAAGAGGAGAAATGGATGGAATAGGGAAACTGGCTCTTAACTGTAGAGATGAACGTAGATATTCCGTGATCATTATCAGTCTCTACCCCAAAGCATAAGATTGGTGAAAAGCATGTGTAAACTGTAAATAAATGAAGTGATTTATGATGTTCATGGGTGGGAAAGAGGAATAGAATTGGATGCAATTCCAATCAGAATCACAAGAAAGATTTGTATGTGTGTTCGTATATGGAACTTGAGGAGTTGATTTTAAAATGTATATGAAGACACTAACACCGGGTCTCAAGCAGCATAAATACGTGGACGCAGAAGAGCTCTACACCTTCTCACGGAAAGGTCAGATTTTGCTCAGAGAAAGTCAATTCGGGAGAGAGAGAGCTACATAACCAGGCACCAGGAGAGGAGAGATCATGGGGAGACAAAGAAACAGCCCACATACGAAAGAAAAAGAGGCATCGCCAGAAAAGGAAGTAAATGAAATGGAGGCAAGCGATATGTCAGAGAAAGAATTCAGAGAAATGGTCATAAGGTCACGGAAAAGGTTGGAAGACAAATTCAACAATATGTGTAAGAACCAAGAGGAAATGAAGAAGAACCAAGAAGAAATGAAAAATGGCATTGCTGCAATAAAGAACTCAATAGAAAGCATCAACAGTAGACTAGAAGAAGCAGAGGACCACATCAGTGAGCTAGAAGACAAGGTAGGAAAAAATACCCAAGCAGAGGAGCATCTAAAAAAAAAAAAAACTTAAAAAACAGGAGGAGAAGGGAAGGTGGATACCTGCCCAAAGACACCTCAATCACATGGCTTCAGTACCAGGGCCCTTCAGAGTGCATCAGTGCACTGGGCTGGCAAACAAACCACAGGTGCCCCTGTGAGCTGCCACTGGGAGCATGCATATTCAACCATGGATGCAGCGGCAAAAACTGAGTATTCCCTCCCCACAGCTGCAGAACTCTGGACAGTACAGTTGAGCTTTTCCAGCATGCAAGCCTCCTAATCCCACCGCTCCACAGGCTGCTCTTGGGTGCCACTGTGAGCCCCCACTGGGCAAACACTTATACAAACAGAGACACACTGCTGGGAAGTAGAAATTCTGAAGTCCCTCTTCCTGGATACCTGCCCCCAGACACCTCAACCATGTGGCTTCAGTGCCAGGGTGCTTCAGAGTGCATCAGTACACCGTGCTGGGAAAATGCACCGCAGGTGCCCCTGTGGGCTGCCATTGGGTGTGTGTGTATCAAACCATGGATGCAGCAGGGAAAGCTGAGTCTGCCCACCCCACAGCTACAGAAATCTGGACACCACAGTTGTGCTTTTCAGGAGCACAGGCTTCCTGAGACCCACCACCCTGACAGACATCTCCTGGGTGCTACTGTGAGTTCCCGCTGGGCATGCGTGCTTTCAACCAAGGGTGCAAGGCAGCAAAAATTGGGGCACCCCCCTCCTCCGCTGCTGACTTCTAGACACCAAGGTTGCATCTTTCCAGCTCACAGGCCAACATCAAGAGAACCCAAATAGCTCAATTAGGGAGCTATGCTAGATTACCAAGCCCAGGAGACCTGAGAGATCACACCAGTAGCACCATCCCCAAAAGAATCTGGGTAGCAAAGCAATGGCATCTAGTACACAGAAACATTACAGCAAAACACGGGACAAAAAAAAGCAATCCTCCCAAAAAAGAAATAGAGGAATCACCAGGAAGGGCATTAAATGAAATGGAGGCAAGTAACATGTCAGAGAAAGAATTCAGAATAATGGTTATAAGGATGCTCAAACAGCTGGATGACAAATACACACAACTCAACGAAAATTATAATGAGCTGAATGAAAATACCACCAACATGAAAAGGAACCAAGAAGAAATGAAGAACGACATAGATGCAATAAAGAACACAATGGAAGGCTTAAACAGTAGACTAGAAGAGGCTGAGGACCACTTCAGCGATTTAGAAGACAAAGTAGAAAAAAACACACACACACAGCAGAAACTGGAAAGAAAATTTAAAACACAAGAGGAGAGCCTAAGGGAGCTTTCGGGCAACACTAAATGAACCAACATCTGCATAATAAGTGTATCAGAAGGACAGTAAGCAAAGCAAGGAATAGAAAACCTGTTTGAAGAAATAATGACAGAAAACTTTTCTGACATTGGCAAGAAAAAAACTATGCAAGTCCAAGAAGCACATAGAGTCTCAAACAAGATGAAACCCAGAAGACTGACACCAAGAGACATCATAATTAAACTGGCAAACATCAATGACAAAGTAAGAATCTTAAAGGCTGCCAAAGAGAGACAGTAAATTACTTACAAGGGATCTCCTATTAGAATATTAACTGATTTCTCAACAAAAACACACCAGGACAGAATGGAATGGAATGAAATATACAAAGTGATGCAAAGCAAGGGAATGAGTCCAAGAATCCTATACCCAGCAAGGCTATCATTCAAAATTGAAGGTGGAATCAGGAGCTTCACAGACATAAAGGGCTAAGAGTTTATTACCACCAAGCCAGCAATGCAAGAAATGCTAAAGGGACTTCTGTAAAAAGAAAAAACAGAAATGCAAGAAGAAACACAAACATTAAGAATAAAAATGATGGACGGCGACCAGCAGGAAGGTAGGGAGGGAGAGAGTGTGAGAGCGTGAGGGAGTGATAGAGGAGTGTGTGGACTGTGTGGTGTGTGTGTGTATGAGCTAGGGACAGTTAGATTCTTCAGGTCTTCTAAGGGGCTGCTAAACCGGGCTGTCTTAGACAGTGGAGCCCCGCTCCCAGCATGGACACTGCTGGGTAGTCAGCGTGGGCACAGAGACCACACCATCTCGAGAAACAGAGCCTCTTGAGATTAAGATCCTGGACTCAGCACCACCCAGTCTGGTCTCAGAAGCAAACCAGAACCATGCAGCCACTGGGGACAGAGACCTGCAACCACAGCTACAGACCCAGGGACACCAAGAATCCAGACATCTCCACAGCAGATCTCTGTGAGTAACAGAGACCATCCCCCTCCACGCAGGCTCCTGGGCAGTGCCATAGTAACTGATAGACCCACCCCTCACCCAGGCCTCAGTGCTGTTACTGGAACCTTCTCCTGGAAGCGCGCGAACACTGGGAACTTGTCCCCAGCAGCACGGGCTAAAGGAACCTTAGCTTGGGAGCTAATGCGCAAACACTGGGAACTTGTTCCCCTCAGCACAGGCCCCGCAACCCCAATTCTCCAGGCGGGAGGCAGCACCAAGATCCAGTGACTTGATTGTGTTTCTTATCACCTGCGCCTGGGATCCCTGATTCTCTGTGCATTCACACTAAGAGCCAGTGACTCCAATTCTTGGTGCATGTGCACACAGGGACACTGATTCTCAATGTGAGGCCGCGCGAAGCAACAGAGATTCTGATACTGGATTCTTGGGGAACTCTGACTCCTGGCGCACGCTAGGGGGCTCTGATCTTCAACACACTGCAGGGGGGGTCTCTGTTTCAGCACAGTGCAGGCGGGGTCCCTGATTCTAAGTGCGCACATGAGGCCACATTGAGCACGGGTAACTCTGACTCTGAGCAAGCCTGGTACACACCAATGCCGGAAGCTGGTCCATCCTTGCTGCTTGACACAGTCGCTGCAGGATAGAAACATCTGCACAGCATATGTTTCAAGGGACCTGGCGTATATAGCATACTGTTCTTAATATGTTTGCTCCCCTTAGCGCTGTGTGTTTTAACCAAGGTCACCTCTCTGAGAAAGGTTGTTTCCCCAGGTAGAGATTTTTCCCTGAAGTTAGGGAGGGGATGAAACTCCTTATCTAAGTGCCAGGCGGGTAATTAATCACTTTAACTATGAACAATCATGCTTAAGCTACATAATCTTTACTCCCTGGAATGGAGATAAGAAATGCCCTAACCTTTGGAATAGAGATTGATAGGATTGGAATCAACTGGTATAAATACAGATGTAACAAGACAGAAAGACACAGAACTTAGAAGACAGAACCAAGAGGCACAGAACCTAGAGACAGAACATGGCAAAAGATCCTGGACTGAACCTGACTACAGAAATTGGCAAGAGAACCTGACTAGAACCTGGTGACTGAACCTGGCTGGAGAACCTAGCAAGGGAACATGGCTACAGAACCTGGCTGGAGAACCTGGAGAACCTAGCAAGAGAACATGGACACAGAACCTGGAGAACCTAGCGAGGGGACATGGCTACGAACTTGGCTGGAGATCCTGGCTAGAGATCCTGGCTAGGCTGCTGATCAATTGAACACTGTCTCCCTGTCATTCCTTCTTCGCCGACTCCGTCTATGCCTTTGGGAACCCCTGGACCTGCTGGGGTTGGACCCCAGCATCTGGCGCCCAAACAGGGACCCCTAGGTAAGTGCCCCACACTCGGGACTGATAGGACTCCACCGTAGGAAGGGGGTGGATAGTCTTCGCCAACTCCATCCACACCTTTGGGGACCCCTGGACCTGCTGGGGTTGGACCCCAGCACACCAACACACCACAACCACACATCTTAGTGTCAGAGCTCTTCAGTGACACTAGGGTGGTGCGAAGCTCCCACTGCACACGGCCTAGGCCCATGAAACTCGATGATTGAACCATCTGGAGATAGTCAGAATGGGGAGATGAAAGAAAATGAGTCGCCGCCAAGAAAGGAAATTAATGAAATTGAAGCATGCAACATGACAGGAAAAGAATTCAGAGTAATTGTTGTACAATTCATTAACCAGATGGATGAGAAAATCAACAACCTATGCAAGAATCAGGAAGAAATGAAAAGTGATATAGCTACAATCAAAGACACCATGGAAGTTTTCAACAGTAGACTAGAAGAAACAGAGACTGAATTAGTGAGTTAGAAGATAAGGTAGAGAAACAAGCTCAATCTGAACAGCAACTGGAGAAAAAAATTAAAAAGCAGGAGGAGAGCCTAAGGGAGCTTTGGGACAACATGAAACGAAGTAACATACGCATAATAGGGCTGCCAGAAGGACAAGTAGAGCAGCAAGGATTAGAACATCAATTTGAAGTATTAAGCACAGAAAACTGCCCAGATTTGGGGAAGAAAGAAGTTACACAAGTACAGAGAATCCCAAGCAAGAGGAATACCAAAAGACCCACACCAAGACATGTCATAATAACAATGGTGAATATTCAAAACAAAGAGAGAATCGTACAGGCTGCAAGAGAGAGACAGAGTTACCTACAAAGGAACCCCATCAGATTATCAAATGATTTCTCAACAGAAACACATCATGCTATAAGGGATGGAAGGAGGTATACAAAGTGTTGCAAAGCAAAAGACAGAATCCAAGAATACTCTATCCAGGTAGACTATCAATCAAAATTGAAGGGGATCTCAGGAGCTTTGCAGTTAAAAAAAAAAAAAGAAAAGGCTAAGGGAGGTTATCACTACCAAGCCAGCAATGCAAGAAATGCTAAAGGGAATGCTGTAAAAAGAAGAAATAAAAAGGGAATAAAGAACACAGGCACAAATATAGAAATGACTACAAGCAAGTACCTTTCAATAATAACTTTAAATGTAAACGGACTAAATGCTCCAATAAAAAGACATCGAGTGGCTGAATGGATAAAAAGACATGACCCATATATATGCTGTCTACAATTAACCCACCTCGGGATAAGGGACTCACACAGACTGAAAGTGAAGGGATGGAAAAATATCTTTCAGGAAAATGGAAATGAAAAAAAGCTGGGGTAGCAATACTTATATCAGACAAAATAGACCTCAAAGTGAAGGCCATAACAGGACATAAGGAAGGCCACTTCATAATACTAAAGGATCGATACAACAAGAGGATATAACCCTGATAAACATATAGGCACCCAATGAAGGAGCACCCAAATACATAAAAAAAAAACTCCTAGAAGATATCAAGGGAAAGATCAACAACAACACAATCATAGTAGGGGACTTAAACACACCACTGACATCACTGGATAAATCCTTTAAAAAATTAGCAAAGAAACAGCAATCCTAAATGACTCACTAGATCAGATGGACTTAATTGACATCTTCAGAACATTTCACCCCAAAGCCACAGAATATATGTTCTTCTAAAGTGCACATGGGACATTTTCAAAAATAGACCACATATTGGGTCACAAGCAAAGTAACCCCAAATTCAAGAAGATTGAAATCATACCAAGCATCTTCACAGACCACAATGGCATAATATTAGAAATAAACTACCATAAAAACAATCCAAAAAACTCAAACACTTGGAAGCTGAATAGCATACTACTAAATAATAATGAGACCAAAGAAGAAATTAAAAACACCCTGGAAACTAATGACAATAAAAGCACAACAATCCAAAATCTATGGGACACAATGAAAGCAGTCCTGAGAGGGAAGTCTATAGCTCTACAGGCCTACCTCAAAAAACAAGAAAAAATGATAGTAAATCATCTAATTCTACAACTCAAAGAATTAGAAAGAGAGCAACAAGAAAAGCCCAGAGTGAGCATAAGGAAGGAGATAATAAAGATCAGAGCAGAAATAAACGACATAGAGACCAAAAAAACAATACAAAATATCAATGAAACCAAGACCTGGTTCTTTGAAAGGATAAACAAGATTAATGAGCCTCTAGCCAGGCTCACCAAGAAGCAAAGAGAGAGGACTCAAATAGCAAAATCAGAAATAAAAGAGGTGAAATAACAACAGACCCCACAGAAATTCATAGAATTGTTAAAAAATACTATGAACAAATCTACTCTAACCAACTAGACAACCTGGAGGAAATGGACATATTCCTAGAAAAATACAAACTTCCAAAACTCAATCTGGGAGATTCTAAAAATATCAATAGGCCAATAACTATGGAAGAAACTGAAGCAGTCATCAAAAAGCTCCCAGCAAACAAAAGCCCGAGGCCAGATGGCTTCACAGGGGAGTTTTACTGAACATTCAAGGAAGAATTAAAACTTATCCTCCTCAGACTATTCCAAAAAATTCAAGAGGAAGCAACACTTCCAAGCTCATTCTATGAAGCCAGCATCACCCTAATAACAAAACCAGATAAAGACAACACAATGAAAGAGAATTATAGGCCAATATCCCTCATGAACAGAGATGCCATAATCCTCAACAAAATTCCAGCAAATCGGATCCAGCAGTACATCAGAAATATCATACAACCTGATCAAGTAGGATTTATCCCGGGGATGCAAGGATGGTACGATATCCGCAAATCAATAAACATAATACATCACATAAACAAATTGAGAGAGAAAAATCACATAGTCATATCAATTGACGCAGAAAAAGCATTTGACAATAACCAACACCCTTTCTTGATAAAAACTCTCAGAAAGGTAGGAATAGAAGGACCATACCTCAACATAATAAAAGTTATATATGACAAACCCACAGCCAACATCATAATCAATGGGCAAAAACTAAAACCATTTTCCCTAAGAACAGGAATAAGACAGGGATGCTCCCTCTCAATAGTCCTGTTCAACATAGTACTGGAAGGACTAGCCATTGTGATCAGACAAGAAGAAGAAATAAAAGGCATCCAAATTGGAAAAGAAGAAGTAAAACTGTCCTTATTTGCAGATGACATGATACTGTACATAGAAAACCCTAAAGACTCCATCAAAAATTTATTAGATGTAATAAATGAATTCGGCAATGTAGCAGGATACAAAATTAATGCCAAGAAATCTATGGCATTTCTTAACACCAATAGTGAACTTACAGAAAGTGAGACTAAAAAAGAAATCTCATTTACCATCGCACCAAAAAAATTAAGATACCTAGGAATAAACTTAACTAAGGAGGTAAAAGACTTATATGCAAAAAACTACAGGACACTGAAAAAAGAGCTAGAGGAAGACATAAACAGATGGAAGAACATACCGTGTTCATGGATTGGTAGAATCAACATCATCAAAATGTCCATACTACCCAAAGCAATCTATAAATTCAATGCAATCCCCATTAAATTACCAATGGCATAATTCACAGATCTAGAACAAATGTTCCAAAAATTCATCTGGAATAAAAAAGACCTCGAATAGCTGCAGCAATCCTGAGAAAAAAGAACAAAGTAGGGATATCAATACCAGATATCAAGCTGTATTACAAATCCACTGTTCTTAAAAAATCTTGGTACTGGCACAAGAACAGACATATAGATCAATGGAATAGAACAGAGAACCCAGAAATCGATCCAAACCACTATGCACAATTAATATTCGACAAAGGAGGCAAGAGCATACAATGGAGTCAAGACAGTCTCTTCAATAAATGGTGTTGGGAAAATTGGACAGATACATGCAAAAAGGTCAAACCAGACCACCAACTCACACCATACACAAAAATAAACTCAAAATGGATAAAGGACTTAAACGTAAGATTGGAAACCATAAAAATACTAGAGGAATCCACAAGCAGCGAAATTGCAAACATATGCCAAAGGAACTTCTTCTATGATACAGCTCCTAGGGCAATGGAAACTAAACAGAAAATAAACAAATGGGACTACATTAAAATAAAAAGCTTTTGCACAGCAAAGAAAACCATCAACAAAACAACAAGAAAGCCCACTGCATGCAAGAACATATTTGCCAACGATATCACCGATAAGGGTTTAATCTCCAACATTTACAGGGAACTCATGCTACTTAAGAAAAGGAAGATAAACAATCCAATGAAAAAATGGACAACGGATCTAAATAGACACTTTTCAAAAGAGGACATACAGAAGGCCAAAAGACATATGAAAACATGCTCAAAGTCACTAATTATATGAGAGATGCAAATCAAAATGACAATGCGGTATCGTCTCACACCTGTCAGAATGGCTATTATCAACAAATCAACAAATCAACAAACAAGTGTTGGAGAGGATTTGGAGAAAAAGGGACCCTCATGCACTGCTGGTGGGAATGCAGACTGGTGCAGCCACTGTGGAGAACAGTATGGAGTTTCCTCAAAAAACTAAAAATGGAACTCCCATTAGACCCAGTGAGCCCACTTCTAGGAATATATCCCAAGAAGTCAGAAACACCAATCAGAAAGGATATATGCACCCCTATGTTCATAGCAGCACAATTTGCAATAGCTAAGTTTTGGAAACAGCCTAAATGCCCATCAGCAGATGAATGGATTAGAAAACGGTGGTACATCTACACAATGGAATACTATGCTGCGGTAAAAAAGAAGGAATTCTTGCCATTTGCAACAGCATGGATGGAACTGGAGAGCATTATGCTAAGTGAAATAAGTAAGTCAGAGAACGATAAATATCACATGATCTCACTCATTTGTGGAATGTAGAGAACAACATAGACAGATGAACAGGGACAGATCCAAAGACAAAGAAACGGTGATCAGACTATCAATCTCCAGAGGGAAAGTAGGGGAGGGTGGGGGTAAGGGGAAGAGATCAACTAAAGGACTTGTATGCATGCATATAAGCCAAACCAATGGACATGGACAACAGGGGTTGAGAGCATGAGTGGGGAGAGGAGGTCGGGGGTTAATGGGGGGATGAGAACACATATGTAATACCTTAATCAATAAAGAAATTAAAGATAAAAAATATTTGGAATAATCCAAAAAGAAAAGAATAAAAATGAGGACAAACAAGTACTTATCAATAGTAACATTAAACCTAACTGGATGACCCATATATTTGCTGTCTGCAAGAGACACACTTTAAAACAAAGGATTCACACAGACTGATAGTGAAGGGATAGAAAAAAATTTTTTGGCAAATGGAAATGAGAAAAAAGCTGGGGTTGCAATACTTATATCTGAGAAAATAGACCTCAAAGTAAAGGCAATAACAAGAGATAAGGAAGGCCACTACACAATACTAAAGGGAGAAACTTAACAAGAAGGAATAACTCTGGTAAACATATGAACGCAATACAGGAGAACCCAAATACATTAAAAACAAAAACAAAAACAAAAAACTTCTGGAAGATATCAAGGGAGACATCAAAAGCAATACAGTCATAGTAGGGGACTTTAATACTCCACTGACACCATTGGATAAATCCTTTAAAAAAAATCAGCAAAGAAACAGCAATCCTAAATGACTCACTAGATCAGATGGACTTAATTGACATCTTCAGAACATTTCACCCCAAAGCCACAGAATATACGTTCTTCTAAAGTGCACATGGGACATTTTCAAAAATAGACCACATATTGGGTCACAAGCAAAGTCTCCCCGAATTCAAGAAGATTGAAATCATACCAACCATCTTCACAGACCACAATGGCATAACATTAGAAATAAACTACCATAAAAACAATCCAAAAAACTCAAACACTTGGAAGCTGAATAGCATACTACTAAATAATAATGAGACCAAAGAAGAAATTAAAAACACCCTGGAAACTAATGACAATAAAAGCACAACAATCTAATATCTATAGAACACAATGAAAGCAGTCCTGAGAGGGAAGTTTATAGCTCTACAGGCCTACCTCAAAAAAACAAGAAAAAATGATGATAAATCATCTAACTCTACAACTCAAAGAATTAGAAAGAGAGCAACAAGAAAAGCCCAGAGTGAGCATAAGGAAGGAGATAATAAAGATAAGAGCAGAAATAAACAACATAGAGACCAAAAAAACAAACAATACAAAATATCAATGAAACCAAGATCTGGTTCTTTGAGAGGATAAATAAGATTGATGAACCTCTAGCTAGGCTCACCAAGCAGCAAAGAGAGAGGACCCAAATAAACAAAATCAGAAATGAAAGAGGTGAAGTAACAACTGACCCCACAGATATACAAAGGATTGTAAAAAAATACTACGAACTACTCTACTCCAACAAACTGGACAACCTTGATGAAAGGGACATATTCCTAGGAAAATACAAGCTTCCAAAACTCAATCAGGAGGAATCAAAAAACCTGAATAGGCCAATAACTACTGATGAAATTGAAACAGTAATTAAAAAGCTTCCAGCAAACAAAAGCCCTAGATCAGATGGCTTCACTGGGGAGTTTTTGGGAACATTCAAAGAAGAACTAAAACCAATCTTTTTCAGACTATTCCAAAAAATTCAAGAGGAAGGAGCACTTTCAAGCTCTTTCTATGAAGCTAGCATTACCCTAATCCCAAAACCAAATAAAGACACCACAAAGAAAGAGAATTACAGGCCAATATCCCTGATGAACGTAGATGCTAAAATCCTCAACAAAATTTTTGCAAACCGGATCCAGCATTACATTAGAAAGATCATACACCATGACCAAGTGGGATTTATTCCAGGGATTCAAGTCTGGTACAATATCTGCAAATCAATAAACGTGATACATCACATAAACAAAGTGAGAGACAAAAATCACATAATCATATCAATTGATGCAGAAAAGGCATTTGATAAAGTCTAACACCCTTTTCTGATAAAAATGCTCAGCAAAGAGGGAATAGAAGGATCATACCTCAACTTAATAAAAGCCTTATATGACAAACCTACAGCCAACATCATACTCAATGGGCAAAAACTAAAACTATTTCCCTTAAGAACAGGGACAAGACAAGGATGTCCACGTTCACCACTCCTATTCAACATTGTACTGGAAGTGCTAGCTAAAGTGATCAGACAAGAAGAAGAAATAAAAGGCATCCAAATTGGAAAAGAAGAAGTAAAATTGTCATTATTCACAGATGACATGATACTGTACATAGAAAACCCTAAAGACTCCATCACAAAATTATTTGGCTTAATAAATGAATTTGGCAATGTAGCAGGATACAAAATTAACACCAAGAAATCTATGGCATTTTTATACACCAATAGTGAACTTACAGAGAGATTAAAAAACTATCCCATTTACCATTGCACCAAAAAATTAAGCTACCTAGGAATAAACTTAACTAAAGAGGTAAAAGACCTCTACTCAGAAAACTATAGGACGTTAAAAAAGGAGATAGAGGAAGATATAAACAAATGGATGAACATACGGTGTTCATGGATTGGTAGAATCAATATCATTAACATGTTCATACTACCCAAAGCAATCTATAGATTCAATGCACGTTAAAACACCAACAGCATATTTCACAGATCTAGAAAGAACTCTCCAAAAATTCATCTGGAATTAAAAAAGACCCTGAATATATGCAGTGATCCTGAGAAAGAAGAACAAAGTAGGAGAGATCTCAATACCAGATATCAAGATGTATTACAAAGCCACTGTTCTCAACACTGCCTGGTACTAGCACAAGAACAGACATATAGACCAATGGAATAGAATAGAAAACCCAGAAATCAATCCGAACCAATATGCTCAATTAATATTTGACAAAGGAGACAAGAATATACAATGGAGTCAAGACAGTCTCTTTAATAAATGGTGTTGGAAAATTTGGTCGGGCAAAAAAAAAAAATAAAAAAAAATAAGAAACTAGACCACCAACTTACACCATACACAAAAATAAACTCAAAATGGATAAAGGACTTAAACGTAAGATGGGAAACCATAAAAATATTAGAGGATTCCATAGGCAACAAAATCTCAGATATATGCCAAAGCTATATCTTATACAGCTCCTAGGCCAATGGAAACTAAAGAGAAAATAAACAAATGGGACTACATCAAAATAAAAAGCTTCTGCACAGGAAAAGAAACCATCAAAAAACAACAAGAAAGCCCACTGCATGGGAGAACATATTTGCCAATGATATCTCTGATAAGGGTTTAATCGCCAACATTTACAGGGAACTCATACAACTTAACAAAAGGAAGACAAACAATCCAATCAAAAAATGGGCAACGGACCTAAATAGATACCTTCGAAAAAAAATATAATGAAGACCAAGAGACATATGAAAGCATGCTCAAAGTCACTAATCGTCTGATAGATGCAAATCAAAACGACAATGAGGTACCATCTCACACCTGTCAGAATGGCTATCATCAACAAAACAACAAATGACAAGTGCTGGAGAGGATGTGGAGAAAAAGGAACCCTCTTGCACTGCTAGTGGGAATGCAGACTGGTGCAGCCACTGTGGAGAACAGTATGGAGTTTCCTCAAAAAACTAAAAATGGAACTCCCATTAGACCCAGTGAGCCCACTTCTAGGAATATATCCCAAGAAGCCAGAAACACCAATCAGAAAGGATATATGCACCCCTATGTTCATAACAGTGCAATTTACCATAGCTAAGATTTGGAAACAGCCTAAGTGCCCATCAGCAGATGAATGGATTAGAAAACGGTGGTACATCTACACAATGGAATACTACGCTGGGGTACAAAAGAAGGAATTCTTACCATTTGCAATAGCATGGATGGAGCTGGAGATCATTATGCTAAGTGAAATAAGTAAGTCAGAGAAAGATAAATATCACATGATCTCACTCATTTGTGTATTATAATGAACAACATAAACTGATGAATGAAAACAGATCCAGAGACAGAGAAGCATCGATCAGATGCTCAAACCTCAGAGGGAAGGTATTGGAGGGTGGGGGTGAGGGGGAGAGATCAACCAAAGGATTTGTATGCATGCATGTAAGCATAAGCAATGGACGAAGATAACAGGGGGTGAGGTGAGGGCAGAATTGTGGGGTGGGGGGACAATGGGGGGATAAGGACACATTTGTAATACCTTAATCAATAAAGGTAAACAAATAAAAAAAAATCGGAAAGTTTCTATACCCCTAAAGCAAGTCAGTCTATGTGTGTATTTGCATAGAAAAATATTTGAAAGAACACAGCAAACAACAGTTTCACATGCATAGAAGGGTAATATTAGAGTGGTGGTGAATGAATATCTCAAAAAATGTAGAAAAATATTTAATGCATAAAGGAAAAAATTATTTATAAAATCATATCATTCAAAGATAATGATTGCTTCCATTTTGTGTGCACTCTTCTAGAGGTTGCAGATACATATACACATATACCTAGACTTCTCTCTATACACAAATGGGATGATGTTATACATGCTATTTACATACTTTGTTTGTTTGTTTGTTTTGGATTTTTCCAATGACATTAAATGCCTACTTCATTTATTTATTTAATAAACATTTATAGTGCTTACTACATTCTAGGCACTTTCCCAAATACTTTGCATATGTATACATCTGCATTATTTTAATGTTCTTTCTAAAAAATTATTTTTATTGCTGTAGGAGCATTCATTATCTTTTATATATCGCTCATTGAGACAGGCATTTTGATATATGAACGGTCAATAGGGAAAGAGTTCCCATCACTGTGATTAAATTGCGATATTTTTTAAGGAGGTTTCTATCCAGAGGTTGAGGTTTTTATAGAAAATATCTGTTAAATGTTCTTTTAGCTTGTACTGCAACATAAAAAGAAAAACTAGTCAAGGACTTTTTTTTACAAAATTTTATTTAAATATTTAGTACAATCTTGATATGCATCCATGTAGATTCTCTTACCACAAATAGAATTGTTGGTCAAATATTTATTGTCTATTCAAGTTATGGCACAAGCAGTACTATTCAAGTTCCCTTTGATCAGACCTCCTGTGCAAGAGCCACTGCATCTGATTGGATCTTCCTTGTCAAGTCCTAATACCCAATTACCTTAGAGATTTAGAGTATTTCCATGAAGTTTCTCTTTCAGCTTGTGATGCACTGATCACTATTAGAATATGGGCCAGAGCCTGTAAATAAAGATAGTGATGGAATCCATAACAAATGCTTTTTCAACAACAAAAGCTTAAATTTCATGTCTCCTAAATTTCCTGTGCCTCATGACTAAATTTCAGGAATTTAAAAACAGTTTACTTGATAAAGTGTAACTTGGAAAGTATGCTGTGTTGTTTCTCTTGGGACTGAAGATGGATAGTTCTTCGTATTAAATTTATTAGAGTGAAATTAGTTAATAAGATTATATATGTTTCAAGTGTACAATTTCTTGCAAAATTCTTCATGTTTATTGATTCTTTGTATAATGAGCCCCAAAGTACACTCAATCACACCTATAACAGGATCCACTCTGGATATGGGCTGGGTAAGAATCTTGGTTTTGTTTTCCTTTTTTGTTTTTGGTTCTCTGTCTCTTTCTCTAATGAAATAAAAATCTATAAAAGTTATTTTAAAATTAAATATAACTAAAACCTTTAATATGATATCCAAAATTACTCAACCGTAATGCTAATAGATATTCTCTCAAATCTCTGATATAATTTCCTTCAGTCAACTGTTGACATGGACCTGAAGAACAGTCTGCTTTTATTTTGTCTATGTCTAATATTCAAGTGGTTTTCTAAAGATTATATATGTTTCAAGTGTACATTTCAATGATACATGATCTTCATATTGTAATGTGTGTTCACCACCCAAAGTCAAATCTCCTTCTGATACCATATATTTGACCACCATTATCCTTTACTGCTCCTAAACGCCCTTCCCTCTGATAATCAGCATACTGTTGTCTGTGTCCATGAGTTTTTGTTTGTCTTTTTGGATCTTGAGAATATCATGCTAAATGAAATAAGTCAGACAGGAAAAGTCAAGCACCATATAATTTCACTCATATGTTGGATATAAAACTTAAACTGAATCTGAATATCTCTTTTAATATAATTGAATAATTACAACTAAATCACTTCTCAACTTGTGTGTTAAAATATCTAAAACCACTAACACCTAGAATGAGACAGGGACTGTGGTGTGATTGATGGGGTAAAATTAGAAAATATATGTTCAAGTTTACTAAAGATTTTGTAGCACATCTGCTGTTGTAGTCATGGTGAAGGGAGCAGGGACCTGGCATTAAGAAACCTGGGTCCTAATCCTGGCTCTGTTCTTAATTATGCAATAGTAATGCTGTCTTTTATTGAGTGTCACACACTTTGTTGAGTGTTTCATATGGATTTCCTCATAGTCATTCTGACAAAAATTCTGTAGACTAGGTTCTATTATCATTCCCATTTAATAAACAAAGGAATGGATAACTAGAGAGGCTGAAATAACTTGCCAAGAGTAACAGATAACAAGTGAAGGAACCAGGATTCAAACCCACACTCATAAATATAGTCATGCACCACCTAATGACATTTCGGTAAATAACAGACCATGTATATGATAGAGGTCCCATGAGTTTATAATGGAGGTGAAAAATTCCTATAGCCTAGTGACTCCATAGCCATGGTAATGTCATAGCACAATGCATTACTCACATGTTCGTGGTAATGCTGGTGTAAACAAACTTACTGCACTGTCAGTCATAAAAAATCATAGCAATACTATTTTGTACTTGGTAATGCTAGTAAATGAATATGTTACTGGTTTATGTATTTATTATACTACTAGGGGCCCGGTGCACGAAATTCATGCACTGGGTGTGTGTGGGGGGAGTGTCCCTCAGCCCAGCCTGCCCCCTCTCACATACTGGGAGCCCTCAGGCATTGACCCCCATCACCCTCCAATCGCAGGATTGGCCCCTTGCCCAGGCGTCAGGCCTGGGCAGGGGACCCTCATTTCCCCCCATCACTGGTTCTGCCCCCAGCCCAGGCCTGATGTCTCTGGTCCAGGCATCAGGCCTGGGCAGGGGACCCCTAGACCCCTCCGATTCCTGGCTCTGCCCCTTGCCCAGGCCTGATGCCTCGGCCAGAGGCGTAGACCCCCATCACCCTCTGATCGCCTGATTGGCCCCTTGCCCAGGCCTGACGCCTCCGCCAGAGGTGTCAGGCTTGGACAGGGGACCCCCATCTCCCCCGATCACTGGCTCTGGCCTCCGCCCAGGCCTGAGGCCTCTGGCCCAGGAATCATGCCTGGGCAGGGGACCCCCATCTCCCTCTGATCACTTGCTCCACCCCCCGCCCAATCCTGACGCCTCTGACCCAGGCGTCAGGCCTGGGCAAGGGGACCATCATATCCCCCCAAACCCCGGCTCTGCCCCCCACCCAGGCCTGATGCCTCGGCCAGAGAAGTTGACCCTCATCACCCTCCGATCACCAATCACCGGATCGGCCCCTTGACCAGGCCTGAGGCCTCCAGCAGAGGTGTCAGGCCTGGGCAGAGGACCCCTAGCTCCCCACGGTTGCAGGCTCCGCCCCTGCCCAGGCCTAACGCCTCTGGCCTAGGTGTCCGGCCCGGGCAGCGGGGACCCACAGCTGCAACGGCCCCGCGATCGTGGGCTTTGCTTTAGGCCCAGGCAAGGGACCCCTAGCTCCTGGGACTGCCAACTTCGACCGTGCCCAGCTCCCATCACTGGCTCCACCCCTACTTCCTGCTATCACTGGCCAGGGCAGCAAAGGCACCTGATTCTCTGATCATGGCTGGGGGGCAGGGCAAAGGCGGCCCCAGGGCCGCCTTTGCCTTGCCCCCCAGCTCTTAGCTCCCCCCTGGGTTTCCGATCACTGTCAGTGGCAGGGGGCTTCTTCCTGCTTTCCCTTTCGCCTCCCTGCATTGTGCCTACATATGCAAATTAACTGCGATCTTGTTGGCAGTTAACTGCCAATCTTAGTTGGCAGTTAATTTGCATATAGCCCTGATTAGCCAATGAAAAGGGTATTGTCGTACGCCAATTACCATTTTTCTCTTTTATTAGTGTAGATGCCTTTTATTGTTATTTTATAGTGTACTCTTTTTACTAAGAAAAAAGTGCTATAAAACCATATGCCATGTTAAGCCAGCAGCAACCTCATACATCTCATGTTCACTGTGTCTATTGTTTGCATCATTTTATCATGTTTTATTTAATCTCCTGTTGTTTTATATATTTAGTGCAGCCTAGATGCACAGTATTTATAAGGTCTGCAGTGTACAGTAATGTCCTAGGCCTTCATATTCATTCAACACTCACTTGCTTACTCACCCAGAGCAACTTCCAGTCCTGCAAGTTCCACTCATGGTAAATACCCTGTAGAAATGTACCATTTTTAATCTTATATACCATATTTTTACTGTAGGTTTTCTATATTTAAATACATTTAGATGCACAGATAACATTGTGTTATAGTTGCTTAAAGTATTCAGTGTAACGTGCTGTGCAGATTTGTAGCCTAGAAGCAATAGGATAAACCATATAGCCTAGCTATGTAGTAGGCTCTACCATCTAGGTTTGTGTAAGTGCACTCTATGATGTTCGCACAAGGATGAAATTGCCTAAGGATGCATTTCTCAGAACATAACCCCATTGTTAAGCATCTCATGTCTGTACTAAACTAGCTTTAAGGCTTTTGGATAAGTTACTTCCTCTCTCTTGGCTTCAGTTTCCCCATATACAAAATTAGGAGATTGGACTAGAAGTAAATGGTCTCAAACGTTCCTCTAACTCACATTTTAGTCATTATTTCTTCATTCTACTATAACATAATCAGACTTCATCCCATGCCGTTGGCCTTATATATTAGAGATGTTCAGACTTTTTTCCCTGAATAAATAATTTGCAATAGTTTTCTTTTCACATACATATTTCATTTTAAAAGAAGGTAATTTCCCTTAGGTGTATAGAACTGAAATGATGTTGGGGGTGGACTGGGTGGCTGTCCATCTAAGCTCTGTTACATTCTGCCAAGATGCTCCTGTGGCTACATATACCTACTACCGACCACCCAGAAAGTGAAGGAGAAAAAGGAATGGATGTGGTGGGGCAGCAGAAGCACTTCAAAGCCCCATCAAAGGGATTAAACAAAGAATAATCACTATAATGTTGTCATAGACACAGACAACAGTATAGTGATTACTAGAGGGAAGAGGGGGTTGGGGAGGAGATATAAGAGGGGAAAGGGGGTATAAATGATGATAGGAGGAGACTTGACTTGGAGTGGTGAACCCACAATATAATATACAAATGATGTATTATAGAATTGTACCCCTTAAAGCCCATACAACTTTATTAACCAATGTTACCCTAATAAATTTAATTTAAAAAATAAAATTAAAAGAGGCTATTTAGGATTCTATGGCTTGAGCCATAGCTTTGGTATACCACTCCAGGCTCTACTGAGCCCCCTCAGTCCTAATTATAAATATATATTGAACACCTATGATATTTCACATTTTCAGAGGATATCATTCCTTTTTCCATTTCTGAGATAGGGTTACACAGCCAGGCTTTCCAGGTGTTACTAAAAAAGATCAACGTTTGCTTACTTATAAGGCCCCATTCACATTGTGAATGCAATAGTTTTGCAACTTACCCTTAGACATGTAAGAAAAAGGAAAAACAAAACAAAACAAAACAAAACACAAACTAACCATGATGTACTCTTTCGACAAGATTGTGGGGAAACTAGACCTTTGGTGGTGAGCATTCTGTAATGTATATAATGTTGTACACCTGAAAATTATATAATGTTATAAATCAATATTACCTCAATTTAAAAAAAGTGGTTTTTTTTAAATGATTGTGGCCATGTAGTACTAATGAAAAATATGAATCAAGTATAAAAGGGCATTTTTTGAATGGCAAATTGACATAATCTTTTTTGGGGGTAATTTGTTAGATAGATGGGTTCTATTATTAGGAGTTCACTGTACTCCCCAAATAAACTTCACTTTAAGTGCAATGCACTTTATGCTACAGATGTATTCCTTCTAAGTTGTACTAAAAAAAAGGACTTCTTTAAATCTGTATCTTCTCCTTTACTTCCACAATCATTTTAGAATTGCTTTATTTTCAATTTTATCTTCATTTGGCCGTGGTTCTACTGTACCTTACCAATCTCTCTCTGTGTAGATGTTAATATTGTGTGTAGTGATATGTACCACCTGGAAACTCTTAGAAACTCCAACTTAAAAGAAATCTGAATTGTTTGTAAAAGCAAAGAAGCACTCTGTAATGGGCACAGTCATCCTCCAAAATGTTGAGGTTCATAAATCTCGATCTTCTTATAGAATGTTCTCTTAAAACAGGATGTGCCTGAAAATGGATTAGCATCTCAAATATAGCAGTCAAAAATTATTTTCAAAGGATTTGAAAGATAAATGCTGTTCAAGATTCAGCTTATCTGTGTCCAACGTTTTCAAGTCCAGATTTAGAAAACAAATGAAACTTCCTGTAGACAACTTTTTCCAGTCATAATAAAGATTAATAGAGAGAAGTTTTAAGTTCTGTCTGATAGGTTGATGGCCTCCATTTTATTTAGGATTTTTTTTTCTGGAGATTCCTCCTTTTCTTTCATTAAGGGGTTGTTTCTTTGTCTCCCCATTTTATCTGTCTCTTTTTGCTTCTATGTATTAGATAGAACTGTTATGCCTCCCAATCTTTGTGGGATGGCCTTTTGTAGAAAGTGTCTTGAGGAGTCCAGTGATGAAGTCTTTTTGTTCACCTGAACTGGATTCTCTAGGAATGCCCCTTGACATTAGTTCCTCTAATGCATTATTTGGACTCTCTTGTTGTAATTGGGACTTGAATGTTGATGTCCCATTTGTGGGAAGGATCTCCCCTTAGACTTGCTGTCAGTGAAGCTTAACTTCAACCTCATTGTGCCAGCAGCAGTCAGGGGTGGGCAAACTTTTTGACTCGAGGGCCACAATGGGTTCTTAAACTGGACCGGAGGGCCGGAACAAAAGCATGGATGGAGTGTTTGTGTGAACTAATATAAATTCAAAGTAAACATCATTACATAAAAGGGTACGGTCTTTTTTTTCAATAGTTTTATTCATTTCAAAAGGGCCGATCCGGCCCGCGGGCCGTAGTTTGCCCACGGCTGTGCCAGCTGCTATACAGGTGGTGACAGAACAGAGCAAGACACAACAGGACCATACCAAAAACACCATGAAAATCAAGCCATGCAAAGCAACAATTACAGGAAAGACTAAGAAGGAAAAAGAAGTAAAAGCAAAGCAAAGAAAAAATAAAAAGAATACTAAAAGACACAATACCAAATACTTAGAGGGGATATAAAGAAAAAGGGAAAAAGAAGAAGAAAAGAAGAAGAAGAAGAAGAAGAGGAAGAAGAAGAAGAAGAAGAAGAAGAAGAAGAAGAAGAAGAAGAAGAAGAAGAAGAAGAAGGAGAAGGAGAAGGAGAAGGAGAAGGAGAAGAAGAAGGAGGAGGAGGAGGAGGAGGAGGAGGAGGAGGAGGAGGAGGAGGAGAGGAGAAAAGGTAATATGGAAGCAAGAAGGAAGCTAAAATAATGAGTATAAAAATAAAAAAAAATAAACAGAAAATTAAAAAATATAATGAATTTAAAACAGTAATAATAGATATATTAAGATAGAGATAGGAAAAGTAAAATGGGAAAAAAGGAGAAAAGATGATAAAAATTAATAACAATAAAAGACAAAAAGATAAAAGAATCAAAGGAAAGAGACATTAGATACACAAGAAAAAAGAGAAGAAAATGGGGGGGAAATAAACAACAAAAACAAAGCCACACACACAACAATAACAACAACAAAACCACATACACTCACACAAAAACCTTTGAATCTGCTCTTTCTGGAGCTCACTGGATTTTGTTCTGATGTTGAATCTGATCCCTTAGTATGTCTATCCTGGGCCTCTTCAGAGCTTTTCTGGTACAGGTCTATGTGAGTCACTATCCCTTTCTTGCCCTGGGCAACCTACCTGATTGAGTCCTGATAGGCTGAAGCCCCCAGTAGTCCAGCAGGTGGGGACTCCTTAACCCAGAGGCTGTGTCTGTCTTGAGTTTCACATCTTGGGTGTCCCTGTTCTGAGCTGTTCTCCCTCCCCCCATAGAGCTGGGCTCTGCAGAGGTATCCTGACCTTGGCTGAGATGGTTGGGTCAGACTGTGGTGGGGGTTGTGCCAGTAGCTTGTAGGAGGTGGGGGCAGGCCCTTCTCCTTCCAGTGACTCAACTGTGCCTGGTTTGCTGGCACCTCCTCACTGCCACCTGCAGGGGCACATATTTCCTGCCCCGGGCTGTTCCTTCTTGTTTCAGGTTACTACAAGTCAGTTCAGAAGCAGCTGTTTTGCCAGTGGGAAAGAGGAGACCTCTTCTGCATTCCAGGTGGGCAGGGCTGATCCTCCTTCCTGCATCTACTGTCCAATCCTCTTTCTCCTCACCAGCAGGAGTATCTCTAAGTTCAATGTTGTGTCCTTCAGATCCCTCCAGTGTAGGCTGCATGATGATGAGGTGCTAGCACTACTCTATCCAGGTATTTCAGCCCCAGGCTTCCACTGCTGCACCCACTCCCCAGTCTCCACAGCAAGTGCCTTTTGGGCCTCCTCTCTCAGTCCCAGGTATGCTGATCTCACCTACGGATTTGCAGCCTCCTCAGTCTCCTCAGATCCTCAGTTCTAATAGGTCCAGGGCAGGGGAAGCTACATCCACCTCCCTGGCCTTCAGCACAGTTCCTATCCTCAAGTCCTGGTGGTGGAGCCGAGCAGCTGGGCTCTAGGGTGGCAGTGGCAACACAGTGACTTTGGCTGTGGGTAAGACCATAGCAGAGGTGAGAATCCTGCTGGGTCACTAGCTTTCACATGGGGTCTAGGCTTGGTCCCCATGGGACGCGTCATGCCAGACATATGGGGGTCTTGCTGGTGTCTGCTGCATGTGTGCCAGATCCAGTCTGTGACCACAGTGGGCCACAGGGTCCAGGTGGGATGTGTGTGAATTTGGGCTGGGCTGCAGTGAGTCCAGGGGGTGGCAAGGCTGGATGCCTGCTACTGCCGCAGCTCCCAAAGAGGACCTTGTAAACCCTTGAAGATGGTGTAGGCTCCAGCTTGGACACAGGGTGCCGGATGGCTGTGGCAGTAGCAAGGGCTCCCTGCCCAGGATGCTCCAGAGCCTCCCACTTGATTAGACTCACACACACACACACACACACACACACACACACACACACACACGTACACACACTCATCCTCTCACTCACACTCTCACCTTCACTCTGGTCCTGCCAACTGCCATGTTCAATATTTTTTAATACATATTGCAATTATTATACAAATACTTATGTGTATAGGATGATTGGTTCACTTGTTATGGATATCATACTAGAGCAGTATATATTTTCCTAATTCAATTTAACATTTGCATAGTATTCTATTGTAATGAATGTATCATAGTTTACCCAACTACTCATTATATCTGTCAAAACTTTAATTGAACTTTATAAAAACATTAATGTAATCCAATTTGCAAAGTCATTATTTTTGTTTGTCTCACATATCACATAGGAATTTGCTTTTGGATTACTAAAGATATTTTTTTTCCATAATACCTAAATACTTACTACTTACAAAAATTCTAAAAATATGATGTAGAATTTATACTTTTACTCTATACCCCACCAATCCCAATCTCTGTTCCCAATATAACCAGTTACCAGTTCAGTAAATAAACTTCCCAAACTTTTCCTATGATATGTATGTATATATATACCTATATATATAAAAGGCTAATATGCCAAGTGTCCAACCATCCAACCAGTCGCTATGACACGCACTGACCACCAGGGGGCAGATGCTCAATGCAGGAACTGCTGTGATGTGCACAGAGAAATGGCACCTTGGACCTGGCGCCCACTAAGCAACACTCGTGGGACACAGGCCCCGCCATCACCCCAGAGCTACAGCCCATCAAATTGCAGCCAATGCTGCTGAGACCCCCAAGGTGCAAAATGCAGCCCACAGCCCAGCCCTGAAACAGTTGCTGTGGGTGCCGTGTAATGATGTCACATAGCAATGCCTGGCTTCCTCTCCCTAGCAACAACTAGCTTCTTTGCAGTTTCTTTAGCCCAGGAACATGACTTGCTTTATAGTCAGTTGCAAACATTTCACACTTTAACCAAATGTCTGTGAAGCATTTTCCCATACCTCATTTTATTTGATCCTCACAGAATTCCTGGAGTAGGTAGATAGGAGACTCGGTGGAATCCTATTTTCTTTTCATTAGCTGGAAAACGGAGATTTAGAAAGCTTAGAAACTTGACCCAATTAAAAAGAAGTAAGAAATGGCAGACCTTGAAAATGACTTCAGGTTTTCTCACTGCGCAGAATATAGTCAAACACTGCTGCAGTTCAATATTTTACCATTTGTTCTCCCTGTGTGATCTACAATAATAATCTGCTTCATGTTTATATTTACTGCTGTGTTGCTGACAATTACCTGAAAGAGAAGTTGGGGTGCTTCACTGGGCTGGAAAAAGTTTAGCTATATCAGAAAGCAGGTATAATTAAGCAAGTTTATTCTATATTGATAAAAGGCTAAGTTGACTCACGCATATAAAACTCTTGCTGGTGCCAATCACATGCGTGTGTTTTGATCTGTCATTGTCGATCGTGAATTTGGTTGACACCTGTATTATAGAGAAAGAGTGAATAGTGATATTAAAATATTTCTTCTAATTAATTTCCTTTCAATGTGCACAAATTTGTGCACCAGGCCACTAGTATAAGTATGCAATACACAGCTTCATCTTGATTTTTACATAAGTTAATATACTTATCATTCTGTGACTTGATTTTTAAATGTGATGGACATATACTACACATAGATGTACCTCACTCATTTTATCAGATGAAGAGTATTCTATATTATAAAATGCATATATTTAAGCCAGTCTCCTTTTAATAAACATTTAGGTTATTTCCAAAATTAAAAACAAAATAAAACTCAATGCTATAGTGAGCAATCATTTATTTTTTGTACATGTACAAAACTGTGCATAACCTAGATTTTTACAACTACTTGACCAAAGGGCATCTGTATTTAAAATTTAGATAGGTATTGGCAAATTACCCTTCAAAATGGCTATAACAAACTTTTACTGCATCCATAATGTATGAGAGTGCTTTTCCTCTACACCTTTACCACTCTGGATATTATAGATCCTTTGGATTCTTCCAACTTGATGAGCAAAAATATGTCTTCTGGTTTGGCCTGCATTTTCTTGTTTGTTAGGAGAGTGGATATTATTACATAGCTTTGAAATGTTTGATATTTCCAGAGTGTTTAGGGTAGTACTACACATTAAAAGATGATTTGTATTAAATTCTGGACAAAACTGTTTTACGCTTTTAAAAATAAGAGAAAATGCTATTTTAATAAGGTGAAAAGGATTGATAATATCTAATATACTAGTATATTAGAAATGGGAATAGAAAACTAAGAGCTAGTATTTCATCTTTTCAAGCTCCGCTAACAAATCCTCTACTGAATTGGTACAGTTTTGCTTTCCTTTTTCATACAAGAAATTTATGAATAGAACAATTCATTAATGCTTCTAGATCAGCAAGTGCCCATCTCTAAAGAACATTTCTTTTAGGGGTCAACTATCTCACTGATAGGATTTACACATGCAAGTCCTATTAACATTAGTAGGAGTTACCAGCATAAATCCCCATGCAGTGATAAGCTAAAAGACACTATACTAAGGTTCAAGTTCTAAGGACTACCTATCAAATGGTCCTGAGAGTCATTATCACCAGAAAGAGCAGATGTGGCAACCTGTATGGGAATGGCATCTCATTGCAGCCCTACAGCTAAACTGTATTAACGGAAATAGAAGTAGCTTTCAAAAAGGGACCTGGGATGCTAAGTGTTAAACCAGTTTACTGGCCTTTTTAAGAAGCCATCATTAAAGAGGAGAATTCAATCATATCAAAGCACTTGTTTTAAAAAAGTGTGAATACTGTATGAGCTCCAAGGTGCTTGAAGGACAATACAGCTACTTGTTTGAAAATTCAATTAACCTTATCTTTCTTAAACTTGATTTATTAATAATCTCTCAGATAAATTTTGAAAGGGTCCTGTTATCTTTTGAATATGTCCTGTCTGAGAAGCTTTAGCGACTACTTGGAATTGACAGATGTCACTCTAATTATTTGATTCAAGAACAAATCAGAGTTCAATGAATGACTTCTGCATTAAAAAGAAAATCATCAGTTTCTTGTCTGTTGCAAATAAGCTGTTAGGGACTCAACTACAATAGAGAAAAACATTTCACGTTCTCATTCACCAAGTAAGTATGAAAAACATCTCAGATTTTTGTACACCAAGTGAAAAGTAAAAACAGTCTGTAGGCAACCAATGTACTGTAAAGCCATAGATAGCCCACGCCTCATAGCACTGATTTTAAACAGCACGAGGTCTGATACTGGCATCTAGAACAGTTCACTAAATAAACCACACCCATATATCATTTGATTACCTTTCTCACAAACCTGACATAGTTGACAAATGCCTGGAAACAAAATCAAGTATATAGCTTGATAATTAATAAACTGATAACAAATAAATAATTTCCAAGACAAGCTTTAATGTCTTGGCATATATACAGAACTTTCATATTAAAAAATAGGATACCACACCTGAAAGGCATTGAAAGCACTTTTCTTTATTTCCTTTGAAAACTTACTGTTACAGTGTGCAGATTATGAATAATCATGTATTCATGCATTTTGAAATGCAAACAGGACAACTGAAAGTAGAGACATAAATTATTCAATACCAATAGTAGCAAGTAATTTGTTTGTAAGAAATTTATTTAATTCCTGCTTTAAAGGATCACTACTATTTAGCAATCCAATGTCAACAAAATATTTTGAGGTCTTTAATTCTTTAGACAAAGGGCTGCCTTCTCAGGAACTATAGCTGTGATAGAAGTTAATCATTAGCACAGCAATTATTTTAGACAAAGGGCTGCCCATCTCAGAAACTACCATTGTAAGGTTAATCATTAATGTGGCAATTTTACTATGGGAACTAAATATCACAGGAGATAACTAAATATCACAGGAAATAGGGAAAATCGAAACTTAGCTTTCCTATAGAAAAATATGTTTTCTGGACAGGCATAGCAACAAAAATATAGTAGTACACAGGGTTGGTAACCAACTTCATATTGATCACTAAACAATAGTATTATCATTTTTTGGTTAATGAGAAGCATGCATAACTAAATACTTTAAACACACAAGTCAAAATTCATTGATAATAGTAATTTTTAAAATTTTACATTATGTACTGAAATTTCTGCATCATGTACAACACATTAATTTTATTCATTTGACTTCAGGCTTATGGTTTTACAACAAAACTAAAAGAATTTTCTTTTTTTTTAAACTTAAAACTATGAACAAATATCTATTTGCAGTAATTAAGATAGTGGAAAAGAAAACTGAAAATAATTTCTATTACATTTTGAGACAACAGAAAAATATCTAAGTTTCTCTAACACAAGGTTTTTAACAGTTGTTTAATATCTTAACCACCACTAATCATATTCAGGAGCTTTTAAATGTTTCAACAGCATTAATAAACTGGAAGAAAGATTCTGATGCTGGCTAATGGATGAAGTAGGGTAAAATAAGGGTTTAGCCAGGAAACCACAGACTATCTTCTTCTTGCTCTACATATACTAGTAGATTGCTATAGTAAAGCTACCAACTTTTTTTTTAGTTATTATTGGTCTACCCTGATTAGCTATTTACATAAATTTGCATGGTCTATTCAAGAGGCCTTAACTCTAAGACTATAATAAAGTAAAATATCTTAATTAGTGCAACTTACTGCAATTGTATTCAGACTCCATACTCTCATATAGTGGAACCTTTTATATTGCTGGTATTGAGGAGCAGGTCCAATACTTGAGGCTTATAGATATGTATTGTGCATTTAGCACATGCTATAGTTGGGATTCAGAAAACATGATTTGACTTAAGATCTGAATCTGTATAATAAAATAAATTATAATGTGATTCCAGTGTCCCTGATTTGTGTAGCATTACAAAAGGGAAGAGAAAGAAGGAACTAAAGAGATAGGAGAGGGTTGTACAATGGGTAGAGGAGTTAGGAGTAGCCTGAGCGGCTGGAGAAGTTTTCTTTACATCTGGATTCACCTAGGAGGTTGGAAAGGTAAGGCAAGGGATACATTCCTTGGTTCTTTCCATTTCTCATGAGTCTGTGACCTGACAGAGTTCACTTTCCTGAAATCTGGGGAGGTCAGAGCTCCTGTAGCCGAAGCCTCTAAGAATTATGTGCTCTTTACTATGATCATGGCCCTCTGGTCAGCAGTATAGGGTGGACTAAACAACAATAAACATTTCATGTATTTATATATTGAAATAAGTTGTTAAATCCAAACTACTGCTCAAAAAAGTAAATCAGAGCTTGATATTTGTATAAAAAATTAATATAGTCACTGTCACTGTAACTAAGATTTGCTACCTAGGTACAGCCCTAACACTTTATGTTAAGTGCATACTAGCATTTATCAATTGTTATACTCTATTCAGAGTCCTTGCCGGTTTCGGGTTTATCTACCAAAAAAGAAATATGAAGAATTTTCCTCCTTAAGTATTTTCCTTATTAAGAGTCAAACCCCAAATTCCACGTTACTATGTTTACTGACATATCTATCTATATATAATCTCTCTATATAAAAGGCTAATATGCAAAGTGTCCCCTTGGGAGTTCGATTGGGAGACCAGGAGTTCGATCACTTGCTATGGCATGCACTGACCACCAGGGGGCGGCATGGAACAAAGGAAGGCCCCGACTGGCAGCCAGCAGCTGGCAGACGGGAAGGCAGGCCCAGGCCAGTGGCCAGAAGGCCCCAATCATCCTTGATCGCTGGCCAGGCCTAGGGACCCTACCTGTGCACGAATGTCATGCACTGGGCCTCTAGTAAGACTATAAAATACTAATATAGGAAATAGAGTTTATTTTAAAAGCTTAATGCAATAAAAACATTGAGATCTATTGTGTTGGGGAAGTTGACAGCAAACAATTATTTGTTGTCAATAACTGTTTGCTGCATGAGGTTTTTGATAATCATCTCCAAGTCAATGGGAAAATTCTGAAACTTTTCTTCCAGAAAAGCCATTCTAAAGATGGCACTACATTTATCTTCAAAATCATTCTCATAGAATAGGCAGGGTATTACTATTTCTACCTTAGATATGGAGACACTGAGGCCTAGAAGTTAAAAAAATTTGCCTGATATTATCAGTAGTGTAGCTAGGACTAAATTAGGTCCATAGACAATTAGGGTAGTGCTCCAGTTACTTACAGAATTTCCAAAGACCAATGAACCTATCTAAATCCTCTTTCCATTTCTTCAGTATTGAGCTTTCCTAGTATATAAATGATTCACATATAAAATTACTACTAACTTTCCCTAACTGGTTTGGCTCAGTGGATAGAGCGTCGGCTTGTGGACTGAAGGGTCCCAGGTTCGATTCCGGTCAAGGGCATGTACCTTGGTTGCGGGCACATCCCCAGTAGGGGGTTTGCAGGAGGCAGCTGATCGATGTTTCTCTCTCATCAATGTTTCTAACTCTCTATTCCCTCTCCCTCTTCTCTGTAAAAAATCAATAAAAAAATATTTTAAAAAATGCTCTTAAAAAAAATCACTACTAACATTTAAAAACACCAAGTAATGGGCTCATGATTTCTTTGTTAAAAACTTCTACTGCCCTGGCTGGGTTGCTCAGTTGGTTGAGCTTCATCCCATATGCCAAAAAGGTTGCTGTTTTGATTCCTGGTACATGCCTAGGTTGAAGGTTTGACCTCCAGGCGGGGTGCCTTTGGGAAGCCGGGAAGCAACCTAACAATGTTTCTTGCATCAATGTTTCTTTCTCTCTCTCTGAAGTCAATAAAAACATATCCTTATATGAGGATTTGAAAAACTCTAAAAAAGATACACCTTAACAGTAGCATTTTAATACTTCTCAGTAAAACAAAACAAACCTCTATTGCATAGACTCCTCCCAGTTCATACTTCAGTTTTTCTCAATTAAATTTATAACACTTTTATCATTTGTGTCATGATGCTCACACCCTTAAAGAAAATATAATTAAAATAATCAAAGGAAATAAGTGAGATGATTCTGAAGATGTGGCTTCCAAACAAAGATTCAAGTGACAAAGCAAAATCTGTACCAAAAGTACAGAATTACTAACAATGCATATGATAATTTTCATCTCCAAAGTTATATTCCTGGGAACCAATCCATTTATAATTTTAATCTGCCAACTCTAAAGGTTTAGTGTATTAAAGCAGGTGAGTCAATGTGCTTTAGAAATATTTTGTGTTCTGAGAATGTCCTCTTTAAGGAAAATCCCTTTTGCATTTCTATGACCTGGTTTCTCTTGGTAATTCTGCATGACAATTGGCTGCTGCTCAATCAAGAAGACTCTGAGGCCTGGAGGAACTTCCAAAGTGGGACAAATAGTTTGGTGTATATCTGTTATTCAGAGTGCTCCTCTGGTTTCCACAGGTTTGCACTTTCCTTGGGAGTCTCTGAATTAGCCTCTGGTACGACACTGGATTCTGAAGTCCCTGATTGTAAACTATCTCCATCCAGAACAATGTCTTCAGGATTTGGAGGTGGTGGACAGAAGTCTTCATTGGGGCAGATTTGCTGGAAGAGGGTCTCAGCCTGGCCAGGGAAGAAAGGACACAATACTTTTTGGACATCAGTTTAAAATGTATATGCCTTTCTGGCATTATCCTATCTAATAAAGAGGTAATATGCAAACTGACCACCACTCCAACACACAAGATGGCCTCCCCCACGTGGATACAAGATGGCTGCCACAAGATGGCCGGCAGGGAGGGAAGTTGTGGGCAATCAGGTCAGCAAGGGAGGGCAGTTAGGGGTGACTGAGCTGGCAGAGGAGGGAAGTTGGGGGTGACCAGGCCAGTAGGGGAGGGCGGTTGGGTGGGGACCAAGGCCTGCAGGGGAGGGCAGTTGGGGGAGACCAGGCCTGCAGGGGAGGGCAGTAGAGGGGGGACCAGGCCAGCAGGGAAGGTCAGTTTGGGGTGACCAGGCCAGCAAGGGAGGGCAGTTAGGGACAACCAGGCCAGCAGGGTAGGGTAGTTGGGGGTGACCAGGCCTGCAGGGGAGCAGTTAGGCATTGATCAGGCTGGCAAGGGAGTCGTTAGGGGGTGATCAGGATGGCAGGCAGAAGCGGTTAGAGGCAATCAGGCAGGTCAGGCAGGAGAGTGGTTGGGAGCCAGCAGTCCTGGATTGTGAGAGGGACATCCCTCGAGGGGTCTCAGATTAGAGAGGGTGCAGGCTGGGCTGAGGGACACCTCCCCACTTGCATGAATTTCATGCACCGGGCCTAGTTAAAAAATATTACACAATCTCTAAGTTATAGAACTTTACCCAGTATATATGACCTTCTAAAATCTGCTTTCAGAATTCCATGACTTCTCTCCCTCTAATTCTATGCATGCATTCAGATCCATCCTTCAAGTATATAAGTACCTGATCAGATTCTTTATAAAGTGTTCTGATAGTTGAGAATTTAAGAACATTCAGTCTACATGTCAGTCAAATACAATTTCCCTTAATATCCTTTACATAATTTTTGAATAGAATCTATTTGTGATATCCATATTGTCTAATTGAGCATATAATAATTTTAACAAGTCACTGTTCAAATCAAGAAAATATTTCATTGTTTGCTCAATTATTTCATTTTCTGGTATAATTTTTCTTCCCCTGGGCTTTAAGGAGTATAGCACCATGTTTAAGATCATATGCTATGAATAGATATCTGTACATGATTACTGGCTCTGCCGCTTAGCAGCGATGTGATTTGGGAACGCTTACACAACTTCTGAGCCTTAATTTCTTTGTCTATAAAATAGCGAAGACTAAGCCTCTATATATGGTAGCTATTATCATTGTTATTCATCATAATATAATTTAAAATGCTAACATTTAAGCAGAGTTTAGTCTGGCAGGATAGGACAAGAAGAAATTAAATGTGATCATAATTAACAACAAATACACATAAGAAAGTAAATGTGGCAAGTAGCATTGCTACTCTATTCTAAACATATCCCTACTTTTATTTAAATGAATAAAGCTAATTGTTAGATAAGAATCCCTGGCGCGACCACTTTTGAATGGCCCTGAGTGGGGCTCGGCCAAGGAGCCAGGGGACTCTCTAGGCTTCCGGGTGCAGTTGGTCAGCGCCAGGGCTCGACTGAGGCGCCGCGGTACAATGAGGCGCCGGTATTTAAGAGAAATGGCATCTGAAACCCACAATGTTAAAAAACAGAACTTTTATAATAATATTGAGGATCATTCCATTGATCGTCCTAGAAAAAGGATCTCTAATTTCACTAATAAGAACATGAAGGAGGTTAAGAAATCTCCAAAACAGTTGGCTGCTTACATAAATAGAACAGTTGGACACGCTGTTAAAAGTCCAGATAAACTACGTAAGGTGATCTACCACAGAAAGAAAGTTCATTATCCTTTTTACAAATTCTTGTTTCAAAAAGAAACAGTCCCCTAGAAGTGGGGGCTGTGACATGGCAAATAAAGAAAATGAACTGGCTTGTGCAGGCCACCCGCCTGAAAAATTACACCATGGTAGTCGAACATATTTGCTTAACTCCAGTGATTCTGGTTCTTCACAGACAGAAAGAGCATCATCAAAATATAGTGGGTTTTTTTCTGAGGTTTCTCAGGATCATGAAACAATGGCACAAGTTTTGTTCAGCATGAATTTGAGATTGAATGTAGCTTTAACTTTCTGGAAAAAGAGAAGTATAAGTGAACTTGTAGCTTATTTGGTGAAGACAGAAGACCTTGGAGTGGTGGTGGATTGCCTTCCTGAGCTTGCCAATAGTTTATAGGGAGAAAAACAATACATCTCACTAGGCTGCTGTGTACACTTGTTGCCCCTTGTAAAGTCACTACTTAAAAGCAAATTTGAAGAATATATAATAGTTGGTTTAAACTGGCTTCAAGCAGTCATAAAAAGGTGGTGGTCAGAACTGTCGTCCAAAACAGAAATTATAAATGATGGAAATACTCAGATTTTAATTAAAACAACAATTAAGCAGATTGTGGGAACAAGAAAACTATCTTACTTTGGTTCTAGGATATACTGGTAATATAGCTAAGGATGTAGATGCTTATTTATTACAGTTGCATTGAAAGACTTCATCTACTAAAGAGCATTTGGTTATTCAAAACATCCCTGGACTATATGATTTCCAAACAAGTCTCATTGGAGAACTGTGAACTGTGGAAGAAATCAAAACCGTTTTCTTCTAAAGCCACATATGAAACCACTAACGAAACCCTAACAATCTACTTCACACTGAAGTGGAAAAATATCCGAAAGGAGCAGCTTCAACTTTAATAAGGTGAAAGTGCGCTATGAAGATTGTTCACCTTTGCTGAATTTGGGATTCATATGGTTACTTGGCAACATTGTTGAAGAACTACTGGATCTTAATGCAACCCTTCATAAGAATATACTTTATACTATGTGAAAAATAAGACAAAACTTATTACTAGGAAAAGCAAAGACCAATCATCATTATTTTAAAGATTGTGTTTTATGAGAAAACACTCAAATCTGTGCAGCTATTTTCTTACTTAGAAAGACTTTAAAAGTTTTAAACATCATAGCAAATAATCAATACAAAAAGTTTTTTTGTCCACACTGAGATACTGTGTAAACAAAATGCCTTAATTATTAATAAGCCAATGTATATGATACCAAGATCTGTTTAAAAAAAGTAAAACCAACCATGCTTCTGGCATGAAAGTTATGGAATTAAATCAGGGGTTTCCATTCATGTGGAATATTGTTAAAACTTATTCCATACCATCTTTAAAACTTGAGAATATTTTTAATATCTCTGAAATTGTTTTGCCAGAATCGTCATGTCATGTATATATGTGTTATTCTTATATAAAAGAAAGAGGTGAATATGGTAAAAAAAAAAAAAAAAAAAAAAAAAGAATCCCTGACAATCTAGAGAGCTTGCACTCTATCCTATAGGTAAAGGAAAGCCACTCAGGGTTTTAAGATATATGCTTCTTTTAAAGGCCATATGTCTTTCTGTACCACTTCAACTCTCCTTCCCAAGGTACACAGAAGGCTATCAATTAGGTCGTGAGTTGACAGCCATGGCCTCCAGGGCAAATCCAGCCTGCTGATTTTGCAAATAAAGTTTTATTAGAACACAGCCATTCTCATTCCTTTATCTATTGTCTATGGCTGCTTTTGCATTGTAATGGCAGAGTTTAGTAGTTGCAATAGAGAGCACCATGGCTGCAAAATTTAATCTATTTCCCATGCTGCTATGTACAGTTAGATTCCTACACCAGGTTATTAAAACTGGAATTCTTTGGGAATGGATGGAGGGGTAGTAAACAGAAACTTCTGAGCTTTGATGTGGAGTTGAAAGGTTGCACAGGGAGAGAAAAACAGCTTCTCTCTTTCTTGAACACAGATTAAGGCAGCCGTGGGCAAACTATGGCCCGTGGGCCGGCCCGTTCGGTTGTTCTATCCGGCCCGCGGAGCTGAAAGAGCAGAGGGTTCTCTTGGTCTCCCCTCTGCTCCTTCACCAGCAGCAGTGTTAACATGGCAACGTCGGGAAACACGGCCGCAGCTCCTTCTTCTGAGTCCAGTTTAAGAACCCATTGTGGCCCTCGAGTCAAAAAGTTTGCCCACCCCTGGTTTAAGGGCATATTTCTAGTACATGTCATTTTACTATGGATATTTTAAAATAGAATATTTGAGGCATCTGCTTTGCTCTCCACCCTATAAACTCACCATACTTCATTGCTGGGGACACTTAGTCCTTGGAAGCAGGAGGATGGAAGTCAGACAGAGCCTCCACCTAACACTTGAGTTTCTCTAATAGATTTTTTGTCTTTTATCTCTACCTTGTCTGTATATAAAAGCTCTCCCTCCCCTGCACCCTCTGCATGCAATCAATCATCAAATGCTGTTGATTTTATCTTCTAGTTCTTGACTCTACCTGTTCCTTTCTTACAGACATAG
Source organism: Myotis daubentonii (assembly GCF_963259705.1). Lineage (NCBI taxonomy): Eukaryota > Metazoa > Chordata > Mammalia > Chiroptera > Vespertilionidae > Myotis > Myotis daubentonii. The sequence goes on from NC_081861.1 coordinate 108,368,000, forward strand.
CCCAGGCATGCACCACCTTTCCCCTACCAGGGGTCCTCAAACTTTTTAAACAGGGGGCCAGTTCACTGTCCCTCAGACCGTTGGAGGGCCGGACTATAGTTTAAAAAAAAAAACTATGAACAAATTCCTATGCACACTGCACATATCTTATTTTGAAGTAAAAAAACAAATGTTTTCGGCGGGTCACATGTGGCCCGCGGGCCGTAGTTTGAGGACCCCTGCCCTAGACAACAGCAACATTTCATAACCTGGCCTCTAGGATTCTCCCATGTAATCCATCTCCATGCTGCCCTCAGAGAGGTATATGAAAAATGAAATTCTGTGTATGCCACTTTGGAGCTTAAAATTCTTCAGTGACTCCACATTTCAAATAGGATAAAAATCCAAGATCCCTACTATGGCTTACAAAAATCCTTTTGGCCTACGTTCTCTAGTCTTATCATCATCTACTTCAATCTATCTCTACCTCTCAGACTTCTTGCTTCACTAACACTTGTTTATTTGTATTTCCTTAAACAGGCCATTATGTTAGCCTGGGCTAGGTGCAGAGGCTATAACACTTGAAATGCTGAAATTTGATTGTCTTCCATTTAGATGGGGAATTGCTATTCATCTTTTATATCCCTCTCTGTGACTTTCTCTAACTCCTAGATAGATTTCATGGCCTCTCTGTATTACATCTGTAGTTTGGATATTATCTATTATTACATATACCACACTATACTGCCATTTGTTGACACATTTTTCTCCTTTACTAAACAGTGATTTATTCAGGGATGACAAGGACTGCGTTTTAGTCAAATCTGAATCCTTAGTTCAAGGCATGGAGGAGAAGCTCAATATACAGTATATTTTAATGATTGGCAGACCTTTAAAATCTGTATGTTGTACAAATGTTGAATATAAATATAATAATTTTACTTTTACTCCAGTTCTGTATCTCACACCTTGTCTCCCTTTCTTCACCTCCCTATAAGATAGACTTTCTCCTGAACCCCAGTCCTCATGGCTGAATCCCACTAGATCTGTTTTCATATATCTCTGTCATAAATAATCTCTTTCCTAAGACTGCCAAGCAATTGCACTACCCTGATTTGTGCTCTACCAGCCTATGGAACTCCCACCTTCAGCCCATTTGCCACTGGCCTTTACTGATGCCCATTTTCTTCAGCCAGACTCTAGCATTTCTGAAGTATCTTTCTAACTGCTGGAACCTTTTTTGGTCAACTGTCATGTTCTGGAAAGTCTATCTAATGTTACGTTATTGGCTGTGTTGCATTTGCCAATTAAGCCCCAGTTCTGAGAGTTCTCATAAAGGGGTCAATTCAGAGTAGTTAGTTGTCAACTTTTAATTCTCCATGCCCCTTATAAACCAGAAGTTAGCCTAAAGGGTAAAGAGTTTCATGTGGTTAAAAAAAATTAAAAATGGCTAATTATATTGTGACTTGGTTTCCTTACATTGAAAAGTACAAAGAGGACAACCTGAGTTATTTAAGATATGTCTATGTTTATTTAACATACATTCACACAAAATAAAATAAATATTTTGGAAATTCAGCAGCTAAATGCATTTAGGATATATCCACATTAACAAGACAAAGGTAGCATGGCACACTAGATGAATGCATAAGCACTAGGGTCCAACAGATTTGAGGTTAAATCTTGGCTCAAAAACTTATCAGCTAAGTTATCTTTGGGCGAGTTATTTAGCCCTTTTGGGCCTTAGCTTCCTTATTTGTAAAATGGGGACCATGGATATTTACCTCATAGGGTTGTTATGTGGACCAAATAAGATACTATATATGAGATGCTTAGGATAGTGTTTAGCACACAGAAAATGCTCAATGAATGGCAACTTCAGAAAATATGATACCTAAAATTGCCCTTTCCCGCAATGTCAGAAGTTAATGATACTGATAGTTCATACGACATATAAAGCTGATCTTCAACTTAAAAATGTGCCAAAAATCCTAAGTGAGTTGCTAATCTATCTCAGAAAAAAAAAGTAATATAAACTACAAAAACTAGCAAGTCACAGAAAGAATCACAGCTATCATTGTGGTGATAATAGGGAATGTCAGTGTGCTCTGGCACACAACTTTAATTTGTGAGTATCAAACAGAGATCATTTGATATTTTTAGCATGTCTTCAAATCATAAATAGTTCCATATGAACACAAGGAAGAGAGGTCTATGTTTTTCAACATCTATACATTTGCAAATAAGAAAAGCAGATGCAGCCTGGCTGGCATGGCTCAGTGGTTGAGTGTCAACCTATGAACCAAGAGGTAATGGTTTGATTCCAGGTCAGGGCATATGCCTGGGTTGTGGGCTCAATACTCAGTGTGGGGTGTGCAGGAGGCAGCCGATCAATGCAATGATTCTCACTCATCATTGATGTTTCTCTCTCTCCCCCTCTCTGATATCAATATATATATTTAAAGCAGATGCAAACTTGCTAGCTGGTAAAATGAAGCATCCTATATAATAAAAGAGAAACATGCAAATTAAGCATCACTCTGTCACTCCGCCACACCCACCAGCCAATCAGAGCAACTATGCAAATCAACCCAACAAAGATGGCGGTTAATTTGCATACACAGGCGTAGAGCAAAGACTGAAGATGACTGAAGATGGCAGCAGTCATAGAGCTGGAGCGAGCAGGAGGCTTGGGTTACCCCCAGCGATGGAGGAAGCCAAGCTTCCCGCTGGCCCTGGACTCCGCTCAAGGAGGGCTGGGGGCCTGGGTTGCTGGGGGTGAAGCCAAGCCTCGCTGCTGTGGCTGGACCAAAGGCCTGGGTCCCGGGTGCCAGAGGAAAACTGGTGCCGGCCGCCAGGGGAAGGAAGGCCTATTGCGCGAATCTTCATGCAACAGGCCACTAGTTTTGTTTATAAAAAAGAAAAGAAGGTGCCTATGTTTTCTACATAGGAAAAGCCTAGGTGATAGTCTGAGAGCTTTTATAGACAATTTAGCAAAGAGAAGTCATCAATTAGTGAATGGGATGAACGCAGGATGATATACTGAAATTAAAACACAGTTTATCTGAATAAACTGGCTATTTATACATTATTACTGATGTCCTTTAAAGTAGGAATTATAATATTTTCTCCCTAATGTGAAGTTAAAAGCTATGTAACAAACTTAAGATTACTTATATTTAATAGCATGTAATAATTAGTACCCAAACCAGCATTATTATTATAATCTACTGTGACAATATTACACTCCTGAAAACTATATTCTTGAGAAGCAAATTACTTCATAATAAAATTATAATTTAATTATAATCTTGTAGCTTGCAGTTCAGATCACATTAGCACTCGTATAATAAGCTGTTATTTAAAAGGCTTTCCATTTTGGTTAAAAAAACATTAAAGTTCACTCAGGAATAAAAATGACCTAAGCTACCTGGCTGAAAACTTGTTGGCAATTTCTGCTTGGAAAAAATTGGAACATCAAAGCAAAAATGACTTGGTAATTTTAAGCCTTAAATGTAGATCTTGAACCATCTTGGATTCCTATTAAACTAATAGAAAGAATGATGGATGAGAGTTGTGACTTCCTGCTTTTGTAATCACTGGCTGAATATGATTATCCAGGATCACCATTAGACCCTGAAGATGAGAAACAAAGACTCCGGCAAAAACTGTAAATGTATGGGTTATGGCCTTGCCACTATTACTAAAAATTAAAGGTTCAATGAGGCTATTTGCTCCTATAAGATCCTTGTTCCCAGTTGGACTGAAACTTCCTTCTATGGTCTTAGAACAGTGATGGCGAACCTATGACACGCATGTCAGAGGTGACATGCGAACTCATTTTTTTGGTTGATTTTTCTTTGTTAAATGGCATTTAAATATATAAAATAAATATCAAAAATATAAGTCTTTGCTTTGCTATAGTTGCAAATATCAAAAAATTTCTATATGTGACATGGCACCAGAGTTAAGTTAGGGTTTTTCAAAATGCTGATACGTCGAGCTCAAAAGGTTCGCCATCACTGTCTTAGAACAATGTTAAATTACCCATTTATTGATTCAATTGACATATATGCCAACTATGTCTTTCGCAAGTTTAGACTTGTGCTTCAAAAATGATATTTTCTATTCTTCACTTTCTGTCAAGTGCAGAAAAGTGTATTTATATATGCATATGAACCTTCAGCTTAATGGAATCATAGTTCACTTTCAGCAGTTTGTGTCAGCCTGCCCCACACCTCTTCATAGCCCTGCCCAGAAGTACTGTCACAAAATTCCACTTTCATTTAACATACTCCTCAGCAACTATAATAGCAGCCTTTGGGACACTGGCTTATGTGAAAACATTAAAGGAATCATATTAATTGTGAAAAACTATGTTACGCGTTCTTTTCCTAGATAAGATAATGCCTTAAGACCATTTTAAAATTAAATTTTGTTTGTCTTACTAGGTACTCTCCTTTTTATTTTATTTTATTTTTAAAATATATTTTATTGATTTTCTACAGAGAGGAAGGGAGAGGGACAGAGAGCTAGAAACATCGACGAGAGAGAAACATCGATCAACCGCCTCCTGCACACTCCCCACTGGGGATGTGCCCGCAACCAAGGCACATGCCCTTGACCGGAATCGAACCCGGGACCCTTGAGTCTGCAGGCCAACGCTCTATCCACTGAGCCAAACTGGCCAGGGCGGTACTCTCCTTTTTAAATGACTCAGGTTGACGGAGAAAAACGTCTGTGAATTTCAAAATAATACACTGATAGACCAACAGTTTAAATTAGAAACAATGTTTCTTTAGAGTACTGGCATTATAAATTCATTTTTCTGAATGTGTATTTGTAGCATTTTCTATTCTTATTCCAACAGTGGAATTCATAAATGAACTCTTGTAGTTCACCATTATATTCAATAACGTGAAAGTATTTGATACTTTAAAGTAGTTTTATTGTTTGTAGAAAAAAAACTTTAAGGGCAAATTATAGAGATGGTATTAATGAGAGAGCTAATTTTCTAGTCTCTTTTCCCAACCCACAGAGGAAAAAACATTTCACTTTCCTTACCACACCAACTTCTTAACACAAGACTGAAAAACACCAACAGCCTTACCTGTTTGACTGCATTATCATTTCCTAAACCACAGTCTGGGCCAGAGCAGACATAAACGTTGGATGGTAAATCATTATAAGAGTTCCTGTTGATGTCTGAAGAATCTCTCATATTGAAGTAAAGAGCCCATAGAAGTCTTGGCTTTTCAACTTCATTTTCTAAAGGAAGACATAAATTTTACTTACATGTAAACCACAATTTGCCTTGTTGATACCTACAATATGTAGTCAGTTACTAACAAAAGTCATGAGTATATATTTTAATGAATTAGAGCTTTGTATGTATACAATACTAAATCTGCATTCATAACCTACTCTAATACATATGCATATTTCAAGCAATGGCTTTTCAACCTAAGACAAGTTAGATTTTTTAAAATTAATTTGATTATTAGTAAGTTACTTAGATTTACCTCCAATTGTGTTCTCTCGGATTTGTATTATTTCTCCCCACCAGTATCAAAGAGCTTATGATTACATTCATCCTTAAATTATGCCTCTAAAGACAATAGCATACATTGGCTTTCTTATGTATCACATAGACAAGCAACTTAAAAATTATATAGTAATTTGATAGTATAACGGTATTATGAGATGCCCAGAATAGACAAATGTACAGACACAAAAAATAGATTAGTGGTTACCTAGGGCTGTGGGGAAATGGGGGTAGGTGGGGAATGCTGCTAATGGGTTTGGGTTTCTTTGTGAGGTGATGAAAATATAGTAAAATTGACTGTGGTGATGTTTGAACAAATATTAAAAGACACTAAATTTTACACTTTAAATGGGTGAATTATATGGTATGTGAATTATATTTCAATGAAGCTATCATTAAAAATAGCATATACAGGATTAAAACTTCGACATTCTAGCTTACTAACACTTTGTCCTACTGGATTACAAAATTAATGGGAACCAACAAACAAATAAACAGAAATAAAGCTGGATACTGCACATTGTTTCAGCACACAAACTCTCATTTAACAGCAAGCATCTATATTATGTACTAGAGATTGGGCTAGTAGCAGGGGATACACAGATAGACTTAGTCCTTAATCTTTTGCTCTTTTTATGTTCCCTCACACAGGGCCTAGCACACAACACATGCTCAATGCATAATTTATGAATTTATTTTAATCCTGTTTTCAGGTATAATGAAAGTATGATGTGCTTATTAAAAGGCCCAACTTCATTTGCCTTAATACCTAAAGCCTATTCCTTGCTATCTTAATAATTATTTTTCTATCTCTGTTCCTTAGAAATGCTATGATTAAATTGTCTTTGGTTGAAAACAAAAATATTGCTGTTAAAATATTTACTTACTACATCATTTTCTTTAGTCTGAATCTGAACAAAAATTCAAATTCTATATAATGATAACAATGGATATGTATGAAGATTACCCAAAGCCATGAATCATAAAGAAAATGCTAAAGGTATAATTATCTACTTGGTTACATTGGTAATCAATTGGAAATTTTAAGCTAATTGTAGTATTCAATTAACAAGAATGCCCCATTCCCCAATTCAGGATGAATAGGACCTTATAGTATTTAATATAAAATATCTCTATTACAATACCAAATATGTTATTTTTCTAATTCACCCTGGAAAATCCAAAATTATCACTATGATAGGATGAAGAAACTCTGAATGTAAAAAGTGGCTCTTTGAGATACCCCCTTCTAATAATACTAAGATGTATGAGTCTAAGGTATCACTAACTTAAGGTAAGTACATGATAGATGGCAAAACTTATTTATTGACAAAATAAAGAGACAAAAGGAACTCATTTTACAACTAAAACCACATGGCTCTTAGTACATTTATTGGTGAGTTTAGTTTCATTACATCTTACAGGAAGATAATTAAATATACTATGAGTTCTAACACCAGATTCCAGGAGCACTGCAGAATAGTGGGCTAAAGTCTAGAAGTCCTTTAATATCGCCTAGTCTGTTACTGAGCATATACAAAGAGCTTGCATTTCATGAAAGGTCTAGGTCAGAGGAGGGCCTTCTCTAAATAAAAGTTAGGGAAAATGAATAATCTAATAAGTTATAGGAAAGAAATTTCATAGAGGTCAAAGCTTTGAAAAAAAGAGCATGAGGAAGATGAGACGTTGACATAGGATGAAGGTAAATGCTCCAGATACAAGGGAGTTATCAGGCTTTGACCTTAAAATTCTCAAAGAGACATACGTCTTTCTTCATCTTGCTTCATCTTTCTTTGAGGTCAACTGGAAGGAAGCAAGATTGCTGGAAAAAGAACATGTAGCTGTGAAGTACACAATTGTCAAAAAATATTAAAGTTGCGGAGGTTTGGCTAGGAATATATCAATTGGCCAAAAGTAAAACTGGTTATCTGTAATAGCTCCTTTTATTCAATTAGATAGTGTGAAGGCCTAAACGGTAATAGATAATTTAGAATAGGACCTTGGGCAAATTAACTGGGGTAAGTACAGAACAAGGTAGGCAGATGAAAATCAACAATGGCATACCAAATAAAAGTAATAAATGGTCTATAGATGCATGCTGTGTTTAGGGAGAGCAAACTATTTTAGTAACATATCAGAGTAGCATGAGACCAAGAGTAGGAGACTGTCACAGCCTCAATCTAGTCTGGACACAACAAATACAAACAGGAATTAAGATAAGGCATTTGACTTCTCAGTCTAACAATTAACACCCTCACCAGCCACCAATTTCAAAATAACATCCCTTCGATAGATTACTAGATAAAGATGTGGTACACATATACAATGGAATACTACTCATCCATTAATAAAAGATAAAATACTTCCATTTGCGACAACATGGATTGACCTTGGGTATATTATGTTAAGCAAAATAAGTCAATCAGAAAAAGCTAAGAACCATTTGATTTCACTGATATGTGGGATATAAAACTGAAAACTCATAGACACAGACAATAGTATGGTAGTTACCAGAAGGACGGGGGGTGAGGGTAGTAAAGGGCAAAGGGAGCCAAATATATGGTGACGGAAGATGATTTGACTTTGGATGATAGACACAGAATGCAAAAGGAAGACCATGCATCATAGAACTGTACACTTGAAACCTATATAATCTTTTAACCAATGTCATCCCAATATATTGAATAAAAAATTTAACACTTATAAGGGAACATCTGTTTTTAGGAATTGCTGTTTTTTTGAGATAGGAAATGAATGAGATGGAATGAGGTAACCCAACATGCCATGCACAATGGAGCGAAAAAGAGAAAGAAGATGATGCAGTGATGATACTACATTGTAGACATTTCAAGATATTGTGCTAATGAAATTCTAGCTTCAATTCATATTTTTTTAAAAATCTCAATTTCCTAGGTAAAATAAAACCCCCCACTTAGGACAGTTCTACCAGTAAGACTGCTCACTTCGTGCTTTGAAGGATATTCTGAAGTCTAGAAGAATAAATAAATAAATACATATGTGAATTGTGAACAATCACTTAATTTTCTCACCTGTTCTCACCTGCAGAATCAGGTTCATTAAGCATAAAACATTTGACATGTCTTTGGATTAGTGTAAGGAAGGGTTTAGAGATCTTTGATGTTCTTAAAGAAGCCTGGGAGGTAGGGCTCTTGGAAGTATTAGTATAACTGCTTCTTAAGACAGAGCATTATATCAAGATCTCTGGCTGATACCTCAAATGGGATAAAGTAAGAAAGAGAGGGAATAGGCGGAAATCTTCACAACCTAACTAAATTTCTCAGATACAATGGAAAAGAAGTACTGCATTTGAGAAAAGAACATTATCTTTTACAATAAATAAACTTCCTTGTCCAGTGAATAGGCTGACTTTTACAAAGGCTTATAAAGTAAAGCACCACACAGAATATAGAATTCAAATAAAAAGAAAAAAATCTCAAATAAATTTATTCCTTTGGCACACATTTTATTTTATTTTTTAATCTTTACCTGAGGATATTTTCCCATTGATTTTTAGAGAGAGTGGAAGAGAGAGGGAAAGACAGAGAGAAATATTGATGTGAGAGAAACTCATCAATTGGTTGCCTCCTACACGAGCCCTGACCAGGGTCCAGGCCAAGGAGGAGCCAGCAACCTAGGTACGTGCCCTTGACCAGAATCGAACCCAGGACCCTTTGGTCCGCAGGCCAACACTCTATCTACTGAGCCAAACAGGCTAGGGCTCTTTGGCACACATTTTAAAACAAAATATTTACAATGCTCTAAAGAATAAGGTTTCATATCATTGTCAAATAATAAAAACATAATGAGAAAAGCCATCAATCTGTAAAAACAGTGGGTTTTGCTACAGAGAGGAATGTGCTTTCATGTATTAAAAGTTCATATTGCTCATAAAGTTCCTTCTTCCTCATTTAGGCAGGAAAATGAATTGAGTTCTCTTCTCCAGGTGACTTTGCCTCTTTGACCTGCCATGGCCCAGTGCTCACTTTATCTGGTGATTCATTTTCAATAACTCCAACAGTATTTGTTCTGACATTTTAATTAAAATATGACCACTACCTCATCCTGATGATAAAAAGGCCTATATGTTAGTGAAAAGTAGCCTCTCAGTGCCTCAGTGCACCTGAGGACCCCTCAGAGCACAGAGTTCTTACTAAAGAATTTTACTCAGGTCCTAAACAATACATCATTTCAAAATGGGATCACTTTCAACATTAAGATTAATGTTTAAAAATCTAAAATGGCTAGAGGAAGCTAAGTAATGAACATGTAATTTCCTCACTTGATTTTTTAAGTAAGAGCAATTAAATGCATTTAAAAACTGAAGAACAATGACACAAGATTAAAATTTAGTATATTATTTGAGACTATCATACCATAAATTAAACAAAAAATATTTAAAAATTTCAGAAATAAAGAAGGGGTTCAGAGCTTTTATAAATGAAGAAATTAAAGTCAAAGATAAAACTATGATTCCAAATCAGGTTTAGGAATATTATCATGTACCATAATGTTGTAATAAAATGTTTAATAATATTCTAAACATTTATATGAGATTGTCCAATGAAGAAAATGCAATTATGAAACAAATTAAATTACAAACTAAAGTGAAGTAAATTTTTAGATTGTAGGGATTTATTCTGGCAGCTCAAAAATAATTAATTTATATTGTTATTAGCTCCAGAGAACAGAGCAGTTTGTGTTTTTATGTAAATACTAGAGGCCTGGTGCATGAAATTCATGCATTTGACGGGGGTGTCACTCAGCCCAGCCTGAATCCTCTCCAATCTGGGACCCCTTGGGGGATGTCCGACTGCCGGTTTAGGCCTGAAACCGGCAGTCAGACATCCCTCTCACAATTTGGGACTACTGGCTCCCAACCGCTCTCCTGCCTGCCTGCCTGATTGCCCCTAACCACTCTGCCTGCCAGCCTGATCACCTCCTAACCATTCCCCTGCCAGCCTGATCGATGCCTAACTGCTCTCCTGCTGACCCAGTTGCTCCCAACTGTACTCCCCTGCTGGCCCAGTCATCCCCAACTGCCCTCCCTTGCTGGCCCGGATGCCCCCAACTGCCCTCCCCTGCCGGCCTGGTTGCCCCCAACTGCCCTCCCCTGCTGCCCCGGTCACACCAAACTGCCCTTCCCTGCCAGCCTGATTGCCCCAAACTGCCCTCCCCTGCTGGCCTGGTCACCCCTAACTGCCCTCCTCTGCTGGCCTGATTGCCCACAACTGCCCTCCCCTGCCGGCCATCTTGTGGATGTGGGCACCGCCAAATTTGAGGGTGGGGCAGTCAATTAGCATATTCCATCATCGGCTGTGGGTGCTGCTATTTTGAGGGCGGGCAGTAAATTAGCATATTTTATCCTTATTGGCTGTGGGTGCCACCATCTTTGAGGGCAGGGCAGTCAATTAGCATATTCCCTCCTTATTGGCTGTGGGCACCACCATCCTTGTGATGGTGTGAGGGTCAATTAGCATATTCCCTCTTTATTAGATAGGATAAATGACTATCTACACACGATCTCTATATTAAGAAAACAAGTAAGATACACAGGAGATGAACTAAAAGGAAATACTATGTAGGAGTAAATAGTTTTCTGAACAAATGTCACATCCAATGAAAATGAATATATTTGAATCAATGAGGAAACTGGCCAAGATTCAAAAGGATATGCAAATCTTATAATAAAAATTACCATTATCCTATCTAATAATAGACAAACATGGTAATTAACCATACTTCCGACACACTTCCCATTGGCTAATCACGGTGATATGCAAATTAACTGCCAACCAAGATGTTGGCCAGCAGCCAGGCAGCTGAAGCGAACAGGAGGCTTGCTTGCTCCAGTGATGGAGGAAGCCAAGGTTCCCCGCCTGCCGCTGCTGAGCTCTGAGCTTGCACTCTAAGAAACAATGTTGAAAGTATAGAAGCTAAACAAGCCCTCATGCTTTCAGCCAGCCGGCCGAGCTGGAGTTGCAACAGAGTTTCAATTATAGAAGCCAAACAAACCCAGATACCTGCTTTCAGCAGCTGAGGTCTCAGAGCCGGAGCTGAGCCTCAGAGTTAAAGCCAGCTCTCAGCTCCAGTGACAGCCATAGAAGGTAAATAAATCCCAGAATAAAAAAGAAAAGGCCGAAACCGGTTTGGCTCAGTGGATAGAGCGTCAGCCTGCGGACTGAAAGGTCCCAGGTTCGATTCCGGTCAAGGGCATGTACCTGGGTTGTGGGCACATCCCCGATGGGGGATGTGCAGGAGGCGGCTGATAGATGTTTCTCTCTCATTGATGTTTCTGACTCTCTATCTCTCTCCCTTCCTCTCTGTAAAAAAATCAATAAAAATATATTAAAAAAAAAAAAAAAAGAGAGGTTGGGAGCTTCATCAGTCACCCGCCAGCATGAAAATGGCCCTCAGCCCCTCACCCAGACTGGCCAGGCACCCCAGTGGGGACCCCCACCCTGAAGGGGCTGTGACCAGCTGCAAACAGCCATCATCCCCTCATCCAGGCTGGCCAGGCACCCAAGGGGACCCCCACCCTGATCCGGGACACCCTTCAGGGCAAACCAGCCGGCCCCCACCCATGCACCAGGCCTCTTTCCTATATTGTAAAAGGGTAATATGCCTCCCAGTACCGGGATCAGCGGAGCCCTGAGGCCTCCCAAACCCGGGATCAGCAGAGCTGCGAGGCCTCACACCCCAGGATCAGCAGAGCCACGAGGCCTCCCGGCACCGGGATCAGCGGAGCCTCCCAGCACCGGGATCAGCGGAGCAGCGAGGCCTCACTGCCCTGTGTCAAGCGGAGCCATGAGGCCTCCCAGCACCAGATTCAGCGGAGCAGCGAGGCCTCCCAGCACCGGGATCAGCTGAGCAGCAAGGCCTCAGTGCCCCGGTGTCAAGCGGAGCCGCTAGGCCTCCCAGCACTGGGATCAGTGGAGCCGCGAGGCCTCCCAGCACTGGGATCAGTGGAGCCGCGTGGCCTCCTGGCCCCTGGAGCAGAGTGACAGGGGGCAGTGTCCAAACCCCCTGATCGCCCTGCGGCTCTGTGTATGACAGGGGGTGGGGCCACAACATCCCTATCTGCCCTGCTCTGTGTGTGACAGGGTGCAGCGCCCCAACACCCCCATGGGCCCTGCTCTGTGTGTGACAGGGTGGAGCCGCAACCACCCCATGGGCCCTGCCCTGACTGTGACAGGGGGGAGTTCCCCAACCCCCTGATGGGTCCTGCTCTGTGGGTGACAGGGGGCAGTGCCCCAACCGCCTGATCCGCCCTGCTCTGTGTGTGACAGGGGGCAGTGCCCCAACTCCCCTATCGACTGTGCTCTGTGCATGACACGGGGGAGCTCCCCAACCCCCTGATCGGCCCTGCTCTGTGTGTGACAGGGTACGGAGCCCCAATCCCCCTGATGGGCCCTGCTCTGTGCGTGACAGGGGGCAGCACCCCAACCCTCTGATCAGCCCTGCTCTGTGCGTGACAGGGGGTGGTGCCCCAATCTCCCCATTGACCCTGCCTTGAGTGTGACAGGGGGCAGCGCCTCAACCCCCCCAGCCCTACCCTTAGCGTGACTGGACGTGGCATCACAACCTCCCGATCCGCCCTGCTCTGTGCATGACAGGGGGCGGCGCCCCAACTCCCCCAATCGGCCCTGCTCTGAGCCAGACCAGGGGCTGCACCTAGGGATTGGGCCTGCCCTCTGCCACCCAGGAGCAGGCCCAAGCCAGCAGGTCGTTATCTCCTGAGGGGTCCCAGACTGTGAGAGGGCACAAGTGGGGCTGAGGGGCACCCCACCCCCTGCCAGTGCACAAATTTTTGTGCACCGGGCCTCTAGTTTCATATAAATGAAGATCCACCAGGCTTTTTAAAATCACTTATACAGAAAACATACTCTAATTCGCTCCATTCACAACTACAAGAGCTATCCAATGATATAAGGAGATAAGATTAAAAATCCATGGTTGATATGTCTCTTGGCCTTCTGTATGTCTGTTTTGAAAAGTGTCTATTTAGGTCCTTTGCCCATTTTTTGATTAGCTTATTTATCTTCCTTTTGTTAAGTTGTAGGTGTCCCCTGTAAATTTTGGACATTAAACCCTTATCGGAGATAACATTGGCAAATATGTTCTCTCATGCAGCGGGCTTTCTTGTTGTTTTGTTGATGGTTTCTTTTGCTGTACAGAAGCTTTTTATTTTGATGTAGTCCCATTTGTTTATTTTCTCCTTAGTTTCCATTGCCCTAGGAACTGTCATGGTAAAGGTACTGCTATGACATATGTCTGATATTTTGTTGCCTATGGATAATTCAAAGGTTTTTATGGTTTCCCATCTTACGTTTAAGTCCCATATCCATTTTGAGTTTATTTTTGTGTATGGTGTAAGTTGGTGGTCTAGTTTCATTTTTTTTCATGTATCTGACCAATTTTCCCAACACCATTTATTGAAGAGACTGTGTTGACTCCATGGTATGCTCTTGCCTCCTTTGTCAAATATTAATTGAACATAATGGCTTGCTCAAAGTCACTAATCATCCCAGAGATGCAAATCTAAACAATAATGAGGTACCATCTCACACCTGTCAGAATGGCTATCATCAACAAATTGACAAATGACAAGTGCTGGAGAGGATGTGGAGAAAAAGGAACCCTCATGCACTGCTGGTGGGAATGCAGACTGGTGCAACCACTGTGGAAAACAGTATGGCATTTCCTCAAAAAGGTAAAAATGGAACTCCTATTTGACCCAGTAATCCCACTTCTAGGAATATATCCCAAGAAATCAGAAACACCAATCAGAAAGGATATGCACCCCTATGTTCATAGCAGCACAATTTATAATAGCTAAGATTTGGAAACAGCCTAAGTGCCCATCAGCAGATGAGTGGATTAAAAAACTGTGGTATGTATACCCAAGGGAATACTATGCTGCTATAAAAAAGAAGGAACTTTTACCATTTGCAACAGCATGGATGAAGCTAGAAAGCATTATGCTAAGCAAAATAAGCCAGTCGGAGAAAGATAAATATCACATGATCTCACTCATTTGTGGAATATAATGAACAACATAAACTGATGAACAAAAATAGATCCCGAGACAGAGAAACACTGAACAGACCATCCAACCTCAGAGGGAAGGCAGGGAAGGGGGGGGGTTAAGAGATGAACCAAAGGACTTGAATGAATGCATATTAGCATAACCAATGGACACAGACACTGGGGTGTTGGGGGCTTGTCCTGGGGGGTGGGAGTGGCCGGGGAGGGGTCAATGGGGGAAAAAGGATTCATATCTAATACTTCAAACAATAAAAAAAAAATCCGTGGTTGAAAAGTATTTTTCCACCATGAATAAGTAGCATGGTGGCATATCTATTTTGAGAACTAAATATTTATCAGATCACTAACATGCTATGCATTTGAAAGACAATAATTAGGAAGTATTACTACATTTGTCAATCGATATTTTCTTCTCTCAGATGAACCATTTTTTTCATAGATGAAGACACTTTTTTCTGATAAAGGAATATATACTCTTTGTACACCTGTAAAATAAAGAAAATGTAAAAACAAAAAAAATTGTCCCCAACTCCACTAAAATTGAGATTTCTGGCAGTCTTTTTTCTATGTATGTGAGTATGTATACATATAAATGTACATTTTTTTCACTTAATTATATATATTGTGTGAGTGATGTATATTTTTCCTTTACCATTATGGAGTGAATATTTTCCCATTTTTAGGAAAAGAATGTGCTCAATCATCCTAATAAAATATGTAAGCATTGTTGCTGATTACTTCACATTTCAGTTCAGATTGTAGAAACCTTCATGAGAAATTTAAGAGGAGTAAAGTGGTTACATTACCTTTCCATCATGAATATTGTTTACTAGAGGCCTAATGCACAAAATTCATGCAAGAGTAGGACTTCCTTCCCTTGGCTGCTGGCACTGGCTTCCTTCTGGCACCCAGGACCCAGACTTCCCTTTGGCCTCTGGCAGGGACCCGATACTCAGGCTTCCCTCCAGCTGCCCGCAGACATCTGGGACCCGGGCTTCCCTTGCAGCCCCAGCTTCATCTGGAAGGTTGTCTGGAAGGATGGCTGGTCTAATTTGCATATTACGCTTTTATTATTATAGATGATTATTGTGCTTACCCATCTCCATTTCGGTATATGGAATGAACAATTTCTGCACAACTGGTTCTAAATCTTCTCTTGCTGTTTTTGAAGATGTGCAAGTCAGATGAACCAAATCTGTTTAAAAAGAAATATTTTTAGTTGCTTCTTACCATGAATTTCACTGAGTACTCATATTCAAGGCATTAAGCTGTTTCCATGGGAAACAGAGAGTTGAGCAAGCCATGGACCTCAGAGAATGTTAGGGTTAGAGAATATCATGTACCAAAAACAGCCCTTCACAGATATGAAATACTGTAGCCTAATGCACTTAGAATTCCTAAAGGCTTACACACAGAGGTTAAGGAAGGATGAAAATGTCTATGTACTGAAAGAAAGGGCTAAGGGGACACCTAAATGTGAGAAATTCTTATAGTCCTGGAAAGGGCTTGGGAGGGATAGGATAACGGCAGAGAGAATATATTAGAGAACAGTACATACTGAGAAATCCCTTCCCCCAAAACACCAGTAGAAAAATACACCCACTTCTTTTCTAAAAGTTTATTTCAGACTGCTAGACTTTAAAAAATAAAAACATAAGAAGATAGTTGAAAGTTTATCCATGAGCGCCAACATCAGAATAGGAATCTTTTTATTAAAATTCACTCCACATTCAACTATTCTGTCTCTATATATCTAAGCATAAATTGAGGGACTCTTAACCATGTGTGCTAAAATCAAATTTTGTAGTATTTATTTTTTTCAGATCTACCAAAATAATTGATATTTTAAGAGGGTTCTTGTCTTATGTATGACCTAATAAAAGATCTACCTTATTTAAGGAATGTTTTTGCATAAATTTAACAAAGATTCCCATTGGTTCTGGGATATTGTAGGATGTGTGGTACTAATTATTTCAAAAGGTATAATAACCTTCACAACGAAATTTTTCCTAATTAAGTTATATTTTTCAAATGCTATATCAATTTGGTGGGAGGGAGTTTAAGCTCTTTAGATAATTGCTGAATTAAACAGAGTATAGAACTACAATGGCAGAAATACCTGATATAACACTCAAGAGAAACTGTCCTATCATCTCATCCCACAGTCTCATAAAATAACTACGTTCATGTCAAAGTTCTCATTTTTCCAGTTCTTTCCTATTCAACTAATGTATACTAGGAAAAAAGGAGATAAACATAAATATAAATTTATAAAAAAATATATTTTAAAAAAATCTTAATGATAAACTCTGGTTCTGTAAAACAGGATACATAAAAGAAATACACTGGCGCAATTATATCCTTTGTTTCCTAACAATATAACAAAGTTCAGGGAGTGCTAGCAAAAATTTCTAGTAATGGAATCAGATAACCATTTGTACTTAAATAATTTTTATAATAATTCTTAGAAAGAAAAATTAAAGAAATTCATAACCTGAATTTTAATATCTATACCTTGATTTCACATTGATGCTACCTTATTAATTTATGTACAAATTTAAGATATAATTGGCCATTTTTCCCCCTACTCATCTTACTTTTCCTGTTGCCTATGTTACTTCCTTGTATAGATTACTCTGAATTCACTACTTGTGTTCAAATCAGAAAGTTACAGATTATGTTATTTTTTAAAAAATTCAGATTTTTTTCAAAATCGGTTTATCAATCTTCTTGCCTCTTGTAATTCTTTTGTAAGGTCAAATTTTAGAGTCAATTTTTCGCTTCTTTGTCAGATATAATTGTCACAGTGTGCATTCAATAAATATTCCCTTTCATAGGCAGACATTAAGTACTCATAGGCTTAAACAGACACATGTATGCCCACAAATATATGTATGCATACACATGAACAGGGAAAATTTTCCTACTTTCTTATATGAAATGTAGAAAATTATCTAATTGACCAGGGTAGAGGTAAGAAAAGAATAAATGGATAATCCTGAAATTATTTAAATCTGTCTGAAAAATGTTCACAGACATTTTAAGATGTGCCTATAAAGTTCTCAAGAGAATTTAAAAGATTATGTAGAATTGAGCGTACAGCTAACCTACATTTGTCAGACACTATTCTAAGCATGTTAGAAGTATTATTTTATTTCACCTATGCAAAAACCAACTGTGATACTCACTTTACTGGGGGGAAACAGAGGAACACTGGAGTTAAGCAGATTTTCCAAAGCCAAGCAATTAATAAAAGGAAGAACTGGAACTCAGACCTGGAATTCAAGCCAACCTGGGCTGCCTCTAGAGCAGCCGTGGGCAAACTATGGCCCGCGGGCCGGATCCGGCCCGTTCGGCTGTTCTATCCGGCCCGCGGAGCCGAAAGAGCAGAGGGTTCTCTTGCTCTCCCCTCCGCTCCTTCACCAGCAGCAGTGTTAACATGGCAACGTCGGGAAACACGGCTGCAGCTCCTTCTTCTGAGTCCAGTTTAAGAACCCATTGTGGTCCTCGAGTCAAAAAGTTTGCCCACCCCTGTTCTAGAGTGTCTGGTGTTAGTCACGAAATGATGTTGAGTAATTATAATAATCTCCTGTCCACGGTGCCGCCTGCCACATAAGGCAGGGATCATAAAACTAAGATGTGTACAAAGATACAAGAGGACTTTTCACCAGGTATAAAAATTATAAGGATGTCACTGTCCAGATGCTCAACCTTAGCCTCCTTCCACTTTATTAAGCAATGCATTTCCATATATTTATTTTTGTTTAATGACCCTTAATCAAAATTATAATTATCGTTTGATCAATTTTATACAAATAATAATTGTATTGTTTAATCCAGAGGCTTATTGTCCAAGAAAATTTTTTAAAAATTACATTTCCATGTTTTGTTTTTTTAAATGGGTGATAATGGGCATCAAATATCTCTGGTATTTAATTCAACTGAATACATTTTAAAAAGTGATATTATAGTTTTACTATTACATTATTAATACTTATAAACTTAGAAACTACATTCTTGGCAATTAATTGATTATGATGAAAAATTGTGTATTTCAACTTATAGGTGTTCAAGGGGTACACGATAAAAATGTTTAAAGGCCTAAGGCATTAAGGTAATCACAAAATGAAACATATATTGCCACATTTCTACTAAAATTTAACTTTGTATAAAAATGCTTCTTTGCATCCTGTAACTTTAATTATTTTCCACAGGATTAACTTGCTCAATAAATGCTAAAAATAACCACAAATTAGATCAGATGGGGCAAGCACTTTCCTAAAAATATTACATTCATTAGTACCAATTAACACCTATTACTAAGATTTTGAAGATGTACTAGAAGTGGAAACGTTACTTACTAGCATCATGTGAAATTATAACTGACTCAAGAAAATATTTAAACCCTGACTACCATTTATAAACTATGTTCCTTTTAACTCGTTTAGCAACTGCTTGAAGGCTTAATGGGCTAAAAGATAACAAAATGTGTTCTCTGTCACAATTCCTCTGTCGGCAATATACTTAGATTTTTGTTGGCATTAAAGAAACCTTGGTGCAAAATAAGATTTAATTCATAGAACGTAAGGGTAATACTTGAAAAACTTGGGTGAAGTGCCAGTCACAAACAGCATCACTGAAACAAAGAGCATCTGATGTTCAGAAGTATACATCATCAACACCAAGCTAGAAATAAGAACACACTTTTAGTTCTCTAAAACTGGGTTTAGAAGAGTGATCTGTCATATAATAAGCTACTGCTCTCTTACACTTTTTTTTTTTTAATTAAACACAAGAGTAGAAGGATTTCTACTCAGAATTTGTATAACAATGAGCACATTTAAAAGTGACAAGTTGCCAAAGCCGGTTTGGGTCAGTGGATAGAGCGTAGGCCTGCGGACTGAAAGGTCCCAGGTTCGATTCCGGTCAAGGGAAAGTACCTGGGTTGCAGGCACTTCCCCAGTGGGGGATGTGCAGGAGGCAGCTGATCGATGTTTCTCTCTCATCGATGTTTCTGACCCTCTATCTCTCTCCCTTCCTCTCTGTAAAAAATCAATAAAATATATTTTAAAAAAATAAATAAAAGTGACAAGTCTAATGTACAGTAGCAGGGTGATAGACTAGAGAATGGTTATGCAGATCTAGTGTGATATTGCTCTCTGTATCTACTTGGCCAAGTCAGTTTACCTCTCTGGCCTAAGCATCCTCATTATTAAGTGAAAGGGGTGTAATTAGTTTACCTATAAGACTTCTTTCTAGTTCTAAAGTTTTATAACTCTAACTCCCTTTTCATCGGCCATGCTTCTTTCAATGATGACAGATTTTAAACCAAAAGCTGATGGCATTAGAAGTGTGAGTGTAAAATCTAAGTAAATGCTTGCTGAAAAACGTAGGAAATCTATTTCTCAAGCTTCTGAGATTATCACATAGAGTAGTCATTTTACTCTGTGTAAGTAGGCATAAATTGTTCCAAATGCACCTAAAGAAACTATGTGTGGGCTAGTCAGCAAATGCATTTCTTAGTGCAACCTAACTAGGAATACATAATTTGTGCAAGTAGGGATCAATGTGGCTCATAGCTTGTTTTTCATATAGGCATAAAGGCCAAATGTAACTCATGTAATATAGTTTAGTAAGAATATATGACTATGTTAATAAGATAGAAAAGTTCAGAAACACATTTCCTTTATGACACCAAGTAAGGAACTGAGTTTGATGACATATGAATACACAATTTGGTTTTTGAATCCACCCATGAAAAATTCCAGAATAACTCTAGAGTCAGCTTGTACTTTCTCAATAGAATTTAATGAAAAACACCTTTGAATGTCAACTTGAAATCAGGAAGAAAAAATAACTTTACTTGTAAAATCAAATCTGTGCATTGGGACACTACTAATAAAAATAATTTATATAGACACATTTTCAAAAACAAAACAGAAACCAATGATTGCTTCAAATCATTATGTAAACTCATTTCTATGAAAGGCATTTAACATTTTCTTTATAGGGTCATAAAAGCAGTAAAGATTATATAAATCAGTACCTACATAGTATTCTTGATTATTTATTATTTTATACATATGACTATATATATTCACAAATATATAATCATATCACAAACAAATAACATCCTGTAACACCAAATCCCAGAATAAACCAGCTGTTACTGATGGATTATTATTTTGAAAAAAGCAAACAGATTTCAAACTGCCTAGAATATGATTTAAGTACTGTAAAGTGTCTGAACCTAAATATGAAACAGAAGGGTTGCAGAGATAACATTTTACTCATTTACAAATGATTTTAAAAGAAAATAAATGTATTAGATTCATTTAGGATTAAGAAAAGAATAGTACAAAATACAGATGTCAGGTATGTTCTGAAAGATGAACTATGTGTGGGAAAAATACGACTTGTTCAGCTTTGGAAAACACAAGAAATAAATTTAAAATATTTAAAAATCTCAATAACTTAAATCACATAAGCTTAGGAGAGGGAAACTTAAAAATTGATTTATAGAGGGGAAGGGAGAGGGAGAGAGAGAGGCAGAAACATCAATGATGAGAGAGAAACATCGATCAGCTGCCTCCTGTTTGCCCGCTACTGGGGATTGAGCCCGCAACCTCAGCATGTGCCCTGATTGGGAATCAAATCATGACCTCCTGGTTCAAAGGCTGACGCTCAATCACTGAACCACACGGGCCACGCATCATTACTATTTTTTAAAAAATAACTAGACTAACTTAGGTTTGCTTAGAGAAGCAACCCTAATGGGTAACAATGATTTGCTATCACTGTATCAAAATACCAACTTAACTAATATTGACCTGTGTTTATATTACTATTACAGTAACATCTTACTTAGACGTCTTTTACAAACAAGCAAAAACCAGGAAGTATAATCCCCACTCTCCCTAAAAAGGCTTTTCAGCACTTAAAAGTAGGTGGTATCATGCCCACAGAATAACAACCACAAGCTCAGAACTTGATTATATTACACGCAATTTCAACAATTTTGGCTGTTTTGTTTTCTGGCCTTGTGCAGATAATAAGCAGCAAACAAGGGGGAAGGGAGTTCCGTGAAAAGTGCTGCCAGAAAAAACATCTTGACAGCTGCATGAACACAGCTGGAGGAAGACATATAAAATGTAGATGCAAGAAATGATAAAAGCATGACAGTATAGGGTCTTTTAGCAAAAGAACAAATAGGCCAAAACACCTCAATAGGCCTCAAGGGCATTACTGGATTACAATGGTATATAATAAATAATGTTTATGCTATTCCTAAGTTATAAGAAAAAGGTTAAAATGTTTCATATATTCAGTATAGAATGTCAAAGAAATGGGACAAGCTAGAAAGATAACTATTTAAAAAATAAAAATTTCAACCCTGAAAGAATACATTTCAGCTACCTAAAGACTAGATTTGGAGCGTCTACAGGACATTATGGAGTGCTAAATAAATGATACATCATTGATCAGTGTTTACATGCTGGGGTATTTCTAACTGGCTTTCAAAACTTTCTTGTTTAACCTCAATGAGCAGAGAACAGGTTGGGATACATAAACGCATGGCATATCCTCTTTTTAAAAAATTTTTCTAACTTGAAACAAAAAAATCGAAAGAACAGGAAAAATTATTTAAAGCTTTCTGTGATATTATCTGACTAGTTCTGTTTCAGAAGAGAGGCAAGTTAATCACCAAGAGTAGAACAAATACGACTGGTTGTGACCTCAATGACTCTCAATTAGGGCAGCAGCAGGAAAATACACCATTAAGGATTTTTAATGTCTGAATTACAAATTACTCCTTATAGTCTATGAACAGGCACAAAGCATAAGAAAAGGAAGAGGAGGAAAAAAGAAGCCAAACTTCAATTAAGTAATAAAAGCAAGTGAATGAAAAAATGTCAGTTTCTAGCTCAGTGTATTTCTTAAATCTTGTTATATATAAAAAATTAGCTCTATTATAACTATTATCTAGAACTTTTTAAATAGTGCATGTTATCATAGGAAGAAAGCATAAAGGACTAAGAAATAAACATGAACTTCTCTTTTATCTAGAACAAGGATAATTTTTTGTTATTAATTTACTGATATTTTTAACAAATTTTAATGAATAGGTGATATGTTGGAAAAAAAATGTAATAATTTCACTGGCATAAATATTACAGAGATTCTAAAATGCCAGTGGCATAAATTGAAGCCATACTGACACTCTCTCAGGACCAAACTGGAAATACAAATAAAAAAAGGTAAAAACACCCTGAAAAATAAAGTACAGACTAACTGGAGAGAACACTGATAACCAAAGATGGAAAGTGGAGACCACAGTGACTAGTAGGAAGTGTGGACGCATGAAAGAGCTGACTGGGCTCACATAGGTACCAGCTGAAGATCCAGAGGAATATCTAAGCTGTGGGGGCTTCTCACTGAGAACTCTGGGGTCTAAACACCAATATGGGCACCCCAGCCCAGAGCACCAGAACTGAGAAAGGTGCCCACATAACATCTGGCTGTGAAAAGCAGCAGGGTTGCTGTTTGCCAGTGAGAAATGGCTGGAAATGCTGGCACCTACTTAAAAGGCCAAGCACGAAATTTTGCGTGCAGACACACGTTGGGCTCTGACAGAGGGAGGGCCGAGTGGACTGGAGCTGTGTGAGCAGAAGCAAGGACTAGGGCAGGGGTGGGCAAACTTTTTGACTCGAGGGCCACAATGGGTTCTTAAACTGGACCGGAGGGCCGGAACAAAAGCATGGATGGAGTGTGTGTGTGAACTAATATAAATTCAAAGTAAACATCATTACATAAAAGGGTACGGTCTTTTATTTCAATAGTTTTATTCATTTCAAACGGGCCGGATCCGGCCCGCGGGCCGTAGTTTGCCCACGGCTGGTCTAGGGGCTCTGGTGTAGGAGCCTGAAGGGCAGCCAACCTGATTTCCTGTGCTGAGTCATTCCCTCATTCTGTAGAGGAAACCTTTATCCTGAGGACTTTTGCTATCAAGGTGGTTTTAGCCTGGGGGGAAGGCAGTTGCCCCACAGTGTTGGAAGACCTACAGCCCAACCCTGTGGTTGATAGCCAGAAGCTAAACAAGTCTCAGTGTCAATGGAACTGCAGGCAGAGGTGGGTCCCTGGAGGCTTTGAGTCTTTGATCTAATCCCAGGCCCTGGACTAGGAAAAGGAGGCCCTGATGCACATCTTGGTCCTTTCCGAAGGCAACCAACCTCAACAGAGGGAGCCACAAGCTGTGGATTGCTGATACCTCCAAAAAGGGTACTCAGACCCAGTCACAAATAGCATCGGACATTGTCCTACACTAGAGATTGGGACTTCTAGTGAGAAAGACGTTAGCTTGAAATGCAGGCAGAGGAGGGGTCCAGTGGGAAACAAAGACAGGTGGGACATAGACAGAGGCAGACACAGTAGTTTGAGCAGCCTAATCACAGGAACCAACCATGCAGAAATAATAAAATGTTTCTGGGCTCAAAGCGGGAGGCATGGGGAAACAAGGGAGGGCTGGAACAATAAGGTGTGCTGACACATAGAAACAGAGAAAGTTCAGCACAGGAACAGAGAAAGAACATATAGAAACAGGGAAAGTTCAGGTCTGCTGCTGAGCAAGAACAATTGAGGGAATCAATCAGGTGACAACATGGATAGATATAGAAGCAGGTTTATAGCAAATATATATCCCTAGACTACAAGGCTTTAAGGGGAAATCCATTATGGGGTCCCCTCTCCCCATGAGGGGAGTCTGAATCTGCTTGTAATAAATTTTCCACACTTTTGCTTAAGTCTTCTGGTCTGAGAGGCTCATTTTTTGGTGTTACGAGATATGACCCTGGAGGAAAAAAACTTGGCTTACCGTTCTGGCTATCACTAGCAGATCAGCCTAATACACAGATACAAACCCAAACAGGGAGCCAAAATGGGGAGATAAACAAACAAACAACAACAAAACAAGTCCCAAATGAAAGAACAAGAGAATTCTCCAGAAGATGAGCTAAATGAAATGGAGATGAGAAATTTATCAGACATAGAATCCAGC
Source organism: Myotis daubentonii (assembly GCF_963259705.1). Lineage (NCBI taxonomy): Eukaryota > Metazoa > Chordata > Mammalia > Chiroptera > Vespertilionidae > Myotis > Myotis daubentonii. Next base: position 108,392,644 of record NC_081861.1, read on the forward strand.
ATAATGATGGCAAATACGCTCAATGGCATGAGAAAAGATATCTATACTAATAAAAGGATAATATGCTAATTAGACCAGATGTCTTCCAGATGTCTTTTAGGACAAAGCCACAGTGGCTGCAAGGGCCAAGGGCTGCTGGTGCAGGAGAGGTAGCAGCGCTGCGGGCCTGGTCAGGTCCCACCCGTGCTGTGGGCCCACCTTCCGCAGAGGCGGCGCTGGGAGAGGTGGAGACCCCTCCTTCAACAGAGGCAGCACTGGGAGTGGTGGCAGTGCTGGTGGGCCCGGGCTGGTCTCACACGTGCTGTGCCGCCCCTCCTATCACAGAGGCGATGCTGGGAGAGGCAGTGGCGCAGGTGGGCCTGGGATGGTCCCACCCACAGAGGTGGCGCTGGGCAAGGCAACAGCGCTGTGGTCCTGGAGCCTCCAAAGAGGCTGGACAGGGTGCGACCACAGTGCCTCAACCTCCCACAGCCCCTCCCCCAGCTGGCATGGCCCAGATCGTCCCCCCACACAGGTGGGCAGAGGGTGGGGCCAGCACTAAGAAGCTAGGGCTGAGGGTCTGCAGCTGCGGTGGCCAGCTTTGGCAGCAGCAGTGGGTTGATGGGGGCAGCGCCTTTCCCTGATTGGTCTGGTCACCTCCTGCAGAGTGAGGCCAGGGGAGTGAGCCTAAGCCATCAGTAGGCCACCCCCTGAGGGCTCCCAGACTGTGAGAGGGGGTAGGCTGGGCTGAGGGAATTCCTGCCCCCACCGCCCCCCTTGCATTAATTTTTGTGCACCAGGCCTCTAGTAGTAACTATGAAGATTGACATAGCACCAATAAAGAACCCAGTGGAAGGAATACACAGAAAATTAGGGAAAGCCGAGGATTGGATCAGTGAATTAGTAGACAGGGTAGAAGAAATCACCCAATCAGAGAACCAAAAAAAAAAACCCCACAAAAAAACAAAACAAAACAAAAAAACACAGGAGGAAAGCCTAAGGGAGCTGTAGGGCAATAAGAAATGTAATAATATTCTCATAATAGGTGTGGTAGAAGGGGAAGAAAGTGAGCAAGGGATAGAAACATGTTTGAAAAACTAATGCCAGAAAACTTACCTGACCTGGTGGAAAAATGTCACACAAGTTCAGGAGGCACAGAGAGTTCCAAGCAAGAAGAACCCAAACAGGCCCATGCCCAGACACATCATAATTAAAATGCCAAAAACTAAAGACAGAGAATCTTAAAGGCAGCAAAAGAAAACCAATCTGTTACCTACAAAGGAGCTCCCATAAGTCTATCAGCTGATTTCTCATCTGAAACTCTATAGGCCAGAAGGGAATGGCATGAAGTATTAAAGGTAAGGAAAAGCAAGGAAGTGAAACTAAGATAATTATATCCAAGAAAGCCATCATTCAAAATAGATAGTGAAATAAAGAGTTTGCCAGACAAAAATAGTTAAAGAAGTTTATTACCACCAAATCAGCACTGCAAGAAATGCTAAAGGAAATGCTGTAATAAGAATTAGAGAGAGAGTAACATAGGCATAAAGAATTAAAATGGAAATAAACAAGTAACTATCAATAATAACCTTAAATGTAAATAGATTAAATGCTTCAATCAAAAGACATTGGGTAGCCAAATGGATATGAAAACATGACCCAAATATATGCTCTCCACAAGAGACCTACCTCAGAACAAAACACACAGAGGATGAAAGTGAAGGAATGGAAAAGTTTTCCATGCAAATAGAAACAATCAAAAAGCTGACATACCAATACTCATACTGACAAAATAGACTTCAAAATGAAGGCCATCACAAGCGACAATAAAGGTCACTACATAATACTAAGGGGATCAATCCAACAAGAGGTTATAACCCTGGTAAACATATGCACCCAATATAAGCACACCTAAGTACATTAAAAAAACACACCAACAAAAACAAAACAAAACAAAACAAAACAAACTAAAAATAAACCAAAAAAAAAAAAAAAACTTCTGGAGGACTTTAAGGGAGAGATCAACGGCAATATAGTCATAGTATGGATTTTAACACTCCACTGATTTCACTGGATAGATCTTTCACATAGAATATCAATAAGGAGCCTGGCTGGCATGGCTCAGTGGTTGGCCATTAACCTATGAACCAGGAGGTCATGGTTTGATTTCTGGTCAGGGCACATGCCTGGGCTGAGAGATCGATCCCCACTGGGGGGCACACAGGGAGCAGCCAAACAACAATTCTCTCTCATCATTGATGTTTTTATCTCTCTCTCCCTCTCCTTTATTCTCTGAAATCAATAAAAAAAATATTTTACAAAATCAACAAGGAAACAGTGACTCTAAATGACACACTGGATCAGATGGATTTTACTGACATTTTATAGAACATTTCACCCCAAAGTAGCAAAATATACATTCTTAAATGCAGACAGGTCATTCTCAAAGACTGACCACATGTTAGAACATAAAAAAAATGTGTAATAAACTGTTTAACCCTAAAACTTATAGAATTAGAAAAAGAATAAGAAAAGGCCAGAGTATATAAAAAATAATAAAGATTACAGCAGAAATAATGACACAGAGGCTAAAAACAAACAAACAATGAAACCAAGCCTGGTTCTTTGAAAAGATAAACAAGATTGATGAACCATTAGCCACACTGATCAAGAAAAAAAGAGAGAGGACCCAAGTAAATAAAATCAAAAACAAAAGCAGAGAGGTAACCACTGACACCACAGAAATAAAAAGGATTGTAAGAAAATACTATGAACAACTATATGCCAACAAACTGGCCAATGTGGATGAAATGGACAAATTCCTAAAATAATACAATCTTCCAAAACTGAATCAGGAAGAATCATAAAACCTGGATAGGCCAATTAACAAATGATAAAACAGGAGCAGTATTCTGAAAACTCCCAGCAAATAAAAGCCCTGGCCTGGATGGCTTCACAGGGGAGTTTTACCAAACTATCACCTACTTTTACCAAACTAACAGCTTTCCTCCTCAAACTATTCTAAACAATCCAAGAGGAAGGAATACTTCCAAGGTCTTTTTATGATGCCAGCATTATTCTAATTCCAAAACCAGACAAAGACACTACAAAGAAAGACAACTACAGGCCAATATCCTTGATGAACATAGATGCTAAATCCTCAACAAAATATTAGAAAATCGGATCCAACAATATATCAACAAGATCATACACCATGACCAACTGGGGTTTATTCTGAGGATGCAAGGCTGGTCCAATATCCGCAAATCTATAAACGTCATACATCACATAAACAAACTGGAAGACAAAAATCACATGTTCATATCAGTAGACCCCAAAAAAGCATTTGACAAAATCCAGCACCCTTTTTTGATAAAACTTCTCAGCAAAGTGGGAATAGCGGGATTATAGCTCAAGATAATAAAGTCCCTAATGAAAAACCTACAGCCAACATCATATTCAATGTGCAAACACTAAAACCATTTCCCCTAAGAACAGGAACAAGATAGGGATGTCCTCTTTCACCACTCTTATTCAACGTTATACTGGAAGACAAGAAGAAATCAAAGGCATCAAAATAGAAAAGGAGGAAGTAAAACTCTCATTATTTGCAGATGATATGATATCATACATAAAAAAACCCTAAAGACTCTACAAAAAACTACTAGATTTAATAAATGAATTTGACAATGTAGCAGGATACAAAATTAACACTCAGAAATCTATAGCATTTTTATATACCAATAATGTAGTCTCAGAATGAGAAACTAAACAAACAACCCTATTTAGTACTACAACAAAAAAAAATTAAGATACTTAGGAATAAATTTAACCAAGGAGGTAAAAAATCTGGACTTGAAAATTACCAGACATTAAAAAAAAAGATAGAGAGATATATAAACAAGGAGGAATACACTGTGTTCATGAATTGGTAGAATTAACATCACAAAAATGTTCAAACTACCCAAAGCAATCTACAGATTCAATGTAATCCCTATTAAAATACCAATGGCAGGGTCAGCTTTAGCTCAAGCGGTTACTTCGGATTCTGCTTGTTGCAGACACATAAAATACCAATGGCATATTTCACAGATCTAGAAAAAAAATACTCCAAATATTTATATGGAACCAAAAAGGCCACCGAATACAGCAAACTTGAGAAAGAAGAACAAAGTTGGAGGGATCATAATACCAAATATCAAGTTGTACTACAAAGCCACTATAATAAAAAAGCCTGGCACTGGCCCCAAAACAGGAATATAGATCAATGAAACAGAATAGAGATACCAGAAATCGACCCAAGCCATCACAATCAATTAATATTAGACAAAGGAGGCAAGAACATACACTAGAGTCAAGATAGTCTCTTCAATAAATTGTGTTGGCAGAAAGTTCCACATAAGTTGAATCCCAAAAGACCCACCCCAAGACACGTAATTACAATGGCAAACATTAACAACAAAGGGAGAATCTTAAGGGCTGTGAGAGAGAGACAAGAGTTACTTACAAAAGATCTCCCATTAGATTATCAAATGATTTCTCAACAGAAACACTTCAGGCCAGAAGGGAATAGAATGAAGTATACAAAGTAATGCAAAGGAAGGGACTGAATTCAAGAATACTCTATCCCAGCAGTCGCCAACCTTTTGGACATCATGGACCACCAGTGGACCACCGGTTGGCAACTGTTGCTCTACACAGCAAGGTTATCATTCAAAATTGAAGGGGAAATCAGGAGCTTCACAGACAACAAAAAGCTAAGGGAATTAATCAATACCAAGCCAGCAATGCAAGAAATGCTAAAGGGACTGTTATAAAAAGAAGAAAAACAAAAGGAGGAAGAAGGAACACAGGCACAAAAAATAAAAATAGCTATCAACAAATACCTATCCTAGCTAATAATAGACAAACATGGTAATTAACCATACCTCCGACACACTTCCCATTGGCTAATCAGGGCGATATGCAAATTAACTGCCAACCAAGATGGCGGCCGGCAGCCAGGCAGCTGAAGCGAACAGGAGGCTTGCCTGCTCCAGTGATGAAGGAAGCCAAGGTTCCCTGTCTGCCGCTGCCGGCCTCTGAGCTGCACTCTAAGAAACAATGTTGCAATTATAGAAGCGAAACAAACCCCAGAAACCTGTTTTCAGCCAGCTGAGCCTCAGAGCTGGAGTTGCAACAGTGTTTCAATTATAGAAGCCAAACAAACCCAGATACCTGCTTTCAGCAGCCAAGGTCTCAGAGCTGGAGCTGAGCCTCAGAGCTAAAGCCGGCTCTCAGTTCCAGTGACAGCCGTAGAAGGTAAATAAATCCCAGAATGAAAAAAAAAAGAAAAAAAGGAGAAGTTGGGAGCTTCAGTCATCCGCCAGTCTGAAAACGGCCCTCAGCCCCTCACCCAGACTGGCCAGGCACCCCAATGGGGCCCCCCACCCTGAAGGGGCTGTGACCAGCTGCAAACAGCCATCATCCCCTCATCCAGGCTGGCCAGGCACCCAAGCAGGACCACCGCCCTGATCCGGGACACCCTTCAGGGCAAACCAGCCGGCCCCCACCCGTGCACCAGGCCTCTATCCTATATAGTAAAAGGGTAATCTGCAAACTGACCCGAACAGCAGAAGGACTGGGAATGACTGGTCACTATGACACACACTGACCACCAGGGTACAGACGCTCAATGCAGGAGCTGCCCTCTGGTGGTCAGGGCACTCTCACATGGGAGGAGCTCTGCTCAGCCACAAGCCAGGCTGATGGCTGCCAGTACAGCGGTGGTGGTGGGAGCCTCTCCTGCCTCCTCAGCAGTGCTAAGGATGTTCGACTGCAGTTTAGGCCTGCTCCCCGCTGGCAAGTGGACATCCCCCGAGAGCTGCCGGGCTGCCAGAGGGATGTCTGATTGACATCTTATGCCCAATCCCCCAGGGAGCGGGCCTAAGCCAGCAGGTGGTCATCCCCTGAGGGGTCCCAGATTGCGAGAGGGCAGAGGCCGGGCTGAGGTCCCCCCCCCCAAGTGCACAAATTTTTGTGCACCGGGCCTCTAATCAATAATAACTTTAAACATGAATGGACTAAATGGTCCAATCAAAAGACACTGAGTGGCTGAAAGGAGAAGAAAATATGGCCCATATGTATGCTGTCTATAAGAGAGCCACCTCAGAAAAAGAGACTCACACAGACTGAAAGTGAAGGGATTGAAAAATATCTTTCAGGCAAATGGAAATGAAAAAAAAGCTGGGGTAGCAAAACTTATATCTGACAAAATAGACCTCAAAGTGAAGGTCACAACAAGAGATAAGGAAGGACACTTCATAATACTAAAGGGATCGATACAACAAGAGGATATAACCCTGATAAACATATGTGCACCCAATGCAGGAGCTCCCAAATACATAAAAAAACTGGAAGAAATCAAGGGAGAGATCAACAGCAATACAATCATAGTAGGGGACTTTAATACCCAACTGAAATTACTGGATAAATCCTCTAGGTAAAAAATCAGCAAAGAAACAGCAATCCTAAATGACTCAGTAGATCACATGGACCTAATTGACATCTTCAGAACATTTCATCCCAAAGCTACAGAACATACATTCTTCTCAAGTGCACATGGGACATTTTCAAAGATAGATCATATATTGGGGAACAGGCAAAGTCTCTCCAAATTCAAAAAGATTGAAATCATACCCAGCATCTTTTCAGACCACAATAACATAATATTAGAAACCACTTACAATAAAAACAATAAAAAAAATTCAAACACTTGGAGGCTTAATAGCATACTATTAAACAATGACTGGGTTACCAAAGAAATCAAAGAAGAAATTCAAAACATCCTGGAAACAAATGACACTGAAAACACAACAATCCAAAACCTATGGGACACTATGAAAGCAGTTCTGAGAGGGAAGTTCATAGCTCTGGAGGCCTATCTAAAAAAAGAAAGAGAAAATGGTATGAAATTATCTAACTCTAAAACTTAAAGAATTATAAATAGAGCAATTAGAAAAGCCCAGAGTGAGAAGAAGGAAGGAGATAATAAAGATCAGAGCAGAAATAAATTACATAGAGACCAAAAAAAAAACAAAAAAAACACCCCAAAACCAAAAAACAACACACACACACACACACACACACACACACACACACACAGCAACAAACAAACATAAAAAATCAATGAAAACAAGAGCTGGTTCCTTGAAAGGACGAACAGGATTGACGAACCTGTAGCCAGGCTCACCAAGAAGCAAAGAGAGAGGACCCAAATAAACAAAATCAGAAATGAAAGAGGCGAAATAACAACAGACCCCACAGAAATACAAATGATTGTAAAAAAATACTATGAACAACTCCATTCCAATACTAAACAACCTAGAGGAAATGGACATATTCCTAGAAAAATACGACCTTCCAAAACTCAATCAAGAAGAATAAAAAAATCTAAACAGGCCAACAACTAAGGAAGAAATTGAGTAAGTCATCAAAAAACTTCCAGCATACAAAAGCCTGGGGCCAGATGGCTTCACAGGGGAGTTTTACCAAACATTCAAAGAAGAACTAAAACTTATCCTTCTCAGACCATTCCAAAAAATTCAAGAGGAAGACACACTTACAAGCTCTTTCTATGAAGTCAGCATTACCCTAATTCTAAAACCAGATAAAGACACCACAAAGAAAGAGAACTACAGGCCAATATCCCTGATGAACATAGATGTTAAATCGTCAGCAAAATTCTAGTGAATTGGATGCAGCATTACATTAGAAAGATAATACACCCATGACCAAGTGGGATTTATTCCAGGAATGCAAGGCTGGTACAATATTCACAAATCAATAAATGTGATACATCACATAAACAAATTGAGAGACAAAAATCACATAATCATATCAATTGATGCAGAAAGGGCATTTGACAAAATCCAACACCTTTTACTGATTAAAAACTCTCAGCAAAGTGGGAATTGAGGGATCATAAATACTTCAACATAATAAAAGCCTTATATGACAAACCTACAGCCAACATCAACGCAATGGGCAAAAACTAAAACTCATTTCCTCTAAGAACAGGAAAGAGGCAGGGATGCTCACTTTCACCACCCTTGTTCAACATAGTGCTGGAAGTGCTAGCCATAGTGATCAGACAAGAAGAAGAAATAAAAGGCATCCAAATTGGAAAAGAAAAAATAAAATTGTCACTATTTGCAGATGACATGATATTGCACATAGAAAACCCTAAACTACATAAAAAAACTACTATAATTAATAAATGAATTTGGCATGTAGCAGGATACAAAATTAACACGTAGATATCCATGGCATTTTTTTGTATACCAATAATGAACTCACAGAAAGAGAAACTAAGAAAAAAAATCCCACTTACCATTGCAACGAAAAAATTAAGATACCTAGGAATAAAGTTAACCAAGGAGGAGAAGGACCTGTACTCGGAAAATTACAGGACGCTGAAAAAAGAGACAGAGGAATACATAAACAAATGGAAGAATATACCGTGTTCATGGATCAGTAGAATCAACATCATTAAAATGTCCATACTACCCAAAGCAATCTATAGATTCAATGCACTCCTCATTAAAATACCAATGGCATACTTCAAAGACCTAGAGCAAATTCTTCAAAAATTCATCTGGAATAAAAAAAGACCCTCAATAGCCGCAGCAATTTTGAGAAAGAAGAACAAAGTTGGAGGGATCACAATCCCAGATATTAAGCTATACTACAAAGCCACTGTCATTAAAATTCCTGGTACTGGCACAAGAACAGACACATAGACCAGTGGAACAAAACAGAGAACCGAGAAATCAACCCAAGCCATTGTGCTCAGTTAATATTTGACAAAGGAGACAAGAGCATACAATGAAGCCAACACAGTTTCTTCAATAAATGGTGTTGGGTAAGTTGGTTAGATACATGCAAAAAAAATGAAAATAGACCAGCAACTTACACCATACACAAAAATAAACTCAAAATGGATAAAGGACTTAAACGTAAGATGAGATACCATAAAAATCTTTTTTTTAAAATATATTTTATTGATTTTTTACAGAGAGGAAGGGAGAGGGATAGAGAGTTAGAAACATCGATCAACTGCCTCCTGCGCACTCCCTACTGGGGATGTGCCCGCAACCAAGGTACACGCCCTTGAGTGGAATCGAACCCAGGACCCTTCAGTTCGCAGGCCGACGCTCTATCCACTAAGCCAAACCGGTTAGGGCCATAAAAATCTTAGAAGAAGCCTTAGGCAGCAAAATGGCAGACATATGTCATAGCAATATCTTTACCAACACAACTCCTAGGGCAGCCGTGGGCAAACTATGGCCCGCGGGCCGGATCCGGTGCCGGGGTCCAACCCCAGCAGGTCCAGGGGTCCCCAAAGGTCTGGACGGAGTCGGCGAAGAAGGAAGGACACGGAGACAATGTTCAGTTGATCAGCAGCCTGGCCAGGATCTCTAGCCAGGATCTCCAGCCAAGTTCTGGTTAGGATCTCCAGCCAGGTTCTGCAGGTTCTCCAGCCAGGTTCAGTCACCAGGTTCTAGTCAGGTTCTCTTGCCAATTTCTGTAGTCAGGTTCAGTCCAGGAACTTTTGCCATGTTCTCTCCAGCAAAGTTCTTCTGTCTGTAGGTTCTGTCTGTAGGTTCTCTCTTCTTAGTTCTGTGTTCTAAGTTCTGTGTTCTGAATTCTGTCTCTTGCTGTCTTGTTACATCTGTATTTATACCAGTTGATTCAATCCTATCAATCTCTATTCCAAAGGTTAGGGCGTTTCTTATCTCCATTCCAGGGAGTAAAGATTATGTAGCTTAAGCATGATTGTTCATAGTTAAAGTAATTAATTACCCGCCTGGCACTTAGTTGAGAGGTTTTATTCCCTCCCTAACTTCAGGGGAAAATCCCTACCTGGGGAAACAACCTTTCTCAGAGACCACATAGTGCCAAGAAGGTGAGCAAATATATTAAGAACAGTATGCCATATATGCCAGGTCCCTTAAAACAGCAAGCATGGACCGGCTCCCGGCAAATTCCCCCTTTTTTATTTTTTAAAAGCAGGCATTAAAAAGAAAAACCTGAAATGCTCTCTTGTGTCCATTTTAAGAGTAGGATTGGCGCTTTCCGCTATTACCTGAGTCCTGATCTATCACCCCAGGGAGAGCTTGCCAATCCTGCACTTTCCCGGGGTGGAAAGGCTGCAGTGGGGTTAAGGATAAGGCTCCTTGGGCCTACCTTCTCCCATGCCATTACATTTACCTTTCCTTCCTCAGAAAAGCACGGACATACTTCTTATATAAAACGTTCTGTCTGACTGGGAGTAACCTTAATTCCTCTGCTAGCAAGCATATGTGTTAAAAGATCAATACAGAGTCTTTTTTCTTTAGACTCAGTATGGCACATCTTCTTAATCTAAAGATCAATACAGAGTCTTCTTTCTTTGGACTCAGTATGGCACATCTTCTCAATCTAAGGATCAATACAGAGTCTTCTTTCTTTGGACTCAGTATGGCACATCTTGTCAATCTAAGTTCTGTACTATCCACCTTCTTACCCTACTTATCCTCTGTAGGGGGGTTTGCAGCACCCTGGTGGAGTCCTATCCGTCCCGAATGTGGGGGTTCTCAATGGGGGGGGCTTACCTATGGGAATCCTGTTCCAGGGGTTCCCAAAGGTGTGGACGGAGTCGGCGAAGACTATCCACCCTTTTCCTATGGTGGAGTCCTATCCGTCCCGAGTGCGGGGCGCTTACCTAGGGGTCCCTGTTCGGGCGCCAGATGCCGGGGTCCAACCCCAGCAGGTCCAGGGGTCCCCAAAGGTCTGGACGGAGTCGGCGAAGAAGGAAGGACACGGAGACAATGTTCAGTTGATCAGCAGCCTGGCCAGGATCTCTAGCCAGGATCTCCAGCCAAGTTCTGGTTAGGATCTCCAGCCAGGTTCTGCAGGTTCTCCAGCCAGGTTCAGTCACCAGGTTCTAGTCAGGTTCTCTTGCCAATTTCTGTAGTCAGATTCAGTCCAGGAACTTTTGCCATGTTCTCTCCAGCGAAGTTCTTCTGTCTGTAGGTTCTGTGTAGGTTCTGTCTGTAGGTTCTCTCTTCTTAGTTCTGTGTTCTAAGTTCTGTGTTCTGAATTCTGTCTCTTGCTGTCTTGTTACATCTGTATTTATACCAGTTGATTCAATCCTATCAATCTCTATTCCAAAGGTTAGGGCGTTTCTTATCTCCATTCCAGGGAGTAAAGATTATGTAGCTTAAGCATGATTGTTCATAGTTAAAGTAATTAATTACCCGCCTGGCACTTAGTTGAGAGGTTTTATTCCCTCCCTAACTTCAGGGGAAAATCCCTACCTGGGGAAACAACCTTTCTCAGAGACCACATAGTGCCAAGAAGGTGAGCAAATATATTAAGAACAGTATGCCATATATGCCAGGTCCCTTAAAACAGCAAGCATGGACCGGCTCCCGGCAAATTCCCCCTTTTTTATTTTTTAAAAGCAGGCATTAAAAAGAAAAACCTGAAATGCTCTCTTGTGTCCATTTTAAGAGTAGGATTGGCGCTTTCCGCTATTACCTGAGTCCTGATCTATCACCCCAGGGAGAGCTTGCCAATCCTGCACTTTCCCGGGGTGGAAAGGCTGCAGTGGGGTTAAGGATAAGGCTCCTTGGGCCTACCTTCTCCCATGCCATTACATTTACCTTTCCTTCCTCAGAAAAGCACGGACATACTTCTTATATAAAACGTTCTGTCTGACTGGGAGTAACCTTAATTCCTCTGCTAGCAAGCATATGTGTTAAAAGATCAATACAGAGTCTTTTTTCTTTAGACTCAGTATGGCACATCTTCTTAATCTAAAGATCAATACAGAGTCTTCTTTCTTTGGACTCAGTATGGCACATCTTCTCAATCTAAGGATCAATACAGAGTCTTCTTTCTTTGGACTCAGTATGGCACATCTTGTCAATCTAAGTTCTGTACTATCCACCTTCTTACCCTACTTATCCTCTGTAGGGGGGTTTGCAGCACCCTGGTGGAGTCCTATCCGTCCCGAATGTGGGGGTTCTCAATGGGGGGGGCTTACCTATGGGAATCCTGTTCCAGGGGTTCCCAAAGGTGTGGACGGAGTCGGCGAAGACTATCCACCCTTTTCCTATGGTGGAGTCCTATCCGTCCCGAGTGCGGGGCGCTTACCTAGGGGTCCCTGTTCGGGCGCCAGATGCCGGGGTCCAACCCCAGCAGGTCCAGGGGTCCCCAAAGGTCTGGACGGAGTCGGCGAAGAAGGAAGGACACGGAGACAATGTTCAGTTGATCAGCAGCCTGGCCAGGATCTCTAGCCAGGATCTCCAGCCAAGTTCTGGTTAGGATCTCCAGCCAGGTTCTGCAGGTTCTCCAGCCAGGTTCAGTCACCAGGTTCTAGTCAGGTTCTCTTGCCAATTTCTGTAGTCAGATTCAGTCCAGGAACTTTTGCCATGTTCTCTCCAGCGAAGTTCTTCTGTCTGTAGGTTCTGTGTAGGTTCTGTCTGTAGGTTCTCTCTTCTTAGTTCTGTGTTCTAAGTTCTGTGTTCTGAATTCTGTCTCTTGCTGTCTTGTTACATCTGTATTTATACCAGTTGATTCAATCCTATCAATCTCTATTCCAAAGGTTAGGGCGTTTCTTATCTCCATTCCAGGGAGTAAAGATTATGTAGCTTAAGCATGATTGTTCATAGTTAAAGTAATTAATTACCCGCCTGGCACTTAGTTGAGAGGTTTTATTCCCTCCCTAACTTCAGGGGAAAATCCCTACCTGGGGAAACAACCTTTCTCAGAGACCACATAGTGCCAAGAAGGTGAGCAAACATATTAAGAACAGTATGCCATATATGCCAGGTCCCTTAAAACAGCAAGCATGAACCGGCTCCCGGCAATCCGGCCCATTTGAAATGAATAAAACTATTGAAAAAAAAGACCGTACCCTTTTATGTAATGATGTTTACTTTGAATTTATATTAGTTCACACAAACACTCCATCCATGCTTTTGTTCCGGCCCTCCAATCCAGTTTAAGAACCCATTGTGGCCCTCGAGTCAAAAAGTTTGCCCACCCCTGTCCTAGGGCAATGGAATCTGAGGAGAAAATAAACAAATGGGACTACATCAAAATAAAAAGCTGCACATCCTAAGAAACCATCAACAAAACAACAAGAAAGCCCACTGCATGGCAGAGCATATTTGCCAATGGTATCTCCAATAAGGGTTTAATCTCCAAAATTTATAGGGAACTCATACAATTTAACAAAAGGAAGATAAACAACCCAATCAAAAAAATGGGCAAAGGACCTAAATAGATAATTTTCGAAAGAGGACATACAGAAGACCAGGAGACATATGAAAACATGCTCAAAGTCAATAATCATCTGAGAGATGCAAATCAAAACAACAATGAGGTACCACCTCACATCTGTCAGAATGGCTATCATCAAGAAATCAACTAATGACAAGTGCTGGCGAGGATGTGGAGAAAAAGGAACCCTCCTGCACTGCTGGTGGGATTGCAGACTGGTGCAGCCACTGTGGAGAACAGTATGGAGTTTCCTCAAAAATCTGAAAATGGAACTTTCATTTGACCCAGTGATCCCACTTCTAGGAATATATCCCAAGAAACCAGAAACACCAATCAGAAAGGATATATGCACCCTTATGTTCATAGCAGCACAATTCACCATAGCTAAGATCTGGAAACAGCCTATGGTAAATGCCCATCAGCAGATGAGTGGATTAGAAAACTGTGGTATATCTACTGAATGGAATACTATGCTGCTATAAAAAAGAAGGAACTTTTACTATTTGCAACAGCATAGATGGAACTAGAGAGTATTATGCTAAGCGAAATAGGGTGGTGAAGGCCTGGGACAAGGGATGGGCAGGCTAGAAAGGGTCAAGAGGGAGGAAGGGTGCATATATAATACTTTCAACAATAAAAACTTAATTAAAAATAAGTAAATACTACACTTCTACAACTATAGTCTACTAGGTATACCAGTTAATGCGGATTTTTTTTCAATAGATGGAGTTACACATATGTTGATATATATGTGATTTGATATATATGCCTTTTTGTTGTATTGACATCAAGTTTCAAAACTTCGTATATCAAATTTGCTGATGGTGTTAACATCATAGATATTTTTTACGTTTAAAAAGGTCGAATTTTGTGCAAAAAAAGAGCATTTGCTGAAAGTTTTAATTCATTACTTTATTTTGAAGAAAAGTGCTGCTGAAAGTTATCATATACTTCAGGAAGCTTATGGTGAACATGCTCCATCTCCAGATACTTGTGAAGGCTGGTTTAAATACTTTAAAAGTGATGATTTCAATGTGAAAGACAAAGAAAGTCCAGGTCAACTGAAAAAAATTGAAGACCAAGAATTACAAGCATTATTGGATGAAGATGCATGTCAAACTCAAAAATAACTTGCAGAAAGATTAAACGTTGCTCAGCAAACAATTTCCGATCATTTACAAGCAATGGGATAGATTTTAAAGGAAGGAAAATGGGTGCCACATCAACCTAATGAAAGACAAACGGAAAACTGAAAAGTCATCAGTAAAATGTTGCTTCAACAACAGGAAAGAAAGTCTTTTTTGCATCGAATTGTGACTAATGATGAAGTGGATTTATTTTGAGAATCCCAAATGCACAAAATCATGGCTTGATCCAGGTCAACCATCAACATCGACTGCAAGGCCAAACTGCTTCGGAAAGAAGACAATGCTCTGCGTTTGGTGGGATCAGGAAGGTGTGGTATATTATGAGCTTCTAAATCCAGGTGAAACCATTAATACTGATCGCTACCGACAACAAATAATCAATTTGAACCACGCTTTGATCGTGAAATGACCAGAATGGGCCGGAAGACACAGCAAAGTAATTTTGCTTCATGATGATGCACCATCACACACTTCAAAACCAGTTAAAGACATATTCAAAGATCTTGCCTGGGAAGTATTAACCCACCCGCTGTATTCACCAGACCTTGCTCCTTCAGATTACCACTTGTTCTGATCGATGGCACATACACTTTCTGAGCAGCACTTCAAAACGTACAAAGAAGTGGAAAATTGGGTCTCTGAATGGTTTGCCTCAAAACAAGAAAAGTTCTATTGGGAGAGTATCCACAAATTACCTAAAGATGGAGGAAATGTGTAGCTAGCGATGGACATTACTTTGAATGAAGCGTTTCTGATGTTTCTCTTGAAATTATCGTGTTTTCTTTGATTATAAAATCCGCATTATTAACTGGTACACCTAGTACATATTTAAAGCCAAGAGTCATCGCTCATAAACAGTGTTCAGCGAATGATTAGCATATGATTATACCGCATCTGGTGGTAACTGGTTCTGTTGTTGTTTGGCGTGACTTTCTGCAGTAGTTTTAACATGTGCCAGCTGATGTTCCAGGTGTGCTAAGCAACATCCCAGCTGTGTGCATTTATTAACTTGTGGTAACTGGTGAATGCATGCATTTACTATTACCTATTCAGTATAAATTTAAAATCACAGTAATACATATAGATAACTTTTCTATGAAATTAAACTTTTCATACATACTTCATTTTAATTACCCAAATGTGTCTATACAAGTAAAAACAGGGAAACTAATTTGTTAAATTTTTAACATGCATTCAGAAAATCTACTTAATTATATAATGGACTTTTGGCTTTAATGGCCACCCCCTTGTCCAAATTAGTCCATTATATCCAGGTTTTACTGTACTGTATAATTCTTTTCATATTACACTCTGAAAGTAAAAAATTATTGATAGTAAACATATTAGTATTTACCTGGGGTTAGGTAGTGGGTCTGGGTAGGTAAGAAGATGGCTATGGCTAAAAAAGGATATCACTAGGGATCCTTATTGTCATGATCACAAGAATTTACACATGTGATAAAACGGCATACACACATTATACCAAAGTCAAATTCCTGGTTTTACTATCTGTAATAATAAAAGCGTAATATGCTAATTAAACTGGACAGCTGAAAGACCTTCCGGACGAAGCAGGGGCTGCGAGGGCCAAGGGCAGCCATGGCGGCTGTGAGGGCCGAGCCCCTTGAATGAATTTTGTGCATTGGGCCTCTAGTTTTATTATAATTTGGTTTTACATCTCTAGGTAGAGGGATTATATTAATTGTGCATTTCTTGTTAATATTTTCCAAATTATCAATATCTATTAGACTGGGGCTACAAAAGTATTTCACATGGGAAAATAATTTATAAAAATATATTTACAAAAATAATCACAAGTATAAAATAAATGTAATTTAGAAAACCAAGGATGAAGTTTTATTTTATAACTAAGACACTAGCACAGATAAAAGGATATGAAAAACTAATTAAAATAATAGAGGAAAATAATAACTGTCACGGTAAAGATTTGCATATATTGCAAATCACTGTAAAAGGAAAAAAACCCTTTTCTGAGCAACTTTTCAAGTGGAAATTTGATATTACAGTAATATTGGACAAGTTTCCTTACTCTCCCTGTTGGCATCAAACTCCCACTTATGTTTTACCACAGTTTTGCCATCTTTTAGTAAATAGTAACTCTATACTTAAAAACAGAGTCAAGTTTTCCTTGACTACCCCAAACCAGATTAGTCTTCTGCTTCTCATAATTCTTATAAGTTTGAGTAAAACTTAGTACAAATTTATAGAATTAAATAATAGCTAATGATATTGCTATGTTTCCCTCCTATGAATCTCTAGAGTCCACTGTTTGTTGGTACCTCTCCTGTGGTACTTTCATATTCTGCCTTTTAGAGCTATTTTTGTGTTTGTCTTATCTGTCCCATTAGATTGTGAGTCCTCTAAGGTCAAGACCTAGTCCACATTCATCTTTACTTATCCTGAAATGTACATTTCACTCAGTTAATACTGTCTTGTTCCACGAGGTGTGCAATAAGATTATGAACACTTCAAATCAGGCATGTCAACCTCTGCTTCTTCATAATCTTTACAAGTACACAGTTTAGGTCTAGGCACAGTGATGTCTGAGGTATACTTGTTAATTTCTATTTATTGAAGCATTTTTAAGAAATATGTTACAGAAGGCATAATATCTGACAGTGCTGGAGAAATAAATTTTGATACATATAAAAAAAAAGAACAGATAAAGTAGTCTCTAACTTTAGTCTCATTAAACAGAAATAAATTGAGAATTTATATACATGGTAGCAGTTCCATAATGGGATTAAGAATTATAAGGAAAGTCCCACTGGTGTGACTCAGTGGTTGAGTGTCGACCTATGAACCAGGAGGCCATGGTTCAATTCCAGGTCAGGGAATATGCCGGGGTTGAGGGCTCGATCCCTAGTGGGGAGTGCAGGAGGCAGCCGATTAATGATTCTCTCTTATTATTATTTTTTTAAAATTTTATTTTATTATTTAAAGTATTACAAATAGTAGTACATATGTCTCCTTTTTTTCTCCATTGACCTTCCCCCGGCCTCCCCTATCCCCCGGCACATTCCCTCCCCCACCTCCCCCAGTGTCTTGTGTCCATTGGTTATGCTTATATGCATGAATACAAGTCCTTCAGCTGATCTCTCTCATTATTGATGTTTCTATCTCTCTCTCCCTCTCTGAAATCAATAAAAATATTAAAGAGAAGAATTCTAAGAAAAGTAAACAAGAAAACTAGCAGCAAAGAAAATAATTTTTAAATGTTTTTTATTGATTGAAGAGAGAGGAAGAGTGTGAGAAAGAGAAACATCGATGAGAGAGAAACATCCATTGATTGCCTCCTGCATGCCTGCTACGGGGATCAAGCCAGTAACCTGGGCATGTGCCCTGACTGGCAACCTTCTGGTGCATGGGACGATGTCAACCAACTGAGCCACACCAGCTAGGCAGAAAATAAATTTTTTGAAAGTATGTTTCCAATAAGCTTAAGAAAAATTACAAAAAAAAAAAAATTGGAAAGTCACAGAACTTCTTTCACTGAAAAACTTAACAATAGTGCCTGTGAAGATTTAGCCACAGAAAATTTTAAAAGCGAGGGGTAGGTATGAAATGACTTATTGTATGAATACACACTGTATGAACAAAGACTGTGAATAAAAAACACTCTATAAACACAACCCTGGCAACTTTAACAATAACTGCCCTCTTTTACTTTCTAAACAAACACAAAAGACAAATAACTATGCTTACATGTGCCTTTCATGCATGTCATTGTTGAAGAACATAATTCAATGACCCGAACAGCAGAAGTTCCTGGTTCCTCTGCTGGCACTGTCAAAATGGAAATCTAAAAAGCAGAAATAAAAATCAGACACAGCTGTTAGATCTCATTTTCATTTGTTCTATCATTAGAGTATAGTTAACATAAAAACTGAATGTCTTTTTCAACCACTCACTGATGTTTGAAAAAATTTAGCTTGTAAGGGTTTTAGAAAAGAATTTGATATCCGTAACACACATATGTGTCCTAAATCCGATTTCTGCATTATTTTATATCATCTATAGTGCATTCATATAATTAATAGATAATGAATATTTCAAATATCATTAATATTTATTAAATCCTTCACTTATTTTCAAAGGATGCAATTATGACATATTACTTCTGAATTATTTGCACTTCAGTGTTTGAAATCAGATCATATTAAATCTATTTTTTCCATTTTGATTATTCATAATGACTAAAAATAGCAGTTATGGAATACTAAAATATTTTTATATGTTTCAAATTCCAAAGATATTAAAACAAAGTATATGTCAACATATACACCAAAGTATAGGCAAACATATACCAAAATGTTTCAAAATGAATGGCTTCAAATTAATTTAAGGACTCCATTAATAAAAGCAGAAATTTATAATTAAAAGTGAAATGGAAAATTATTATTAAATAACTAGAGGCCCGGTGCACGAAATTCATGCACGGGGTGGGGGGTGTCCCTCAGCCCGGCCTGCACCCTCTCCCAATCCGGGACCCCTCAGGTAGGGTCCCTAGGCCTGGCCGGTGATCAGGGCCTATCTGGGCTTTCCTTCCCCCGGCTGCCGTCAGCTGGCCTTGCCCCCGCTGCTGCCACTGCTTGCCATCTGTGTGGTGCTGCTCCCCACTCCCCCGCCACTGTTCGCCTCCCTCTGTAGGCGATAGGCATGGGGTGTGATCACTTGGATGGCTTGGGCCTCCCTTGGCAGGGCAATCGCTGGCTGGCCCCGCACAGCTGCCACAGCGTTGCTGGCCAGTGGCCTGGGCCTCCCTCTGCAGGGCAATTGATCGCAGAGCCCCCCCATCGATCGCCCCGCAGAGGGTGGCCTAGGTCTCCCTCTTCAGGGCAATCGTGGGGCGATGGCGGGGCCCCCCTGACCAATCACATCACACCCACCTTGGCTGGCCTGGTGCCAGTGCATGTCAAAGCATGGTGGTCCAGAAGGTCGTTCTATTGTTCCGTCAATTTGCATATTGCACTTTTATTATTATGGATTATTATAGACTATAGGCCCAGTGCATGGAAATTTGTGCACTGGAGGGGGAGAGTCCCTCAGCCCGGCCTGCGCACTCTCACAGTCTGTCCTCAGGGGATGTCCTACTGAGGGAGGTGACCGGGCTGGCTGATCAGGAGATGGTGGTGCCCCCCCCATCACCCCTCCACCACTGCTGGTTGCCATTCCCCCCCATTGCCGTTCCCTCCCTCTGCCCGCTGGCACACGCCTTGGCCAGCCTGGAACCACCACCTCGCCGGCCCTGCCCCCTGCCAACTGGTTGTTCTGCCGTCTGGTCTATTTGCATATTACGCTTTTATTATATAGGATGTTTACTGATATATGGTATGCTGTCCTAGGCACTACTGATATGCTATATGGCTTTATATTTAAAAGATTTTAAATGACCATTAGGTCAATGTTTCTCTATAAAACCAAAGTTTCAATATTAAACCTCAATCTAATCTTTACTCTGATGAAACTATACTCTCTCATTTAGGAAATACTTGCCAAAAGGTAAAGCCCCATTTGGACTTTTACCTGTGACTATCATGCTTAGATTTTGACGGTAATATCAGGTTGATAGCCCCCAGAGGAAATGCTTACAACAAGTTCCCAAAACAGAAATTATTTCAATAACCATGACTATCTTACTACTTGTACATGCATTTTTGGGCTTACAGTGTCTCAAAAACTATGTTCCCCATACTCCTAACTCCCTTTGCTGCTGTCCATGATAGAAAATGTACTTTAGGATTAAAGAGAGAGGATCCACTAAAATATATAATCTTACCTAATAATAGACAAATATGTAAATTGACTGTCCCTCCACTACGCTCACCAGCCAATCAGGAGAGTATGCAAATTAACCTAATAGATGGCGGTTAATTTACATATGTAGGCATGAAGCAGTGGAACAAAGACTGAAGGCTCCGTCCATAGTGAAGTCCTGGGTCCTGGAGGAAAACCGGTGCCGGCAGCCAGGGGAAGGGAAGGCCTATTGCACGAATCTCTTCGTGCAACAGGCCTCTAGTGCTATGTTATAATTATCAAATGATTATGACTAAAAACATGAGTATAACCGGAAAGGTCTCTTAAGGACTATAAAAACATATAAGTACTTCATTTACTATTGTTATTCTTTTTATTAATCCTCACCTGAGGATAGTTTTTTCTATTGATTTTTAGAGAAAGTGGAAAGGAGGGCAGGAAGAAGGGAGAGAGAGAGAAACATTGACGTAAGAGACACACGCTAATCTTTTGCTTCCGGCATGCACCCTAACCTGGGCCAGGGATTGAGCCTGCAACTCAAATACATGCTCTTGACCAAAAAATCAAACCTAAGACCCTTTGGTTCGCAGGCAGGTGTTCTAACCACTGAGTTACCGGCCAGGGCTTAAAGTGCTTCTTTTGTTTCCTATAACTATCATTTATACTTTTTAAAAATTGAGATATAATCAGTGACCTCCAATCACAGAATTTTCCATATTCTGAACTCTCAGGAGCCTAAATATTTACAAGGAGGACAGAGCCCACAAAGGAAGTGGAGAGGGAATAGCCAGAGTTATGAGGAAAAATAGGAGAGCACAGTGCCATGGAAGCCAAAGGAGTATAGAGTTTCAAGAGAAAAGAAATCATCAACATTGCCAATCAAATGTACCAAAAAATACCTAGTGACAAAAAACAAAAAATGCCCCGTGGCCCTGACTATTATGAAGCAATTAAAGAACTTACCAAGATAAATTAGCCAGAAATATGGGAGTAGAAGCCATGTTAGTCCAGAAGTGAATGAGAGGTAAGGAGCTAGAGGCAGCAAGTACAGATAATATCTTGAACATTTTGATAAGAGAAGGGGAGATTGGATACCAGCTAGAGATGGGGACATAGTCAAGGGAACATTTTATTATTTACTTTTGGGATAGAAAATGCTACTACATATATACAGGTTGAGAGGAAAATGCCAGTAGTTGGGAAAGGCTGGAGATACAGGAGAGAAAGCAGGTATGCAGGGTGCTGTGTGTGTGTCATTGGCACTTGTGAAAGAGTATAACCTTGGACAAGGGTAGGAGCCCTCTTAATGTCTGTCCTGGTATACATAAATTATAGGTGGTGGAACAGAATGTCAAGTGCCATTGTGTTTAGTAGGTGGCCTCACTTTTCTGTGAAGTGGGGAGGAGGTTTTGAGAAGTTTAAGGGAAAAAGGGTGGGTAAAATAGTGAGGACCTGAATTAGCCACTGAGGGGAAAGGGAGAGAGAGCTGTCTCAAGCCAGTGGAAGAGCTAACTGATGATAGGTACTAAGATCCAGCTGAATGAGACTGTTGTCCCTGACACTGTGGCAGTGCCAGTCTGTCTGATTGTGTGGTTTACTCAAGAAGCCCTCAGTGATCCAGATGCAGATTATCCAATTAATGGGATTTTCCTCTGTGTGTGCAGTGGAAGAACATGATTACATGGGATTTGAAGGTGTTGATGGAAGGGCAGTTCAGATCTACCATGGGATCTAGACCATGGAAAAAGAAGAGGGCAGAGGGAGCTAGTAATCTGGGAGGAAACAGAGGGGACTAGGAATTGCCAGTCTCTTAACAGGTCATTGACCAGGTTAAATGGCGGGGGGGGGGGGTAAGAGAATGAAAGCTGGAACGATAGGAGCAGATTAATGCCATTGTAAACCCATGACCTCCAGACTCAACTGGGCCATTAATACTGCCCAGCCATTTGGCCATGAGATAGATCATTTTCTAACTCCCCACAGTGATTATCTGACATATTTCCTTGAGCTTTGATCCATTCCCATTCTCATACCCCCATTCTCTGGAGATTACCTCACTTTGTAATTTAAAGAGTAAATGTAATGCATCAGATGGGAACTCCCAAATGATCCTGCATTCACCCTCTTATCTCACATCCCATCTAACAGCAACACTTTTACCTGTTCTCTGAATCCTATCTTCCCTGGCCTTTTACCTGGACCTTGCTGCATCAGTAATCCTTCTTTTGTCCTGGGTATCTTCAACCCCACTCTTTCCACTGGCTCAAAATCATCAGCTGAAATATACACTAATCCTATATAATAAAAGCATAATATGCAAATTGACCAAATGGTGGAATGACTGGTTGGCGGGGGGCAGGGCCAGTGAGCAGGTAGCGCCAGGCCAGCCAAGGTGCGTGCCAGCAGGCAGAGGGAGGGGACTGCGATTGGGGGGGAGGGGTGGCGGCGACCAGTGGTGGCGGAGGGGCAAGCTATGAGGGCAGAGGTGCTATCATGGTTAGCACTGTTTCCTCAGAACCCAGCACACTGGCTGGCACGTAAAAAGCACCTACTATTTGCTAAATGATTAAATGAAAGAACTGAGGTTCATGCAATAACAAAGATATTTGTTTCATATAACAGAAAGCTTCCAACTTAAAGAACTGTAGGAACCTATTTTTAGTAGTGAATATATAGAATAGGTCTGACAGTCATACTTACTGAGTAAGCTGATTTAAAAATATATATATTTTATTGATTTTCTACAGAGAGGAAGGGAGAGGGATAGAGAGCTAGAAACATTGATGAGAGAGAAACATCGATCAGCTGCCTCCTGCACACCTCCTACTGGGGATGTGCCCACAACCAAGGTACATGCCCTTGACCAGGATTGAACCTGGGACCTTTAGGTCCGCAGGCTGATGCTCTATCCACTGAGCCAAACCGGTTAGGGCTGAGTAAGCTGATTTTATCAGTCACTGTAAAATATGGTCAGGAGAAGGGAGCACACCTCTGGAATTTAGGTGAACAGACTGAGGGTACACCACAGGTATAGAGAGATTCCAAAAGAATTGGAGGTGAGGAGGCTGAAGAGGGTACTGAAATAAACAGTGGCAATAAGGAAGTACCAGAAATGAAAATGTGTGTTGATACTCATTCACACCAGGCCCAGTGGTGGGCTTAACACCGGTACCATAGCATTAGTTATCATGAAGTCTTTTCCTCCAAGATTCTAAAATGTGTTCTCTGGGGATTATCTTTTTCTTCTCATAACTATGTATTTTCAGTTCCAAAGAAATAGTTGTTGGAACACTAGGATTTAATCCAATTTTCCTAGCATAAATCTGTTATACACAATTATTTATTGTTAGAAGGAAATCTTTAAGAAACCAAGATTATTACATAATTGCCATTAAATATTTTAAAATATCTTAAATTAGCACATATAACTTACTATATTTTATTTCACCAATATTAATTTATACATTTTACCATGTAGATTAAATTAGCAACATGTTATTAAAAAGTACAAGACTAAAATTACCTGTTGATCTGAATCTGCTTGTAGTACAGATCTATCTGTAATTAGGACTGCCCTGGAAATTTGCCTATAATGCACAAAACAGTTATTCAGTGATTCAGATTCTATGGATAAGTTTCATTTACAGTTATATAACCACCAGAAGGCATATTTCAAAGATTTAAGTCACGATAAAAGTGTCACCTCCCCAAACAGAGTCAAGTTCTGCTTTAATCTTTTCTTGGCTCATGAAAGGAAGGATATGTGACCTGCAGACAAACCCCAGCTGATGCAAAGGAGTCAAAATTAGGCTAAGTTCCCCCCAAACCAGACCCTATAAGAGAACAATGGTAACATACTCAATACTATCTTTTGTTTGGTATATATTTGCATCTTACTTGAACAATGGTTATACAGAAGTTTCAATGTAATCACAAAGCTAAACTTTTCTGTTTCACCTTCTCTTGGACAGTGGGTGATGTGGTGCCTTACCTGTATTGCACGTGCGAGCATGTGTTCTCAGAAAAGTAACTGTCCTCCACAAGGAAATGCTTAGAGATTATTCTCTGACCAAATTGATCTATGATTGCTTTGCATCTACAAAGAAGACAAGCAGAGCAAAAATGTCCTCATTGATTACATAATTGAGCAAATAAACATAATCAACTACCAATTTTGAATCTAAAACCAATTTCTTAGAAGATTTTAAAATTGCCTATAATTTCACATTTTTTACAAAAACACAGACATTATATATAGAATATATACTTTTATTGCTATCTGGAGTCTTTTAAACTATAAAATAAATATGAGATAAAACTCAAATATTTATTTTGAATGTCATTAATAAGTAAGACAAAGTTAGGACAAGTATACAGTATGAGTTTTTCTAATGGTTAGGAACATAGAAGCTTTTTCCTTAATTTAGAAAACAGGCTCTTTTTGTTCTTAACAGACTTAAGGGAAGGGGAAGATAAAAGTTGATTAAATATCTTGCTATATCATTCACAGCCTGTAAAAGCCACTAAAGACTTTCTATTTTTCTGTTACATGTTGCTTTCTCTTTTGTTCAAGAATAGCTCTCTGGTCACATGTGTGATAATATGTTAGACACCCCACCCCAAAAAAGGCCTGGAGCTTCTTTTAATATCTGTTTCCACTTTACTTCAAAGGATGATCATAGAAAGATTTCTTTCAAGTGCTGTTTCCAAATAAGGAAAACAATTATGCATGGACATTATCAGGTCTCTGTCATCTGATATGTGTTGGGACAATGAATCATACAGAACCCTCCATTGACCTTCTTTCAATGTGTCTAGATAAAAGGATGAAAATTAGAATCCATCTCCTTGCAGTGCCACAAGTTATAAATGTACTTTATAGGGCTCATTATCCAAACTAATGGACTAAGGGCAACATCCTTGAAATGGACTTACCAGCACCGACAAAGCCAGTATGCAATATTTCAGAAACTATATACAAATGTCTGCATGTTTGCTGTATCTTTTCATTATAGAAATATCACAATTTAACTTTTGTCACAGCTTCTCCTTTTGGGACCAGAATTTATTTTATTAGAAATACACTTACACGTATATCCTAATAAAATGCAAGCAGATAATTTCAAATCTATACCACATTTTAACTAAATATAGTATAAACTAAAATATGCTGTATCACTCTAAAATGGAGCCAAACAAGAGATATTTACCAGGTATAAAGGCATTATAAAACGACAAACATCCAAAACCCATACTGAGACGAAATTAAGGTGTATTTCTTAAAGGCATATTATGATATGCTGGTATTCTTGAATAAATGGTGTGCCACTGTTGGGATAGACTATGATATCTCATGATGTTAGATATACATAATATATATATTAATCAATTAACCACATATTAATACATGCTATGTTACATTAGTATTTTTGATTTTTGCCATCTCACATCTACTTCCTTTCTCTTCCCAACTTATATTCCGATGTATCCCTCCTCACATGTTATTGAACTAGAGCTCTTGCCTTATAAAATACTTAACTAAATAGATATGAGGTATTTATACCTCAATACTGTGTTTTGTAAAATAATTAGTTAAAAAGTAGAAAAGTAAAACATTCAGACTGTTTTAAACCATTCATACACATTTAAAAAAAATTATGGCTTTAGCCATTTTATTTTTTAATATATTTTTATTGATTTCAGAGAGGAAGGGAGAGGGAGAGAGAGATAGAAACATCAATGATGAGAGAGAATCATTGATTGGCTGCCTCCTGCACCCCCCTACTGGGGATCGAGTTCACAACCAGGGCATGTGTCCTTAATTGGAATTGAACCCGGGACCCTTCAATCTGCAGGCTGACACTCTATCCACTGAGCCAAACTGGCTATGGCCATTCATACACAATTTAAAACACAGGGTACTTTAGGCAATGGCGAAGAGAAATCTGCTGATCCATCATTAACAATTGATCTCTATCTGTCCTGAGAGCTCTGACAAGCTTTTTCCTTACCTTAAATTCAGAGATTATATAGTGTCAAAAGAGAATAATCAGGGCAGAAAATAAGAGGGTGTTAAAATCTTCTATCTTTTGATAGGGATTTAGACTATCCTATATAATAAAAGGCTAATATGCAAATTGTCCCCTTGGGAGTTTGGGAGACGGAGATTGATTGCTCGCTATGATGTGCACTGATCAACAAGGAGCGGCGCGGAATATGGCAGGCAACCAGCAGTGGTGGTGGGGTGCTGAGGGAGTGACGGAAGGAGGAGGCGAAGAGGTGGGGAACCTGATAGACCCTGATTTCTGGTCAGGCCAAGGGACCCTACCAGTGCATGAATTTTGTACACAGAGCATCTAGTATCTACATGAATAAAAGAGAAATATGTAAATTGACCATCACTTTGCAATGCCCACCAGCCAATCAGGAGTGAGTACACAAATCAGCGGGACAAAGATGGCGGCGACCACGGAGCCAGCTGGAGTGGGCGGGAGGCTTGGGTCGCCCCTGGTGACAGAGGAAGCCAAGCTTCCCGCATGCCCTGGTCGGCCACAGAAAGAGGGGCCTGTGGGCAGCCGCCACAGAGCTGGCATGAGCGTGGGAGGCTTGGGTTGCCTGGGCCAGCCGCCAAGGGAGGGGCCTGCAAATGGCCCTCAGCCCCTTACCCAGGCTGGCCACTCCCCCATGGGGTGAGGGTTCTCACTGGGGGGTGTGGCCAGCCTGAAAACAGCCCTCAGCCCCTCACCCAGGATGGCCACCCCTCCCCAATGGGGACATGGCCAGCCTAAAAACCACCACAGGCCCTTGCCCAGGCTGCTCTGCCTCCCAAAGGAACCCCCACCCTGATCCAGGACACCTTTCAGACAAACCAGCTGGCTCCCAACTGTGCACCAGGCTTCTATCCTATCTAATAAAAGAGAAACATGGTAATTAGCGTATGACCACTACCCTTCCCATTGGCTGATCAGGGCGATATGCAAATTAACTGCCAGCCAAGATGGCGGCCGGCAGCCAGGCAGCTTGAAACTAACATGAGGCTTGCTGGCTTCAGTGACGGAGGAAACCAACGTTTGCCGCCTGCCTTGCCGGCCTCTGAGCTTGCAGTTTGAAACATTGTAACAAATATAGAAGCTAAACAAAACCCCAGAAACCTGCTTTCAGCGAGCTGGGAAGCAGAGCTGGAGTTATACATTGTTTCGATTACAGAACCCAAACAAACCAGATACCTGCTTTCAGCAGTGGAGGCCTAAGAGCTGGAGCCTCAGAGCTAAAGCTGGCCCAGAATAAAAAAAAAAAAAAGAAAAAAGGGAGTGGTTGGGAGCTTCCGTCACCCGCCAGCCTGAAAACAGCCCTCAGCCACTCACCCAGACTGGCCAGGCACCCCAGTGGGGACCCCCACCCTGAAGGGTGTGTGACCAGCTGCAAACAGCCATCATCCCCTCACCCAGGCTGGCCAGACACCCCAGTGGGGACCCCCACCCTGATCCAGGACACACTTCAGGGCAAACCAACTGGCACCCACACGTGCACCAGGCCTCTATCCTATATAGTAAAAGGGTAATAAGCCTCCCAGCACCGGGATCAGCGGAGCCGCGAGGCCTCCCAGCACTGGGATCAGCGGAGCCGCGAGGCCTCCCAGCACCGGGATCAGCGTGACAGGGGGCAGCGCCCAAACCCCCTGATAGCCCTGCAGCTCTGTGTGTGAAAGGGGGTGGGGCCACAACCTCCCTATAGGCCCTGCTCTGTTCGTGACAGGGGAAGGCGCCCCAACCCCCTGATCAGCCCTGCTCTGTACCTGATAGGGGGGAGCTACCCAACCCCCTGATGGCCCTGCGGTTCTGTGTGTGACAGGGTGTGGTGCCCCAAACCCCCCCATCCCCCCCACGGGCCCTGCTCTGTGTGTGACGGGGTAGAGCCATAACCTCCCCATCGGCCCTGCCCTGAGTGTGAGAGTGGCGGCGCCCCAACCCCCTGATCGGCCCTGCTCTGTGGGTGATAGAGGGCGACGCCCTAACCACCCCTCACGGGCCCTGCTCTGTGTGTGACGGGGTAGGAGCCATAACCTCCCCATCGTCCCTGCCCTGAGTGTGACAGGGTGCGGCACCCCAACCCCCTGATCCACCCTGCTCTGTGTGTGACAGGGGGCGGTGCCCCAATTCCCCTATCGGCCCTACTCTGTGAGTGACAGGGGGGAGCTCCCCCACCCCCTGTCGGCCCTGCTCTGTGCGTGACAGGGGGAGCTCCCCAACCACCTGATAGGCCCTGCTCTGTGTGTGACAGGGGGGAGCTCCCCAACCCCCTGATGGGCCCTGCTCTGTGCGTGACGGTACGGAGCCCCAACCCTCCTGATGGGCACTGCTCTGTGTGTGACAGGGGGGTGCTCCCCAACACCCTGATGGGCCCAGCTCTGTGCGTGACAGGGTATGGAGCCCCAACCCCTGATTGGCCCTGCTCTGTGCGTGACAGGGTATGGAGCCCCAACCCCTGATGGGCCCTGCTCTGTGAGTGACAGGGGGAAGTGCCCCAACTCGATTGGCCCTGCTCTGTGCGTGATGGGGGTGGCGCTGCATCCTCCCCATCGACCGTGCCTTGAGTGTGACAGGGGACGGTGCCCCGACCCACCAATCAGCCCTACCCTGAGCGTGACTGAGGGTGGCATCGCAACCTCCCAATCCGCCCTGCTCTGTGCATGACAGGGGTGGCGCCCCAACTCCCCAATCAGCCCTGCTCTGATCCCGACCAGGGACTGCACCTAGGGATTGGGCCTGCCCTCTGCCACCCGGGAGCAGGCCTAAGCCAGCAGATCGTTATCTCCCGAGGGGTCCCAGACTGTGAGAGGGCACAGGCCGGGCTGAGGGACCCCCGCTTTCCCCTGAGTGCACAAATTTTTGTGCACCGGGCCTCTAGTCTATACTAATAAAAGGGTAATATGCAAATTAGACTGAGAGACCTTCTAGGAGACTTTCCAGATGTTCTTCTGGACAAATCCATGGTGGCAGGGCCAAGGTAGAGGTGATTAGGAGCCAAGAGGGGAGGGCAGTTGTGGGTGATCAGGCTGGTGGGGGGGAGCAGTTGGGAGTGAGCAGGCTGGCAGAGGGGGCCAGTTGGGGGTGATCAGGCTGGCAGGGGGGCAGTTGGGGGTGAGCAGGCTGGAAGGCAGAGTGGTTAGGGGCAATCAGGCAGGCAGGCACGTAAGCAGTTAGGAGCCAGCAGTCCTGGACTGCCAGGGATCGGACCTAAACCGGCAGTCGGACATTCCTCGAGAGGTACCAGATTGAGAGGGTGCAGGCCAGGCTGAGGGACACCCCCCTCCATGCATGAATTTTGAGCACTGGGCCACTAGTAGATATATTATTTGTCAAAAGTCAGCTAATGAGCACTTAGATTTGGGCACCTGCACTGCATGAAAATTTTCATAAAAAGAAAAAACTGTAAATAAATATTAAACTCTAGTTAATTATCTGCATGCCGAAGTGTTTAGGGGGAACCGTACATATATCTGAACTTTACTGTAAAATGCTTTAAGAAGGTGAAATGATGGACAGAGGGATAAACTTTTGAGTAGATATATGATTAAGTAAGTATATTAAAATGTTAATTGTGGAATCTAGGTGGTGGATATAGAAGTGTTCACCCTGAAATTCTTTCAACTGTGGCATAGATTTGAAATTTTTCATCATAAAATATTGGACTAACATTCGCAGGGAGGGGTGTTAATATAAATCATGGACTCTAGTCTAAGTCTTTGCAAAAAGCTCCCTTTTAAATAAACCACACAATTAAACCTGGCCATAAGCTACGGAGTACCTTTGCTTTGTAGGAATCCAAACTCTAGTAGGACTGCTTCAATGGTAGTTATACCTTTAGTGACAGGTAGACATTGGTTTCAGAAGTTATGGTATTAGAAGAAACTGGGGACCACTCAAAATAGAAGTATGGGGACATGAGGTTTAGGGAGTTCAACAGTGCAAGGGCAATATACTAACAAATGTTCCTATGTATGCTGAGGCTTCTGGATGAAACAGTGATTCTCAGAGGAGGAGGAGAAGGAAGCAAATCAGAATCACACCTGGGGGACTTTTTCAAATTATAAGTACCCCTGGAGATTCTGATAAGCTCCCAAATCCCAGGGAAGAATCACCGTCAAGTGTGCCACTGCTACTATTGTATCTCTATTCTGTGCTACATGGAGAAAAGTCAAGCGCTATTGCTACAGAAAGAAATATATTGATATCTGCAGTAATTGAGGTTATGGTCACATATGCTCTGTCAGTCTGGTAGATAATAATAACACCACTCACCTGGTAGCCTCCTTCTGACGCACTAACGCTCTAGGCCTGAACAATTCAAAGCAAGACACATTTAAATAAGTGATAAGATTTGTTTACCCCTCAGACACTTGACTTACTGTCATATATTTGCCCTAATTGGGAGAACAATGTAGGAAGGAATATTGACTTGGGACCTAGACTTAGAGTTTGTATTACAAGATTAATATAAGAAATTAGATGACATTCAGGTAATGGAAAAGAGCCAAATGAAACAGTGCTGCCAGAGACATTAAAATACCCTCCCGCCAACCCCTTTCACATGAACCTGAGGAAGCCATTAAAGATTAACAACATTTTGGATTTAGTTGAGGTTCTTACTGAGCTTCATAAATAGTAAATTGAGGTGGAGCAAAATAGGAGTTCCTAAGTACAGGGACACAATGACAAAGCTGACCATAAGAATCACTGAAGCCAGGCGAAACATTTCTAGAGCTGACCTTTCTAAATCACAATACTTACTCAATTCTTAGTGCAATGACACAAGGGTATAAATATCAAAATGGCGATAAGGAAGAAAACATTCAACAAGACAAAAATTCTTTATCTGGAATTTGGCCCAGAGGAGAAAAAATAACATTAAAACAGGCATCACTATGATCTTCAGAATTAATATCCCAACTAATTGTATGGTAAGGAGTGCAGAAATCGCATATTAAATAATTTTTAAAAACATTAATTAAGGAAATCAGAAGATTCCCAATCACTGAAGTAAACAAAATAATTCTCCCTACTCACTATGTCCTTCCACGATTTCTCAAACACATTAGTTCACATGCCACCTCTTCAATGATACCTTTCCAAAAACACTTATCATTCATTCTTTTGGGTAAAAATCCATTCCAATAGTTTCAAACACCATTAACCTACTCTGATCAATCCAAAGCTCTGTATCCATATTTTAAAACATTTATTATCCATTTCTTTCTGGAGAGATTCCAAATTCTTTTTAAACCTAGCATGCCCCAAACAGAGTTCATCATGGCTCCTCATCTGCTTACCCTCTTGGAATTCCCTATCTTAGGTAATGACATGACCAGCACTTAATAGTTTCCCTAGCTCAGAATCTCTGTTTCTACATCTAATCTGCTATTCAATTTTCATCCTACCTTATAAAGATTTCTTCAAACTCACCTTTTCTCTCCATTTTCACTGAGACTGCCTTAGACTCTTGTTTAGTCTAGTAAGACAATGGACTACTAGCAAGTTGGTAGCTCATCTGCTTGATATAAATGTATGGCAAAACAATCATGTGCCAACCACTGTTCTAAGGCAATTTTAAGAAAACTAGAGGCCTGGTGCATGAAAATTCATGCACTTGACGGGGGAGGTCCCTCAGTATGGCTGGCCCACTCTCACAGTCTGGAAACCCTCAGGGGCGGGAGGCAACCTGGCGATCAGGGGAAGGTGATGCCCCCATCACACCTCTGCTGCTGCCACTACTGGCAGTGCAAGCCTCGGCTGGCCCTGGTTACCTGAGCCTCGGGCAGCCCTGGGCAGCTGGGCAGCCGCCATCCAAGGCTTGCCTGCACCTCGGGCCGGCCCTGGGTGGCTTGGAAGATGCCATCCGAGGCTTGCCTGCACCTCATGCATTGGCTGGGCAGCTTCCATCTGAGGCTTGCCTGCACCTCGGGCCGGCCCTGAGAGCCTGGGGGGCTGAGGGGACTGGGGGACTCCGGAGGCAGGTTCGCAGAGCAGCCGGGCCTGCCTGGGGGCGGGCCCAGCCTTGCCATGCACCTGCCACCCCAGTGAGGCTGAGGGGACTGGGCGCCACCATCTTGTGGCTGTGGGCACCGCCATCTTTGAGGGTGTGGCAGTCAATTAGCATATTCCCTCCTTATTGGCTGTGGGCTCCACCATCTTTGTGACAGCATGAGTTTTAATTAGCATATTCCCTCTTTATTAGATAGGATGCCCAAATCCATTGATAAGAGATGAGGATGCAGGGGAGTACCCAACTGAGGGTAGCTGTTTTTGAAGTATGAAAAACAGTTAAGCAAGCAAATAAGGAGAACACTGCAGGTAGAAAGGCAGTATGTGCAGGGGTACAGAGGCAAGAAAGAGAAGTACAAGAAACCACAAGCATTTCAGTATTGATTGACAATAAAATGGAAGTGGATGCTGGAGGGAGAAGAGAGATGAGCTTAGAGAGGCAGGCAAAGACCAGTTCCCTAAGCTTCACGTGTCATATAAAATGGTCTTAATTCTGAAGTGCTATAAAGATACTGAAACTTTTTACACAGGGAGGGACAGAGTCAGATCTGCATATTGAACAGATCTCATTGTGTAATTATCTCCATAATTTGTTTGCTCTTTGATGACCCCCGATAGACTCTAAAGTCCATGACTTGTTCTCTGCTGTGTCCCCAGTGCCTGGCACACAGAAAATCCTATCTAATAATAGAGAAACATGGTAATTAACCATAACTTCGCTACCCTTCCCATTGGCTAATCACTGTGATATGCAAATTAACTACCAAACAAGATGGTGGCCGGCAGCCAGGCAGCTGAAGCGAACAGGAGGCTTGCTTCTCCAGTGAAGGAGGAAGCCAAGGTTCCCCACCTGCCGCTGCTGGGCTCTGGGCTGCAGTCTAAGAAACAATGTTGCAATTATAGAAGCTAAACAAAACCCCAGAAACCTGCTTTCGGAGCTGGAGTTGAAACAGTGTTTCCATTATAGAAGCCAAACAAACCCTGAACAGCAGCCGAGGTCTCAGAGTTGGAGCCGAGCCTCAGAGCTAAAGCCGGCACTCAGTTCCAGTGACAGCCATAGAAGGTAAATAAATCCCAGAATAAAAAAAAAAGAAAAAAAGGAGAGGTTGGGAGCTTCAGTCACGCGCCAGCCTGAAAACGGCCCTCAGCCCCTCACCCAGACTGGCCAGGCACATCAGTGGGGACCCCCACCCTGAAGAGGGTGCAACCAGCTGCAAACAACCATCATCCCCTCACCCAGACTGGCCAGGCACCCCAGTGGGGACCCCCACCCTGAAGGGGGTGTGGCCAGCTGCAAACAGCCATCATCCCCTCACCCAGGCTGGCCAGGCACCCAAGCGGGACCCCCACTCTGATCCGGGACACCCTTCAGGGCAAACCAGCTGGCCCCCACCTGTGCACCAGGCCTCTATCCTATATAGTAAAAGGGTAATATGCCTCCCAGCACTGGGATCAGCAGAGCCGCGAGGCCTCCTGAAGCTGGGATCAATGGAGCCACGAGGCCTCCTGGCACCAGGATCAGCGGAGCCGCGAGACCTCCCGGCCTGGGATCAGTGGAGCCTCCCAGCACCAGGATCAGCGGAGCTGCGAGGCCTCCCAAACCCGGGATCAGCAGAGCTGCGAGGCCTCCTGAATCCGGGATCAGTGGAGCCGCGAGGCCTCCTGACACCAGGATCAGCGGAGCTGCGAGGCCTCCTGGCCCCTGAAGCAGCATGACAGGGAGCAGCGACCAAACCCCCTGATCACCCTGCGGCTCTGTGTGTGACATGGGGCAGGGCCACAACCTCCCTATCCGCCCTGCTTTGTTCGTGACAGGGGAAGGCGCCCCAACCCCCTGATCAGCCCGGCTCTGTGCCTGATAGGGGGGAGCTCCCCAACACCCTGATCGGCCCTGCTCTGTGTGTGACAGGGTCCGGCATCCCTACCCCCTGATCGGCCCTGCTCTGTGCGTGACAGGGTATGGAGCTCCAACCCCTGATCGGCCCTGCTCTGTGAGTGACAGGGGGCAGTGCCCCAACCCCGATTGGCCCTGCTCTGTGCGTGACAGGGGGTGGCGCAGCAACCTCCCCATCGACCCTGCTTTGAGTGTGACAGGGGGCGGTGCCCCAACTCCCCAATTGGTCCTACCCTGAGCGTGACTGGGGGTGGCATCACAACCTCCCGATCCGCCTTGCTCTGTGCATGACAGGGGGTGGTGCCCCAACTCCCCAATCGGCCTGGCTCTTAGCCCTACCAGGGGCTGCACCTAGGGACTGGGCCTGCCCTCAGCCACCAGGGAGTGGGCCTAAGCCAGCAGGTCGTTATCTTCCGAGGGGTCCCAGACTGTGAGAGGGCACAAGTGGGGCTGAGGGCCACCCCCCACACCAGTGCACAAATTTTTGTGCACTGGGCCTCTAGTAACTAATAATTGTTGCATGGATGGCTAAATGGGTGGATAGATAATGATGGAAGTATTCCATTTATGTGAACAGTGTAGAGGCAGAAATAAATATACAGAATTTCTCAGTTAGGAGGTAAAGAACCTCTTTCTATCAGTGTTTCTTCCAAACCACTGCCAGAATTACTAACTTACTATTCACTACTAACTTAGAAATATACAGGAAAGGTATAGTCATTCCTGACATCAAAAAAAGATATCTCCAAGAAATAGTCATAGGAGGAAATCAAGTAATTGAGAGAGCTGAAGTACCCAAGGAACACTAGCTGAAGTAATTAGATTCAGGCTATTGATTACAGATATATCTGGTCCAAGGTTATCCACACCTTACCCTAATATCAAATACTGTATTGCTAAATGACCAAATCTAATTTACAGGAGTTTTACATGGTCAGCACAGCTGCAAAGGAAAAGAAAGCTGTTCAATAAGAACATTCAGTGTTTCCAAAAATAGTCAACAGAGGGGTTCAGTATTAGAATTTAGTGAGAGGGTATAGGAAAGAACTACTGATACCTATGTCTGATACCTCTGAAAATTAAGAAAGCAGAGCCAATGCACAATATAGCAAAGAGTGCACAGTCAACGTAGATCTCAAGAAAACCAAATTAAGCAAAAATGAAAAATAAGTTTTAGCTGAAAATAAGTATTCATTTGGTTACATAGTTCATATTTCTTCTCTCAAAGTTTATACAATACTTTAATGTATAATCACCAAATTAATCACAATGCTATGATCATTTATGTTTCCATTTGCTTTCCTCAATGGAGGTTAAAAGAGAAGCACAAAAACAGTATCAGTCTTTAGCATTCATTCATTCACTCATTCATTTCACACATAATAGTGAGTATAGTGGGTGATAGAAACCTGCTCTGGTTCTGGAGATATAGTTGTGAGATCCTGCCTTTTTTTACAGGAAACTTAAAAACAATCATACAAAGGGACCTGACTTAGGGGCTGATAGAGGGTACTGATTTAATCCATGGGAGCAGGAAATAAACTTAGATCTTAGACCTGAGGCATGAGTAGCCCTTAACTACACCAAAGGGGAGAAATGTCAAGTGCTCCACATAGAAAAATAGGGAAAGAAAAACAATCTAAGGCCACAAGGCAATAAATGTAAATCTTCACAGATTCCTTGACTAATAACCTAATTACACCTAGAATAAGCAATGGTTTTAGGTAACCTGATTCCTTAAAAAGAAATATATGCTAGGTATGCCCAAATATGTTTTCAAGGTTTTTCCCTCAAGAAATTATCCCTCATTTTACATTAAGTCCTTACAAAATACCTATTACCGGTAGCTCTCTCAAATATTTGATTAGGAATAACAAAGTAGTGTTTGGGTGTTTGGGAAAGATACATTAGCCTGAGTTAACTTCAATCCATGCTAGCTTAAGATAAATTTGGTAATTATTAGTGACTAGAGGCCCAGTGCACAAAATTTGTGCATGGAGGGGGGGATGTTCCCTCAGTCCTGCCTGCATCCTCACTAATTGGGGACCCCTTGGGGGATGTCTGACTGCCGGTTTAGGCCTGATCCTACAGGCAGTCTGACAGCCCTCTCACAGTCTGGGACTGTTGGCTTCTAACAGCTCACCTGCCTGCCTGTCTGATCGCCCTTAACTGCCTCTGCCTGCCTGCCTGTCTGATTGCCCTTAAATGCCTCTGCCTGCTGCCTGATTGCTACTAACTGCCCTCCCCTGCCAGCCTGTTTGCCCCCAACTGCCCTCCCTGCTTGCCTGATCTCGCCCCTAATGGTCCTCCCCTGCTGGCCTGATCTCGCCCCCAATGGCCCTCCCCTGCAGGCCTGATCTCACCCCCAACTGCCCTCCTCTGCTGGCCAATTTGGTTCTGATTGGTCAGTTTCTATGCCAATCAGTGTCAAAAGCTCCACCTCCTAGGTAGCCATTGGCTCCCACAGCACCCAGATTTGGTTCTGATTGGTCTGGGTCTATGCCAGTCAGCACCAGAAGCTCTGCCTCCTAGGCAACCATGGGTTCTTCACAGCACCCACATTTGGTTCCTATTGGTCAGTTCCTATGCCAAGCAACGTCAAAAGCTCCGCCTCCTTGGCAGTCATTGGTTCTTCACAGCACCCACATTTGGTTCTGATTGGTCAGTTCCTATGCCAGTCAGCGTCTCTGGGCCTATCAACGGGGCCTGATCAGAAAGGCTGGGCTGTTCAGCAGCCCTGGTGGAGGCCTGGAGAGAAAGGAGGTGCGGCTGCTGGCCAGACTGGGAGAGAGAGGCAACTGCTGATCAAAAGCTCCCACAGAGGCAACGGATCAAACCCTGCCTCTCTCTTCACGCCTCTCTCTGGCTCTGATTCGCAGACCGCTCAGCAGTCAGTGCTGGGGGCACCGTGCCTGCAGCAGAAGTGCTGACTACAGGACTGACTTCCGGTTGGTTGAGCCTAGGTTGTTACTGGCCGATATGACCCAGGGTTTTTATATATTAGGATGGTATGAATTTATAATTTTCAAGTATTGTCTCTCAAATAAAACTTATGAAGATCACTTAAACAATTCAGTATAGTGAGAATATTGTAGATATCATGAACATTACAAATGCAGGTAAAATTTTTAAAACTGACCTACTATTAAAGAAATAATTGTCATGGCTTGGAATAAATTTCCAATAAGAAAATCATATCTAGAATCCAAAATGTCTGTATCTTAAACAATCAATATGAATAAGAAAAATATATTCATTAGAAAACTGGAGTTCTAATAAAATGATTTAATAAATAGCATACATAGACATTTTGTTATTCCATTTATACCCATAAAAGTAGACACATACAGTTGTTAATTTTTAAAAATTTTCTAACTGGGACTGAATATTACCCAGTATGCAAGTAAGGCCTACATTTGGGCATATAAAACACTTGAAGATAATTTATTTCTAAATGTTGAGAAAAAACTAAGTACTTTCTAGGTACTTTCAGTTAGTTCAATGAAAGCATGGCATATCTGGGAGGAGACTTGGGGAATCCACCTAACCCATCTTACAGATAAAATACTGGCTTAGAGTGACTTGTCCACTGTCATTCATGGCAGTAATGAAGTTTCAGGTCTTCTCTCATTCAAGGGCTACCTGACCATACATGCCTTAAGAGATGTTAGATAGTTGTTATGTTCGAGGTCTTTCTATGAAGTTATAAAAGAAATGTTAAATCACTAGCATTCTGTCTGCTATTTAAAAATCAGACTTAATGCCAGTAGATCTGGAAGGTTCACCTTGATGTGGTCTTAGAATGAATTAAGACACAGAGACCCCAGTCCATCATGAAACACAGTACCATAGGCTTGATCCCGAACTCTACTTTACAGATCAGTGTTTCTCAGTGTCGTCTAAAGAGCAACTACATTAGATTAACTTGGCCTGTACCTTAAAACTGCAAATGCCCTGGCTGTACTCTAAGCACATTATCCAATTTCACTCCCCAAGGGTGAGGTTCAAAAATCCACATGGTGTTTTTTACAAGTTTATCTGGTGATCCTACAGCACATTAAAATTTGAAAACTACCCAACTTTGTTTTTTAAACCCTCAGCTCTCATCCATCTGTTGCAACTGAAATCTGTAGCAGAGCACAAAGTAGAGTTATAATGTTCACAGCTTATAATAAAAATGAAGTAAAAATTGAGGTAAATGTAGCCTTTGTTCAACAAATGCTATTACTGTACTAACGCATCCATTTTTTTTTTTTTAAGACAAACAAGATTCATGCAAATTCATGTCACTAAGAGTAACATGTGGGACTGGAATGGTGCCCAAAAAAAGGTACAAGGATCTAAGTAAATAAACACTAAACAAGCAATTCATTATCTGGCTTTCCATCATGGGGCACATACTCATGCTTCAAAATGAAAACATAAAGAAAAATGACCTCTAAAAGCTATAAAGACAACTATTCCTTCATGAATTTCCACAGAGCTCTTCCTGAGCCAATATATGAATATCCTAGGCTTTCAGGGACAGACTTTTTCATGTTTAATTTATGTAGTACCTTTTTGTTAATGTGCTAAAAGTATTTTAAAACCCTTTAGATCATGTGTCTATTTTATGTTACACTTATTTTTCTAAAGCAAATTCACTATCTAAAAATTACATGTTCTAGAGTTGACTTTTTTCTCCACCATATCTTAAAATACTAGTTAGTTCACTCTAGTCTATATGAAGATAAACTTTTTATGCTGCTTAGACTACAGACAATTGTTGTAACATGAAAAAAAAAACAACAACACCAGTTTTAAACTTAACATGTTTGTTCAAGATATTAAGGTATTTTCTGGATGAACAATTACTTTCTTTATTTCTGTTTATAAAATGTATTGAGGTAACAATGGTTAATAAGACCAAAGTACTGCAGAGGCCACTGTTCCTTTGATAAGTCCTTCCACCACAGAGCCCACAGGCAGGAGCCATATCTGAGACTCCATCAACTTGGCTCACGCTTTTTGTCCTGCCCTGGTAACCCCCGAGGCCTGCTCCAGCCAATATTTAGGCCCACCCAAGGTGTCTCCAGTGGCTTTTCCATAGGAATGGCCTGTCATGGCTCATGTTTCATATTTTCCTAAAATCTCTCAAACGAGCAGCATTTGGCTTCAGCACAACCCATGCCTCTTGTTAAGTGGCCACTCCTGGGCACTTTCAAGCCAAGCACAAGTAGCAACCATCTATATATCACTTTGTAGCTCATGCTGGGGAGCCCTGGGCAGAACACAGGCAGTGGCTGACCTTGGCGTGTACCTTCCAGGAGTCCCCAGAGACAGTACACCCAGTGGACAGTTTCAGACCACATAGAAGCACCATCCAACTACCTCCACAAGTGATACACTCAAGGGATGGACTCGGCGGGTACCAGAACCCTGCTAAAGCAGTCCTGCTCTGTGGGTTGGGTCCCTGCAAAGCTAATCCTCCACAATGGTAGGAGTTTGGTAGTTGCAGTCAGTCCTTGCAGCTGATCAGCTTGGGGTAAATCCCTCTCATTGATGTGCCAACAGCAATCAAGGCTCAACAAGAGGAGAGTGTAAGACCTATCAATAGTGAGGAAATTGAAACAATCATCAAAAAGCTCCCAACAAATAAAAGTTAAGGACCAGATGGCTTCACTAGTGAATTCTACCAAACAGTCAAAGATTTGATACCTATTTTTTGTTCAAACTTTTCCAAAATATTGAAGAAGAGGCAGTACTTCCTAACACATTTTATAAGACCAACATAATCCTGATACCAAAACCCAGCAAGGATAACACACATACACACAAAAACTGCAGACCAATATCTCTGATGAATACAGATGCAAAAACCCTAAACAAAATATTATCAAATTGAATACAACAACACTTTAAAAATAATATATCATGATCAAGTAAGGTTCACTGCAGAGGCACAAGAATGGTATATGCAAATCCATCAATGTAATACACCACATTAACACAACAAAGGATAAAAAAATCATACAACTGTATCAATAGATGCAGAAAAAGAATTTGATAAGATAGAACATCCATTTATGATTAAAACACTCAATAAAATGGGTACAGAAGGAAAGTGCCTCAACAAAATAAAGGCAGTATATGACAAATCCTCAGCTAATATCATACTCAATGGGGAAAAACTGAAAGCTTTTCCTCTAAGATCAGGAACAAGACAGGGATGTCTTCTCTCACCATTGTTATTCAACGTAGCACTGGATGTCCTAGCCAGAGTAATCAGGCAAGAGAAAAAAATAAAAGGCATCCAAAATGGGAATGAAGAACAATTTCTTTATATACCCATAAAAAGTTATATAAAAGATACATGTCAGTAGATTCTTAAGAACACATAACAAAAAGGAAAATTTAAACAGATCCTAAAATTTGATCCAATTGACTTACGTAAGTTTTAAGGTAAAACATAATAATCGAAGACTATTTTACTGAGTGTAATTCAGAAAAGAGCATATCTTAGTATCTAAATAATAAATCCCAGAAAAAATGTTATTTAAATATAAAAATGCACAGATAAATGATCCTCCGCTTTATAAAAAAAAGCAGGTATATTCTTATTTCAATCCTAAACCAGCCTGCAGGCCTGATGTGGTTGTAAAAGATTTTATCCTCAGATAACAGGGCAGCATAGTTTATGACAACAATCTACCTAAAAACTCATTAAAGTTTTTTTTCTTTTGGAGTGACATGCATTATCAGCAGAGATTAATCTGATGAGTCTTTAGGTGAGCTCCATTTTTAAAAATGCAATAACAGAGGGCTTTGTTGTCATCTGATGAAAATCAATTAGAGGAGGTAAGGCCACAAGGAAAACTAAAATCACTCATCACCCACCCCCGGCAGCTGAAATGATTTGTCTTCCAAGCTTGGATGATCAGGAGCTATAGTCATATTGCAGGGAAATTAATTTAGTTTCTATATTCTGAACTCACTTTCCTTGTTCTGGAGGATCTAAACACAAATTACTTTTAATCAAGGTTGATATGTTATTAACACCAAGGAGGATCTTTGAAGAATCATTTTTTAAAAATTGACTTTAGCATTTTTCACCTGTGCTTGGGGTGTAACTATAGGAAGGTAACTTATATCATCCTTACTTTCTGGATTCTTTGTCCACAACAAGGCACTGCACTGAATGGCGAAGACAATATATTCCACCAAATACAGCACACATCCTAGAATAGGAAAATGAGAATTAGGATTATTGACTTGAAAATTAAAGTAACATTATTTTTTAAGTATCTTACATTTAATAACTGGTCTTATAGAAAAAGCACCTTGATAATTTGTTATTTTCTCTATCATGGTATTAAGAATATTTCAGAAATAAGATTAGTGATAGTTTGACACAACATAAGTCCTACTGCTAATAATACATTGTGGAAACCTAGAATTGTGACCAAACCAAAAGTATCCCTAAGAAAGCTCAACTATTACCCTCCCCGCACTACCCAAACCAGCTACCAACTACCTAAGAAACACAGGCTACAAATAGTCTCAAGAGGTGATGTATGAGATTCCCCCCTGCAAGAGAAGTGATGACAGAGAAGTCTTAAGGAGAAAACAAGCAGGGAAGACTCTGGGGGACTCCTGGTGATTTTGCTTACCATAAAAGTAAGCAAAAACTAAACAGAGAACTGAAATTAGAGCAGTAAGCACATGAGTTAATGCTGGAGAAGCTCTAAGGAGTTAGCCTATCTCACGAATGTAAGGGTTTGTGTTTTAATGCCAACCAAGGGAAAGGAGAGGTCTTGGGTTTCAAACAAGGCAGGTAATAGGAAAGTAAATATTCTCTCATAATGTCTGGATCCTTAAAGGACTACACCTCAGTAAAAGAGTGATCTAGGGAAAAATTACTTACTACAAGAGGGAGAAAACAAACAAAAAATGTTTCCTCTAAAGCCATGTGTGGAGGAAGATTACCTCTATATTTATAATCAGTAGTCTGCCCTCACACAGTTTGAGGGTGTGAAATTACATTACTACGTTACCCAAGAAACCTTGACAAATAAAATAGCATGAAAAGTGGCTCTGGGTCAGTAGTACCCCCGGAGTCTTGGTGGAAGCAATATTATCTCAACCCAGGCCAAGTGAGATTGCCACAAATTGAGTCCCCTTACAATGAGTTTATAATCTAAAATTATACAACAGATGAAGAAACATATCTTATCCTGAGTGAGAATTAACAGACATGACAAACAGGAGGATTAGACCCTCGACAACTGTATTCAGATCATAGAACTATCAGACAGAGACTATGAGTATCCTTAAAAGGGATGAGTTAAAAACCTAAGAATAATGGAAAGAAGGTTGTGGTAGGCTGAATAATGCCATCACCAATGATGTTCACATTCTAATCTCTGAAACCTGTGGATATGTTCCTTTACAAAGCAAGAGAAACCAAATTAAGTATCTTGAGAAGGAAATTAACCTGATTATCCCAGCAGATGCAATGTAGAAAATTAACTTTCTAGAGAAAGGGAAATTAACTCGATTATCCCAGTGGAAGCAATGTCATTAGAAAGATACTTAAAAAGGAAACAGGGTGCTCAAAGTCAGAGAAGCTCTAAAGATGGAAGCAGAGATTAATCTGATACCATTGCTGGAAGGGGGTAACAAGGCAAGGAATGCAGGCAGCCTTTAAGAGCTAGAAAAGGCAAGAACCAGATTCTCCCTTAAAGCCCCAAGAGGAATGCAGCCCTACCTACCCAATTTAGACCTCTGACCCTAGAACTATAACAAATTCATTTTGTTTTAAGCTACTAAGTTTGTGGAAATTTGTTACGTGAGCAATAGCACACTAATAAAAGATGCATAAGTATACGGACATGAATGATCATGACAGCAGTGGAATTGCAGACCAGTGGAGAAAAGAATGGACTACTGGAAAACTGGTTTTGAGACAATATAGAGAAAATAATTATATCCCTTTTTACACCATATTCAGAATCAAATCCAGGTAGATGACAGGCATAAGTATAAAAGGGGAAACTTCTAGAAAAAAATATGCAGATATATTTTGGGGCTCAACAAAAATATTTCTTTAAAAAGACACAAAAATAAAAATCATTAAAAAAATAGAAAAAAAAATGGCCCAGATTCCACAATGGTGGCAGAGTAAGTGACAGCTACAGTGACATGCTCCTAGGCCCAAACTAGAATTACAACTAAAATACAGAAAAACCATCCTGAATGATCAACTGATTACTAGCTGGAGAGAACCACTATAACCAAGGACAGAAAGTGGAGACCACATAGAGACTGGTAGGAAGTGTGGAGGTGCAGAAGGCTGGCCGAGCTCTCACAGGCAGCAGCTTAAGTTCCAGAGGGATATCTCAGCTGTGGGGGTTTCTACTAAGAATTCTTGGGTCTAAACCCCAAGGTGGGCTCCAAGCCCAGAGCATCAGAACTGAGAAAGTTGCCTACAGAACATCTGGCTGTGAAAAGCAGCAGGGGTGCTGTGTGCCAGGGAGAGATGACTCGAAATGCAGCCACTCACCTTGGGCTTTGGCAGAAGGAGGGCAAAGGAAGGGCAGAGTAGACTGGAGCAG
This sequence comes from Myotis daubentonii, assembly GCF_963259705.1. Classification (NCBI taxonomy): domain Eukaryota; kingdom Metazoa; phylum Chordata; class Mammalia; order Chiroptera; family Vespertilionidae; genus Myotis; species Myotis daubentonii. The sequence goes on from NC_081861.1 coordinate 108,436,388, forward strand.
TGTGAGCAGAAGCCAGGGTTGGGGCTGCTAGGGTTAAACTTGGAAGGCAGATACCCTGGTTTCCTGTGCTGAGTCATTCCCTCATACATTAGAAAAAAAATATTTCTCCAGTGGACCTTTAACTATCCAGGTGGCTTTTGCCTGGGGGCGGGGAGGGGGGCACAATTTCCCAACCCTATTGGAAAAACCCTTTCCCCACTCTGTGGCATTTCAAAGGCCCCTTAAAAGACTGAGGATAACAATCATCCTGCAGGGAGAAGCTACAGCTCCATCCTGTTGGAAAAACCTCTCCTTCTAGCCTATGGTCCATAGCCGAGGCTATTCAAGACTGAATAACAATCAGACTGCAGGTACAGATGGATCTCTGGAGGCTATGAGTCTCTGGCTGGGGCTACAAAGAGAAGACCTTGGTGAACAACTTGGTTCTTTCCAAAGGCACTCAGCCCCAGCAGAAGGAGCTACAAGATGTGGATTGTTGATACCTTCAAACAGGGTACTCAGAGCCAGTTATAAACAGCATCTGATGTTGTCCTAGACTAGAAATTGGGAGTCGTAGTAGATTTACCTAATACATAACGCAAAAACCCAAACAGGCAGCCAAAATAGGGAGACAAAAAAACAAGCTCCAAATGAAAGAACAAGAGAATTCTCCAGAAGAGATAAATGAAATAAAGATAAGAAATTTATCAAACATAGGGTTCAGAATAATGATGGCAAGGATGCCCAACAGCATGAAAAAAGATATAGTAACTATGAATAATTATATAGCACTAATGAAGAACACAGTGGAAGTAATACACCGCAGATTAGGGGAAACTGAGGATCAGATCAGTGAATTAGAAGACAGGGTAGAAAAAAATCACTCAGTCAGAGAACCAAAAAGAAAAACAATTAAAAAACAGGAGGACAGCTTAAGGGAGCTGTGGGATAACATGAAATGTAACAATATCCTCAGAATAGGTGCCAGAAGGGTAAGAAAATGAGCAAGTGATAGAGAATGTGTTTGAAAAAAATAATGCCAGAAAACTTCCCTGACATGGTAAAGGAAAAAGTCACACAAGTTCAGGAGGCACAGAGTCCCAAGCAAGAAGAACCCAAACAGGCCCACGCCCAAACACATCATAATTAAAATGCCAAAAATTAAAGACAAAGAGAGAATCTTAAAGGAAACAAGAGAAAAGCAACCTGTTACCTAGAAAGGCGCTCCCATAAGGCTGTCAGCTGATTTCTCACCAGGAACTCAACAGGCCAGAAGGGACTGGCATGAAATATTCAAGGTAATGAAAAGCAAGGATCTGAAACCAAGATTACTTTATCCAAGAAAGCCATCATTCAAAATAGATGGTGAAATAAAAAGCTTGCCAGACAAAAAAAAAGGTTAAATAAGTTTATTGCCACCAAACCAGCACTGTAAGCAATGCTAAAGGAACTGCTGTAATAATAATAAGAAATAGATAGAAATATAGGCATAAAGAATTAAAATGGCAATAAATACCTGTCAATAACAATATTAAATGTAAACAGATTAAATGCTTCAATCAAAGACATGGAGTGGATGAATGAATATGAAAACATGACCCAAATATATGCTAAAGAGACCCACCTCAAAACAAAAGACTCACACAGGATGAGAGTGAAGGGATGGAAAAAAAAATTCCATGCAAATGGAAACAAACAAAAACCTGGCATAGCAATACTCATATCTGACAAAATAGACTCAAAATGAAGGCCAATACAGGAGACAATAAAGGTCACTACAACATACTAAAGGGATCTATCCAACAAGAGGATATAACCCTGGTAAACATATATGCACCAAATTTAGGAGCACCTAAATACATAAAAAACAACAACAACAAAACAAACAAAACAAAACAAAACTTCTGGAGGACTTTAAGGGAGAAATCGACAGCAGTACAGTCATAGTATGGGACTTCAACAACCCAGTGACTTCATTGGATAGACCTTCCAAATAAAAAATCAACAAGGAAACAGTGACTCTAAATGACACACTGGATCAGATGTATTTAATTGACATTTATAGAACATTTCACCTCAAAACTGCAAAATATACTTTCTTCTCAAGTTCACATAGGTCATTCTCAAAGATAGACCACATGCTAGAACACAAAACAAGTCTCTACATGTTCAAGAAGATTAAAATGATATGAAGTATCTTCTCAGATTACAATGGAATGAAATTAAAAATTGACTATAATAAAAACACTCATTTACACCATGGAATGCTATGCAGCAGTAAAAAAGAAGGATCTCTTACCCTTTGTGACAGCATGGAGGGACCTGTAGAGTGTTATGCTAAGTGTAATAAGCCAGTGAGAGAAAGACAAGTATCACATGATCTCACTCATATGTGGAATCTAATGAACAAAATAAACTGATGAACAAAAGAGATACAAAGACATAGAAGCATAGAACAGACTGTCGAATCTCAGAGGGAAGGCAGGGGTGGGTGGATGAGTGGGAAGAGATCAACCAAAGAACTCGTATGCATATATGCATAACCCATGGACACAGGCAATAGTGTAGTGAAGAACTGGGGTGGGGAGTGGGTGAAGGCTACAAGGGATTAATGGGGGAAAGAGGGGGACATGTAATATTATCAACAATAAAGATTATAAAAAGGAAAATAGTAAAATAAAATATCAAAAGGTAATAAATGAATGAATGAATAAATAAATAAATAAATAAAAGGGTACTTTTTAGGGAAAATTTTTGAGAAAATGGAATACTGTGAATTTATAAATATCTGGACAACAAAGAAAGTGAAAAGAAAAGCCACAGGCTAGGAATGATATATACAAATATCTTAAAAATAGTTTTTTAAAATATCAGTTTGAATAGCAATTTGGAAGTATCAAGTAAAGTTGAAGATGTACACATCTACAGTGCAGCAATTCTACTGATAGGGATAACTATTACAAAACCTATTATACATATACTAGAGGCTCGGTGCATGAAATCCGTGCACTCGGGCGTCTCTAAGTCCAGCCTGTGCCCTCTCACAGTCTGGGAGCCCTAGGGGGATGTCCAACTGACAGCAGCAGTTGGACATCCTTAGTGCTGCCACTGAGGCAGGAGAGGCTCCCGCCACTGCCGCTGCACTCACCAGCCATGAGCCCAGCTTCTGGCTGAGCAGTGCTACCCCTGTGGAATCAGGCCAAAACTGGTTCTGTGACATCCCCTGAGGGATCCAAGATTGCAAGAAGGTGCAGGCCAGAATGAGGGACCCCATCGGTGCATGATCAAGGCTGGGGAGAGATGTGGGAGGTTGGCCAACCAGGGAGGGACCGCAGGAGGGCTCCAGGGCATGTCCAGCCCGTCTTGCTCAGTACTGATCTGCCGGATCCCAGCAGCAAGCTAACCTACCAGTTGGAGCGCCTGCCCCCTGGTGGTCAGTGCACATCATAGCAACTGGTCGACTGTCTGCCCCCTGGTGGTCAGTGCATGTCATAGTGAGCAGTTGAGTAGCCTTAGCATATCATTAGCATATTATGCTTTGATTGGTTGAATGGTTGACCAGTCGACTGGACACTTAGCATATTAGGCTTTTATTATATAGGATACCAGAAATTGGTATAAAAATATTTGTTGCTACATTTCTTTTAGACAGCATAGCATAATTTTTATGAGGAAAGATTCTGGCTGCTTGAGTTCATGTCCTAGGTGTTCCACCTTTAACAAGGTACTTAGCTCTCTGTAGCCCATTTTCTCATCTGTAAGATGAGAATGATAGAATTTATCTCATAGAAGATTCTTCTGGGGATTAAATGAGTTAATATTTATAAAGAAGATAAACAGTGCCTGGCACAAAATAAGAATTACATAAGCATCTGTTAACAAATATCCATCAATAGGAAAGTGGACAAAATAAAGTGTGCTATGTTTATATGTGTAATGAAGAATTTAACCTGGTCCAAAAAGAGGTCTTGCATTGGTCCTCAGCTTCTGGAAAGTCAACTCTAACTCCTAGAAATGCCAAGTCTGAAAGGAGTGCCTTGGGTCATCAGACAGTCTAATAAAATGACCACACTAGACAGTTTTAGGATGGGGTCTAGCCATTCCAGAAAAACTAACAGTGTGATTTAGATTGGAGGCTTTGGGTCATGTGGTATCATCAGTCAATTTCCAGTGAAGATGGAGACTGAGATCAGTGCCCATGGGCCATCAGTCATGCCTGAGTGATGGAATTCAAATAAAAACTCTGAACACTGAAGTTCAGGCGAACGTCCCTGGTTGGCCATGCTCTGTGCATACTATTACACATCAATACCAGAAGGGTAACACTGTCCTGAATACAAGGGGAGAGAAAAAGTGGAATCTCCACTTCTAGAACACCCCTATACTCCATCCAATGCACTTGTTCCCTTGACTGTTTTCAATCAATACCCATTCCCTGTAATAAAGCATAACTGTAAGTGTAACAGCCTTTACTGAGTCCTTGTTCTTCTAATGAGCTACTGAACCTGAGAGGGTTTTGGGGAATTCCCCACACTTGCAGTTGGTGTCAGAAGTGAGGGCAGATTTCTTGCAACTGCACCCCATAACTGTACAATTGATTTAACCTCTCACATTGTACAATGGGATACTGTAAGCAATTTAAATGAATGAATTACAGCCCAATCTATCAACATGAATAATTGGCAAAATCACAAAAAATTGAATGATAAAGCAAGCTAGAGAAGAATATGTCCAGGGTAGCAATTTTCAACCTTTTTCATTTCATGGCACATATAAACTAATTACTGAAATTTCGTGACACACCAAGAAATATATTTTTTTGCCAATCTGACCAAAATAGGTATAATTTTGATTCATTCACATTGGATGACTATTGTTGTATTGGCTGTTGTCATTTTTTTCTTTGACAATCTAAGGCAAAAGAGGACAGTGCCCTTGATTAAATATTCAGGTTATGGCATGTTTGAAAAATTCTTGAGTGCCGTCAGAGGAATGGCAGCATGAGAGAGCCCCTTGGCCTCTCCCCATGAAATATCAACTAGTAACCAACTAGAATTGAACAAAGAATTCCCTGCTCAATACAGAAGCATGCCTAAGAAACCCACACACTGAAAACATCTAAAGGCGGGCAACTGAGAATATAGGGGGAGATGCGAAGGAAGGAAAGTGCAGACAGCAAAGACACAGCCTTGCGGCCCGGAGCTCAAGGCTAAGCCTGGAGAGGGGAGGAAGCCAGTGGCAGCAGGTGCTTCATTCCACTGGGAGGAACAGAGAGCTGCAGGGGACAGTCCAGCAGGGCGAGCAGAGTGAATGGTGACTGAGCCAGCAGACACCTGACACAGCATGAGGTTCTGCCTTGCAGTATTCTGCTGTTAGGCCTGGTGGTGGTGTTTCAGACAAAGAAATGGAACCAAAGAGCCCTGCTGGCACGTGGATTCCCAAATCTCTCCTTCCATTGCCCCTGGAGTCGGGTTGAGGAATATATTACCTGTAAACCAAGAGTTATTGCAGTAGAACTGCTGTTTCCTTCTGTGACTGATCCTCAGTTGGAGTGCTTGGAAGGGGACCCCATGGAGGTCAGGGATCACCATTACAATGAGGGCAAGATAAACCCCAAGGAGTTCAGTTGTACTGTCTTACAAAAGCCATGGAGGTCAAGACTGGGATAGCCCCAGATGTAAAAAAAAAAAAAAAAAAAAAAAAAAAAAAAATTGTTATTTAGCACCATCTACTGGAAAATAGTAGAAAGACATCTTCAGAGGAAGCTGCTGTCATTAATATGGATGGATATAAATACATAGGAAAAGAACATCAACTATCATGAATAACCATGATAACAAGGATGATCAGAAAGAAAATGAAAAATATCCTGAAAGCAGTCTGGGACACATGGAAATAAATGATATAAATAACAGAGATTCAAGGTTTCAGTTCTGAAAATACTCAATGTGATGTGAGAAAATGTAGACAGGCAATTCATTGCACTCAGAAAATAAATCAACGAACAAAATGAGTACTATACCAAAGAGATTGAAACTTTTAAAAAGAACCAAACGGAAATCCTGGAAATGAAGCATGCAATTAAGAAGATTATGAGTGAACTACTGAGCATAGAAAACAGAGACAACCAGATGGAGGAAATAATTAGTGATATCAAAGATAGGAATCTAGAAATGATGCAGAGGGAAAAAGAGACCTGAACATAAAGAAAAATGAAAGAACTCTACAAGAACTATCTGACCCCATCAGAAAAAGCAATCATGGAATAACAGGCATTCTGGAGGAGGAAGAGAGAGAGCAAGGAACAGAGAGTCTACTCAAACAAATAAGGGTTAAGAATTTCCCAAACCTATGTAAAGAACTAGATCCTCAAATCCAAGAAGCAAACAGAACACCTAGTTACCTCTATCCAAAGAGGCCCTCTAAAAGGCACTTTGTATAAAAATTGTCAAAATTTAATGGCAAAGAAAAAATTTTCAAAGCAGCCTGGGCAAAGAAGGAAATGACCTACAAAGAAAAACCCATCAGAATTTCGTCTGACTTCTCACCAGAAATTCTACAAGCCAGAAGAGAGTGGAAACAAATATTCAAACATCTGAAAGAGAGAAATTACCAGCCATGAATAATATAATCACCAAAATCATCCTTCAAATATGAAGGAAAAATAAACATTTCCCCAGACATGCAAAAGCTGTGAGGTATTTTATCAACAGAAAACCCCCATTGCAAGAAATACTCAAGGGAGTTATTCAACCCAAAACAGAGAACATAAGGTCACAACACTAAGAGTAAGATCACCAGAAAACTTACAGCCTGAACAGCCATAATCTGTGACAACAAAAACATAAAAGGTGAGGGGGTAAAGTTCTGAACTGGCCAAGGAGAATGAAAATCAGATGCACTCAAAAGAAAAACAAACTACGGAATATATGCAAGTTTATTTTTTATAAACCTAATGGTAACCATACACAAAAACTGACAAACCAGGAAACATAGCTTAGAAAAAGAGGAAACAGAGGATAGAAGTATACAATACCAATAAATAAGAACAACATACAGATACACAAAGGAAAATAACCAATGCAGATACAGAGCTACCAGTAAACAAAGATACAACAGCTTTAGGAAATTCTCATACATCCATAATTACCCTAAATGTAAATGGTCTGAATTCACCAATAAAGAGGCACAGAGTAGAAAGAGTGGATCAACAAAACTAACCCAACCATATGCTGCCTACAAGAAACACATCTAAGCTGCAAAGACAAAGGTACATTCAAAGTAAAAGGGTAGAAAATGATTCTCCAAGCAAATAGAATCCACAAAACAGATTTCAAGATAACAATGATAACATGAGACAAAGATGGATACTTTATAATGACACAGGGGGCACTACATCAAGAAAACATAACAATTCTTAATATATATGCACCTAACCAGGGAGCACTGAAATATATAAAACCACTAATCAGAAATTAAAGGAAGAAACAGAGCAAAACATAATCATTGTTGGGGACCTTAATATTCCAATGACAGCTCTAGACAGATAAACCAAAATTCCTTTTGCAATTGCAACCAAAAGAATAAAATACCTAGGAATAAACTTAATAAAGAACACAAAAGACCTATAAACTGAAAATTACAAAACATTAAAAGAGATTGAAAAAGACACAACAAAATGGAAAAATATTCTGTGTTCATGGATTGGAAGAATCAACATAGTTAAAGTGGCCATATTACCCAAAGCAATATATAGATTTAACGTAATCCCTATAAAAATCCCAATCTCATTTTTAAAATAAATAGAACAAGAAATCATCAGATTTGAATGGAACCAAAAAAGAATCTGTATAGCAAAACAATCCTAAGAAAAAAATAACAAAGCTGGAAGGAATCACACTACCTGACTTCAAATTATACTATAGAACTACGGTAATCAAACAGCATGGTACTGGCAGAGAAACAAGACACACAGATCCATGGAACAAAATAAAAAGCCCAGCTATAAAACCACATGTATATGGACAGATAATTTCAACAAAGGAGCCAGAAACACACCATGGAGTAAAGATAGTCTCTTCAGTAAATGGTGCTGAGAAAAGTTGAAAGTCACATGCAAATGAATGAAACTGGATTACAGTTTGTCCCCATGTGCAAAAATTAATTCAAAATGGATCAAAGACCTAAATATAAGACCCAAAATAATAAGTTACATAGAAGAAAATATAGGTACCAAACTTATGGATCTTGGTAAAAGATAACATTTTATGAACTTGACCGCAAAGGCAGGGGAAGTAAAGGCAAAAGTAAATGAATGGGACTATATCAAACTAAAAAGCTTCTGCATTGCAAAAGAGCTTCTGCACAACAAAACAGAGGCAGACAACCAGATGGGAGATGATATTTGTAAACAGTAGCTCCTACAAAGGTTTAATTTCCAAAGATATAAATATCAACACTAAACAAACACCACCAAACAATCAAAAAGTGGGCAGCATCTGAAAATACACCTCACCCAACAAGACACACAAACAGCCAATAGATATATGAAAAGACATTCAACCTCACTGGCTATTAGGGAAATGCAAATCAAAACTACAATGAGATAACACCTAACACCTGTTAGAATGGCCATTATCTACAAGATAAGCAATAACAAGTGTTGGAGAGGTTGTTCAAAAAAGGGAACTCTCATTCACTGTTGGTGGGAATGTAGACTGGTACAACCACTATGGAAAGCAATCTGGTGAAGCCTCAAAAGATTGAGAATAGAGCTACCACAGGATCCAGCAATCCCTCACTTTGGTATATACATGAAGAATTCAAAATCATGTATTTGTAAAGATATATGCAACACTATGTTCACTGCAACCAAGACAATTATTCATGGTGGCCAAGACATGGAAGCAACCAAAGTGTCCTGCAATAAAGAACTAGATAAAGAAGATGTGGTACATATACACACTGGAATACTACTCAGCCATAAGAAAGGATAAAATAGCGCCATTTGCAGTAACATGGATGCACCTTGAGAACTATTATGCTAAATGCAATAATTCAGTCAGAAAAAGCTAAGAACCATATGATTTCACTCATATGTGGGATATAAAACTGAAACTCATGAATACAAACAGCATTGTGATGGTTGCCAGAGGGAAGGGGGTGGGGGAGGGAAGGGGGTCCTAATATATTGTGACAGGAGAGGATTTGACTTTGGGTGGTGGGCACAGGGTGCAATATACAGATATTGTAACATAGAAACACACACCTGAAACCTATATGATCATGTTTACCAATGTCAGTCCAATAAATTTAAAAATAAATAACTTTCTGAAAGAAAAATTTTTAAAAAACCTATAAGATTAAGAAAAATAAAATAAGGAACAAAGACCACAAGGGGGTGCACCAAGGAAGCATAACAAAATGCGAAGACAAAGAAACAGGACAAAATTGTCAATGGAAGATATGGAGTTCAGAACCACACTTTTAAGGTCTCTCAAGAACTGTTTAGAAGCCGCCGATAAACTTAATGAGATCTACAAGAAAACTAATGAGACCCTCGATGTTATATTGGGGAACCAACTAGAAATTAAGCATACACGGACTGAAATAACGAATATTATACAGACTCCCGACAGCAGACCAGAGGAGCGCAAGAATCAAGTCAATGATTTGAAATGCGAGGAAGCAAAAAACACCCAACCGGAAAAGCAAAATGAAAAAAGAATCCAAAAATGCGAGGATAGTGTAAGAAGCCTCTGGGACAGCTTCAAGCGTAACAACATCAGAATTATAGGGGTGCCAGAAGATGAGAGAGACCAAGATATTGAAAACCTATTTGAAGAAATAATGACAGAAAACTTCCCCCACCTGGTGAAAGAAATGGACTTACAGGTCCAAGAAGCGCGGAGAACCCCAAACAAAAGGAATCCAAAGAGGACCACACCAAGACACATCATCATTAAAATGCCAAGAGCAAAAAACAAAGAGAGAATCTTAAAAACAGCAAGAGAAAGTAACTCAGTTACCTACAAGGGAATACCCATACGACTGTCAGCTGATTTCTCAACAGAAACTTTGCAGGCCAGAAGGGAGTGGCAAGAAATATTCAAAGTGATGAATACCAAGAACCTACAACCAAGATTACTTTATCCAGCAAAGCTATCATTCAGAATTGAAGGTCAGATAAAGAGCTTCACAGATAAGGAAAAGCTAAAGGAGTTCATCACCACCAAACCAGGATTATATGAAATGCTGAAAGGTATCCTTTAAGAAGAGGAAGAGGAAGAAAAAGGTAAAGATACAAATTATGAACAACAAATATGCATCTATCAACAAGTGAATCTAAGAATCAAGTGAATAAATAATCTGATGAACAGAATGAACTGGTGATTATAATAGAATCAGGGTCATAGAAAGGGAATGGACTGACTATTCTTGGGGGGGAAAGGGGTGTGGGAGATGTGGGAAGAGACTGGACAAAAATCGTGCACCTATGGATGAGGACAGTGGGTGGGGAGTGAGGGCGGAGGGTGGGGAGGGAACTGGGAGGGGGAGAGTTATGGGGGGGAAAAAAGAGGAACAAATGTAATAATCTGAACAATAAAGATTTAATTTAAAAAAATAATAATAATAAAAAGAAAAATAAAATAAAATGTGTGCAGCACAGATGTTGAAAAATCACTGTTCTAGAGTAATATAATTTATTAAAAAGTTTCAAAATTGTATATGCAAAATGTTATATATCATTTATATATACATATATATGTAGTAAAAGTACACAAACACTGGGGGAATTGTAAACACTACATTTAGTATAGTAGTTATCATTGGACAGGGAGAGAGTGAAGTTACACTGAAGGTTTTAACTGCTCAGTTTCTTGGAACAGACTTACGAATTACAGAGGGAATGGGGCGGGAAGAGATTAACAAACGAACATATATGCACATATGCATATATACATAACCTATGGACACAGATAATAGTGCTGTGAAGGCCTGGGGGTGGCGGGTACAGGGTGTAGGGTTTCAATGGGGGAAAAAGGGGACATCTGTAATACTTTCATCAATGAAGTTAAGCTTAAATATATATAGGGAGAGAGAGAGCGCAAATATGGAAAAATGAAATGTTAAGGTCTGACAAAACTGTGATTGGCTACATGGTAGTCTTTATGTTACTCTCTGTAGTTTCTCATATATCATCAAAATATTTCATAATCAGATTAAATAAAAATATAAATTTATAGTAGAAAAACTGGCATTCTTTAATCATGGCACAATATTCCTATGGTCTGTCTAAATTCTATCATTTTAGTGGAATGGTTAAGTTAGGGTAGATGAGGTTAGGTAATAATTTCTTCTAGTATAGAACAAAAAGGAAATTAAGAGTTTTTCCATTTTGAAATTTAAATAATACAAGAAATGGCACATTAGAACATGAAAGGTAAATTTCATGTGCTTGAAAACTGCAAATTTTACCCAGGACACCAGCTACAAGATATTCTACCTTTCTGCTAATCTTGTTCACCAGTCACCTATCAAATTATGGAACAATATGTATTAACTATTATTTGAGACATCGTACTTGATACACACTAAAAAGGGTTAGAGGGGAATTTGAGATCATGCTCCCAGGCACATGTTGTCAATTTGGCTCAAACTCTTAAAAAATTCTCTACATCTTTGAACGTTTCTGAAGTCAACAATTACTTTCAAGAAGCAGCTTCTCCAGTCCATCTATGTCAATACAAGTTTGACAGGCAGTGTGACAAGAGAGAACAGAGAGACCCAAAAAAGAGAAAAAAGAGAGCTTTAAAAATGCTCTTGTCGGACCTCAAGATGGTGGCAGATTAAGTGGAAGCTACACTGACACTCTGCCAGGCCTAAACTGAAATTACAACTAAAATACAGAAAAACTACCCTGAATAACCAACTGAAGACTAGCTGGAGAGAACCCTTATGATCAAGGACGGAAAATGGAGACCGCATAGAGACTGGTAGGAAGTGCAGAGGTGCTGCTAAAGGTCTATCTGGGCTCCCACAGACAGCAGCTGAAGTTCCAGATGGATATCTCAGCTGTGGAGGGTTCCCCCTGAGAACTCTGGGGTCTAAACCCCAAGCTGGGCTCCCCAGCCCAGAGCACCAGAACTGAGAAAGGTACCCACATAACACCTGGCTCTGAAAGGCAGTGGGGTATCTGACTGCCAGGGAGAGACAGCTGGAAATGCAGGCACCCGCTTAAAGGGCCAATGCACAAAATTTCGTGGGCAGCTACTCACCTTGGGCTCCAGCAGAGGGAGGGCAGAGTGGACGAGAGCTGTGTGAGGAGAATCCAGGTTTGGTGGCTCTATGGATAGAGTCTGGAGGGCAACTGCCTTGTTTCCTATGCTGTCATTCCCCCATATTGCAGAGAACATCTTTCTCAGGTAGAAGTTTAACAAGACAGCTTTTGCCTGGGGGTTGGGGGGTGCAATTGCCCTACCGATTAGAAAACCTCTCGCCCCACCCTGTGGAGTTTATGCCTTACTGTGGTCTAAGGCGCATTACGAGACTGAAAATAACAATCAGCTTGCAGAAAGAGATCTCTGGGTGCTTTGAGTCTTCACCTGATTTGCTTCTGGACCTAGGGCTAAGAAAACCATACCTAGATGTGCATCTTGGTCTTTTTCTAATGCTCCCAGCCCAGCAGCGAGAGCCACAAGCTGCGGTTCACTGATAGCTCCCAACAGGGTACTAAGGGCTAGTCACAAACAGCATCTGACACTGACCTGCACCAGAGATCCTCCAAACACACTGGAAATCCTAGCACATCTACCTAATACACAGAAATATGAGTAAACCCAAATAGGCAATCAAAAAAAAACCCCTAAAATAAAACAAAACAAAACAAAAAAAACAAGCCACAAAAGAAAGAACAAGAAAATTCTCCAGAAAAAGAGTTAAATGAAATGGAGATAAGCAAATTATCAGATATAGAGTTCAGAATAATGATTAAAAGGATGCTTAACAGCACGAGAAAAGATATAGAAACTATGAGAAATGACTAGTCAGAAATGACAAGTGACATAGCAGAAATAAAAAACACATTGGAATGAATAAATAGCAGAATACAGGAAGCTGGGAATTAGATCATCAAATTATACGACTGGCATTTGCCCCACACCAGAGAGCTGATAGAAACTCCAGGTTTTCATCTGATCCTCTGGACTGTATACAAGGACCTCTGCCCATGGACGGCGGAGTAATATTTAAGGCAACTCGCAGAGGCATAGATCTGGGACAGGGAAACACACCAACTACATTCCCTGAAATCTGAACAGCACCTCCCTTCCCTAAAACCCTTTCAGAAACACACTTTTTTTAAAAAAATATATATATTATTGATTTTTTTTTTTTTTACAGAGAAGAAGGGAGAGAGACAGAGAGTCAGAAACATCATTGAGAGAGAAACACCGATCAGCTGCCTCCTGCACATCTCCTACTGGGGATGTGCCCGCAACCCAGGTATATGCCCTTGACCGGAATCGAACCTGGGACCCTTCAGTCCGCAGGCCGATGCTCTATCCACTGAGCCAAACCGGAGAAACACACTTTTGATTGCAGCTGGCTAGCACCTAAGTACCTCATGGAAAGCCCAGAATTGGCAGACAGAACAGTCAGCCTCAGTCATCAGAAGAACAGTATCCAAAAGGAGCTCCAATGGGGCACTAAACTCTGCTGAAACAAATGCCACATCAACTTTTTTTTTCTTCTCTTCTCCCTTTTCTTTCCAAATTGGAAAGGAGGAAGTAGATTGTCATTATTCGCAGATGTCATGATACTGGAAATAGAAAAACAAAGACTCCACCAAAAACCTACTAGATTTAATAAATGAATTTGGTAATGTAGCAGGATATAAAATTAACACCCAGAAATCGATGGCATTTTTATACATCAATAATGAACTCCCAGAAAGAGAAACAAACAAAAAAAAATCCCATTTACCACTGGAAAAAAAATTAAAATACTTAGGAATAAACTTAACCAAGGAGGTAAAAGACTTATACTTGGAAAACTAATGGATATGGGGGAAAAAAGAGATAGAGGAAGATATAAACAAGTGGAGGAATATACCATGTTCATGGACTGGTAGAATTAACATTATTAAAATGTCCATACTACCTAAAGCAATCTATAGATTCAATGCAATTCCTATTAAAATACCAATGGTATACTTCACAGATCTAGAACACTCCGAAAATGTATATGGAACCAAAAAAGACCCCAAATAGCCACAGCAATCTTTAGAAAAAATACAAAGTTGGAGGAATCACAATACCAGATACCAAATCCTACTACAAAGTCAATATAATCAAAAGAGTCTGATATTGGCAGAAGAACAGGAATATAGATCAATGGAATAGAACAGAGAACCCAGAAAATCTACCCAAGCCATTACGCTCAATTAATATTTGGCAAAGGAGGCAAGAACATACAATGGAGTTAAGACAGTCTCTTTAATAAATGGTGTTGGGAAAACTGGACAGGTACATGCAAAAAAAAATTAAACTACACCACCAACTTACATCCTACAGAAGAATAAACTCAAAATAGATTAAATATTTAAATGTCAGTTGTGAAAACATAAAAATACTAGAAGAAAGCATAAGTAGCAAAATATAAGACATCTCACGTAGCAGAATTTTCACAGATACATCACCTAGGATAAGAGAAACAAACAAAAAACCAAAAAATCAAATGAAACTACATCAAAATGCATAGCAAAAGAAACTGTCAACAAAATGAAAAGGGAGCCCACTTTATGGGAGAACATATCTGCAATGATACATCTGATAAAGGGTGAATATACAAAATATATAATGAACTCATACAACTTATCAAAAGGAAGTCAAACAATCCAGTTAAAAAATGGGCAAAGTACCTAAACAGATACTTATCCCCAGTGGACATACAGATGACCAAGAGATATATGAAAAAATGTTCAAAGTCACTAATCATCCATGAGATGCAAATTAAAACAACAATGAGGTATTACCTCACACCTGTCAGAATGACTACCATCAACAAATCAGGGTATTCTGCTAAGCGAATTAAGCCAGTCAGAGAAAGATAAGTATCACATGATCTCACTCATATGTGGAATCTAATGAACCAAATAAACTGATGAGCAAAAAGAGACCCAAAGACATAGAAGCATGAACAGACTGTTGAACCTCAGAGGGAAGGCAGGGGAGGGTAGGTGGGAAGAGACCAATCAATGAACTTGTATGCATATATGCATAACCCTTGGGCACAGATAATGGGGGTGGTAAGGGCCTAAGGGGGGGAGGATGGGAGCAGGCTGGACGAGGTGAATGGGGGGAAAGGAAGGACCTATGTAATACTTCCAACAATAAAGATTTTTAAAAGATCAAAAAATTACAAGTGCTGGTGAGTCTGTGGTGAAAAGGGAACCTAGTACAGTGCTGATGGGAATGCAGACTGGTAAAAGCACTGTGGAAAACAGTATTCAGTTTCCTCAAAAATTTAAAAGTGGAACTCCCATTTGACCCAGCGATCCCACTTCTAAGAATATATCCTTAGAAACCCGAAACACCAATCAGAAAGAATATTTGCACCCCTGTGTTCATGGCAGCATTATTTGCAATAGCTAAGATCTGAAAACCACACAAGTGCCCATAAGTAGATGAGTGAATGAAAAGCTGTGGTACATTTACACTATGGAATACTATGCAGCTGTAAAAAAGAAGGATCTCTTATCCTTTGAGACAGCATGGAGGGACCTGGAGGGTATTATGCTAAGCAAAATAAGCCAATCAGAGAAAGACAAGTATCACATGATCTCAATCATGTGTGGAATCTAATGAGCAAAATAAACTGATGAACAAAATAGATCCGGAGACATAAAAGCATGAAACAGATTGAGAAATGTCAGAGGAATGGTGGGGGTTGCGGTTGGTGGGGAAGAGATTAACCAGAGAATTTATATGAATCTATGCATAACCCATGGGCACAAATAATGTGTTGAAGGCCTGTGGGAGTTGGATGTTAGGTAGAGGGAGTCAATGAGGAAAACAAAAAGGAATATAAAAATATACAAAAAGAGGGTTAGTAGAAGTCATCTTTCTGATGGACTGTTCAGCTATTATTTCCCAAGTCGTATTCTGCCTATTAGTAGTAGGGGAATACTGACAATCAAGCCCAATCTTCACCATCAATTTCCTTTTGATACTGAAAGAGACCATATGCACATGAAATGTTACTGCCCCACTAAATATAAATAGGCTGAATAGGTTAACGTACCCAAATAGACAAGCAATTTAAATATGTGGACCCCAAAATAAGCAATTTCATTTGCCTCGCGATATCTTTATATCACATGATTATAGCACTAGTGTTTACAACCTCCTCATAAGCAGCTATAGATAAACTATTACCAAATGACCTACACAGTTTGTCATTTCATTCATACTGGTTCAAGTTTGCACACACATACCTACAGACACAGTGACACAGTGAAACAATTTTTAAATATTTTCCCAGATTCCAAGAAAAGCAAGGGGATCAAGTTCACAATCAGTTATAAGTTGTATATAAGGTTAAAAATTTATAAAATGCTATGTCATACACAATTACAGTGTTATCAAATGCATGAGAAGTCCACTTAACTAAAATTAAATGTAATTTTTTACAAAGACCTCCTTTCATTAAATATTACTGTTTATAAAACACACTGCTACTTTTGTATAAAATATGTTTTTCTCTTAAGTTTTTAGGGTAAATGGGAGATCTAAGAAATATATTTAATTATAAATTGCAATAGAGGCATCTTATTTTAGTAAGTTCTCAAAAATGACCTGGCATTGAGGGATGGGCTAGAATTTAAAAGGGGCAGTAATTCATCCATAAAAAATAGATAAAACCTTACCATTTGTGACAACATAGATGGACCTTGAGAACATTATTCTAAGTCAAGTAAGTCAAACAGAGAAAGACAAATACCATATGACCTCACCTATGTCTGGAATCTAAAGAAAAACCAAAAAACACCAAACACTTCCTCCCTCATAAAACAAACTCATAGAAAAGAACAGATTGGTAGTTGAGGGGGAGGGGGAAATGGGTGAATAAGATCAAAAGGTATAAATTTCCAGTTATAAAATAAGTTATGGAGATGTACTATACAGCATGAAGACTATGTGGAAGTTACAGAAGAGTAAATGTGAAAGTTACTGCATATATGAAAGTTAGTAGAACAGTAAATCTCAAAAGTTCTCACAAGAAAGAAAATTTTGGCCCTGGCCAGTGTAGTTCAGTTGGTTAGAGAATTGTCTCATACACTGAAAGGTCAGGAGTTTGATTCCCAGTCAGGGCACATACCTAGGTTGCAGGTTTGATCCCTGGTCAGGGTGTGCATGGAAGGCAACTGGTTGATGAACATATCCTTGTGTGAGTATTAGAAAAAAAGAAAAAAAATGTAAACACTGTATGGTGACAAATGTTAACTAAACTTACTGTGTTGTTCATTTTGTAATATATAAAATTTTGTATCATTATGTTGTACACCTGACACTAATATGTGTCAATTATACCTCAATAAATAGGGGGTCATGCAGGAAGAAATTTTTGGGAGTTGACTATTATGTTCATTATCTTGATTGTGGCTTCATAGGTGTATACATATAAGGCAAAACTTAGAAAATTGTACATTTTAAATATGAGAGATTTTATGTAGGTCAGTTATATCTGAATAAAACAATTAAAAAAAACACAAAAAAATTTGCCTGTTTTTCAACATTGTCATAATCCAACAAATGCTGTCTTTATTTTAAATGAGAAAATAGGAAGCATTGTGTGATCTTGGAAAGATGACTTGATATCTTCTATAAATTTCTGCAATTGCAAAATCATACAGTTGCATGTGCATATATGTTTTACATATTGTCTCTTACTGGCTTTTCCCCACATACCAGTCTTGCCTATTTGGAGACATATGTGTTTTTCACAATGGTGGCATTTATTCTTATTCACCTTTGCATTTTTCATAAGCACCTTAAGCCCAAGTTGCAAAAAAGCAGTGGTTTGTAAAAAGTTCCAGGCAAAATGATGGGATTAATAAAGACTTCTCTGTGTACTATTCTTATCAGTCATTTTCATAGTCTTTTTTTTTTAATTGGTTGGGGGAGGCTACTTGGTAGCAATGGAGCCATACAGGAAACCTTTTATAAGAGGGTAAGAAGCATGATAGCAAGTACTTCTGGAGAGCTGCATGCAAAAACTCAAAGAGCAGACATTTATATGAAAAGTAGGGAATTACATAAGAAGTGAGGAAATAACTGTTGGCTACACACTGGCCTTTGGGGCACACAGTCAATAATGATAACAACAATACAAATAATCATCAAGGCTAGCAGTGAATGCTTACTACACATTGCATCCTACAACTATATGAGGCCGAGTTTTACAGATTTAGAAAATGAGATAAAGAAAAGACAAGTGACTTGCCCAAGGTGACTTAGTAAATGGTATTGCTGAATAAAAACTCAGGCAACCTAGTCCCAGAGCCTCCTCTGTTAACCATCATACAAACTGCTTCACTATCAGTACTGTCTTTTTTTGGCATCCTATATAATAAAGAGCTACTATGCAAATGGTCATCACCATCACGTGTCACGGCTCAGACACTCAACACTGGGGAGAGAGGCATGGGGACCAGCCAGGCACAAATGAGCTTACAAGAGATGGAATGGGGACCAGCCAGGCTGCGGCCCAGGAGAGGGACAAGCTGCCCTCCCCACGGTCCCGGGCACCAGCAGCTGGGGCTGTGGCCCAAGAGAAGGACAAGCCGCCTGCCCTGCGGTCCTGGGCACCAGCACTGCAGCTGCGGCCTGGGCGAAGCCACCCGCCCATAGTCTCCTGTGGTTGTGGCTGGCCTAGGCGAAGCCAGACCAGGTCCTGGGTGCCTGACAGCCAGCCAGAAGGAGGGAAGCCTGGGTCCCGGATGCCTGCAACCGGCCGGAGGAGGGAATCCTGGGTCCTGAATGTGGGGTGAGGCAGAAGCAGTTAGGGACGATCAGGCCAGCAGGGAAGCAGTTAGAGGCGATCAGGTCGGTAGGGGAGCAGTTAGGGGTGATCAGGCAGGCAGAGAGATCAGGGGTGATGAGGAAGGCAGGCAGGTGAGTGGTTAGGAGCCAGCGGTCCCGGATTGCAAGAGGCAGTCAGACATCCCCAAGGAGTCCCAGATTGAAGAGGGTGCAGGCCGTGCTGAGGGACTTCCCCCAGCCCCCATGCACAAATTTCATGCACAAAGTCTCTAGTTATAAAAGAACATGGAGCCAGATGGTCAAAGTTACTCTTAAAGCTGTTCTAATTCCTGATAAGTTCCAAATATTATTACAAAGAGTATAATAATTCCTCAATTCCTACACATTCTTGTCTACCAAAAAGCACATGTTTATTCTCAATCTTTACATATTAAATCAGTGGTTCTCAACCTTCTGGCCCTTTAAATACAGTTCCTCATGCTGTGACCCAACCATAAAATTATTTTCATTGCTACTTCATAACTGTAATGTTGCTACTGTTATGAATCATAATGTAAATATCTGATATGCAGGATGGTCTTAGGCGACCCCTGTGAAAGGGTTGTTCAACCGCCAAAAGGGTCATGACCCACACGTTAAGAACTGCTGTATTAAATGGATTACGTATAACTTCATTTTATATAGAACATAAACTCAAAGTAAAAATAGCCATGGAAATACTCATCTTCAAAGTATCTATCAAATTATAAATGCTTTGCAGTCCACATTTTAAAAAGTGATTTGCAAAGTACATTGGTAAGCTAAAGATTGTTAAATAAAGAAAGTGTTGTTAGTAAAAGGCAAACACTTTACCATGAACTTTTGCAGGTAATAAGGTTCCACAAGACACGTGTTTTCTTCCAGTACATTAAATGTCAGCCTAGTGCTCCAAAACATGCCTTTAATAATGGGCATTTGAACAATGAAATACAGTGAATATCACTGAGATGCCAGTCAGATCCCAGCTTTGGCATAGTTCCTACCAACCATCCTGGATCCTAAGATGCCTAGCAAGGCAGCTCTGTACACCTACCTTCTATAGAGTATTAGGGTGCCTAGAGGCAAACAAGTATATATTTTATGGGACTTAACTAAAAAAATCTACAAATGCACTAAATACCATAGGTTGTACTACCAAAAGTCACTACAAAAATGCATTTGAAACACTTTATCAAATGCCATTAAAAAAAAAAAGAGGTGTTACAAGAGACTTTGGAGTGAGGACTGATCATCATCACTGTGCTTTAGCGACACCCCAGCTTAAAATGTACTAATAAAACAGAAGTGCCATTCAACAATAATTAGGCACATCTAAGTTTTTGAGAGACAATAAAGCTTCAGTGATTACATCTCTCTACACAAAGTTCAACTGTGTTACTTACTTGTTAACTGTATTCCAACATATACTTTTTCAGAGCATTATATTTAAAATAACAGTGAGTTTTCTATTATGTTTACCCAGTGCCAAGTGATCTGAAAAAATGTGTGTGGAGAGGTATGTATATGTGTTTATTTTTATAATCCTATATGATAAAAGCATAATATGCAAATTGACAGAACGGCGGAGCAACCATTAGGCGGGGGGTGGGGGGGGAGAGGGGAGGGCAGGGCTGGGAGCAGGTGGCACCAGGCCAGCCAAGGCACATGCCAGTGGGCAGAGGGAGGGGACAGTGATGGGGTGGAGGGGGATGTGGCTGAGACCAGCAGTAGGGAGATGGGGGCCAGCACCATCCCGATCACCCGCCTCGTCACCTCCCACAGAGAGAGGCCATGGGCGGCAGCAGCAGCGAGGCAATTCGGTGCGGGGCCAGCCACTTGCAGTCCCCAGATAGGCCCACCAGGGTCGCCTTCCATATAGGGAGGCCACTGGCGACTGTGGCAGGGCGATTTGGGGCATGGCCGGCTGCTGGCTGTCCTCAGATCAGCCCACCAGGTAGCCTCCTGCAGAGGGAGGCCACTAGAGGCAGTGGCACAATGGGGGGTGGGGCCGGCTGCTTGCTGCCCACCAGTCACCTCCTGCAGCGGAAGGCCAGACTGTGAGAGGGCGCAGGCCAGGCTGATGGACCCCCCCCCCCCCCCGCCGCCGCCCGAATACATGAATTTTTGTGCACTGGGACTCTAGTACTTAAATAAACACACATTCACAAGAAGTCCCAAAAGTCTTACTGTTATTGACACACAAACATATATACATACACACACAAACACACACACACACACCAGTTTTAATATATATTATAGAAAACATAGCATTTTATGGATTACCTCCTTATGTTATACTAGAGGTCTGGTGCTCAAATTCATGCATGGGTGGGGTCTCTAGGGGTGGGCCGGGATGCAATCAGCCCTCTGGTGGGCAGTGGGACGCCCTTGCTGGCCCAGGATCCAGATCCGTTCCACTGATATTTGCGCCAGTTGTCGGGAGCCACCTGGTAGCCGCTTTTATATTGTTTCTTCTTTGCAGAGCATCTAGGGAGGGAAAGCGGCTTCAGTGCCCAAGGTCAACTTCCAGGAGTCAGGCGGCACTGTCAGGATCATACCAGCGGCGCTGGTCCATCAGTGCCTGGCCTGTTCTCCAGAGACTGGACCTGCAGGACTACTGAGGGAGGGAGTGGCTGCCGCAGGGCTGGTGGACTACTGGGGCAGGTCAGTCAGCTGAGCAGCACTCTTGCTGTGGGAGCACACTGACCACTGGGGGGCAGCTCCTGCATTGAGTGTCTGCCCCCTGGTGGTCAGTGTGCATTATAGCAACTGGTCATTTGGTCGCTTAGGCATTTATATATATAGATATTTATATCACTACATCATATTTATTGCCTACATATTTTTACTCAGCAGTATTTACTTAGACTAACATTCCTTTTTTTTAAATCTTTCTTAGTATCTGGTATCATTTTTCTAACTAGAAGTAGGGGGAGGGGAGTGATTGTATGGTGGATGTCAGAAGTGAAAGAAGCATTTTCTATAGTTGGCCTGTCTCCAGGGAATGCAAAAT
Organism: Myotis daubentonii; assembly: GCF_963259705.1. Lineage (NCBI taxonomy): Eukaryota > Metazoa > Chordata > Mammalia > Chiroptera > Vespertilionidae > Myotis > Myotis daubentonii. The sequence goes on from NC_081861.1 coordinate 108,458,444, forward strand.
TGGACAGCATATGTCACAGCATCATCTCTATTACCCCCTATGCCAGTGATGGCAAACCTATGACACGTGTGTCAGAGGTGACATGCGAACTCATTTTTTTGGTTGATTTTTCTTTGTTAAATGGCATTTAAATATATAAAATAAATATCAAAAATATGTCTTTGTTTTACTATGGTTGCAAATATCAAAAAATTTCTATATGTGACACGGCACCAGAGTTAAGTTAGGGTTTTTCAAAAATGATGACACGCCGAACTCAAAAGGTTCGCCATCACTGCCCTATGCCAAGATCCCCTCTACAACTCAAACTATTGTCATACAACTCAGCATAAATTTCCTATCTGCCCCAAACCAAATGCTTTCTTAAGAGCAAGAGCTAAACAATAGGTAACGACTCTTGCAGTCCTAGGAAAGTTATATTCATAACAATCCCAAGCCAGGGCTTGCTATATATTCTTGGGATTCATTACTTCTCAAGTTTTAGACTAATTAGCAAGACTATAAAAAAACTCTCTCAAATGAGTGCTCCTTTACAACATGGCCTCATTCACCATGATCCAGTAGGGCCGAAATGGAAGTCCTACCTGATATTGGTCATGGTGTTAGAACCCAAGGGAACCTGTGGCAAGCAGTGATCACTAAAACTAAAAGGTCACTAAAAATCAGGTGAGTAATCTCAGTCATGAAGTACTGAGAATCACACAGAGATTAGCTCTTAGAAGTGGTTGTGAAATCACAGTGGACAGTCTATTTTTAGTCTCAGAGACTATATACGGGAGGAAGAATAATACACATCTCATAGGGCTGTTGCATGAATTTTATAAGTTAATGCATGCAAAGTACTTATTCTGTGCCTGGTACATCATAAATGTTTAATAAATTATAGCTTTTGTTACCAATCACCTTCTATAGCAAAGGGGATGACGATTACAGACTGTACCAACTATGTGGGGCTTGTAGGAAACACTGCTTTACTATGAGAATCTACCTCTAGGTGTTCAAGGCCTTATCTCTTCTAACATAATTTAATCAACTTATGTACCTGGTCAATTCAACCACCTTCCCTAAAGGGAACTGTGATATTTCTAAGAGAACTGTGGGTGGTGATAAGGATGAGCACTGATGTTAACTTCTTCTTTCCACATATTTATGAAACTAGTCCCACTAATGCATCAGATGTAGTTGTGGGCACCAGGGATACAAAAGTAAAGAAGAAAAATGCTGTCCTGACTGATGTATAACTTATCTAGTGCCTGAGAGAGAAAATAATTTTAAAAAAATAATAAATAGTGATGTGTTCTGAAATAATAAAATAGGATAATGTGAGGGTGATAAAGGGGTCTGTATGTTGAGTAATCAGGGAGAGTCTCTTTGAGGAATTGACATTTGAGCTGAGACCTGAGTGACCAGAAGAAGTCAACCATGTTAAGATCTGGAGAAAAAAAATATTATAAGCAAAAGAAAAAATAAATTGAAAACTTGGAAATATAAACCAGCTCAGTGTATTTGAGAAAGAGCGAGACAGCCAGTGGGGCTGGAACACAGTCAAGAATTAGATTTATAGTATGAATTGGGATCACAGAGATACGGGCCTGATCATGCAAGTCTTTAAAGGCCAGACTGAGGACTTTAAATTTTATTCTAAGTACAATGAGAAGCCGCCAGATGGTTTTAAGCAGAGCAGTGACATGATCAGATTTGTGTATTTAAAAGATGAGCCTGGCTGGCTGCTTTGTGAAGTGTCAAGGGTAAAAGAGTGGAACAGAAGAGATCAGTTATGTCTGCAGGAGACCAAGTGAGAGATGATGGTGACCTGAAGCAGGGTAGTGGCAATGGAGACGAAGCAGAAAGATTGGGGACATATTTCAGACATAAAGCTGACAAGAATTGCTGATGGGCTACCTGTAGCAGGAAGATGTCCTCCGGAAGACAAGTTTAACACTAGATTGCCCAAGGAAGTCATTTTGACTGCTTTTTAATTTCAATTAGAAAAACAATTATGTATATAAGGACACAATGCCTTAGAATTTTGTGACTTTTTGTACAACATATAAATGCGTTTATTAATAATTGTAGTTACCTCCCCCTCCTTCATTTCCGGTATATATATATATATATATATATATATATATATATATATATATATTATACCTATATTGCCCAAAAGCAGTCATTTTGGCTGCTTGGAAAATTTTAAATAATCAAATGACTCTTATTATTGAATTGAGTAATAACAGTTCGGCTCTGTATTGAAATAACAGTTTTCATTTTTTTTCGATTACCATCACATGATAACATACAAGTACATGATAAATTGTCGATACTTGATAAGTTGCAGTTGCTCAATAAGCTAAACTAGTACTTGTTATTCGAATCTTTATGCAGTGATACTTGTTCTAATAAGTTGTTTATTTTATTTCTTTTGCGCCCTAAATTCATGAAAGAAATGTCGAATAGAAGTGAGTTATTGGAAAAGTTAAGGAACATAAGTGAAGAGTGCTCCGATATTATTCTTTCACAATGCAGTCATTTTGACTGCTTTTGGGCAATATAGGTATATATTAAATTTCAGTCTTTCTAGTGTTAATATAGTTCACATATTCATGAGAGCAGTCTCCCCTTTGAAATGCATAACAATCAAATGTGACTGCTGAAGCCTGATAGTCTTCCTGTAAGGGTAGTGTGTTGAGATTCTGCTGAAATGCTCTTCCTCTACCTGGGTGTAATAATTAGAGACAGCTGACTGTTAACAATCTGAACAACCGCTATCTCCTGGCCCTTCATCAAGATTGCTACTGAATACTCTGGGTACTAAGCATATAGAAGGGCATAAGGAACAGATTCATTTCTGTGCCTTAAATGAGTTGCCATGGACCTGGAAGGGCACAGCATTATTGATAATTCAAGAAATTATATTGTACAAGTATTTGAGTCCAGTTGGGGATTTTGATGCAAATTTTACCCTCATTGAAAAAGTTGTGGGCAGATAGATGACCCTTTAGGCCAGTGGTTCTCAACCTTCTGGCCCTTTAAATACAGTTCCTCATGTTGTGACCCAACCATAAAATTATTTTCGTTGCTACTTCATAACTGTAATGTCGCTACTGTTATGAATCGTAATGTAAATATCTGATATGCAGGACGGTCTTAGGCGACCCCTGTGAAAGGGTTGTTCGCCTGCCAAAGGGGTCGCGACCCACAGGTTGAGAACCGCTGCTTTAGGCACTGCTGTCACTCTTAGAAGGCATAATCATCATGCTTAACTTAAAAAAAAGCTATCAAAAAACAATACATAGCCTTCAGAAAATTCACTCCCAGAATCTGCCTCTATTTTATAGATCTTAGCCATATATCTAGCTTCTTCTGTTCTTGGTGACATTCTGTAGATGATACATTCATTTCTTTTCAGCTTTTCCAGCTGTCCTTAAATTTAACCTTCTATAGGAAAAAATCACAATAAAACTATGTATTGGATGACAGAAACAGATCTGTATTAATAACTGCACCAGGGCCCCAGAATAAATTAGCATAAATTACAGAACACAAGCCATCATTCAATCTTTAAAATAAATCCTTATAAAAATATTGAGGGCCAATCTCTATGCTTGGGTCACAACCTAGGTTCTGTAACTACAGTTCATGTGTACAATGGCTCCCTGATTTGTATCAAGGCCAAACCACCAGGCCAACTCAATTATTCTTACATATAGCCTATCAAAATGACATCAATATAACTTTTCATGGGAAAGATTTGATGTTTCCTGACTACTTTTTAAACATATAATTTAAACTAAGCTTTTTTTTAATTTTTAAAAATTTTCAATTACAGTTGACATGAGTTTCAGGTGTATAACATAATGATTAGACATTTATTTAACTTACGAAGTGATCTCCCAGAGACACCATAGTTATTAGAATATTGACTATATTCCCTATGCTGTCCTGACTATTTTTATAACTGACAAAGATTACATTCTAATTCCTTCCCCTCTTTCACCGATCCCCACCCCCTCTCATCTGGCAACTATCAAAATGTTTTCTGTATCTATTATAAAAACTGAGCTCTTGAAAAAACCAGCTCGCGGAAACCAAGATGGCGGCATAGGTTAACACCGGAGTTTGCTGCTTTGAACAACTACTTCAAAAGTGAAACCAAAAAACGGAAGGGACATCACCCAGAACCACAGGAACGCTGGCTGAGTGGAAGTCCTACAACTAGGAGGAAAGAGAAATGCACACGGACACTCAGAGGAGGCACAGTGGTGAAGTCAAATTCTGAGGTGCGGAGTGCGCGGAGCGGGCTGGCGGCGGAGGGCGCGGTTGTTGTTTTCAATCGGGAGGGAGTCGCAGACTCTGAGCACCAGATCCGGGCAAGTCTTTAGGGACCCAGACTCAAACAGGAGAAGCGGGACTGTCTGGCTTCGGTCAGAGCGAGTGCAGCTTTCTCTCCCAGCTTTGCAGCGGGTGCTGGGACTCAGAGAGGCAGAGCCCCTTGGGACAGGACTGAGAGCCGCCATAACTGCTCTCTCCAGCCCACCCTGTTGATCCTGTGCGACCCGCCCCGCCCAAGCCCTGCACAGAGGCATTTGCCGGATAGCCTCAGGCAAAGGCTAGATTAGCACCTCCCTAGAGGACAGAAGTTCTCTCACTGCTGACACAGCTGATTCTCATAGCCACTTGGCTTGGAGGTCAAACCCTCCCTGGAATTAGCTACAACAATCAAGATTTAACTATAAGACTGCGAACAAAGACCACTAGGGGGTGCACCAAGGAAGCATAACAAAATGCGAAGACAAAGAAACAGGACAAAATTGTCAAAGGAAGATATAGAGTTCAGAACCACACTTTTAAGGTCTCTCAAGAACTGTTTAGAAGCTGCCGATAAACTTAATGAGATCTACACGAAAACTAATAAGACCCTCGATCTTATATTGGGGAACCAACTAGAAATTAAGCATACACGGACTGAAATAACGAATATTATACAGACGCCCGACAGCAGACCAGAGGAGCGCAAGAATCAAGTCAATGATTTTAAATGCGAGGAAGCAACAAACATCCAACCGGAAAAGCAAAATGAAAAAAGAATCCAAAAATGCGAGGACAGTGTAAGGAGCCTCTGGGACAGCTTCAAGCGTACCAACATCAGAATTATAGGGGTGCCAGAAGATGAGAGAGAGCAAGATATTGAAAACCTATTTGAAGAAATAATGACAGAAAACTTCCCCCACCTGGTGAAAGAAATGGACTTACAGGTCCAAGAAGCGCAGAGAACCCCAAACAAAAGGAATCCAAAGAGGACCACACCAAGACACATCATCATTAAAATGCCAAGAGCAAAAGATAAAGAGAGAATCTTAAAAACAGCAAGAGAAAGAAACTCAGTTACCTACAAGGGAATACCCATACGACTGTCAGCTTATTTCTCAACAGAAACTATGCAGGCCAGAAGGGAGTGGCAAGAAATATTCAAAGTGATGAATACCAAGAACCTACAACCAAGATTACTTTATCCAGCAAAGCTATCATTCAGAACGGAAGGTCAGATAAAGAGCTTCACAGATAAGGAAAAGCTAAAGGAGTTCATCACCACCAAACCAGGATTATATGAAATGCTGAAAGGTATCCTTTAAGAAGAGGAAGAGGAAGAAAAAGGTAAAGATACAAATTATGAACAACAAATATGCATCTATCAACAAGTGAATCTAAGAATCAAGTGAATAAATAATCTGATGAACAGAATGAACTGTTGATTATAATAGAATCAGGGACATAGAAAGGGAATGGACTGACTATTCTTGGGGGGGAAAGGGGTGTGGGAGATGTGGGAAGAGACTGGACAAAAATCGTGCACCTATGGATGAGGACAGTGGGTGGGGAGTGAGGGTGGAGGGTGGGGCGGGAACTGGGAGGAGGGGAGTTATGGGGGGGGGGAAAAAGAGGAACAAATGTAATAATCTGAACAATAAAGATTTAATTAAAAAAAAAATAAAAAAAAATAAAAACTGAGCTCTTAATAAAACTGAACACTCAGTCTGAACACTCAGGCTAACAGCCTCATGTTTCTTATCTGTCACATATCTACTTAAGCAAATGCATTTAAAAATGGATCTTTCAAATTCAACAGGAAGGTCTTAGTTCAAACTTTTGGGGTGTAGTAAACAAGTCAACAGTAAACCTACTTGGGCTTGCCATGAAATTTCTTTTGAGCAATTTCCATCTCAGCTTCTTTCTCTGCTTTGATGTTCTGTATCTGATAGATTCATTTCTTACTTGAATAATCCTTATTTAAATCTTTGATCCATTTTGCTGCGGAGTCTACAAAACTCAAATTGTACAAATAGCACAGAAAATAGGCATCCGTGTTGAATCAGGGCAATAATAATCTCTCTTCTATTTCTAATGCCCTTCATGACTATGTTCAGTATTATGTGGGTCTTTCTGAATGCAGACACAATAAAAACTTCTAGATCACTTTCATGGGTTGAAAATATGTGCAGAACCATCTTCCTAGAAATAGTCATTTATGCTATTTTCCTGCTTTCTCACACTGTCTTGTAAAATAGTCCTTCAGCTAACACTCTTTCAGCTTAGTATTTTACTACCTACAAGCTTTCAGTATCAACTATAAATTGGGATGCAGCTGGGAGAGTTACTCTGCAGAATCTCCAATAATTTATAAAAATGTTACAGAAACTAAAACACTAAACACTGATTCTTGGGAGAGCCTACTGCAAAAATCTCCCCCATGCAACTAAAGAATTCATTTAAAACACCCGTTCCTTCCTTCCTGTGTTTAAACTAGATCTTTATGCATAACTAAACTTTCTCCCCAACCCTGTGGAGAGCAGACATTTTTTTAAAGCAGTCTTTGGTATAAAATGTTATCAAAGGCTTTTTCAAAATCTAAGTGTTCACTGGCTCCCCTTTGTTCACACCTGATTTATTCCTCTCAAAAACCCTGTTAAGATGGCTGAGGTATAACTACTTCACACAAATTATGTTCTTTCCTCCTGTGAGTTATATGTTCAATAATTTCACCTTTCAACTATTTATTACAAAACTGACTATCAGGTCAAATAGCCTTATTTTTGTGTGGTTCCTGGATTCCTTTAAACTAGGCACCCGTCTATACCTTCTCCATACCACCCAATTCAATTGATTTCCTTTAACTGCTCTTCCTAACTAAACCCCAACTCAAGACTGACTATGTCATTTTAAATGGATATGGTTCCCACACAAAAGTGACCCAGGCTTCTGCGATCCCAGATATTTTCACTTTTTACCTTTGTTGGCACATATCTATTCAATAGTGAAATAAAAGAAAGGATAGTCACTTGTGTTAGCCAACTCCTAGGTAAGGGCTGCAGCCTTCTCAGTCCAAAGGTTAATGTTACTAGCCTGGGATTGAAGTTAGGGCTGTCAGCCATGATTCATCTAGGCCTGTGAATAAGATTGAATTTGTTCAAAGCAACCAACTAGCTACTGCATTGCACTTTCACAATAAATGCTAAATATGTCACGGAATTAGCCTTCTATTAAGCATATGAGACAAATGACTTTATTAAGTGTAACAACTAGAGAAAAGTTAAAAACTATACTATGCGGTAAAGACTTGTGGTAAAGTCTAGAAGTATTATTGCAAGGGAGTTCAAAGAAGAGAGAGGTCAACATGTGTTCGAGGAAAAGGAGTTACAGAATGTCAGAACAGGAGGAAACTTTTAAAACAGCTAGACAAATTCCCTGCTGCAGAAAATCAGAGAAGTTAAACTACTTGCCTAAAACCACATAGTTTCTAGCAACCAGAGGTAATGGAAGAACTGATGGCTAGGCCTGAGTCAAACCTTGAAGAGGAACAGGTTAGAATGTTCAAGGTGGGGGGCAGATTCTAAAAGGTGGTAAGTGAGAGAAAATGCAGAAAGGTAAAACGTGCACAGATACCTGAATGGATACTCAAATTGGGGAATAACAGGAAGGTGTTGAAGGATAAAATGATTATGGAATTGGGGTAAAAGGTAGGTAGAAGCATCTGAATCTGATGTGACAGACAACAGAATGCCACTGGAAGTGACAAGTCAGTTCAATGAAGAAGGCAGACACTGGATACAGGAGGCCAGCTACAGGGATTATAGCAGGAATCCAGGAAGTGATAAGTCCTGGACCATGGCAGAAGAGTGGAAAATGAAGAAAGTATGGCTTCAAAAAACTGAGAACAACACAGTAATTAGAACAGAGTCAAAGGTTAATCCCAGAATTTCTAGACTGCCGATTTATGAGAACAAAAATACCACTGGAATGCTTGTGTTTTCCTTAAGGGATGCTCAATTTATACAGTAACTCAAAATCCAAATCTAGTCTTCCGAGGTGGTATATGCATGGCATAAATTTACTACCTAACATAGTTGCTAACCATGAGTGTGATGCAATGAAGAAGCATTATAAAATGACTATAAAGTATTTTTTAAAATCTCAATTTGGTGAAAGATATCATCCTCTTAAATGTAGAGTTATCTATCACAAGGAGTTGCCAAGTGGAAGCCCATGGGATAAAGTCGCTGGTAGATAAGTTTTGTATGACAATTTAAAAAAAAAAAGAAAAAGAAAAGCTACCATCACATTAATAATCTGGATTTCTGGTTCCTTGGAAAGGAGAAAATCTGGCAACACTGAGCCTGCAAACTGAGAGCAATGGTTGTATAGCAGCTGCTCCCTTTAGATGCATCCTGTGCTCAACAATTCACCATGATCTCTACTACTCCTGTTCTCTCCATCCACCCACTTCACTTACTTTCTATGATCTCACTGGCCCCTGTAGATACTGGTCATTGCAATCTCTATGACTCAGATGGTCACTAAGTTTTTAAAATATTTTTATTTACCTTGCCATGTATGTTCTATGTTAAATGACTATTATTCAAGATATTGCACACTAAAATTTAAAATATAGATATTCTAAAATAAAAAGAAATCAATCAAAGAGAGCAAAATGCAAATGTTAACAGAATTGGTAGAATTATAAGAGCATGCATTCATTTTATCAGCTATAGAAAATATAGAATAAGTACAAGTATTTGATACTTTGAGGTGGTCACAATTTATTTTTCTGAAAAAGTTTAGGGTGTTTCCATTTCAAATTGACTGCAAAGGTAATAGAGTTATTGTGGGAAAGCCTGAGAATTTAGATTTATCTCAGCTTCTGTATTTAGATTTTTAAAAATCTATCTATGAGAGGAGAGCCAGTGATAAATCAAAGTTTATATATTATTTTGAATTCCTCTTACTTAGAATGACACATTTTAAACCTCAGTTATATACCACTCAATACAGAGATATTCTTTATACCTTTCTTACATTTGAAAGCTAAAAATTTAATTAAATAAAAATATAAATTTGAAAAATTAGCAATGGTCATGTGAAATAAATATCTGGGTGTGTCTAATGACTGAGAGTAAAGACAATTCTTGGCTTGTGAATATGTGTTTGTCAAAATTAGATGAAAAAGATAAAATGTCACTTTCAAAGATACAAAATGAAATCATATACTTAAAAAAGACAACTTGTTTTCTAATTGCAAAAAGTCTTAGATTATTTTCAAAAATAAATTCACTTTATTTTAAAAGGCTCTGACAAGCTGTGCTTAGAGCTTGTTTATATATATATATATACCTGAGGCCCGGTACCCGGGATTCGCGCACCAGTGGGGGGGGTGGCCTGTGGGGATCAGCCCTGTGTGGGAATAGCTGCTCATCCTGGTCAGCCGGTCAGCTGGTCAGCCGAGTGGCTGTGGACCCACCCTCTGAGCAGCTGCTCCTGCTGTGGGAGCGCCGTTCATCCCAGTCAGCCGAGTGGGAGCAGCTGCTCATTCTGGTCCGCCAAGTGGAACTCCCACTGTGGGAGTGCACTGACCACCAGGGGGCGGCTCCTGGGTTGAGCGTCTGCCCCCTGGTGGTCAGTGCGTGTCATAGTGACTGGTTGACTGGTTGTTCCGCCATTCGGTTGCTGGGCTTTTATTATATAGGATCTTTAATTATTTCAGAGAAGAAGGGAGAGGAAGAGAGAGATAGAAACATAAATGATGACAGAGAATCATTGATCGGTTGCCTCCTGCATGCCCGCTACTGGGGATCGAGCCCTCAACCCAGGCATGTGCCCTTGACAGGAATCAAACCTGGGACCCTTCAGTCCACAGGCCGATGCTCTATCCACTGAGCCAAACCAGCTAGGGCAGAGCTGGTTTTTATGTATCAGCAACTATACGACATGAGTAGTGGAGATCTACCATTCCTATACATGCAAATATAAAAATCACAAAGCTCAGCAGCAAGGAATTGCTCATTTGTCCCATTGTAATTAAAGTTAAAAAGAATAAACAGTGTCTGAGAAATATAAAGATTGATCTAATGAGAGGTTTTTTTTCTGTAAGTTTCAAATATTAAACTGCCACTTCAATTAATCCCAAACAACAGACATTAAAATCAATAGAACTCCAATGGAGTACTGCTTCCAACAATGGGTCAAATTTTACTAAGAGAGCATACCAACACTGTACTCAAATTCAACTTTGCCCTGATGACATCAAATTGTATTACAGATAAATTAACAGTAGTGAACATTTTTTTTGCTAGTATCCCTATCCTATAGAGCCTTTAAAAAAGTAATTTCAGTGCCTATCAAGGTAGAAATCAGCAGTTGTGATTTTTAATACAGCTGCAAAACAATAGGACCCATTAATAGCTGAACTTTTGACAGCACTATTCATGATGATTTATGAGTTTGTATATAATTTGATTATTCTATTAATTCTGCTGATTACTGCTTCAGCTAATAAAGTGAAGGTCGCTTCCAAAATAAATCTTCATTACATTTCACAGAAAGTAACTGCTTCCAACTAGCTGTTTTCTTTAATTAAAAACTAATGTAACAAGAAAGAAAATAAACTTTAGGGTTACTACATATGTTGTTACAAGAGAAATATACTGTGTGCATGTAATGTGCCTAAGAGAAATCCAACAAGACAGAAAGTATCTTCATATTTTCAAAATAGAACTATTTTATACATATTCATTTGTACAATTTTTGAAATTATAAGAAAACTGAACCGTATTAATGAGTGAGAATTTGAAAACATATAGAAAATAATCTTTGAAAACATTCCCCAAATTCATAAATGTAAAATGTAAGGCAATGTTTTCATTTCTAAAATTATGTGTGTGGGATTCTTTATATGGAAAATGAACAGTAGGTCACTGCCTTAAACCAGAGTTTTTTCTAAAGGTGGCAAGAGACCTTCTCTGCCTCTGAAGAAAAATACTGGGCATAAGGCCCTGACAGCTTTGGCGAGAGATCAGAGGAAAAATGGCAAGGGCTCACATTAATATATTATTCGCATTTAATCTATTTTTACACACAGAACATTCTGTGTCCTGGATTTAATGCTTCGTTTTATTATTTTTTTTGAAGTTCTCTAGACCTTCAGCTGAGGTCCTATCATCAAAGCTATTGAATCATACAACTACATCAAACTAATAAAGCAAATTAAACATTATGTATATTTTCCCACAGAAGTACAGCAATCCTCAAACAGGAAATCATATTTCAAAAGCTAGAAAAGTTTGCATATGAGAAATTATTGGGGCACAGCGTTGCTGCAAAGAAACAGGTAGAAATTATTTGTATGCTTACCAATGGCCTCGTTTGGGGTACTGTAACAAATACCACTCCTGATTTACTTGTTCATTGTGTCCCTGTCATAGTAACCTTTCTATATCCCAAAAGACCCCACCTCAGACCTCTGACACAGTGCCAGCTGCTTAGAAAGCTCTTCCCTCAGATCTTCAAAAGTGTATGCTTTATCATATTTTGGTGTTACTACACGCAAATGCCAGCCTCCTGAGTGGCCTTCCCTGACCATCAGAGCATCTGAGGGGGCACCTCCCTATCACTACCAATAGTCACTCCCTGTCATATCACCCTATCTTTTCTTCACAGTACATATCACTCTCTTAAATTAGTTGCCCAGTCTCTCTGTCCAACACTCTTTAACATCCCCTCCCAACCAGGGACTTTGTTTTCAACAATGTATGTCTAAGACACACAGAAGTTAGTACAAAGCATTCTATATGCTATTTTTAAAAATATATTTTTATTGATTTCAGAGAGGAAGGGAGTGGGAGAGATGGAAACATCAATGATGAGAGAGAATCACCTCCCCTTCCCCCCACCACACACACACTGGGGACCGAGCCCGCAACCCAGGCATATGCCCTGACCAGGAATCAAACCGTGACCTCCTGATTCATGGGTCGATGCTCAGCACTGAGCCACGCTGGCTGAGCATTCTATATATTATTTAATGAATTCTAATTTTTTAAAATATATTTTTATTGATTTCGGAAAGGAAAGGAGACTGAGAGATAGAAACATCAATGATGAGAGGGAATCATTGATTGACTGCCTCCTGAACACCTCTACTGGGGATCGAGCCTGCAACCCTGGCATGTGCCCTGACTGGGAATCTAACTGTGACCTCCTGGTTCAGAAGTCGGTGCTCAACCACTGAGCCAAATCGGCAGGGCGAATTCTAATTTTTATTCTAACTTTATATATGATAAAAAAAGAGAGACCAAGTTTATAGTCAATGCTCCTCTAACTTTTCAAATAAAAAGTATTAGTTTTAGGTCTTTGAAGTGAGTAAAAACAAATTTTAAAAAAGAAGAAAACAACTCCTTCCTCTTAGTGAAGCAGAGAGTAATAAATGAAATGCCTGGCTACGAACAAAACAAAAATCCCTGCAATGTAGAAAAAATTATTTCAGTAAAATTTCAAGTTTCTAATTTAATAATCATAATAACTAGCGGTCTTTACTCTTGTAAAAATGAGCATATAAACATATAAATAATGAAATATTTTCTATACTATACATTTTGGGCGGGAAATGCTTTAATTTTAATGGCTTGACCTCTAAAATATGCTCTCTCCTTCCCACTGAAACCTTGTGATAACATTATAAAAAAAAGAGGGGGGTGATAAGTTAATTTATTCAGTATATGAACTCAAGTTTACTATCTCTTTATTTTTATTTATTTTTTATTGAATTTATTGGGGTGACATTGGTTCCTCTCATGGGAAATTCAGATTTTTACCAAGTTATTTGTAGAAGGATCTGTTTCTTCCTTTGTCAATAAACTATATAAATATTGAAAAGAGATAAACATGGTTAGGACACTAGAAGCCATGGTAAGGAAAAAAAGCTTTAGGATTTTTAAACTTAGACAACAACAATGAATTTGTTTACAAAATGATAACATATTGAACAATCTGGAGGAATTGTTTTAATTTTCAAACATTAAAGTAGTTTTGACACTATAAATAAAATAAGGCTGAAATACTTAGTAAATAATAAGAGGAAAGCCACTTTATAACCAAACTGAGCACAGCCGGTGTGGCTCAGTGGTTGAGCATCGATCCATGAACCAAGAGGATCACGATTTGATTCCTGGTCAGGGCACACGCCTGGGTTCTATGCTCAGTCCCCACTGGGGGATGTGCAGGAGGCATCTGATAGATGTTTCTACCTCTCTATCCCTCTCCCTTCCTTTCTCTCTAAAATAAATAAAAACATTTAAAAATAATCATCTCATCAATTTAATTTTGACATTCTTCATACCTTTGGTATTGTGAAAATTTCTTATCATAAGCATGAATTACTTTGATAAGCAGAAAAAGAAAACAAATATTTCCTTTCTAGAGAAAGTAAAGGTTCTACTTGTTGCAAGGTTTAGCCAGAAAATGTATAGTAGCAAGTTAGGAGAGAAAATAGCAAAAGAGTAAGGAGAATGCTATGTTTTCTTAATATATGACTGTCAAATCTCAGAGGAAAGTTGGGGGTGTGTGGGTGGGAAGAGATTAACCAAAGAACTTGCATACATATATGCATAAGCCATGGACACAGACAATATTGTGGTGAAGGCCTGGGAGGCTTGGGTGTGGGCTAGAAGGGGTCAATGAGGCGGGGGGGGGGGGGAAGAAAGGGAACATCTGTAATACTTTCAACAATAAAGATTTTAAAAAATGAAAGTAAAAACACATCACATGTTATTTTTAATACACTTGCACAATATAGATCGATTCCAAAGGGAGGGGTCACAAATTGTTTTGAATGATCCTTAAGAAGTTAATCTATGCAATAGCATATTGTTACCTTTTAATTTAATCAAACTAAAATCTCAGTTCCAAATATTGGACTGGATACAAATATCACCCTTGCCCTATACAAAGCCAGCTACCTTTCACTCTAATACAAGTTATTAGAATTATTTTAAGATCTGGAGTAGTATACATATGTAAACTAGGGGAAAATGGCTGGGAAAGTTTTTATACCTACCTGAAAATAATATAGCATTTGAGTTAGTTAGCATTGAAGGGGGCTATTACTAAAATAGACACTCAAACTGTATAATTTGTGTAGGCAATATAATTCTAATATATTCATGAGAGTCACAGTAAATGCTCCAGCAACACACTCTTAAATATAATGTAATTTTAAATTAGAGGTTCTTCTCAAATTAAAAGTCTTTTCCTGTCAAAACCTGAGGAATAATGCAGGCAAGGACACAAAAGCATTCCATTGCTTTATTAACGATAATGCTCACTGATCCGTGAATAACCTGGAAAAAATGAAGATTATTGAGTTACTTTAGCAATCTATCCATCTATCACCAGAGAACAGGTTTCAAAATGATGAATTATCTCACCACCCTGCTGTTCATCCCATGCAACATTCTCTCCTCAAGGGAAAAACAAACAAATGATCATACACACATCATCATGCTTACCCTCTACACTTTATGTATAATCTCTATGCCAATATCACCTATTAACGAGAGGGAAAACCATCTGTAAAATTATATACAAAAGATTCAGAAAATGAGTTATGTTGCTGTGCTTACTTTATCCTCCAGGATCCTAGAGTTTGTAAAAATGCTATTCAAACAACAGTCCTCAAACTTTTGGGAGACAAGCTTTCAGTTCATCTATTTCACGCTGCTATGAATCTCCTTCCTAGAAAAATACAGCTATGCCCAAAATCTGGCATGCAATTTCAGGATATTTACCCCCAAATTCCTGAAACCCAGGTGATTGATTCCAGGCATTGGATGTGAGATTAGGAACCCCTCAACTTAAAGAATTCCTCTTATAATAACCTACTGCTATCTATTTTAAGCTGAGATATGTGTTTTGAAAATGATGGCTATAAGTTTATTTATGCTATAATTTAAGATAGCCAAATAAAAAAATTAAGAGCGTTATAATTACATAGCTTTTTAAATGTATGGATGAATAAAAGTAGAAGAAAATATACCAAAATGTTGTATCATTATTGTTAACAGGTTATGGGATTTAACTTAATTATTATAATAATATTAATAGTTGTGTTCCTGTTTTCCAAATTTTCTGCATTTGAAATTATATTTCTTATATAAAAAAGACATTTTAGCACAATAATATCAACAATAGGAAATGGTTAAATTATGGTACATACATCTGTATATCAAAGAACTACTCAATCATTTAAATTTTTATAAGTATGCACACATGTACCCAATTATACAAAGATGTTTGTACAGGCATGGAAAAGACAGGAAGATATGCAACTAACTTCGCAATGGCTAGCTCTAGGGGTGGAATTCAAGGGTGGGCAATAGGGCGTGTATTTCTTCATAAGAGTGAGTATATGTGTTTTCTTTTTTCAGTATTTTCATTTTTTTCTAATGACTAAGATAACACGTTATCCAAGAATTTTCTCCTATATGTCAGGTAATTTGCTAAATGAACTGCATGAATTATTCCATGAAATCAAATGCCAAAATATTTTAAGCTGTTCTCTTTAAAGAATTTTTACATAGCTCCAGATTATTGAACCAAAATTGAGTAATCCTATATAATAAAAGGGTAATATGCAAATAGACCAAAAGTCAGAACAACTGAACAACCAATCAAAGCATAATATGCTAATGATATGCTAAGGCTGCTCAACCGCTCACTATGACATGTACAGACCACCAGGGGACAGACAGTCAACTGCTCAACCAGTTGCTATGATGTGCACTGACCACCAGAGGGCAGATGCTCCAACAGGTTAGCTTGCTGCTGGGGTCCGGCTGATTGGGACTGAGCCAGATGGGCAGGACACACCTTGGAGCCCTCCCATGGTCCCTCCCCAGCCCTCCCATGGTCCCTTCTCAGCCTGGCCTGTGCCCTCTCACAATCTGGGACTCCTCAGGGGATGTCGGAGAGCTGGTTTCAGTCTGATCCTGCAGGCCACTCCTCTTGGGAGGGCGCTATCCACAGGCCTCATGGCTGGCAAGCACTGCTGTGGCAGGGTGAGCCTCTTGATCGGGATTGATTGGGTGCAAGCCCGTGGCAGGCATAGTGGGGTCAGGAAGAGCAGAAGCAGCAGGTAGGAGCTGCAGGCAGTGTTGGACTGCAGATTTTGGCCAGATCCCTGCAGGCCACCCAGAGGGACCCTACCCATGCACAAATTCCTGTACCAGGCCTCTACTCATATCTAACAAAAGAGTAATACGCAAATTGACCATCACTCCAACACACAAGATGGCTGCCCCATGTGGTCAATGATGGCCGGGGGGGGGGGCAGCTGGGGGGGACCCAGGCCAGGGCAGTTGGAGGGGACCAGGCCTGCAGGGGAGGGCAGCTGGGGGTGACCAGGCCTGCAGAGGAGGGCAGTTAGGGGTGACCAGGCTGGCAGGGGAGGGCAGTTGGAGGCAATCGGGCCAGCAGGGGAGCAGTTAGGCATCGATCAGGCTGGCAGGGGAGTGGTTAGGGGGTGATCAGGCTGGCAGGCAGAAGTGCTTAGGGGCAATCAGGCAGGCGAGCGGTTGGGAGCCAGAGGTCCTGGATTGTGAGAGGGATGTCCCAGATTGGAGAGGGTGAAGGCTGGGCTGAGGGACACACACACCCCTGGTGCATGAATTTCATGCACCTGGCCTCTAATAAGATTATAAGAAAAGACTACAAGAACATTTTATTCTCTCTGCCTTTAAATATTTAACTGAGTAGGGTACACCAATTCAATATATATACTGATTTGCAGTAAACCAGTAGTTCTGAAATAGGAGTTATGTTGCCCCTATGGGACATCTGGCAATAACTGAAAACATTTTTGCGTAGCACAAGTAAATGGGTAAAGGTAGTGGCACCCAGTGGATAGGGTCCAGGGATGCTGCTAATCATCCTTTGATGCACAGGAGAGCCCTTCCCCAAACACAGCAAACAATTATCCTTCCAAAAATGTCAACAGAGTTGAGATTGAGAAACTCTGACCTAAACCAAGAGCCTCTAGAACAGCGGTTCTCAATCTGTGGGTCGTGACCCCTTTGGGGGTCATACGACCCTTTCACAGGGGTCGCCTAAGACCATCGGAAAACACATATATAATTACATTACAATTCATAACAGTATCAAAATTATAGTTATGAAATAGCAACGAAAATAATTTTATGGTTGGGGGTCACCACAACATGAGGAACTGTATTAAAGGGTCGTGGCATTAGGAAGGCTGAGAACCACTGCTCTAGAACAACTGTGTATCTGCCCATGTTCAATGATAGATGGTGTCAGACGACTAGTAGTTTGGCTCAGAGTAAGCCCAATCATCTTACTCTTTTCAGGATATGTATTAGTTAACAGAGCAGTCTGAGATTCCTATAACTTCATCAAAGTGTCCTCTATGTGCCTTGATTGAATTAATTTAATGTCATATTTGTTTAGGCTCCTTCCAATCATTTTTGAGTACTGATGCCATTTATACCTAAATTGCACATTCTGAAACCTGAGGAAATATATTTTCTTATTCTCTAACTAGAGGCCCAGTGCACAAAAATTTGTGCACTTGGGGGAGGGGGGTCCCTCAGCCCGGCCTGCGCCCATTTTCAGTCCAGGACCCCTTGGGGGATTGTCAACCTGTCGACTTAGGACCACTCCCTGGGGGATCAGGCCTAAGCTTGCAGTCAGACATCATTCTGGTAGCCAGGGAGCCCTCGAGGGATGTCCAACTAAAGGCTTAAGCCCCCAAGGGAGCTGTGATGAGGAAGCTGGGGTAACAGAGGAGCCACGCTGTCCCACCTCACCGGCCTGAGTCAGGTCGCACACAGGACACCCGGGCAAGCCGGCCAATCGTTGCTGCCCCGCCCGGCCGCCCCGGGTAGGGTCGCACACAGGACACCCGGACAGCGGCTGGGAGGGCCGGTGGATCACTGCTGCCCCACCCGGCTGCCCTGGGTCGGGTCGCACATGGGACGCCTGGGGCAGGCTGGCTGATCGCTGCTGCCCTGCCAGGCTACCCCAGGTCAGGTCGCACATGGGACGCCCACCACCCCGGGTCGCAGATAGCAGGAACAGATGGCGGCAGGGCAGGTGGGATGGCACTGTCCCACTCCACCGCCCTGGGTGGCAAATAGCAGGCCCAGATGGCGGCGGGACAGGCAGGATGGCGCTGACCTGCAGTATGCAAATTAGCATGCTAATTTGCATATCGTGCAGATTAGCCAATGGGAAGTATAGCGAAGGTACGGTCAATTACCATGTTTGTCTAATATTAGATAGGATTGATCCCTAAGTGTGTGTTTTCTTTATTCAACTAGAGTAAACACTCTTGACACTGACATCAAAGACTGTTGCTGTCAAATTGTTTTTTACATATATCCACTACATTTAAGAGAGTACTAGGCAGAGAAGGGAAGCTAAAATATATAGCTACTGAATTAAAAGGGAAAAAATTAAAATAAATTAATAACAAATAATAGAGATGGTTCTTCTCAAGTTTTCTGCTATTTTTGAATCTTTTTCTTTTTTCTTATTAATTAGAATTAGGCCCAGGAAGCCATTCCCCTGGATGATTCCATTTCAATAGTGTTCCATCAGCAACACCTGGAAATTTATTAGAAATGCAATTTTCAGGTCCCACTCCAGATCTACAAGTCAGACTCTGGGGATGAGACCCAGTAATCCATGTGTTAAATTCTGACATAGGTGAAAGTTTGAGATAAAGAAAATACTACAGTTTCTTTAACATGCAAATGTTGTAGCAATTTATAAATACTTACTATTCATTTATCCATCAAATACTTAATGAATGAATCAGGTTTTTCAAAAAGTATTATATTTTGTAGACAAAAAGCGTATTCAACTGATTAAACTGAGGTAGAAAACCTTCCATCTATTTTTGTAAATAAGAGATTTTTGAAACACGTCATGTCCATTCTTTTACATATTGTCTATGACTGCAAATCGTTTCAACAGAGACCACATGACTTGTAAAGCCTAAACTATTTACTATATGATCCTTTACAGAAAAAGGTTGTGGGCCTCCTGGATTAGAACACCAAGTTTTGCTCAGTCCCTAAATCAGCCTCATACTTGCCCTGGTGGCATTCTACAACAGCAGCAGCAGCACCAGCAATAATTATAATAATTATAGTAACAGTAATATCAATAACAGCTAACATGTATGCAGTACTTATTAAGGCAAGCACTGTTTTAGGCACTCTCCAGATATTAATTTATTTTAATCCTTACAATCTATGAGGTAGATACTATTATTATCCCCATGAAAAATGAAGAAACTAGAGTATAGAAAAGTTAAATAACTTGTCCAAGGATACACAGCTAGTAAATGATAGGACCAGGATTTTACCCCATTGTTCCAGCTCTAAAATGTACCCCCTTGTTGATTATTCTATATTTATGATTTCTCCACACCACCATACTATAGATATCTGTTTGCATTTTTCCAAAGAGATGTCTGTAAATTACAGTTCCAATAGCAACATTTTCTAAGTTTTCCTGTATCTCTACGGTCTTTAGATACCCCAAACACCTTTTACTTTCATTGAAAATTCAAAGCAATAGTTCTCAATCTTTGTTTTTAGGTCATGGATGCCCGTGAAAATCTGATGAAACTATGAATTTTTTTTCCCTAAAGACACATATATAACATCTTGTATATAAACTCCAAGGACCTATGGACCTTAGATTAAGAACCTTTGACATATCTCAATGCAGCTCTACTCAGCTGCAGTGTTGTAAAACAATAGTGTGTAGTGATCCACTATGAAAATATTTCTTACTTAACCATACGATTTATGAACTCAATGTTCAATTAATTTATGTTTCTTTTGAATTCACTTTAGCAATGCTTTAACATTTAATTTCAAATATTTAAGGCCTGATTCAATAACCAAGCTTTATACACAAACACACATTTAAACTGATCAAATCCACCAATTAGACACAGGGCCAGTTTATGCACTTACATTTAGGTGTATTGTGCAGTTCTACCATGATGTGTTGGGAGCATTAAACAGAGAAATGCTAACTAATCTCCAAAACCTAACTGCTAATGGACTCAGATCCACATTAGTGTTTATTAAATGCACACATACAGTTATAAGGGTGGAGGGGATATTGATTTGCTCATGGTCTGTTTTTCCTTTTACCTTTATCAATTAAAATGGGAGAAGTTGAAAGATTTTCTTTATTCATCTAAACCAATATTTGCTATTGGGCAGAGAATCAGAACATGTTTATAAAATATCGTAAGAACAGCCCTATTCTCTCCAGCTTTCTTTAGGAAAGTGACTATGTATTGACAGTAAGAAAAAAAATATCACAGCAAATTACAAGTTGTTAAAAGTTGACAAGTACCACAAATATTTAAAAATCCCCCAAATCTATTTTTTATTAATTATCTCCTTTTATTGTTTACAGAAAACATTGTTTAAAAATTGTATAAGAGGTGAGACATAAAAAATGCCTATCAGGAAGTCGGATTTCTAGACTCAGCATCTTTTTATGTTAAGTTTCCTCATTTGCAAAATTAGACAACCAGTCAAAACAATATAAAAGCATTCTTCCCACTCAAATTTTGTTGTTGTATTACTACCAGAATAGTAGGGAGATTTTTTTTTTTTATCAAGAAGAGAAATTAAAGGAGAATGTTGTTGAAGGGAAAAATAATAATGTATTGCCAAATTAGATCTAAAATCTAACCAATACTTGTTGGGTGAAAGGACAAGAACATTTAGGGCAGACACTAAAAGCCATCTCAATTCTGCTCTGACTTCACATGCAATTGAATATGTAAACTAATAAAAGTTTCCTTCAATATAATCTGTGGCCAATTTTAACTACCCTCTCTTTACAAAACACAAGTAACAATCTCTGGGCAGTCTGGGTCTATCTATAAAAAAATGTAAAGTTTGTTTGTGCCCACTGGTACTGCTCCATTTCACAGGTTATGAAAACATGACACAATATATAAAACCTACTCTGAATCAGAAAGTAATTCTAAAGGCTACTATGTTACCAACCATACAGATAACATAAATGAATTAGTCAGTTAGGGCTTAAAAAGAACTTCTGTTTAGAAGATATATTATGAGAGTTTAAAAACCTAAATACTACATACATATCCTGTTCTGCATGCCAGAAAAAATATTAACCAACTAAAATATAGTAGGGAAAATTCTATGGCTTGCTAGACTAGAAAAACATACTGGTTTCAATGACTTTTCTTCCAATACGGTCCAATTTATGTATCATGACATATTAATGGGTAGTAGGTAGTATAATAAATAAGCATCATTTTCTTTGCTTAAAAATCTATTTAAATTTATAAAAACCTCAAAGGGCATTTATTCATGAAAGTTATCTCTAGTAGTTAAAATGTTATACCGTGTATGCAGAATTCACTTAGAATGCAAGGATACGACTTACAAATGTCTTTGAATCCTTCACATAAATATGCATGCATGCCATTTATAACAGTAGCCTTGATGAGAACACACTGTAACTGGCTGTGAGAAATGCTTAAGAGGCTTATATTAAAACAGAATATAGAATGGTGGTTAGAAATCACAGAACAGGTGACACCTAATTCTGATAACCTGGTGATAAAAAGTGTATGCTATGATATATAGATGGTGATAGTGTTAGCACTTTAGGACATAAACACAACAATATTTATATGAAATTATAAAGTATTATACAGGGAATCAAATATTAAATTAAAAGTTAATATGCCTAGGCCACATAAATGCAGTTTTATTATAATTCACACAGACTCATATATACCATATGTAGGAAGAACTCTGAGTAACTTTAACTACCAAAGAACCACCCAAAAGTTAAGACAAAATGTTTTTAACATCTATCTATCTATCTATCTATCTATCTATCTATCTATCTATCTATCTATCTATCATCTATCATCATCTAGCTACCTATGTATACACACATTTAATTACAACACTCTCTGAAAGTATCGCTTTAAATTGGGAAGGGTGAGGTATAAGTTTTATAACAAACATTAAATCTGAACCACACACAAAATTCTGAGATAAGTTAAGTTCTGAAGAAGATAAAAAGATATGGAAGGCTGATCAAACCTCAGCATTAGGAGATTATTATACTGTTTGGGGAAAAATGTTTTCTTGTCTAGGAATTAAGACATAAGGGTCTCATTCTGAAATTTTATTTCAGCACAAGAATAAAAGAAAATAAAAGTTTAAATAAAACTTTTAAACATCTTTTCCCATAAAAACAACAAGTAAGCAAAAACCAAATACATATTTAGAAAGTGCATAAATTGGAAAAGAAAATATAGAGATTTAGTGCATATGGGAGATAACCATCGATGTTTCTTTCTCACATCAATGTTTCTCTCTCCCTACCTCTCTCTAAAATCAATTTAAAAATGGAAAAATAAATTATGTTAAATATTTCATTTTCATAATGTGCTAGTAAGGAAGCCAGGGAACTTTGGCTCATTCCTCAATGATATGTTCATTCTGTCCCTATATTCCTTACCCTAAAGTTCTGTAGGAGTGATTAGCAAATGGCACCATGAGAAGAATGTGGCTCCTTTTGAATTAGGCCATGCCACAGGAAGATGAAAAGTATGATTAAGAAAATGATAGAACTCCCCTGAAAGTTATCTCTAGTAGGAGGTCCTCAGGTCCTGGGAGATACGACACTCCCTATCCATCCCTACTTTGACAACCAATTAAAGAAGAAAGAACTTGTCTGGAAATACACAGACCTATCATATTCAGAATTAAGTTACTTTCAAATTATAAAATTCTCACCTCCATTCATAAAATCACATAGTTAACAAATGTAGATTGAGAATACCTACTTCCACTTCTAGCAATACATTGGACTGGAAAGTGTAAGGAGACTTCCAGTTGCAACCAAAAAAACCTATTTCTTATATTAAACAAAATTTTTGTTGCACTGAGGCGATATAAGGAAATAAGAGGACTATCCACAGGAACCTCCCTCCCCGAAAACCCAAACACACACACACACATACACATGCACAGAATAAGCAAATGCTGAGCTGAATTCAAAGCTTTGAGCATCAAATATTGCAATTGAAAAAAATCAAGTCTTATTGCCCGTATTAAATGAAGATGCTCTAAGAGGAGTGGAAGTGAGCTCAAGAGTTAGTGCCTTCTGACTGAAGCAAACAAATAATCCTTGAAAAGAAGCATCCTTAATTTGGGTTCCTAGATTCTCACAGATTAAAGTTGATGAAACATAAACTCTCAATCAAAGATAAACACGGCACAAATAAATAAACCATTGACATATATCAACAGAAACAACAGATGGCAGAATGTAAAATTTCTATATATAAAAAATGGAGAACAGTATGGAGTGTCCTCAAAAAACTAAAAATGGAACTTCCATTTGACCCAGTCATCCCACTTCTAGGAATGTATCCCAAGAAACTAAAAACACCAGTCAGAAAGGACATATGCACCCCTATGTTCATAGCAGCACAATTCAACATAGCTAAGATTTGGAAACAGCCTAAATGCCCATCAGCAGATGAATGGATTAGAAAACTTTGGCACATATACACAAAGGAATAATACTATGCTGCTGCAAAAATGAAGGGACTCCTACCATTTGCAACAGCATGGATGGAACTGGAGAGCATTACACTAAGTGAAATATGTCAATCAGAGAAAGATAAATATCACATGATCTCATTCATTTGTGGATTATAATGAACAACATAAATCGATGAACAAAAACAGATCTAGAGACAGAGAAGCATCGATCAGATGCTCAAACCTCAGAGGGAAGGTAGGTGAGGGTGGAGGTAAGGGGGAGAGATCAACCAAAGGAATTGTATGCATGCATATAAGCATAAGCGATGAGCACAGACAACAGGGGGTGAGGGTGAGGGTGAGGGCAGGACTGGGGGGGCGTGGAGGGACAATGGGGGAATAAGGACACATTTGTAATACCTTAATCAATAATGGAAAAAAATAAAAGTCAAGATCTGGGGGGAAAAATGAACAAACAGAAGAGAATATCAAACAATGACAGAGAAGATTTGGGGAGGAGATGAAAGATAAAAATATTAAAGTCAAAAGTCAAAAGAGTTAAACTACAGATTAGTCACGGGTGAAGAGAATTAATAAGCTGGAAAACAGATATTAATAAAGTATTCAGAATGCAGCGAGAATGACAAGGATAGAGAAAATAAGAAAAAGAGATTAAGAAATAGAAAAGTGATTTTCTTTTTTTTATTTGCCTACAATAAAAAAGTGGGGTTCCAAAATGATGAGAAGAAAGACAATGGAGGAAAACAATAATTGCAAAAATACTGCTTGATAATTTTCCAAAATGATAAATGACAATTTACAGATAGAGGAAATGCAATATAGTTGTTTAAACCATGCCCTAACCTGTTTGGCTCAGTGGATAGAGCGTCAGCCTGCGGACTCAAAGGTCCCAGGTTCGATTCCGGTCAAGGGCATGTACCTTGGTTGCAGGCACATCCCCAGTGGGGAGTGTGCAGGAGGCAGCTGATCGATGCTTCTCTCTCATCGATGTTTCTAGCTCTCTATCCCTCTCCCTTCCTCTCTGTAAAAAAATCAATAAAATATATTTTAAAAAAATATGAAATTGTAGGTCAAATGGTTTAATATTGTTAATTTCATATGGTTCAACTTATATCAAGCTAGATAAACATAGAGTGTCCCAAAAAATGTATACACACTTATAACAGCTGATAACTCACTTAGTTTTCACTCGTTTTCAGAATTAACTGATTTGAAATAATGGGCGAAGCTAGACTAAACTTTGAACTAAGAAAAGTTATCCGAAGGTGCCACTAGAATTTTTCTTATGGGGATACATAAAAGATAAAGTTACAAAACTGGCAACAGTCACTGAATTGAGGGCACACAAATACCAATAGAAATGATTCTTGATGTTTGCAATTCCACTGTTTCATGTTATCAGCAGTGCTTAGACCAGATAGGTTATCAGTTTGAAAACAGGCATTGACAAAAAAAATTACACATTTCTGTAGATGCTTTTAAATATTAAAAATGAATTATATGTTAATAAACACTGACGTTATAATCATTCAAGGTGTCTATATATATTGGGGGACAACCTATATAAAGGAATCCTAAATTCATTGGAATTAAAATGCAGAACACCAAAGACAAACTATCTTAAAAACAACCTGAGAGAGAAGAGATTTCACTTATAAAGAAATGATAACTAAGCTGACATCAAGTTTCTCAAAAGCAAAAATGGAACCCAAATATCAATGGAATAAATTTTTAAAGTACTGAGAGAAATATTTAAAGTGGTGAGCACACAATGCAATATACACATGCTGTATTATAGAAATGTATACCTGAAACCTATATAATGCTAATAACCAATGGCACCGCAATATATTTAATTACAAAAAATGAATGGAAACAACCAAAGTGTCCTGCGATAGAGGCCTGGATAAAAAATAAGTGGTACATATACACAACAGAATACTACTCAGCCATAAGAAAGGATGAAATAACGCCATTTACAACAACGTGAATGCACCTTGAGAACATTGTACTAAGTGAACTAAATCAGTAAGAAAAAGCTAAGAACCATATGATTTCACTCATATGTGGAATATAAAAGTGAAACTCGTGAACACAAATAGCAGTCCGGTGGTTACCAGAAGGAAGGGGGTTGGGGGAGGAGGGGGTCCTAATATATGGTGACAGGAGAAGATTTGACTTTGGGTAGTGGGCACATGGTGCAATATACAGACCTTGTAAAATAGAAACCCATACCTGAAACCTACATGTTCATGTTGACCAATGTCACCCCAATAAAATTAAAAAATGAATTGCCAACCTAGAAATGTTTACGTAGCAAATCTTCACTCAAAACAAAGAGGCAGAAGTTTTTTTCATATATGCAAAAACCAGGAAGCATTTACCACCAACAAATATAAAGTAGAGGAACTTTTAAAATTCCATACTTCAGAAGGACGGAACAGATTTCTGTTAATAGGACTCATCCTGACTGGTAGCAAAACAAGATCGTCAGATGAAATTAAAAATATGTAATATGTTATTTAAAGCTCTAGATACAGATTCAGAAAAGTTTTAAAAAATAAAGGGATAGAGAAAGGTATAACAGACAAATACTCAAAAGTTGAAGTAGCTATTTGAATATCAAAGTAGACCTTAAGAAAAATGTATTATTAGGGATGAAGAAAGTCATCAGATAATGTAAAATATTAAATTAATTGGGAAGATTAAACAATTATAAATTTGTATGACTAATAAATTGCCTCAAAATAAATATTAGGTAAAAACGTATAAAATTATAGAGATAAATTGACAAATCAAACATCATAATGGGAGATTTCAAAACACCTTACTCTTGTATTGATAGGTCAAAGAAAAAAGTCTTCAATAAAAACAAAGTTTGAAAATTACAACTCGAAGCTTGGCTTAATAGACTCTAAGACCAATAATTAGAGAACCATGTACCAACAACTAGATAAACACATTCCTCTTGAGAACACATGAAAAATTACACAAATTCAGGACATAATAAGTCATAAAAAAAAGTTCAAAGAATTAGTACTATAAAAACAATTTCTAGACACAATACAATTATTCGGTAAAAACAGAAGAATCAAACAAATTAGCTCTTTTAAAACACTTCATAACAACTCATGGGTCAATGAAAAAATAGTAAGAGGAATTAAGATACATAGGACTACCAGTAAAAGATAATAAAAATAATCCTATATAATAAAAGTCTAATATGCTAAGTGTCTGGTCGCCTGGTCAACCAATCAAAGCATAATATGCTAATGATATGCTAAGGCCGCTCAACCACTTGCTATAACATGCACTGACCACCAGGGGGCAGACAGTCAAGCTGTCGACCATTCGCTATGACGTGCACTGACCACCAGTGGACAGACGATCAATGCAGGAGCTGCCCTCCACAGGGGAAGCGCCGCTCAGCCAGAAGCCAGGCTCACGGCTGGCGAGTGCAGCGGCGGTGGCAGGAGCCTCTCCTGCCTCTGCCGCAGCGCTAGGTTATCTGACTGCTGGCTTACGGGCCTAAGCGGTCAGTTGGACATCTCCTGAGGGCTCCCGGACTGCGAGAGGGTACAGGCTGGGCTGAGGGGCAGCATCACCCCCCACCCCCGAGTGCACAAATTTCGTGCATCGGGCCTCTAGTACATAATAACTGTGTAAGATTCAAAACAGTAGTGAGAACTTTATCATCATAAATGCTTACATTATAAAGTAAAAAAAAAAAAAGATGACTAGAACTCATTGGGTATCAGCCTCAGAACTGACAAGGACAGGAGATAGGAGGGATGAGCTGAACAAAACCCAAAGAAAGGAAAATAAAGGATTTAATAAAGAGCAGAAGTTAATGAACAGGGATACAAATGATAACAGAGAGAATAAAAAAAAAAAACAAAAGTTAATTCTTTGAAAACATAATAGAGACTGTGAAACTTGCCCAAGAGCGCATGGCTAGTAAATGGAGGATCCAGGATTTATACCTATGCAGTCTGTTTCCACAGTCCAGATTCTTAACTACTGTCCTCTACTACCACAAAAATGCTACACACAAAAGAAAAGATTGCAATACCTGAATACATTAATCTTTTTAAAAAATATATATTTTTATTGATTTCAGAGAGGAAGGGAGAGGGAGAAATAAAAACATCAATGATGAGAGAGAATCACTGATTGGCTGCCTCCTGCACATCCCCTACTGGGGATAGAGCCCACAACCTGGGAATGTACCCTCGAACAGAATTAAATCTGGGACCCTCCAGTCCACAGGCCAATGCTCTATCCACTGAGCCAAACTGGCTAGGGCTGACTACATTTATCTTACTGATATCTATGCATCATAAATACTATAAGGCAAGATATACATAACACATATAACTGAGAAAAGATTAGTGTTCAAAATATATTAAACTTCAACAAATCAGTAAGAAAAAGATAACCCAAAAGACAAAAGGGCAAAAGACACTACAAAGCATTTCCCAGAAGAAAATACAAATAACCAATGACCATATGAGAAGACATTCATAAGTAATCTGGATAATAAAAAATAAAAACACAATGTGATATAATTACCAATTTATCACTTTGTAAAGTATATGATTGCCTAAACACTATGCTATATACCTAAAATTGATATAAAATAATATTGAATGTAAACTGCAATTGAAAAATAAAATTTAAAAACATACAATGTGATGGTATTTTATGTGAGGTAAATTGACAAAAATTAGAAAGTTTGATAATACCAAATATTGGCAAAGATGCAGAGCTGTGGGAATTCTGACATACTGTTAGGGGAATGTAAACTGATACAACTCTCTGGAGAAATAACTGGGCATTATCGTGAATGAACATTCCTATATCTATCCCATGCCTCAGGAATTCCACTCCTAGGCATGTATCCTAGAGAAACTCTTGGAGCTCCAGTTGCGCAATCGGTTAGCGCGCGGTACTTATAAGAGAAACTCTTGACTATGTATATCCTGAAACACATACAAGGATGTTAATAAAAGCAAAAAACTTGAAACATCTGGTGTCCTTCAATACAAACATGGAAAAATAAATTGTGCTATATTTACAATATATAATTCACAATGCATAGCAATGAAAATAAATTTACTATAATTATACACAAGAATGATACTTTGAAACATAATACTGAGTGGAAAAAGAAATGTACTGTATGATTCTATCTTTAAAGCTCAAAAACAGACCAAACTGAATATATCATTTAGGTATTAAGTAGGTATGCAGGATGAATGTTTATAAGAAAGTAGAACAACAAAGTATAAGTTTGAAAATACTAAGTCTTAAGTAAATCTCATTTTGTGTCTTTCTAATTTTCATCCTTTATTCAAGTATCACCTTAACAACAACAAAAAGAACCAATGGCAGTCTTACCTGCAGAAACACTGAGGGAGTTCCCCTTGGCCATATAAAGGAAATAAAAAAGGAGTGTTGCCATACCGCCCAAGACAGTGAAGAAACTTTCTAGTAGCTTTGAGACCATCTATGGTACTGCTGCTTGTCTTTGATGTCATTGCAATTGAATGCAGAACAAAATGTTGGAGGTTGGGAGTTAATTTTTGAGTTTTTAAATATTCAGAAAATGTAATCTCCTCATAGGCTATGAAAACAAATATGAAAATTTATCAGTTAAAATCAGAACTAAACTTCAATTTAAGACTATTACACAAAAAATGAGATCAAGTTTCTCTAAAACACTTGTCAAAGGACATGGGTGGCAATAACATTACATTTTGGACAAAGACCAGTGATTTTTTTTTGGGGGGGTGTGGGGGACCACTACAAATCTCAACTGGATTGATGGCACAATTTTTAAACTTTAAATGATGAACCTTTGTTTAGTATTTTACAGATTCAAAAAGTAGAAAAGCATTAAATAACTCACTAACCATCACAATTGCTTTCTGAGGTTGGTAGTAGCTTTACTTTATCATTATAACAGCAGAAAAACACACACATTTATATAAAAAAAAACACATAGACACAGACAACAGTGTGAAGATAGCGAGAGGGAAAGTGGGGTAGAGGATAGATGGAAGTGGGAAAAGAGGGGCAGGAATGGGAACAGAAGAGATTTTGCTTGGAGCGATGGACGCATGATGCAGTTTGTAGATGTGTTGTTAAGCTATATACATCTGAAACCTGTATGATTTTGTGAACCAATGTTACCCCCAATAAATTCAATTAGAAGACAAAACTGAAGAATAATACCAATAATTGTATTTTGAAATATTAAATATAACAAAGGGCAAGTTTTTGATGAAAATACTACGAGCAATACTTGATTTTTTTGAAATATACATATTGTTATTAAATCTAGAAACAATGAACTTAATAAAAAGTAATGAAATTTAATTTCCTTATGGCTAGTGGAATTGATCTTACTGCCTTATAATCATACCACAAAAGATAAGAAACCACTGAAAACTTTCTTTAAACCAGGGGTAGAGAATGTCCAGCTCACAGACTGTATAAGGATGGGTGAGGGGATATGACTGTTTGCAGCTGGTCACACCCCCTTCAGGGTGGGGGTCCACAATGGGGTGCCTGGCCAGTCTGGGTGAGGGACTGAGGGCCGTTTTCAGGCTGGCGGGTGACTGAAGCTCCCAACCTCTTCTTTTTTTCTTTCTTTTTTTATTTTGGGGATTTATTTACCTTCTATGGCTGTCACTGGAGCTGAGAGCCGGCTTTAGCTCTGAGGCTCGGCTCCAGCTCTGAGACCTCGGCTGCTGAAAGCAGGTATCTGGTTTGTTTGGGTTCTATAATTGAATCACTGTTGCAACTCTAGCTTGGCCGACTGGCTGAAAGCATGGGGTTTGTTTAGCCTCTATATTTGCAACATTGTTTCTTAGACTGCAGCTCAGAGGCTGGCAGCGGCAGGCGGGGAACCTTGGCTTCCTCCTTCACTGGAGCAAGCAAGCCTCCTGTTCGCTTCAGCTGCCTGGCTGCCGGCCGTCATCTTGGTTGGCAGTTAATTTGCATATCTCGATGATTAGCCAATGGGAAGGGTAGCGAAGTTATGGTTAATTACCATGTTTCTCTATTATTAGATAGGATACTGTTGTAGTTCTCATTATAACTTTATAGATGAACTGTCAATAGTATGTCTACTTTGGAAAATTTTCTATTCCAATGCCCTTTAAGTATAAAGCTCTGTCACTAAAGTGATACATTCAATTTTCAATAAACTGTAAAGTAACTGGCCCGAGATCACACAGTGAGATGGGTCAAAGTCAAGACCAGAAACCACATATTCTCCTAATCCAGTGGTTTCCACCATGTCATCTAGGCTTTTAAAAAAAATGAATCAAAATAAATAATTCAATATTCTAAGCACAGTAATCCTGCAAAAATGAAAAACTATAATTTTTCTATTATTGATGAAAAACATGAATGGAACAATGCAAAAGAATACAGTATTCTCTTCCTTATCCATGGATCCATTTTCCATGTTTTCAGTTACCCACAATCAACCACAGTCCCGAAAATATTAAATGTGAAATTCCAGAAATAAACAATTCATAAATTTTAAATTGCACAAGTTTTAGTAGCATGATGAAAGCTTGTGCTATCCTGATCCGCCCCACCCCATTCCACTCTGGACAGGAATCAGCCCCTTTGTTCAGCATATCCACACTGCATACACTGTGAGTTGTTTATTCAGTATCCATCTCAGTTATCAGATCAAATATCTCAGTATCACAGTGCCTGTGTTCAAATAACTCTTATTATCTTATAATAGAGGCCCGGTGCACAAACATTTGTGCACTGGCGGGGGGGGATGTCCCTCGGCCCCACTTGTGCCTTCTCACAGTCTGGGACCCCTCGGGAGATAACGACCTGCTGGCTTAGGCCCGCTTCCGGGTGGCAGAGGGCAGGCCCAATCCCTAGGTGCCTACCCCGCAGCCATTGGTCGAGCTAAGAGCAAGGCCGATTGAGGATATGGGGCGCCGCCCCCTGTCATGTACAGAGCAAGGAGGATTGGGAGGTTGCGATGCCACCCTCAGTCACGCTCAGGGTAGGGCTGATTGGGGGTTGGAGCACTGCCCCCTGTCACACTCAAGGCAGGGCCAATGGGGAGGTTGTGGTGCCACCCCCTGTCACGCACAGAGCCGGCCAATCAGAGGGTTGGGGCGCTGCCCCCTGTCAGGAATAGGGCA
The DNA here is from genome assembly GCF_963259705.1 of Myotis daubentonii. Classification (NCBI taxonomy): domain Eukaryota; kingdom Metazoa; phylum Chordata; class Mammalia; order Chiroptera; family Vespertilionidae; genus Myotis; species Myotis daubentonii. The sequence goes on from NC_081861.1 coordinate 108,490,569, forward strand.
GGGCCGATGGGGGGTGTTGGGGCGCAGCCCCCTGTCATGCTCAGGGCAGGGCCGATCAGGAGGTTGTGGCGCCCCGACCCTGTCATGCACACAGCAGGGCCGATGGGGGGAGGGGTGGGTTTGGCACAGCCTCCTGTCACTCACAGAGCAGGACCAATTGGAGGGTTGGGGCACTGCCCCCCGTCACGCACAGAGCAGGGCCGATCCGGGAGCTGGGGCGCCGCCCCCTGACACTCACAGAGCAGGGTCGATCAGGGGGTTGGGAAACTGCCCCATCACCCACAGAGCAGGGCCTATCTGGGGGTTGCGGCACCACCCCATGACGCTGCTCCAGGTGCCGGGAGGCCTCTCTGCTCTGCTGATCCCAGGGCTGGGAGGCCTCATGGCTCCGCTGATCCCGGGGCCAGGAGACCTCTTCACTCTGCTAACCCCGGGGCCCGGAGGCCTCGTGGTTCCGCTGATCCCAGGGCCAGGAGGCCTCTCCGCTCCGCTGATGCCGGGGCCGGGAGACCTTGCAGCTCCGCTCATCCCAGGGCCCTGAGGCCTCGCGGCTCCGCTAATCCTAGGGCCGGGAGACCTCTCCGCTCCGCTGACCCCGGGGCCGGGAGACCTCTCCGCTCCACTGACCCTGGGGACGGGAGGCCTCTCCACTCCGCTGACCCAGGGGCCGGGAGGCCTCACGGCTCCACTGATCCTGGGGCCCTAAGGCCTCGCGGCTCCGCTGGTCCCGTGGCTGGGAGGCCTCTCCTCTCTGCTGATGCCGGGGCCGGGAGGCCTCGTGGCTCCCTTGATTCTGGGGCCGGGAGGCCTCGCAGCTCCGCTGTTCCCGGGGCTGGGAGGCCTCTTGGCTCTGCTGATCCCAGGGCCCGGAGGCCTCTCGGCTCCGCTGATCCCGGGGCTGGGACGCCTCTCGGCTCCACTGATCCCGGGGTCCTGAGGCCTCGCGGCTCTGCTGATCCCGGAGACATGAGGTCTGCGGCTCTGCTGATCCCGGGGCCCTGAGGCCTCACTGCTCTGCGGCTTCGGGGCTGTTTGCCTTCGCTCCACCGCTTGGAGCCTGCGTATGCAAATTAACCGTCATCTTTTAGCTTCTATAATTGAAACATTATATCTTTTGGAGCTGTTGCTTCAGGAGCTCAGAGCCCAGCGGTGGCAGGTGGGGAACCTTGGCTTCCTCCATTGCCAGGGCAACCAAGCCTCCTGTTCGCTTCAGCTGCCTGACTGCTGGCCACCATCTTGGTTGGCAGTTAATTTGCATATCGCCCTGATTAGCCAATGGGAAGCGTGTCAGAGGTATGGTTAATTACCATGTTTGTCTATTATTAGATAGGATAATAAAAGGTTAATATGCAAATCAACCGAACGGCGGAAAGACCGGTCATTATAATGCACACTGACCACCAGGGAGCAGATGCTCAGTGCTGGAGCTGCTTCCTGGTGGTCAGTGCACTCCCACAGAGGGAGCACCCCTCAGTCAGAAACCCTGAGCCAGGTTCACGACTGGTGGGTGCAGGGGCGGTGGCAGGAGCCTCTCTCGCCTCCACAGCAGCTCTAAGGATGTCTGAATGCCAGCTTAGGCCTAAGCTGTCAGTCGGACATCCTCTGAGGGCTCCCAGACTGCAAGAGGGCACAGGCCAGGCTGAGGGACCCCCCCTCTGAGTGCAGGAATTTCATGCACCAGGCCTCTAGTATTTAATAAGAGCAGTGACACTGGCAATTCGTAATCAAAGTGAAGCCTAAAAGTGTATGTATGTATAGGAAAAACCTAGTGTACATAGTGTTCGGTAATATCTGCAGTTTCAGGCATCCACTTGGGGTCTTGGAACATATGTCCTGTGAATAAGGGGGGACTACTGTAGCATCTATGAAGAACCAGTTGTCAACAATATTTAATTAACAAGAATAAAAATTAACACACAGCACAGCGTTTCTTCAATGATAAAAATATTCTATACCTGCACTGAAGCCACAATAGCTACTAACTACATTTGGCAATTGGATACTTGAAACATGGTTAGTGTGACTGAAGAATTGAATTTTACATTTTATTAATTTTAATAGCTACATGTTGCTAATGGCTAACCTAATGGATAGTGCACAGTAAGAATGTGTTTTAAAAGAGTAATAATTGGCTCACTACATTAGAGCAAACATATTAAAATAATAAGAAAGCTTAAGTAATTATAGAACACAATTAAATGAACACAATACCTTTATATTCATCAGGATGTTTCTCATACTCCATACAAAATGTAAGAAATTTCATTAGCATTCGCTTTTCTACCATAGTAAGTTGTTTACTATTAAAGACATCTGCTCTCGAACAAGGAACCTGAAACACATGATTTTTTAAGTTAAGAAACTGCTTCCTAGTGATAAACAAGTATTCCAAAAAACTTTTTTTTTCATTTAAGTATAACAAGATTATTTCCATTCTAGCCAGGCTGTGTCACATTACCTTCCATCAGTTCTAATAACATCTCTGTGGACTCCAGAGCTAATTAACTTGTGAGCTCTCACACTTAATTTATTAAGTTACTCCTTATGTCATTAAAAGGCCAATGGTGGTTGTATAGTTGGCTCTCCACCCCCCCCCCCCGAGTGGTAGGAGGAAATAGGAAAAGTAGATGAGTGCGATGATGAAGGAATAGTCCAGTGGTCGGCAAACTGCAGCCCCTTGAGTGTGGCTCTTCCACAAAATACCATGTGTGGGCGTGCACGTACAGTGCGATTGAAACTTCGTGGCCACACTCAAGGGGCCAAAGAGCCGCATGTGGCTCGAGAGCCACAGTTTGTTGACCACTGGACTAGTCCAATAGATGGAAAGGAAACCAGAAATAGTAACAGACCCAAGAATGCTGGGGTTTTCCTCTGGCCTGATGATCAGAGAAAGAAGAAAATGGTCTATGCATAAGTGCAAACTGGCCTTCAGAGAGAGAAGAGTTCCCAGGAATCCCCACTTAAGAAACTCCCAAGGACCTCTAACTACCTCTCTCCTTGTAGGATTTTGACATTGCTGAGCAATTTGACTCCATGATTCCTGATGCAGAGTGCCTAAAGATCATGAATGAGTGAGATCCTGAATTCACTTCAGATAGGTGACTTTCTGGTCAAGGTGAATGATCAGCACATCCTAGCTGGGATGCTTATAATCTGTGGGGTTCCTAATAGCAAATTCCACACCATCTGCTTATCAGTGGACAGGCTAGACAAGGTGTCCTGGGAGCAAGTAAAGAATGAGATGGTGGGAGAGAAGGGCCTCACACCTGAGGTGGCTGGCCGCATTGGGGACTTCATCCAGCAGCATGGTGGGGTATCTCTGGTGGAACAGCTGCTCCAGGATCCTAAACTGTCCAAAAACAAGCAGGCCTTGGAAGGCCTGGGGGACCTGAAGCTGCTGTTTGTGTACTTGACCCTGCTTGGCACTGCTGACAAGATCTCCTTCGACCTGAGCCTTGCTTGGGGGCTGGACTACTATACTGGGGTGATCCATGAGGCAGTGCTGCTACAGACCCCAGCCCAGGCAGGGGAAGAGACCCTCGGTATGTGCAGTGTGGCTGCTGGAGGGCGCTATGATGGTCTAGTGGGCATGTCTGACCTCAAATGGCACAAGTTGCCATGTGTTGGGCTTAGCATTGGAGTGGAATGGATCTTCTCTACCATGAAGCAGAAGCTATAGGCATTGGAGAAGAAGGTACGGACCAAAGAGACACAGGTGCTTGTGGCATCTATACAGAAGAGCTACTATAGGAGAGACTGAAGCTTGTCTCAGAGCTGTGGGATGCAGGGATCAAAATGGATGTCTGAAGAGAAGACCTTGTGAACAATCCAGCCCCTTTGCATGTGCTGAATTGAGAAATCTATCAGAGGAAAGTGTACAGGCACTATTTAAGGCTAAGACAAAACTCACAAAACTCTGAATATGTACTTCAATAGCTTTGCACACTTCCAGTGGGAAACCTGAAGAGTAGTCAAAACAGAGACTTTTTTTAAAAAATATATTTTCATTGATTTCAGAGAGGAAGGGAGAGGGAGAGAGAGATGGAAATATCAATGATGAGAGAGAATGATGGATCGGTTGCCTCCTGCACACCCCCGCACTGGGGATTGAGCCCACTACCCAGGCATGTGCCCTTGACTGGAATCAAACCCAGGACCCTTCAGTCCACAGGCTTACACTCAATCTACTGAGCCAAACCGAGTAGGGTGAGACTTTTTATTTTTATTATGATTTTTTTATTGGTAATTATGCTGTGCCATTTTCCATAGGATGCCCTGGGGGCTCAGTCCAGTCTGGCTCCTGGGCTACAAGGACTGAGATGGTCTCCTCTGTAGGGTGCTATCCTAGGTGGAGGGACTGCTCCCACAACCAGTCACCAAAGGTGCAATAAAATATTTCAACCACTGCAGGGGGGGTAGGAGGTGGGGGAGGCCAATGGCATGTCACCCCTAATTGGGAACAAAAGACATCTCAAATCTGGCAATGTTGCCCAAAATTAACACTTTCTCAACACTAAGATCAAGTTACAGAAGATCTCGTGAAAAAAATTAAACAAATTTTAATTGAGCAATTTGTTAATATTTACATTTGTAAATCATCATCCAGGACTGAGATTTTCTGCTTTACTAGGAAAATAATCATACTTTGCTCATCCTTCCAAAGCAAACCATAATAAATTAAGCTCATATCCAGTTATAATACTTGATCAGCACAGTACCTGTTCCACTCTTCCTTCTCGAAATGCAAGAATCCTGGTAATATTTTTGAACTCTGCATAGTGACTGACATTAGATTTGATTAGAAGATCAATAAGCAATCCTCGAGAATATAGCAGCTGTACAAAGAAAATATTTTAGAGGATGAAATGAAAGGTAAAAGTGGAAAAATTGATAACCACCAAATAAAGATATAATTTTATTATATTTTAAATTACTTGTTAAAAGCATTATACATATTAATGTTTTAATACGTAACATATTACAGGCTCACAATTGATTAGGTGAAATTCAAAATTCAAAAAACTCTGGAATCCTAAGTTTTTCATAACTGGTTTAGCAACAAAACTTGACCCAAATGGATATAAGGCTCTTCTTTCTACCTTTCTCTCATTTAATGTGAATATTCATACATCTGACGGCAGAAATATTAATATGTTCAACTCAAGACTGCCTCCTCAGACCCTGCTAAGAATGTTACATCATATATAGCATATCAGCATCTATACAGTATTACTTTCTAAAATACTTATTTTTATTGAATTTATTGAGGCGACATCTATAATAATAGAAGTGTAATATGCTAATTAGACTGGATGAAGCCGGGGCTGCTAGGGAAGCCTGGGTCCTGGGTGCCTGCCAGTGATGGGAGGGAAGCCCAGGCCCTGGGTGCCAGAGGGAAGCCCAGGTCCCGGATGCCAGAGGGAAGCCAGTGCCAGCAGCCGGGGGAAGGAAGGCCAACTCTTGCATGAATTTTGTGCATCAGGCCTCTAGTTGGTTAATGAAAACATATAGGTTTGAAGTGTAAAATTCTGTAATACATCATCTGTATATTGTATTGTGTGTTCACCACCCAAAGTCAAGTCTCCTATCACCATTTATTCTTCCTTTACCGTCTTCTATCTCCCTCCAGCCCCCTTTCCCCTCTGGTAATCACCATACTGTTATTTGTGTCTATTAGGTTTCGTTTTGTTTCTGTTTAATCTAAAGTACATATTTTTAAATCTGAATAACAGAAGATAACAGGCCCCAAGGGTTTTGGATAAGGAATTGAAGCCCTATAAGGCCAGGTAATTATTAAGAAGAAACTAGATCACTGGACTTCCTCATCAATGAAAAAAATAAAAATACTGATTATGCATTTCCACCAAAAGAGAAAAAATTTAAGATCCCTCTGTAATCCCAACAGTCTAGATTTATCTAAGATATGTCTTTTTCAAAAAGTAAGGATGATGGTTATTGCCAGCATTCATGTGAAGGATTGATTTCATCTTTCAATGTCTCTCATAATCAATATCAGAGAACCAAAAACAATTTCAATCGTATTAACTAGTAGGCTTTTTAAAAAATATATTTTTATTGATTTCAGAGAAGAAGGGAGAAGGAGAGATAAAAACATCAATGATGAGAGAGAATCATTGATTGGCTGCCTCCTTCCTGCACGCCCCACACTGGGAATCTAGCTCGTAACTCGGGCACATGCCCTGACTGTGAATCGAACCGTGACCTCCTGGTCCATAGGTCAACACTCAACCCCTGAACCACACCAGGTGGGCTTAACTAGCATGTTTTAAATTTAACCATATGGTTAAATGCAACAGATTTTGCTATTTTCTATACTGAGATACAGTTAAGTGAGTATAACTAAATAAATATTAAAAATTTAAATGTTACATCTATAATAAGGAAAATAAAATTTTAAAAATTAGCTTTACTTCAAAGAAAAAGGGAATTTCAAAATCAATCTAAACCATTAGTCTGAGTATCCAAGAGGCCAGTAAAGAATTTTTTAATCAATCATTAGTTAGGTGAATTTTTATAAACTATTCATTATATTAGTCAAGCACTGGGCAGAACAAACAAAACTGGCATTTGTTTTTTTGAAACAAATCCAGTTCCACTGACTAAATTATGGCATGTTACTTCATTACTTTTAGCCTAATATACTACACAACTGATATAAACCCATGTTTTAGATACTATATTGCCAAGTCTTAATTCTATAATTGTAGTAAAAAGGATGCATCAAATAACTCATTTGTTTAAAAATACTTCAGATTCAATGATCCTTCAGTAGTCATAATAATTTCACAAACATTAATATATCTAACAAAATGTATGTACACCTAATGAGATCTAATAAAGCTTAAGATTTAATGCCAGCTTTGAAAATAATGCCTTTAAGATGTCACTCAAAAGGTGATGTCAGAGGAATGGTGGCATGAAAGAGCCCTTTGTCTTCTCCCCTTGAAATTTCAACAACTTAACCAACTATAATTCAACAAAGACATCTCTGCTCAACACAGATGCATGCCTGAGGTACCTGCACATTGAAACATATAAAGGTGGGTAAAGGGGAAGACAAGAAGGGAGAAAAGTGCAGATGGCCTCCAGGTGCAGCCCTGCAGTGGGAGCTTGTAGCTTGGCCAGCTGGGATAGTGGAGGAAGCTGGCAGTAGCAGGAACAGAGGCAGGGGGCATGGGTAGCCTACCAGGGTGAGCAGCAAGGAAGTGAACAGTGTCTGAACCAGCAGACCCCTGAGAGACTAAGCAGTGAGGAAGCGAAAAGTGTCTGAATAAGCAGGCTCCTGACAGAGCACAGGGTTCTTCTTTGTGACTCTCCACCACTAGGCTGGCGGTCATGTTTCAGACAAAGAAATGGAGCCACAGAGCCCTGCCACCGCATGGAATCCCCAAACTCAGCCTTTGCCTTTGGAGTTGAATTAGGAGTATATTATCTGTAAACCAAGAGCTATTGCAGTAGAACTGCTGTATTCCGCTGTGGTTGACCCCCAGTTGGAGTGCTTGGGGCAGGACTCATGGAGGTCAGGGGTCACTATTATGGTGAGAGCAAGCTAAAACCAACCCTCAAGCAGCACAGCTGTACTTTCTTAGGGAAGCTGCAGAAGTTCATGAGTGGGAGATCACAGAGGTAAAAAAATCTGGCAACTCAGCACCATCTACTAGAAAAAGTAGAAAGACCTCTTTAGAGATAAATGTGTAGGCAAAGGAGGACAGCAAATGCCATGAATAAACACAGTAACGAGATGACCAGAAAGAAAATGAAAAATATCCAGAAAGTAAGCTGGAACAGATAGAAATATGTGATATAAATGACAGAGATTTCAAGATTGCAGTTCTGAAAATACTAGATGAGATACGAGAAACTATTGACAGGAAATTCAATGCACTCAGAAAACAAATCAATGAACAAAGTAAGCACTATATTAAAAAGATTGAAACTTTAAAAAAGAACCAAACAGAAACCCTAGAAATGAAGCATGCAATTAAGAAGATTAACAATGAACTACTAAGCAGAGAAAATAGAGCCAACCAGATGAAGGAAAGAATTAGTGGTGTCAAGTATAGGAATCTAGAAATGATGCAGGTGGAAGAAGAGAGAGACCTGAGCATAAAGAAAACTGAAAGAGCTTTATGACAACTATCTAACTCCATCAGAAAAAGCAATATTAAAATTATAGGCATTCCGGAAGAGAAGGAGAGGGGCATGGAATGGAGAGTCTATTGAAACAAATAGTTGATGAGAAATTTCCAAACTTATGGAAAGAACTAAATCCACAAATCCAAGAAGCAAAGAGAACACCTAGTTACCTCAATCCAAAGAGGCCCTCTCCAAAGCACTGGGTATTAAAGCTGTCAAAAATGAATGACAAAAAATAAAAATAAAAATCTCAAAGCAGCCAGGGAAAAGGAAGGGATCTACAAAGGAAAACACATCAGAAGTTCATCTGATTTCTCAGCAGAAATTCTACAATCCAGAAGAGAGTAGAACCAAATATTCAAATGTCTGAGATAAATTACCAGTCACGAATAATATATCCATCAAAATTATACTTTAAATAAATATGAAGGAGAAATAAAGATATTCCCACACATACAGAAACTGATGGATTTTATCACCAGAAAACTTCCATTGCAGGAAATACTTAAGGGAGTAATTCTACCCGAAACAAAGTATATAAGGTCACAGCAGTAAGAGTAAGATCACCAAAAACTTGAAGCATAAAGAGGGATAATTTGTGACAACAAAAACATAAAAGGTGAACTAGCAAAAAAGAATGAAGATCAGATGTACTCAAAAGAAAAAAAAAGCTAGGGTATATATGCAAGTTTATTTTTTATAAACCTAAAGGTAACCACACACAAATATTGACAAAACAGGACACATAGTTTTAAAAAAAGAGGAAACAGCGGAAAGAAGTATGCAATACCATCAAACAAAAACAACAAACAGATCACAAAGGAAAAGGACCAATGGAGACAGAGAGCTACCAGAAAAAATAAATAAATAAAATGGCTATAGGAAATCCTCATACATCAATAATTACCCTAAATGTAAATGGTCTGAATGCCCCAATAAAGAGGCAGAGAGTAGCAGAGTGGCTCAAAAAAACAAAACCCAACCATATGTTGCCTACAAAAGACATATCTGAGCTGCAAAGACAAAGGAAGATTCAAAGTAAAAGGGTGGACAATGATTCTCCAAACAAATAACATCCGCAGAAAAGCAAGTGCAGCCATACTTGTATCTGACAAAATAGATTTCAAAATAAGAAGAGACAAAGATGGATACTTTATAATGATAAAAAGAATACTACATCAACATAACAGTTTTTTTAAAAATCATTTTACTGTTTATACCACAGTCTCATGCAAATTGGCAAAACTGTTCCATGACAGAGAGAACAAACAGAGACCTGTCATGCAAGGTAAATTAAGGGAAGGCTTTCCTAAAGCTGGAGAAGTACCACAGAAACACAGGATGGCTGCAGCTCCCCCTGATAACAGTGCCAGGGGGTGTGAGTGGGTAGGAATGGAGGATGCTTGTACAGTAGCTGGCCTTCTTGTATTGGCCTGAGACCACTGCTGGTTCCTAAGGGGAATTTCCTAATATGCTTGGTAAGCCGATCACTTGTAACCATTTATAATTGGGGTAGGGTGACACTTCTGCAGAATAAATTCTACAAGTTCCTAGGCAGGTTCTCTAAATCTCATCTGTGATCAATGGTTGGTAAATTAGGACTCTGCAAAAGTAATCCCATAAATGGACATCCAGGGAAGTTTTACAACCAGTGAAATTAGACCAAAAAATAAACAGCCACACGAACCAAACCTACACACTGAACTAAAATGGTGTCATGTCAGAACTTCTGAAAGAACCAGAGCAGGCAAGATTATTCATACAGAAGACCCTCATCCTTCTCTTCAGCCAGAAGATTGGCAGGCTCCGGTCACCTCTCCAGCTACCCTCTGTTTCTCCAAGTCCCTCCTTCTTAGTTTTTTTCTTTGAGAATCTTTTTCTTCTCCTGTATTTTCTTTAACATACAGAACTCTTCTTGCTCTCTCTCATCCAGCTCTGCGATGATATAAGCAAGGGTACATTCAATCCTGGGAATGATGACATGCTCAATGGCATTTACCCGCCTGTTGGTTATCTTAATAGCTTCATCCAAAGTAACAAAGGAAGTCTGCAGTGAGGCAAGTTCCACCAGTAGTCCCAGTGCTTTGGCATAGTTCCTCTTTAATTTAGCCAGTTGTTCCCCACCTCTGGCTAAACCAGTCAGTTCATAACTGTCAGTTCCTTCATGGTAATGTTCAAATACTGGCAAGGTAACACCTGCTACATTATCTTTCTTTGCTCGAATTTTCACTTGGGCTTTATTCACATTTTTGATAACTGTGGTGCTGAAGTCCCCTGCTGTGAACTTGGCCTCAGCAAGTGAAAAGGCAGCTTCTCTCATCACTTCAGCTGTCAACATTTTAGTCTCTATGATTTTCTTTAGGATCTGTTGAAATCGAAGAGTTAGGGCATCAGATTTTTTTCTTCAGGAGGTTTCGACCTGTCTGTGCTCCTTTTAATTGAGCCTTCGTGATGGTCTGTGCCATTCGCAAGGGAAAGATTTCAATTTGGTCTTTGCCCGACATTCTGACGATGACTGTTCAGTTTCAGTTCCTGGCAGGGCAGTCATGGTTGCCACAGACCCAGTCACAGCGTCTTCTTCTATCGGAGTCAGCTGGTTGTGTCACTTGACCCCCTCGCGTTGCTAGGAGGCCTCTGGGATTCTCATTCTTCCCAACATAACACTTAATATTTATGCACCCAGCTAGAGAGCACCAAAATATATAAAACAACTACTCACAGAATCAAAGTGAGAAACAGATGAAAACACAATCATAGTTGGGGACCTTAATACTCCATTGATAGCTCTAGACAGGCCAAGCTCTAGACAGACCAACCAAACAGAAAATCAATAAGAAATATCGGCCTTAAAGTAAACATTGCACCGAATGGACATAATTGACATGTAGAGAACTATTTATCTCACAATATCAGATTATACATTTTTTCCCAGTGCACCTGGAACATTCTCAAGGATAGACCATATGTGGGGTCACAAAATTAGCATCAACAAATTCAAGAACATTGACGTGATATCAAGCATAGTCTCCAACTATGATTGCTTGAAATTAGAAATCAACTGCAGAAAGGAAGTAAAGAAACCCACAAATACATGGAAATTAAACAACATATTACTAAAAAATGACTGGGTCAAAGAAGAAATAAAAGATGAGATAATAAGATATGGAGAGACAAATGAGAATGACAATACAACAGATCAAAACTTCTATGATGCAGTGAAAACAGTAATAAGAGGGAAGTTTATATCATTAGAGGCCTACCTCAAGGAATAAGAGAAATCCCAAGTAAACAACCTAACATCACATCTTAAAGAACTAGAGAATCCAAAGTCAGCAGAAGAAAGGAAATAATAAAAATAAAAGCAGAATTGAATGAAATAGAGAACAAAAAGACTATACAAAAAAATTAATAAAACAAAGAGCTGGTTCTTTGAAAAAGTTAAAATTGACAAACCCCTGGCTAGATTCACTAAGGAAAAAATGGAAAAGACCTATATAAACAAAATCAGAAATGATAGAGAAGTCATCACAGACATCACAGAAATAAAAAGGATCATAGTAGAACATTATAAAAGACTATGCCACCAAATCAAATAACCTAGAATAAATGGATAAGTTCCTAGGATTATATAACCTTCCTAGTCTAAAACATGAATAACTGGAAAATCTACATAGACTGATCAGTCGTGAGGAAATTGAAACACGCACCAAAAATCTCCCAAAAAAGAAAAGTCCAGGAACAGATGGCTTCACCAGTGAATTCTACCAAACATTCAAAAAAGATTTAAAACTTATCCTTCTTAAACTGTTCCAAAAAATTGAAGAAAAGGCAATTATTTCCTAACACATTCTATGAGGCCAATATAACCCTGATACCAAAACCTGGGAAAGATAACACAAAGAAAGAAAATTAGAGACAAATATATCTGATGAATACAGATGTAAAAATCCTAAACAAAATACTAGCAAATCGAATACCACAGTACATCCAAAAAATAATAGATCACAATCAAGTAGGGTTCATTCCAGGGGCACAAGGATGGTTCAACATAAGCAAATCATTCAACATAATAAACCATTTTAACAAAAGAAAAATCGTATGATCCTATTAATAGATGCAGAAAAAGCATTTGGTAAGATACAACATCCATTTATGATTCAAACACTCAATAACATAGGAATAGAAGGAAAAGTACCTCAACATAATAAAGGCCATCTATGATAAACCCTCAGCTAATATCACACTCAAGGATGAAAAACTGAAAGCTTTTTCTCTACAATCTAGAACAAGACAAGGATGTCCACTCTCACCACTCTTATTAAGCATAGTGGTTTAAATCCTAATCAGAGCAATAAGGCAAGAGAAAGAAATAAGAGGCACCCAAATAGGGAAGAAAGAAATCAAACTGTAACTTTTTGTGGAAGACATGCTTCTGTATACAGAAAACCCTAAACACTCCACCAAAAAAACTATTAGGAACAATAAACAAATACAGTCAAGTTGCAGGATAGAAAACTAATGTGCAAAAAATCCACCACCTTCCTGTATACTAACAACAAAACTTCAGAAAAAGAAATGAAAAGAACAATTCATTTTGCAATTGCAACCAAAAGAATAAAATAACTAGAAATAAACATAACAAAGAACATGAAAGACCTATATACTGAAAATTACAAAGCATTATTAAAAGAGATTAAAAAAGCACAACAAAATGGAAAAATATTCCATGTTCATGGATTGGAAGAATCAACATAGTTACAATGTCCATAGTACCTAAAGCAATATACAGACTTAATGCAATCTTCATTAAAATCCCTATGTCATTTTTTAAAGAATCAGAACAAGAAATCATCAGTTTTGTATGGAGCCACAATAGAACCTGAATAGCCAAAGCAATCCTGCGAAAAAAGAACGAAGCTGGAGGTATCACACTACCTGATTTCAACTTATACTATAGAGCTATGATAATCAAAACAGCAAGGTATTGGCTGAGAAATAGACACACAGATCAATGGAACAGCATAGAGAGCCTAGCTATAAAACCACATGTATATGAGCAGATAATTTTTGACAAAGGAGCAAAAAACACACAATATAGTAAATATAGTGTCTTCGATAAATGGTTCTGGGAAAACTGGAAATCCATATGCAAAAGAATGAAACTGTACAAACAGTAATTCAAAATGAATCAAAGACCTAAATGTAAGACCCAAAACAGTAAGTTACATAGAAGAAAAATATAGGTACCAAACTATGGACCTTGGTTGTAGACAACATTTTATGAACTTGACCCCAAAGGCAAGGGAAATAAAGGCAAAAGTAAATGAATGGGACGATATCAAACTAAAAAGCTTCTGCACAGCAAAAGAAACTGACAACAAAACAGACAGCCAACCAGGTGGGAGATGATACTTGCAAACAGTGGCTCCAACAAAGGTTTAGTCTGCAAAATATATAAAGAACTCATAAAAATCAACACCAAGCAAACAACCCAATCAAAAAGTGGGCAGAGGACCTGAAAATACACCTCTCCCAACTAGACATACCATACAAGCAGTCAATAGATATATGAAAAGATGTTCAACCTCACTGGCTAGCAGGGAAATGCAAATCAAAACTACAATGAGATACCATCTCACACCTGTTAGGGTGGCCATTATCAACAAAACAAGCAATAACAAGTGTTGGACAGATTGTGGAAAAAAGGGAACCATCATTCACTGCTGGTGGGAATGTAGACTGGTACAACCACTATGAAAAGCAATCTGGCGATTCCTCAAAAAATTGACAATAGAGTTACCATAGGACCCAGCAATTCCTCTCCTGGGTATATACACAAAAAACTCGAAATCATGTATTTACAAAGACATATGTACCCCTATGTTCATTGCAGCATTATTCACTACGGCCAAGACATGGAAACAACCAAAGTGTCCTGCAACAGGAGTGGATAAAAAAGATGTGGTACATATACATAATGCAATACTACTCAGCCATAAGAAAGGATGAAATAGCACCATTTGCAACAACCTGCCCCTTGAGAACATTATGCACCTTGAGAACATTATGCTAACTGAAGTAAATCCTATATAATAAAAGGCTAATATGCAAATAGACCGAACAGCAGAACAACCGAACCGGTCACTACGACGTGTGCTGACCACCAGGGGGCTCGCACAGAACATAGCAGGTGTCGGCCATGACAGGATGGTGGAGCAGGTGAGCAGTGCACCAGACCAAGGTGGGGTGCTGGTAGCTGTCATTGGAGTGACCCTCTGGTGGTTACTGAAAATTCTTTGCTCCCACGCACCACGGTCCTGCCTGGCACTCGCACCTGCTGCTGGCGCTGGCCCTACCTGCACCTGCTGCCAGTGTGGGAGACGCCTCTCGCACCCACTGCCATTGCCTGGTGCTGGCCCTGATCTGCTCCTCAGGGTTTCTCCACCTCCCCTGCTCCTGAGAGGCGATCAGGGCAGCAGCTGCCGTTCACACCCGCTGATGGCACTGGCCCCGCTTGCACCCACTGCTGGCGCCAGCCCCAATCGCTCCACACCGTCAGTGGATGCAAGCGGGGGCAGCGGCATCAGTGTGTGGGAGCGGCGGCAGCGGGAGCAGGGCTACCGGCAGACAGGGGACAGGGGTCACAGTGGGAGGGGTCAAGATCCGCCCCTGTGCCCACTGCAGCCTTGCGGCCCACAGTTCCTTACAAGCTGCACAAATTCATGCACTGGGCCCCTAGTCAGTCATAAAAAGCTAAGAATCATATGACTTCACTCATATGTGGGATCTAAAACTTAAACTCATGAACACAAGCAGTATGGTGGTTGCCAGAGGGAAGGGGATGGGGGGAAAGACGGGTAGGAGTCCTAATATATGGTGACAGAAGAAGATTTGACTTTGGGTGTGAGAACATGGTATAATATACAGATCTTGTAACATAGAAAACCACACCTGAAACGTCTATGTTCATGTTGACCAATGTCACCCCAATAAATTTAATTTTAAAAAAAGATAAAGATATCACTAAAGAATTAAAATACATTTAAAATAAAACTATTCTAAACTTTTGTCTGAAGCTTAGATATAATGAATGTTACCTTATTTAAATTTAAGCCTTTTTTTCACCACTCTCTAATGCTCTACCACAGCAATGTCACAGTGGTGAGAGGCTAATGTATATTTCAATATGATTAAAATAATGGACACTAGATTTAACAATTAATGATTTTTGCTTCCCATGGACTGCTGCTTCCATAGGGTACAGACATTCTTATAAATGAGTTTTAATTGTAAGAACTTCACCTTTGTTTATCTTGTTTATTAGTCTAAGCAGTATAATACTATGGAGTATTTTATTTAACTAAACTACCCTGAGCTATAAGATCACTTTTTAATAGGCTGCATACATGGATGTGTTTTGTAAACTGTAAAGCACTACATGAGATAGAATGTATGTACAAATGTCAAGTAGTTTGGAGATATCAAACTGAACTTAGTAAAAAGTAGGGCTTCTGAAAGTATTTGTCAATCATTCCAATCTTAGATGTAATAACTGCAACTTTAGAATAGGTAAAATTTCCAATAAGTAACTGAATGCCCCCAATATCATGGAATACAATGCTTCCCAACCAGTGGGTACTCAGTAAATGTTCTCTAAATGACTAACATTAAAAATGATAATGTCTCTTGTATTGCTATGGTTATACATTCTTTAGCTAGTCCTTTTTTTTGTAGAATGAATACAGTAAATTATTATTGGCTATTTAAATGTATGAACCCAGGACAACTATGCAGAACAAACTACAATTGCCTTGAGCCCTCTCAATATTTTTGTTTTTAATTTTTCCAAAGAGAACCATTATTATGAACCATTCAAACTCATAAAAATACCCAGAAATCTTCAGAGTCTCCTGAAATGTCTCGGCATCTAATAAACTATCACTCTCTCCATTATAACCATCCTTCACTTTCTTATAGAAGTAAACAGTTTCCTAATTCCAAAAATGAAAAAGCAATGTCTTGTACCATTTTCCTTTGCAAGATTTGTACTGTATTTCAGTTACCCTAAGGGTTATAGAGACTTTTATGAACTAGCCTCGATTCTTAACCATTATTTATTTCATTGTTTACTTAAGTAAGGCATTCCAAATTCCAAGTAACTAATTCAAAATGAAAAATTTCAGAACAAAACATATTCATTACTTGACATCCAGTTGTTTTTTGTTTTGTTTTTTTAGTTTTTTAAAGCTAGTTGCTGCTCATGAGAACAGGAGGTCTATTAGTGAGCTATGATCAAACTTCCACCCCCAAATCAATAGCATAAATAACATGGAGAATAAAATAGATAGTGCAGAATTATGAAGTAGAAGCAAGGTAGTAGCTAATTCAGACCAGGACAGAATCTGACACAGAGAGCTATGTGATAGAAAGAAACAATGGATAGTAAAAAGATACTCATATTTTAAAGCATCAAGTTCAGAGAGAGCAGCAGTATGAGGATATGAGATTGTATCAGTAAAATGTGAGGAGTGTGCAATTCGTCCCTCTCATTACTCTATAACTTTGAACTTGATGAAAGCACATTAAATTGAAAAGTCTAGTTTTGCGGGTAGATTGATATTATTCACTACCCTCCCCTACTTCTATTTCCACTTCTTTTATTTTTTTTTTCCTCTTTTTGTTAAATTTATTGGGGTGACATTGGTTAATATGATCATATAGGTTTCAGGTTTAGTTTTCTATGTTACAAGATCTATGTATTATCTACATCTTCTCGATTTCTTATTGGTTGCCCTCAACTTATGGGACTTGATCTCTTTAATTTTCACTTGGTCTTTAAATTTTCATTCAGCCCTATATCTTAACTCTTTAAGGCCATTATCCTTTATCTTATTGGTTTTATATTCTTTTGCACAGAATTAGCCTTGCTTTCTATAAACACAATGCAACCCTGTACCCTCCTAAGACTAAGACACTGACATAACGTTAGAGTTAAGGATGGAAACAACCAAAGACAATAGCATTCTTTCCAGCCTCCCTGACCCCACTTCTATTAAATTATCCTCTGAAGCCCTCACATCTGAACAAATGATTTTCAAAAATGCATTGGTTTTTTAAGAATGTTCATTACCACATAGATGTTAAAACAATTACTATATATATGGGCTAAAAAAAGTTCACTTAATAGACTGACTATAAATAACATGAATCTGAATTATGATCATTGGACTTTTTCTCTCGATATAATTCAAATCCATGCAGTAAGAGAACATTAGGGTAGACTTGTGCTCTAGTACAAAAGTATTCTTGCAATATAATACTGAGCATTTTAAATGATTTTAACCTATATGTAAAGATATTTAATGGAATTAAAAATCCTCTGACTATTACATCTTTAGAAAACAAATGTTCTATACTTCACAGAAAAACAAACAAACAAACAAAAAAACCACAAAAATTGTGTTCATGGGCCAAAATACTATTTTCAATCAACTGAAAATTAGTATTGTTCTATGACAAGATGGGCAAAATTGGTACTTACCTTTGATACCAAATCAATATTAAATTTCCTGCCTTCTTTAACAATTTGTGAGTAAGTAATCCTATTTTTCTTTGGTTGTTTTGCAATGTCTTCTTCTATAGGCACATTTTCACTTGTTCCCTCTTTTGAAGTTGACAGCATACAAGTTTTATCACGACCGTTTTCTTTCACCCTGGTCACTTCAACATCATTTACTTCTAGGGCACTCCCTGGAGTTTGTTCTGTGAACACTTCACCACTCACAGTGCTTAATGACTCATCTTCTGTAGGCAGGCAGGCAGAATTTGCAGCTTCTGTGGAGTTCGCAGATGTCATTGGAGAGTGATTTTTCTGCAGTGCACCAGCCTCTTCGACACCTTCATGCATATCCTGACTAATGAGAAATTATAATAACAATCAATACCAAATATTGTACTTGGTTGCATTTTTATATTTTAACTTGTAATGACAATTTTTACTTCTTTACCCCATTGAATCTTATCAAGTTCACTGTATGTTTTGCCTTCTGTGACCTACACATTAAACATTCACCTGCTCAGGTTTCAATACAATGTGAAACATAATTAAGATTTGTGACTCAGTGGTTGAGCATCGACCTATGAACCAGGAGGTCACAGTTCAATTCCTGGTCAGGGCACATGCCCGGGTTGCTGGCTCAATCCCCAATAGGGGTGGAGAGGAGGCAGCTGATCAATGATAGTCTCTCATCATTGATGTTTCTACCTCTCTTTCCCTCTCCCTTCCTCTCTGAAGTCAATAACAATATATTTAAAAAAAACATTTGAAAATCACAAATATTTCAGGGTTTAGCAGACTGTGTCACAGTACATTTTTGAGGTTTTGCCTTTTTAAAAATTTCTTTTTTATTAAATTTATTGGGGTGACACTGGATAACACAATTATACAGGTTTCAGGTATACAATATAATGCATCATCTGTACACTGTATTGTGTATTTACCACCCAAGTCAAGTCCCCGTCCATCACCATTTATCCTCCTGATACCTTCCTCCATGTGCCTCCTTTGGGCAATCACCACACTGTTGTCCTTGTACATGAGTTTTTTTCTCTTTTAAAGCAGACAGGTGAACTGTATTTTTGAAGCAAATCACAATAGTGTTCAAGAACTAATAGCAAATCACACGTTAAAATGGCTATTATCAACAAGTAATAAGAAGTGTTGGAGATGTTGTGGGAAAAAAAAAAAAGGAGCCCTTATTCACAGGAAGTGGGAATGTAAACTGGCACAGCCACTATGGAAAACAGTATGGAGTTTTCCCACAAAATAAAAAATAGAGTTACCATATGACCCAGTAACTCCCCTTCTGGGTATCTATGAAAAAAATTGGAAAACATTTACTTGTAAATATACACACCCCTATGTTCATTGCAGCATTATTCAGTGACTAAGACAGGAAACAATCGAAGTGCCCTTCAATAGAGGACTGTATAAAGAAGATATGATACATATATACAATGGAATGCTACTCAGCCATAAGAAAAGATGAAATATTGCCATTTGCAACAACATGGATGGACCTTGAGAATACTGTGCTAAGTGAAATAAGACAGTCAGAAAAAACTAACAACCATATAATTTCACTCACTTGTGGGATATAAACCTGAAACTCACAGACATAGACAACAGTATGGTGGTTACCAGAGGAAAGGGGGTGGGGGTAGAGTTGGGTAAAGGGAGTCAATTACATGGTGACAGAAGATGATTTGACTGTGGATGATAGGCACACAATGCAATAAACAGATCATGTATTACAGAAATGTACACTTGAAATTTATATAATCTTATTAACCAATGTCACCACAACAAACTTAATAAAAAAATAAAATACTAATGGAAAAATGTTTTCAAACTTCGAAACCCTACCACATAAAATCTTCCTGTTCCTTTCTCTAAACCAAATCACCTTCTTTATCTACTATCTTCTGGTCTCATCTCTCCTACTTTCCAACATGACAGCTCTAATTCTTAATTTATCAACTCTAATCTCCATGTATTGGTCCATATAATTTGTTTATTCTGAGTTATTCTTTTCACTCCCCATAATGTCATAATTCCCCCATCCCCAAACAATGAGGTATTTCAACAATCTATCCACTCTAAGAAAACATTTAAATTTCACTTTGAAGTTGTTGATCCTAACTCAACTACACTCATCATTCTATTATTACTCCATGTCCCCATAATACACCCATGAAGTTTACATTGCATTCATTTATCAGTTCCTTTTTAACACAATAAACAATATAATAAAAAGGGTAAAATGAAAGAATAAAATAACTTATTTTAAATGTCAGGAAATAAAATTCCATGATATTTTTACTGTTATAATCTAGTAATTTTAATTAAATATAATGAAAAAAAAGGAATTGATATAATTAATGTCACGATACTTTTCAGATCTAGGAAACTATTATCAGGAAAGCTCTAGTCCTAGATGCATTATTTTGCAAATATTACACAACTCAAAATCTCTCAGGTTCCCCATCTATAAAATGCAGATCATTCCATCTGCCTTATTTTTCATGCGGCTGTTGTAAGACAAATGAGCTACATATATGAAAAATATTTTATAAACTCTAAAAGATTATTCTAAGATGATATTAATCAAATATATTTTTAAACTTCCCACAGTTAACAAGCAACTCAAAACATATGTACCTAGGTTTTCTGAGAGCATATGTTGAAAGCTCTTTTACCAACATAACCACACAACAGCACCATTGACATTAGTGACAGTCAAAATGAAGGGCGATAATAGGAAATTCTATTTGTATATTTTCTACAAAATTGTTGATGCTCTGTATTCACTTTCATTATTTTGAAAACCAATAAACCAATGTGTGTTCCATGAAGAATTTAAAGTAATAACTTTCGGCGAAAGTTCCATGCCTAAAGGTTAAACTGAGAAATGACAGGATAATTTAATTACAATTTACAGATAAGACAGAATATGTAAACTTCTCTCATTACAGACCATGATGATGACACTGTGAAAATCGAGCACAGCAACTGATCTAGTCAGTGGCTCTGCACTGCATTCTGAGAAAGGGGACTTTGCAGAGTGAATGAGATGTACTAACCAATGCTGGACAATCTGGAACATATAAGTCAAAAATACTTAAATAAAGGTGTAAGTGTAAGGAAAGAAATTATTCTTTGTAAATTTGTCATTCATAAGCTATTAAGTTTTACTGTTCTCAACATTATAATTTGGTGAAATCTCTAGCACTATGTAAAACATATGCATTAAAAACACAGTAGTGTCCTTACTTTCCATTAAAAAAAATCACAATATTTTTGAAATTCTGCCAAAACTGAATTTAATACCTAACTAGAAGTTATAAAAACACAAGAAAATTCAAAAAACTTAAACTTCACTCAATTCCTAAGTAAGCAAAATTCTGTTCTTCATTTATGGTAATAAAAATAACTCTTATAAAAGATAATTTAACCTTTTGAAGCAAACTTCAGAATAAAATAACTCAACTCAATTTTATTAATTTAAAATATTTGAAAAGTATAAAGACATATTTGCCAGTTGAAAATCAATGTCACTGGATTATATGTTCTCAAAGGAATATTTGAGTTCTAATGCTACTACAATTTTAACATATAAAGGAAAAAATCTACATCATTAATTCTTATAAAGCTTTTTAATAAAACAGATTTCGCCAATGAAATTTAATGTTTTTTATACTGCTAATTTGAATTTCAAAGGCCACTTACAATACAGTATAACAATATTTTTGAGATGATTTTACTAAATTACAACTGCTGAATACTGCTTTGTATAATGCATTTTTTACTAATTGCCAAAAATTATATATAACCCTGAAAATTTGGGGGAGTACAAATTCTGACATTATGTAGTATTGCTTATCAATTAATGGTAGGAACAAAAGAACACTTCAAAGTGTATGTGTCTTCTATTGCCTTGTAACAGTCACCCTTTTAGATGAGTCAAATGAAAAATTACCAGCCAGCTGGTTAATTTATCCAGCACAGGTGTTCACTATTTATTTTTCAGTCATTTACACCTTTTCTCCCCAGTACAGCTTGTTGAAGAGATTGTATTCTTTTACTCTGATGTATGCATTTTATGGTAAGGCCATTCATTTCTGGTTTACACATTTATGTTATACTGCTAAACCAGCTGTTTATTCCTGCAAATAAATGTTTATGGTTACTCATAAGAGTTACAAAAATCGCACTATCCAAAAGTTTTTATCCCAGAAAGTAGTAATATTAAAACAACAACAACACTGTAATCAATTTTGAATTGTTGCAACGTAATATATTGGTAGACATATTTCACTATTTATTACCACTTAAAATGTTAACGCATACTGTAGAATATAGCTGAAATAGCATATCAATCTCCTGTCAACTTCTTCAAGAACAAAATTTCATAGGGTGGAATATAGCAGGTACTGTTGGTTGCCTAGTCAACAAGCATTAATTACCCTCTACCTCCCTGCCACAGAGCTGGAATTTCGTTTCAATACAGGATAGATCATGATTGATCAAAAACAAGCATAGTAATTTTACTAACCTTTGTTAGTAATTGCTTTTGGAGTGAGCCAGTTATCTAGTTTTAGCCACAAAGACAAGGGAGAGTCTGGTGGGGCTTCTTATTAAAAACTCTCTAGTATAATAATAGCAAAAAAAGCACACACATGTTAAGAAAAACTCTCCCATGTCTTTTCATTTTTAAAGATTTTTGTTGCGTAAAACCCTTTTTGGAATCATGGCAACCATTCTATAACTCTGAAGAGAAAACTGAATAAGTGCAGAGCAGGCACCCCAGAATTCTAAAGAGATTAAGATGCACAATTAACAAACTCTCCAATGACCAAACTACCGACATACTCACCTGCTCATGTGCAGACTCCCCTACCTACTATCCATCTACTTGTTTAAACCACTTTTAGTTGGGCACTGTGTCATTTACAGCCTAAACAAACTCATCTGCACACAGTATTAAACAATATCTTTGACTGAATTGTAAAAATTATAGACTTTTAGATTACTATTAGAATAATATGTTTATTTTGGTATCGATTCACAAGAGTTGGTTAATCTGCACATCTGAGGTGCAAGTGGTCATTATCATGCCAAAAAAGGAAAAACAGTTTTCAATATTATGCAAACAACGGAGCAGAAAAGGCACAAATTCTTGTCAATATTTTAGAAAGATAAACTACATGACATAATGAAATTAACAGGCAACAATTTTTTACTCGAGAATTGTTTGGGCTTGTGCGAATTTATGCAATATGCCTTTTCATAGCCTGTTAAATGTTTAAAAGTAGAAATAATAGATGCTTTTTGCTCTCTCATATAAAAAACAAAAACTTTCTGTGGCATATACAGTCACAACAACTAAAGAACACTGGATTCATCCCTTATCTTCCTAACACTGGGAGTTAGGCACTTTAATTCCTCATCATACATATGACTACTTTACAATACTAAACAGTATTCTAGTAACTTAAAAAAGTAAATCCATTTTAGGTGCTAGTCTTTAAAGGAAATAGTTAATTCACTTAGTGACAAGGCTCCCTTGGTGTGCACACATGTATTTATCTGCTGCATGAAATATAACATGATACAATGGAAACAGCATAAGTTTTAGAGTTAGATAGACGTGGAATAAAGTCCTGGTTCTCTACTTCTGCCTCCCCTAACTTTCAGATTATTGTAAGTAAAATATAGCTACAACTCATGTGCATTGCCATGGCACAGATTAAATAAAATTTAATAAACTAAAATATGTAAAGCATCAGGTTATAGCAGCTGCCACAAACATAATATCCAATAAGTTCTAGTCCTTTTACATTTCTCTTCTGTAAATCATAGCATAGTTACAATATTTGTTTTAAGTAAAAACAATCAATGTATAGCAA
The DNA here is from genome assembly GCF_963259705.1 of Myotis daubentonii. Lineage (NCBI taxonomy): Eukaryota > Metazoa > Chordata > Mammalia > Chiroptera > Vespertilionidae > Myotis > Myotis daubentonii. The sequence continues at coordinate 108,514,194 of NC_081861.1, forward strand.
AAGTATTTCTGGCCCAAGCTAGAAATCACCCCACTTATTTTAAGCAGTCTTCAGGATAACGAAAGCTTTAATATAACAAAATAATCTGGATAATTCTTTAGAAAACTTGTGGTTCCTGGACTAAACTATGATAATAGACTAACCACTACAATTTCTAATTATTATTTACCTTAATTTTGCAATAACCAAAAGTATTAAGTTTAAGGTTCAAAAGATCACTAAAACCATTAGTTCGAACACCAGAATTATTTTTTAAAGTAAGTCACCAACAACAACAACAATAAAAAATAATGCGCTATCATATGTGTTTATGTTAGAGTAGGGTATTACTGACTTGCCATGAACTTTAATGCAGTTTCCAAGTAATGCCTTTATAATAACATAATTATTATTTAACATGAAAGAAGGAAAGGGAAGACTAGATAATATAGGCATACCATTTATACAGCTTTGCCAAAAAGCTGCATTTAACACTTTCTAAGTCTGTTGCCTGCTAAATGATGGGGGAAAGGACCAGACAAACACAGCTCAGACGCATGTCCAGTAAGGTCTGAGTGACATGGGAAGGCACTTGTCAATCTTTCACACCTGGGAGCCAGTCAATGGCCAGAATGGGTATGGCCACTGCATGTACCAGAAACCTGAATATTTAAACTTTCAAAGAAAGGAAGCTCACTTGCTTCTCTCTCTGGTACCCCGGGGTTCCCAGGACTCCTGTTGCAGGGATCTGCGCTCCCTTGCTCCCATGTGGCCCACGGCCATGTGGGGCTACACACATGGACTAATGGACTTTAATTAGCCTTAATGCTGAACCTCACCCAGCTGCAACATGGAACGGAAGCTCTGGACACTGGCCCAGCTTCTAGATCTGCTGCCACCCCAGCTGTCCCTCTTTCAGGACTGGCTTAAGGGGCAGGGGACTTTGGAACCTGAGGAATATAACTTTATGCAAATAAAGCCTTTTTCCACATCTCAGTCTCCCGTGGGGGCTTCTGAAAATTCTTATTTCAGTGATACCCCACGAACCTTACTCCCACTCGCATGAGCAAGGGAGGAATTTGATTCTCCAATAACACAAGCAGTGGTGATAGGTTTGCACTGATCTTTCCTCCTTGCCCTGTACTTGTAATCAAAAGATTAAAAATAAAGGGCTTCCATTCAAGCTGGCAGAGTGGGTAAACGTGGCACTTGTACCCACTCGCAACTACATCAAAATTACAAATAAACTACAGAACAAAAATCATTGAAATCTTGAAATTTAATTGAGTAGAAGTCCTGCAACTAAGGATATACAGATGAAGCCACATCAAGACTGGTAGTAGGGGTGGAGATACTGTACAATAAACATGACAAATAAACAAGGCATGCAGCCCGCCAGCCACAAGTTTGACATGCTTGCTGTACAGGCTGGTCCAACACCCACGTGTGGCAGATAAAAACTGGAAAGGATAACTCAGCTGTGTAGGTCCCCACTGAGGAACAAGGGCTCTAAGCCCCGCACCAGGCCCCCAAACTCAGGGTTCCAGTGGCAGGAAAAAAATACCACATAACTCCTGGCCGTGAAAACCAGCAGGGAGTTTGGCTGAGACTGAGGTTGCTGGAGTCTCAGGATTTCCTCCTCAAGGGGCTGTAAAGAGACTTACTCAGACTCACTATCTCTGAGCTCCAGCACTACGACAGCAGCTTGAAAGAAACCAAGAGCATATGGGAAGGAACTGAATTGTTTCAAGACTAGGGCTGAAGGGGCAGCTTTCTCCCAAATAGAAGTGATGGCAAAAGCCATTGTTCTTTTGCTGACCCCTCCTGCTGCAAGCCCAAGTCAGCAGCATATGTGAGTCTCCATCAACCTGACTATAACAACGTTTGCCCTAACCTTGTGATTCCCTGACACCCAGCCCATCCAAATTGCAGGCCATCAAAACCATTTCCAGTGGCTTTTGCATACAAATGGCCTATGTTGGCTTATTCTGTGGACTTTCCTAAAATATCTTAAAGCTTCACAACCCCCAAACAAGCAGCATTTGGCCTCAGTGTGTTCCATACCTCTACTTAAGGGGCTGCAGGCCCAGCACTAGCAGCAGCCAGACTTGGTTCACAGCTTGGTCTTTCCTGGGCACCTCCACACAATGCACAAACAGCAGCCATTTGCAGATTGCTATGTAGCTCATGCCTGTTGACTCTGGGCAGGACTCAGGTGGTGGCTGACCTTGGTCTGTATCTCCTGGGAGGCTCCAGAGCCAGCACCCAGTAGACGATTTCAGACCATGACAGAGCATCAGCCAACCACCTCCAGGAGCAACACATTCAAGGGGTGGGACTCGGCAGGCACCAGAGCCCTGCTGAAGCCAATCCTGCTTTGTGGGGTCAGCCCCTACACAGCAGCTGCTCTGCAGTAGTCACAACGAGTCCTCACAGCCCATCAGCCTGAGAGTAAATCTCTCCCAATGAAGTGCCAGCAGCAATCAAGCCTCAAGGACAACAGGAGGGTAAACTACAGCCCACACAGAGGGCACAGCTGGAGTACCCAGTTAGGGCTGAGGAGGCTGCACCACTGGTCACTCTACCAAGATTGGAAGACATAGCAGCTCTACCTAATACATAGAAAAAAAACCCAGGGAGGCATCCAAAATAAGGAGACAAGAAAAATGTCCCAAATGAAAAAAAGAGAATAAAACTCGAGAAAAAGAACTTAATAAAATGAAGAAAAAACAATCTACCAGATGAAGAGTTCAAAACAGTGGTTATAAGGATGCTCAATAAATTTAGGGGAAGAGTAGACGAACTTAGTGAGAACTTCAATAAAGAGACATGAAACATAAAAATGGAGATAGAAAACATAAAAAAGAACCAGTTAGAATTGAAAGACATAATAAAAAATGAAAAATTCATCACAGAGAATCAACAGTAGAGCAGATGAAGCAGAGGGTCAAATCAGCAATTTGGAAGATGAAGAAGCAGAAAACACCCAATCAGAGCAGAAAAAAGAGAAAGAAGGATCCAAAAAAATGAGGCTAGTATAAAGAGCCTCTGGGACAACTTACAAGTGTACCAACATTCCCATCATAGTGGTGCCGGGAGAAGACAGAGAGAAAATAATTGAAATCCTATCTTAAAAATGAGAAAAAATTCCTTAACCTGGTGAAGAAAACAGACATTTAAGTCCAAGAAATGCAGACAGTCCCAAACAAGATGAATCCAAAGAGGGCTACACCAAGGCAAATAATAAAATGCCAAAGGTTAAAGACAAACAGAAAACCTTAAAAACAGCAAGAGAAAAGCAGTTAGTTACCTACAAGGGAGCTCCCATAAGATTGTCAGCTGATTTCTCAACACAATTTTTGCAGGCCTGAAGGGATTGGTAAGAAATATTCAAAATGATGAAAAGCAAAGACTTAACAGCCAAGATTACTCTACACAGGAAGGCTATCATTTAGAATGAAGGAAAGACAAAGAGCTTCCTAGACAAGAAAAAGCTAAAGAAGTTTATCACTACCAAACCAGTATTATAAGAAATGTTTAAGAGTCTTCTTTAACAAGAAGAAAAAGAAAAATATATGAATAATAAAGTGGCAATACATACATATCTATCAATAATTACATGCATATGGATTAAATGCTCTAATTAAACAACTGAATGGATAACAAAACAAGACCCTTACATATGCTGTCTACAAGAGACTCACTTCAGATCTAAAGGCAAAAATAGACTGAAAGGGATAGAAAAATATATTTCATAAAAATGGGAACAAACAAAAAGGCTATGTAGCAATACTTACACCAGACAAAATAGACTTTAAAACAAAGACTATAACAAGAGCCAAGGAAGGACCCAGCAATTCCACTTCTGGGTATTTACCCAAAGAAGCCTAAAACACTATGTCAAAAACACATATGCATCCATATGTTCATTGCAGTATTATTTATAATAGCTAACATATGGAAGAAACATAAGTTGCCATCAACAGATGAATAGATAGAAAAGAAGTGGTGCATACATACAATGAAATATATGACTCAGCCATAAAAAAGAATGAAATCCTGCCATCTACAATGACATGGATGGGCCCAGAGGGTATTATGCTAAGTGAAATAAGTCAGACAAAGACAATTACCATATGATATCACTGATATGTGAGATCTAAAAGACAAAATAAATAAACAAGCAGAACAGAAAGAGACTAATAGATACAGAGAACAGACTGATGGTTGTCAGATAGAAGGGGAGTTGAAGGGGTGGTTGAAAAAGGTGAAGGGATTAAGAAGTTCAAATTGGTAGTTATAGAATAGTGATGGGGATGCAAAGTATAGCATAGGGAATCATATGTAATAAAAAAGAAACATGCAAATTGACCATACCTCCACTACACTCACAAGCCAAGTGCACCAGCCATGCCCACCAGCCGATCAGGAGTGAGTATGCAAATAAACCCAACTAAGATGGCGGCAGCCATGGAGCTGGAGCGAACAGGAGGCTTGTTTTGCCCCTGGCAAGGGAGGAAGCCAAGCATCCCACCTGCCCTGGCCAGCTATGGGCTCTGCTCAAGGCTACAAAGTTTCAATTATAGAAGATAAATAAATCCCAGATGTCTGCTTCCAGCTGAGGTGGCCTCTGCTCAAGGAGGGTCTGGGAGCCTGGGTTGCCCGGGGCCGTGGCCAGCCTGCAAACAGCCATCAGCCCCTCACCCAGGCTGGCCAGACACCCCAGCAGGACCCCCCATCCTGAAGGGGGTGTGGCCAGCCTGAACACGGCCCTCAGCCCTTCACCCAGGCTGGCCAGGCACCCCAGTGGGGACCCTCACCCTGAAGGGGGTGTGGCCAGCCTGAAAACAGCCCTCAGCTCCTCACCCAGGCTGGCCATGCCCCCCGAGTGGGGACCCTTACCCCATGAGGGCGTGGCTGGCCTGCAAACCACCACAGACCCCTCGCCCAGGCCACCCCATGCCCCAAGGGAACCCCCACCCTGATCCAGGACACCCTTCAGGGCAAACCAGCCAGCCCTCACCCGTGCACTAGGCCTCTATCTATACTAATAAAAGGGTAATATGCTAATTAGACTGGGAGACCTTCCAAGAGACCTTCCGAATGTTTTTCTGGACAAAGCCATGGTGGCGGGGCCGAGGTAGAGGTGGTTATAGGCCAAGAGGGGAGGGCAGTTGTGGGTGATCAGGCTGGTGGGGGGCGGGGCCATTGGGGGAAAGCAGGCCATCAGTGGGGGTCAGTTGGTGGTGATTGGGACAGCAGGGGGGGCAGTTTGGAGTGAGCAAGCCAGCAGGGGGGCAGTTGGGGGCAAGCAGGCCAGTGGGGAGAGAAGGTGGGGGCGAGTAGGCCAGCAGGGGGGGGCAGTTGGGGGTCACCAGGCTGGGGGGGGCATTTGGGGGCAAGCAGGCCGGCGGCGGGGGCAGTTGGAGGCAAGCAGGCCGCAGGCAGAGTTGTTAGGGGCAATCAGGCAGGCAGGCAGGCAGGTGAGCGGTTAGGAGCCAGCAGTCCCGGATTGTGAGAGGGATGTCCAACTGCTGTTTTTTGCCCAATCCCTGTAAACCGGCAATAGGACATCCTTCGAGGGGTCCCAGATTGGAGAGGGTGCAGGCTGGGCTGAGGAACACCCCCTCCCCCATGCACAAATTTCGTGCACCGGGCCACTAGTGTAGTTAATAATATTGTAACAACTGTGTGGTATCAGAATACTGTTAATAATATTGTAATAACTCTATGGTATCAGATAATATTTTAAGAACTGTATGGTGTCAATTTTTTTTTCTTTTTCTTCTTGCTAAAAAAGACCCTTTAACATTTACTGTTTTGGTGGTGATAAGCTACTGTAGCTTTTTCTTATCTGGGAAGCTCTTATCAGGGTGGTCACTTTGTAAGTTATATAAATGTCTACTCACTGGGTTGTAAACCTAAAGTTAATATAATATTGTACATCAACTGTAACTGATAAATAAAAATTATTTTTAAAATGAGAAGATATTATAAATGTTTATATAATTTTGTAATAAATTACTATTCTATACAAATTATAAAAGTCAGAATAATTACTGTAAAAATTTATAGACTGGATTGTGTATGCATATGTGTATGCATATATATAGGTATAATATCTATAAATGTGTTTATAAACAAAATAAAATAGTAAAAGTCAAATAAACATAACAAATAGGAAAATAAATAATAGAAATTATATTGAATGGATAATTCTATTAAACTTTGCTGTTATTATTGATTTTCCTGAATATTCTTGATTAAATACCTAATATATTTTAGAAATACTTGTTGACTGTGAGAGTTTCAATGGTTATGTGAGTTTATTAAATAATATTCACAATAAATAAAACCATTTCTAAAGCAAAAAAAAATAATTATTAGGCATGTGAACCATCTTTAATTATTTAAATGCCAAAGGCATTTTTTCAAAAACTTGCCATTAGTATTTTTGGCATTACATGTATATTTGCCTATTTATTTATAAATGTTTTGTAAAAATAGTCAATGCTGAATCTACTTTTATTAGCTACAAAGATGCAAAATAAAAATAAATTCATAAAGATAGAAAGAAAGATTAAAAATTAAAAGGCTACTGGTTATTACTATAATATTTTTATGACCTAGTGACATATGACCAAGGATTGAAGTTTGACTTCTATTTTCTCGATGTAATTAAATTCACTAAACTCTTGAGGTGAATGACCATTAAAGTTTAGAACATAGAGTAATTTGCCATTTGGTCAGACTGTGGATTTGATTTGCACATAATGAGAGAGTAGTGTGCAAGAACAAGATAATTAGCAAGTGAGAGACCCTAAACGATTGCCTAGCATTAGTGTATAATTACAAAGTCCTCAGGAAGTGATAATAACTTCTTTTCTGAAAAAAAAAACAACCAAAAAACAAAACACACGCGCACGCACACAAAAAAGCTCATTAAGTGAGTCAAAGGCTAAGTAGAAAACACAATTAACTTGTGGTGTATGACTATAGAGAGAAAACACATGACCTTCAATAGAAAATAGACTCAAAATAAAAATCCAATGGAATGCCTCAAACAGATTGTCAAACTGCAGTGGGAAGGCCGGGGAGGGTGGGGGTGCAGGAGGTAGGGGGGTAAGAGATCAACCAAAGGACTTGTATGCATGCATATAAGCATAACCAATGGACATAAGACACCGGGGGATAGGGGAGGCTAGGGGACTGTCTAGGGCGGGGGGAAAAAATGGACACATATGTAATACCCTTTGTAATACTTTAAGCAATAAAAACATAAATAAATAAATAAATAAATCCAATGGAAAAGAACACATAAATCTTTTTCTCTTTGCAGAAGACATGACTATGTAAAAATCTCAAGGAATCTACAACAGAATTCACAGGATTAAAAAGTCAGTTCAGCAAGATTTCAGGATATAAGATCAACACTTGTTAAACAATCCTATCTAATAAAGAGGGAATATGCTAATTTACCCTCGTGCCTTCGCAAAGATGGCAACGCCCACAGCCAAAAAGGAGGGAATATGTTAATTGATTGCCCTGCCCACAAAGATGGCGGCACCCACAGCCAGTAAGGAGGGAATATGCTAATTGACTGCCCCACCCTTAAAGATGGCAGCGTCCACAGCCACAAGATGGCCAGCAGGGGAGGGCAGTTGGAGGCGATCAGGCTGGCAGGGGAGGGCAGTTGGGGGCAACCAGGCCGGCAGGGGAGAGCAGATGGGGGTGACCGGCCTGGCAGGGGAGGGGAGTTGGGGGGACTGAGCTGGCAGGGAAGGGCAGTTCGGGGGGATCAGGCCGGCAGGGGAGGGCAGTTGGGGGCGACTTGGCTGGCAGGGGAGCAGTTAGGTATCAATCAGGCTGGCAGGGGAGCAGTTAGGGGGTGATCAGGCTGGCAGGCAGAAGCAGTTAGGGGAAATCACGCAGGCAAGCAGGTGAGTGGTTAGGAGACAGCAGGCCCGGATTGTGAGAGGGATATCCGACTGCTGGATGTCCCAGAGGGATCGGGCCTAAACCGGCAGTCGGACATCCCCTGAGGAGTCCCAGATTGGAGAGGGTGCAGGCTGGGCTGAGGGTCATCTCCTCTAGTGCACGAATTTCGTGCACCTGGCCTCTAGTTGTATTTATAAATAACAATTACAAACATGTGAAATCCAAAATCAAAAAAGCAATACCTACTCACAACTGCAATGCTCCAAATGAAATTAAATACTTAGACATACAACTAATAATACATGTCCTGGAATTGTATATTGAAAACTATACAATTCTGTACAAAGAAATCAAAGATGACCTCTGTAAATGAAGAGACATACCTTGTTGATGGAACTGAAGACAAAATAAAAAAGATGTTAATTCTCCCCAAGTTGATCTATAGTTTTAATGCAATTCCTATCAAAATTCCAGCGACATTCTTTAGACATAGACAAACTTGTTAAAATACTTATATGGAAAGACAAGAATTCTAGAATAGCTATAACAATCTTGACATAGAAGAATAAATTTGGCCCTGGCCAGTTTTCTCAGTGGTCAGAGTGTCAGCCTGTGGACCCAAAGGTCTCAGGTTCGATTCCAGGTCAAGGGCACATACCTCATTTGCAGGTTCAATCCTAGGACGGGTCAATGTGCATGCGAGAGGCAGCCAATTGATGTGTCTCTCTCATGTCGATGTTTCTCTTTCTCTCTCCCTCCTTTCCATGCTCTCTAAAAATCAATGGAAAAAATATTCTTGGGTGAGAATAGAAAAAAAAAAAGAATACATTTGGAGGAATAATTCTACCTGGTATTCAGTCCTAATATTTGGCTGTAGTAATCAAGACAGTGTAGTACTCATGTTGAAAAGGTTCAACTGATGATATTTTACTATGAAGATGCAAAAGCAATATGCATTCAATAGAAACTATATTTCAAAATTTTGAATTTTTATCTTTTCCCACGCTAGCAATATCAATACAATATTCTCTCATGATGCTGGGCAGTAGTGTCAAACCACAGCTCCTAGTCAGTCATGTGATCACATGGCTAAATAAACAATACTCTACAGTATACTGTGTTGCCACCAATTTTTGGGTATTGTGCTCTGGACAAATTTATGATGTTCAGTGCATTAGGTGTGTTAAATGTATTTTCAACTTACAATGCTTTCAATTTATGATAGGTTTATCAGAATATAACCCCATCATAATTCAAAGAGCACCTGTACATATCAATAGAACAGAATAGAGAATCCAGAAATAAACCCCATCAAAGTACAGCAACTAATTTTTGACAAAGATGCAAAAGGAATTCAATGGAGGAAAAATAGCCTGTTCAACGAATGGTTCTGAAGCAATTGGATATCCTTACATTAAAATAATAAACATTGCCCTGGCCAGGTGGCTCAACTGGTTTGAGAGTTTTCCTGTACACCAAACCGCTGCTGGTTCAATTCTTGTCAGGGCACATATCTAGGTTGCGGATTTTATCCCCAGTCAGGGCGCGAATGGGAGGTTAAACTATAATGGGAGGTTACACTACACATCTATCAAAATGGCTAAATAAAAAGGTGACAACACCAAATATTGGTGAAGATGTGAAGAAACTGAATCACTCATATTTTTCTGGTGGAAATGTAAAATGGTACAGATCCTTTGGAAAACAGTTTGGCAGTTTCTTTTAATACTAAACATGCAATTACCATATGACCCAGCAATTATACACTTGGCCACTTATCCCAGAGAAATAAAAACTTATGTTCACATGTAACCCTGTAAACAAATGTGCATGGCATCTTTATTTGTAACAGACAAAATTGGGAACAGCCCAGATGTTATTCAATGGGTAAATGCTTAAACAAACTGTGGTACATCTATACCAGGGAATACTGCCCAGCAATAATAAAGAACAAATTATTGACGCATGAAACAACATGGATGAATTTCCCAGTAACCATGCTGAGTGAAAAATGCCAATGAGAAAAGGCTACATGCTGTACAGTTCCATTTACATCCTCAAAAGGGAAAAAATATAGAACTGGAAAACCGATTGGTTTGCTAGGGGTTAGGGACTGGGGGGGAAGGTAGGAAGGAGATGAGGTGTGTTATAAAATGGCAACAGGAGGGATCTTTGTGGTGACGGAACTGTTCTGTAAGTTGACTATGTGGTGGAGATCTGGACCAACATATGTGTTAAAATTATATAGAATTACAAACACACACATACACACACCCTCTGTCCACAAAATTAACATTAACATCAATAACACATGTTAAAAAACAACTGTAACAACAACAAAAAGCCAGAAACCTGTACTATATTTTTCATTATTTACAAAAGGGGATTCACAAAGATTTTGAGATGTAGTTCATAAGAATGTCAAGGATCTACAACATAGTCATAACTTTACTTAAGAGAAAATGAGAGAATTTCCTAGAAAACCAAAGCTAATCTCTTAAAATGTTAAAAATGTAATTCTAATCATTTTTAATACTCATCTTTCTAAAATGTGTTTTAAATTCCCCTACATTTGCAAGTGAAAGATAAAGAACAAAATTTAACTTTTACCTAAGAAAATGTGATAATATTATAACTATCAAATGTTATACTGTGCTATAATACAATGATGCCCTTGAGGGATCCTCTAGTACAATGGTTCTCAATCCTCTTAATGCCACGACCCTTTAATACAGTTCCTCATGTTGTGGTGACCCCCAACCACAAAATTATTTTCGTTGCTACTTCATAACTGTAATTTTGCTACTGCTATGAATCATAATGTAAATATCTGATATGCAGGATGTATTTTCATTGTTACAAATTGAACATAATTAAAGCATAGTGATTAATCACAAAAACAATATGTAATTATATATGTGTGTTCCGATGGTGTTAGGCGATTCCTGTGAAAGGGTCATTTGACCTCCAAAGGGGTCACGACCCACAGGTTGAGAACTGCTGCTCTAGTATAAAAGCCATTTGCCATTACACTAAAAGGCCAAAGCCTGCTCTCCACTTGCTGCTACGGTTTACTCTTTCTCTGTTAGCCTCTCAACTAGCACCTAAAATAATAGCATGTTAAAGCCTAGAGAGACCTTTGGGATCAACTAGTTCAAACCCTTTATGTTTTCTAATGATAAAACAGAGGTCCTGAGAGGAGCCACATTTCGCTCAATATCGCATAGCAGGCTGAATGGTAAAGGCAGGACTATTACCTGGGTCTTGGTGTGGTTCTCAGTATGCTTGCCTTTAAGCAGATCTCCCTTTCCTATTTTCTGCTTTAAACTACTATGATGGGGGGAAAAAAAACATGAAAATAAGGTTGTCAGAAATATGTATTAAATAAGGTTTTTGATTTAAGTCAGTTGGTCCTCATATAAAGTAAATCTTTGTGAAAGCTATTCTGCCATAGCCCCTTTCACATAATTCCAAGTTTATGGCCATGATCCAAAGATTAAGGATGCCACAGTCTGGCTGGGGCTAAATGAGGTATTGTTATTCCTGTTTACCCATGTTTGTAGCACTAGCTATAGAGAAGTGAATTTTCTGTACATTCCTCCACTAGACACTCTCAGGGCTCTTCCTGCTAAGTATGATATTAATAACCAATTACCTTTTCCAAGTAAATGAAGATATATAGAACATAATCCCAATTAACCTCTTGTTCCACGCTCTAACGGGCAATGAGAGGAACATACAGCAGAGTTCTACTTCTGTTTTAAAACAAACTTTCTACCACCAACCTTTTACTTTATCACTTTAGGAAGTCACAAAAATGAAACTAAAGAAATCAGAAATTGAAAACGAGATCATCTTCTCTGCACTCAAAATGTGTCAGTTCAGTCATTAGAAATTATAAACCCCAACTGTATAGAGTAGAGAGAAATCAAAGGCCCTAAAATATCAAAAATTATCTCTCAAAGGGTCATAGTATGACTGTCATTATATTCTAGTCAAGTAGTTTTCATGGATACATTAAAAAGTTATCAAATATTTATTCCTGGTTTCATCGAAGCATATGGCTTTTCAGTTGAGATCACATTTGGTTTTAAATCTGTCTACCATGGCTCTAAACAACATCAGAGAGTTATACCTTTTCATACAAAATGCCATTTAGCTTTATATAAATTACAATCTATATTTGGCATTTAAAGGCTGTCCTTTTTTGCAGAAAATCATAGAAAAATACCTGTGCTTATGGGAGAAAATGCTAGTTATCTGAAAGATATGAACATGGATTAAGAAATAACCAAGTTCCCAAAGTTTTCAACATGACAGAACATATCCTAAAGAATCTGTAGTATCTTGAATTTTTAAGTTTTAATTACTATATACGTGCCAGACAGTGTGATATTTTAAACCTCTCAACCCTATAACTATTTAAATGATTGCACTATGTGACTGCTATCTTTCAGCCTATCAACTGTGTCATTTGAAGAAACAAACTTTTTCAAATGTTTTAAAACAATGAGTTCTCTCCTGATTTACAATATGTCCCCAAATGTTATGACCACTCAATTTAATTTTTTAAATTCAAAATTATAATTTCCCATTATGCTACACTAAATATTATCTAAGAAGAGTGGGGTTTATTTTCCATTTTGCTACTTTGAATATTATCTAAAAAGAGAACACTGGACTACAATTAAAAATCATGGGTTTTAATCTTAAGCTCCACTGCTACCTAGCTTGAGTGTGACCTTGACATTTATCAAACGATGTGACATTCAGCACATTAATCTTTTTTAGTTCTATTGAGGATTCTGTACAAAAAATGCTGCTAATACTATCTGCCCTATCCTAGCACAGGATAGTTATTAGAATCAAATAAGATAATGAATGTAGAAGAGCTTGGTGAATTATAAGTCATTAATGTAAGATATTATTATTATTATTATTATTATTATTATTATTATTAATCTCTAAACAGAGAAAACTGAAAGTTACATTTTTATATTTTACTAGAGGCCCAGTGCACAAAATTTGTGCAAGGGTAGGGTCCCTAGGCCTGGCTGGTGATCAGGGCAGATTGGGGCCTTCTAGCTGCCGGCAAGGGCCTTCCTTTCAGCTGCCGGCTGCCAGCCAGGGCACCCTTACCCAGCTGCCAGCTGCCGGCAGGGGCCTTCCTATGTTCCACATTGCCCCCTGGTGATCAGCGCATATCATAGTGAGCGATCAAACTCCTGATCTCCCGGTCGAACTCCCAAGGGGACACTTTGCATATTAGCCGTTTATATATATATATATAGATTTCATTTTATTTTATTTTTCCATTACTATTTATCCGCTCTATGTCCACTCTCACCTCCACCCACCCTCCTATTCTCTCTACAATCACCACACTGTTATCCATGTCCATGAGTTCTCTTTATTGCTCAAGACCCCTACACTTCACCAGGGCTGTCTGCCTACGCTTTATCTGGGAGTCTGTCTCTATTTTGCTTGGTAGTTTGTTCTTTAAATTCAACACATGATTGAAACCACATGGTACTTGTCTTTCTCTGACTGGCATATTACATTTAGCATATGTTCTCCAGATATGAAAGTTACATTTTTAAAAAGACAAACCAGGATATCTATTAGACATGTAGCAATCAATTCTACATAAATGGTTATAGTTGGCCTCTTCTGAAGAAGTGTGAGTAAGAAGTCATTATTTTGGTTTATCCTAAATAAATAATTTTCATACCTGGCATAACAAAACACTTCCACATGTTGAATGGTTTTGTCCAACTTGCTAAGAGCAATGGCTTCTTCATCTAGAAGGATCTGTTCTTGCCATGCTGGGCTTTCATTCACAATGTCACTGTTTTCCTAAACAATATAAAAATGAGAAATTTTAATTAATTGAGCAATCTGAACCTCTACTCTTCTGAGAAAATTTGTACCTTCATAAACTCATGCTTTTTCTTTCATCCCATCAAAACTCAAAGATGGGTATCACTTCAGAGTCATTGAAGCGACTCCAGTAGCCTAGTGGGCTAACTTCAAAGGAAAGAAAGAAAAACAATGTATAAAATATATCCTATCAAAAGCCAGGCCTGGTTGACAGATTTCTATAAGGATATTTGATATTTTGATGGAGCCATCTGGACATGGCTGCTTTTACATGGCTAAAAACTAGGACAATTAATGCTCCATCCACTGAGAATCATGACCATCTGTTTTAATTACTAATTAATAATAAAGTTTTTACACTTTGTCAAAATAGCAGGTTCAACATTACTTCATTCTATTTACCCTTAGATCTCTGAGGTTGATCACTAGCCATGTGAAATTTCAAATATATATAAAAGTATTTCTGAAAGTACTTAGCCCAACACAATTAGTGAGTTAAATAATCCTATATAATAAAAGGCTAATATGCAAATTGTCCCCTTGGGAGTTCAACCGACCAGGAGTTCGACCGTTTGCTATGACGTGCGCTAACCACCAGGGGGAGGCGCGGAATGAAGGAAGGCCCTGGCCGGCAGTGGCAACTGGGAGAAAGATGGCCCCATCTGGTAGCCAGAAGGAGGAAAGCCCTGGCCAGCAACCGGCAGCCAACAGCCAGGGGAAGGAAGGTCCCGATCAGCCCTGATTATGGGCCAGGCCTATGGACCCTACCCATGCATGAATTTCATGTACCGGGCCTCTAGTTAACAATAATCAACCCCTTGATATTTTATATAAAAACTAGAGGCCCAATGCACAAAAATTTGTACACTCGGGGGGGAGGGGGGGGTCCCTCAGCCCGGCCTGTGCCCTCTCACAGTCTGGGACCCCTCGGGAGATAATGACCTGTTGGCTTAGGCCTGCTCCCAGGTGGCAGAGGGCAGGCCCAATCCCTAAGTGCAGCCCCTGGTTAGGCTCAGAGCAGGGCCGATTGGGGGATTGGGGCACCACCCCCTGTCACACTCAAGGCAGGGTCGATGGGGAGGTTGTGGCGCGACCCCCTGTCACGCACAGAGCAGGGCCAATCCGGGGGTTGGGGCGCTGCCCCCTGTCACACACAGAGCAAGGCCCATCAGGGGGGTTGGGGCTCCATACCCTGTCATGCACAGAGCAGGGCCCATCAGGGGGTTGGGGAGCTCCCCCCTGTCACTCACACAGTAGGGCCGATAGGGGAGTTGGGGCACCGTCCCGTCACACACAAAGCAGGGCGGATCAGGGGGTTGGGGAGCCACCCTATATTACCCACAGAGCAGGGCCAATCAGGGGATTGGGGTGCCGCCACTGTCACACTCAGGGCAGGGCTGATGGGGAGGTTATGGCTCTACCCCGTCACGCACAGAGCAGGGCCCGTGGGGGGATGGGGGGATTGGGGCGCCACCCTCTATCACCCACAGAGCAGGGCCAATCAGGGGGTTGGGGCGCCGCCACTCTCACACTCAGGGCAGGGCCGATGGGGAGGTTATGGCTCTACCCCGTCACACACAGAGCAGGTCCCAGGGTGGGGGGGTTGGGGTGCCGTCCCCTGTCACACAAAGAGCAGGGCCGATCAGGGGGTTTGGGAGCTGCCCCCTGTCATGATGATCCCGGTGCCGGGAGGCCTCACGGCTCTGCTGATCCCGGTGCTGGGAGGCATATTACCCTTTTACTATATAGCATAGAGGCCTGGTGCACGGGTGGGGCTGGCTCGTTTGCCCTGAAGGGTGTCCTGGATCAGGGTGGGGGTCCCCACTGGGGTGCCTGGCCAGTCTGGGTGAGGAGCTGAGGGCTGTTTTCAGGCTGGGGGTGACTGAACTCCCAAACGCTCCTTTTTTTCTTTTTTTTCTTTTATTCTGGGCCAGCTTTAGCTTGAGGCTTGGCTCCAGCTCTTAGGCCTCCGGCTGAAAGTAGGTTTCTGGCCTTTGCATACAATGTTGCCAATCTGCTGGCTGAAGTCCGGCTGTATTTGCTACAATGTTTCTTAAACTGCCCGCTCAGAGGCCTGCAGCCGCAGGCGGGGAACGTTGGTTTCCTCCGTCACTGAGGCAAGCAAGCTTCATGTTAGTTTCAAGGTGCCTGGCTGCCGGCTGCCATCTTGGCTGACAGTTAATTTGCATATCTCGCTGATTAGCCAATGAAAAGGGTAGCGGTCGGATGCCAATTACCATGTTTCTCTTTATTAGTGTAGACTAGAGGCCCGGTGCACAAAAATTTGTGCACTCAGGAGGAGGGGGGGTTCCTCAGCCCGGCCTGTGCCCTCTTGCAGTCTGGGACCCCTCGGGAGATAATGACCTGCTGGCTTACGCCTGCTCCCGGGTGGCAGAGGGCAGGCCCAATCCCTAGGTGCAGCCCCTGGTCGGGCTCAGAGCAGGGCCGATTGGGGAGTTGGGGCGCCGCCCCTGTCATGCACAGAGCAGGGTGGATGGGGAGGTTGTGATGCCACCCTCAGTCACACTAAGGGTAGGGCCGATTAGGGGGTTGGGACACCGCCCCCTGTCACACTCAAGGCAGGGTTGATGGGGACGTTGGGGCGCCACCCCCTGTCATGCACAGAGCAGGGCCGATCAGGGGGTTGGGGAGCTCCCCCCTTTCACGCACAGAGCAGGGTCAATCAGGGAGTTGGGGAGCTCCCGCCTGTCAAGCACAGAGCAGGGTCGATAAGGGGGTTGGGGAGCTTCCCCCTGTCACTCACAGAGCTGGGCACATCAGGTGGTTGAGGAGGTCCCCCCTGTCACTCACAGAGTAGGGCTGATAGGAGAGTTGGGGCACCGCCCCCTGTCACACACAGAGCAGGGCCAATCAGGGGGTTGGGACGCTGCCCTCTATCACCCACAGAGCAGGGCCAATCAGGGGGTTGGGGCGCCGCCACTGTCACACTCAGGGCAGGGCCGATGGGGAGGTTATGGCTCTACCCCGTCACACACAGAGCAGGGCCCGTGGGGTGGGGGGGTTGGGGCGCTGCACCCTGTCACACACAGAGCCGCAGGGTGATCAGGGGGTTGGGGAGTGCCGCCACTCTCACACTCAGGGCAGGACCGATCAGGGGGCTGGGGCGCCTTCCCCTGTCAGGAACAGAGCAGGGCCGATAGGGGGGTTGTGGCCCCGCCTCCTGTCACACACAGAGCCATAGGGCGATCAGGGCGTTTGGGTGCTGCCCCCTGTCACGCTGATCCCGGTGCTGGGAGGCATATTACCCTTTTACTATATAGGACAGAGGCCTGGTGCATGGGTAGGGGCCCGTTGGTTTGCCCTGAAGGGTGTCCTGGATCAGGGTGGGGGTCCCCACTGGGATGCCTGGCCAGCCTGGGTGAGGGGATGATGGCTGTTTGCAGCTGGTCACACACCCTTCACGGTGGGGGTCCCCACTGGGGTGCCTGGCCAGCCTGGATTTGGGGATGATGGCTGTTTGCAGCTGGTCACACACCCTTCAGGGTGGGGGTCCCTACTGGGGTGCCTGGCCAGTCTGGGTGAGGGGCTGAGGGCTGTTTTCAGGCTTGGACTGAAGCTCCCAACCGCTCTTTTTTTTCTTTTTTTTTTATTCTGGGCCAGCTTTAGCTCTGGCTCCAGCTCTGAGGCCTCTGCTGCTGAAAGCAGGTATCTGGTTTGTTTGGGTTCTATAATCGAAACAATGTATAACTCCAGCTCTGAGATCCCGGCGGGCTGAAAGCTGGTTTCTGGGGTTTTGTTTAGCTTCTACATTTGTTACAATGTTTCTTAAACTGCAGGCTCAGAGGCCGGCAAGGCAGGCGGGAAACGTTGGAGTCCTCCGTCACTGAAGCAAGCAAGCCTCATGTTAGTGTCAAGCTGCCTGGCTGCCGGCCGCCATCTTGGCTGGCAGTTAATTTGCATATCTCGCTGATTAGCCAATGGGAAGGGTAGCGGTCGTACGCCAATTTCCATGTTTCTCTTTTATTAGATAGGATATCAATAAAAAGTATAATAAAAATAAGAAAGTATAATAAAGTACATAAACTATCACTAAAAATTGAAAGTGATCCTTTAAATTTTCCAATAATTCCTACTTATGTTTTATGGAAAAAATTATGATACAGCAATATTTGAATACAAGGGATTTTTGAAGATGTCAAGACATACCTTTCCCAAATGTCAAAGATCAATTTTTAATCTGTTTAAAATTTTAATCTATTTGATACAAATCTCTCAGAGAAAAAAGTTTAAGAATATATTATATATACCCAGAGAACTAGTAGTGAAATATAACTACAATATCCTTTGTTTCAAGTAAAATCACCTCAGAAAATTTCTAAACTTAAGAGATTTTCTAAAGTAGGGCAATAGTTATTTTTTTAAAGTTTCATTGTCTTACAGTATGGTAGTTACCAAAGGGAGGGAGGTATGGGGAAGTAGTAAAGGGTAAAGGGGGTCAAATATATGGTGATGGAAGATGATTTGACTTTGGGTGGTAGGCACACAATGCAATATATATGTCATGTATCACAAAAATGTATACTTGAAACCTATATGACATTCATAAATGTCATCCCAACAAATTTAATTTTTAAAAAGCCTCATTATCTTTAATTTAACATTTTTAAATGAAGAAAAGCAGAGGCAGAGAGCTCTTATAATCAAATGTAATTATTTGGTCGAAGAGGAGTTACAGGAACTTTGAATGTGCAGACATGTGGTTACCAGCCTGAAAAAAGAACTGTGTACCAGTGACAGAGAGTGAAGGGGAAAAGGATACAGTGACTGAGTCAAGATGCTAAAGTGAACCAAGTGTAAAATAAATGTCTAGAAAAATATTTTTATTTTAATAAATATAATCCATTACCAAAATTTATTTTTTATACCCCTTTACTCACCAAAAGTTTTCCATTCAGACAAGTGGAGTACTTTGTTTTTGTTCTGAGAAGCTAGATTACATTTTTCATGGAACTATGGAAGTACTAAATATACCTCAATATCAGGAGACCCTCACATATACTTCTCAAGAATAAGCTTCAAAAAAGGGTTTCTGATAAACATAAATATATGACTATTTAATGCATACAGATAAGTAGGAATATAATGTCTACTTATAACATTTATTTCCTTGACTTTTACAGTTTGAATTACATGAAATGCTACTTTACAAACATTGCTTGTTTCTCCACACTCTCATTTCTATGCAACAATATTATTCAAACTGAAGATTAATTGAATCTTCAACATCAATGTCTTTGTCATCACTAGAAGCACTTTTTGAGTCATGCACACCATAAAATTAATCAGTACAACTACAATGCTTAGTGCGGTGTTTAGCACATGGTAAGTGCTTAATAAGTCCTAGCTATATTATTCTAACTAAATACAATTTTCTAGGACGTAGCATCTTCCTTTCTGAACAACCTAAAATCTTTTGAGATATAGCAGTTTCTGATTCCATCATTACATGATATGATGCTCTCAATAGGGATTTCATTTCAAGACACATATACCATTTATCTAAAATTAGGACAATTTTTTTTATAAATCCAACTCATAAAAATTGGTAAACTCCATGACATACCCAACTGTCCCAATTACTATACTTTAAATAAGCTCTAAAAAAATTTCTTACAATGATATAGAACAGTTAGAGTAGTGAGACCCTACCCTTGGGGAAGAAAACACTAAATTTATATTAAATTTTTTCTTGCTTTTTGTTTTTACTAATTCTGTCAGGTGACTTCTATAATTATGCAAACCATGAATGACCGAGATCATTTCAAATGAATGTATTTTCCCCATATAGGGTTGTTGCTGTTTTCCAAATATAATGACTGAAAGAACTACTATAGGTGAGATTTTATAAGAATTGAAATATTTTTTTCTGAAAAACTCTTAAAGAAAATGCTTGCCTTATATTGGGACATATAAAGTAATTACAACATGGTAACACATTTACATAATTTATTCTTCAGCTAACATATCTACTTATATTTAAAAACTGATATCTGTATTTTTAAGGCATTTGAAAAATATTGGCTGAAATTGTGACTGCATAATTTTTGTTAAGTAAATAAAAATGAGGTATTGATCCTATATTACAAATGAAGCTAAGGGTTTTCTTCAATTATGTGACTCATATAAAACCTAGTAAATTAAAAACTTACATAAGAAGTTTACCTGGTATTCCATTATCCAGGACAAGAGTCCTGAAAAGCTAAAACTGGCCCAGTTTCCTCCATAGTAGCTTCTTCTGTAACAATAAAAAAAGATTAAAGTAAAAAATATATAAATCTAGTCACCATCTTCATCAACAAACTCATTCCATTTTCAATATTGCTACCTCAAAGCTCAAAAGCACACATAATTGGGATATTCAGATTAGAGGAAACAGTGGGCTCAAATAAGTAGAAGTGGGCCTCTTAGATCCCAAAGGTAACTTTTCATTTTCTAAGAAGTTAAAAAATCTCTTTGGCCTTCTTAGAGATTTCTCCATTGTTCATGTGACTGGTAACAGCTTGATATGGGCACCGAGCAGATAAACATGAACACATCTGACTCCTGGGTTAACAAAAATGGCTGGGAAGGAAACGTGGTAGATCTCCAAGAAATTCACCAGAGAAACTGCTACATTTCCCATAAACAGTTAAATATCTACTACCACCACCACCACCAAACCCTCTCCCACACACGCAAAAAGTGTGTGTATATGTATACACACACAGCGCATGCACACACACACATTCATAACTGGCTACTGTTTTTCATAGTAAAACTTGTGGCAAGTATAACAAGAATAATACTCCCACTTATCACTGGTTACACTATTATTCTCCATTCCATAGTCCTGTGATGATCAGTCTGTTTTAGCAAATCTACAGATCTCCTAACTAGGATCAAAACCTTATAGACATTGGACTTCTGATTAACTTCCTTAAGCAAGATATTTTTGGCAACCAGAAGTCTCTAATTCTGCACTAGATACTAGGCTTCCCAATGAATAATGAGCACATGAATAGGGGCTCAACATCTTTAGTCATTAGGTAAGCACATATTAAAATAAGAAATAAAAATGAGCACAATGAGATACTGCTACACATCCACAAGAATAGTTAAATTTAAAAAGACTGACAATAGCAGGTGTTGGTATGAATGGCCAGAATGCTCATACATTTTTGTTGGAGTGTAAAATGGTGCACCTTTGGAAAATGTTTGGCAGTTTCTTACAAAACTAAACATATACCTATACTATGGCCCAGTAATTCCATTCCTAGGTTTTTGCACACAAGAAAAGCATAGCAGTTTTATTCATTAATAGCTCCAAACTGGTAACAATTCAAGTATCCATCAATAGTAGACCCTAAGCTGTGGTATATACATAGGATGGACACTATTCACCAATGAAAGGGAATAAACTACTGACACATGTAACAACATAGATGAATCTCAAAAATATTATCCTAAATGAAAGAAGCTTTACCCCAAAAGAGTACATTCTGCAAGATTCCATTCATATAAAGTCCAAAACAAGCTAAGTTAATTAATATATGATGAAAAATATCCCAAGAGTAGCTGCCCTTAGAGTTGGGAGTAAGAGCAGGACTTGACTTTGAAGAGGGATGAGGGAACGTTCTGGAGTGATTGCAATGTTCTTTATCTTGATAAAGTTCTTAGTTACACAAGTGTATGCATTTGTCAAAACTTAAGATCTGTGCATTTCACTGCAAGTAATTTTATCTTGAAAAAAGACCCATAAATAAATTCTGAGCTCCAGTTAATTATATGCATGATAAAGTGTTTCAAATTGAAGGTACTGGGATGTGTACAACTTACTTTGAAATGCATAAAGCAGTAAGATAGAAAAATGGATGGACAGAAAAATGAATACATGGATAGCTTTGTAATAAAGCAAATGCAGCAAAATGTTAATGGTAGAATCTAGGTGGTAGATATATAGGTGCTCAAAGTACAATTTTTTTCAACTTTTCTGTATGTCTGAAATTTACAATAAAATATAAGAAAACAAAAATTAATCTAATGAGCTTTCAAACATTGACCATGAAGTACCAATTTCCACGTTATTTTCTACTAATATCAAAAGTCTAAAAAATAATCTAAGAAGGGCACCTTTCCATTATTAAATGACCTGAGGTTTGTTCATGGTCAAAATCTATTTTTCTCTCCTATACTTGGTCATATGGTCTTTGACAGAGCTAATTGGTTCTAGTATTTTTCCATGCAGCTCCCATTTTCAACTTTTCCTGTTGATGTGCTCTTAACATCAGCATCTGGTGATCTCATCCAATTATGTATGTAAAAGGTGAAACATGGTTTTCATTACTGTGGTCTTTATGACAAAAGATGGTAACATAATTATTAATAAACTCACTATAAAATCAACAGATTTGATTAAACTCATGCTGGTATTTATGTGGTTCTAAATATGGCTTATAATATCCCTTAAGGAGAAAGCCAAAGATGTTGGATATCAGAATCAGTAGGACAAAAAAAATCAATGTAACATTCTAATATGCTCTCTATAACATTATGCAATAGAAATAGTAAAAATTAAAGACCACCAATATTTTCTTACATTTTATCTTTAATGATATAGCTTCAGAACTCTGACATTCAAATTCAATTTACTGTTTCTGTAGAGAATAACAACACTAGGTTAGTAATTTTGTTTCTAAAATCCCATAGTTACATTTTAAGGATAAAGTGAGAAGTTTCTGACCGAGAGAGAGAGAGAGAGAGAGAGAGAGAGAGAGAGAGAGAGAGAGAGAAATGCAACATTTTCTGCCAATTTTGTATCAAAACTGCCTCTGTACATCAAGTAAAAGAAAAAGCAGTTTATGATGAAGGATGATGTTTATCTCTGTTGCCAGGAATGCTATTTTATATGATGAAAAAAGTCTCCCGTAAAACTAGAATCTCTTTGTGGAACTAGAAAATGAGTATTCACAGTATTTAAAGAGCAAACCATAAAAAGTGTCTAAAGCCCTTTAAGTTTCAGGATTGGAAAATGACCTAAAATTTCCAGCTAAAGTAATAAAAAATCACAAATGGACATTTTTATTTTCAAAGCTAGAAGATCCCATAATCATAATACTGAGGTATAACTCCCTGTTGTGTGAAATGTTGACCTTAAAACTAGAGAAAACATGATTTTAATCTTTCTAAAGTTTTACAAAGCTTACTCAGAGTACCACCTAAATTTTTCCAGACACAGGAAGGAAATGAATTATATAACATCTCCATTAACACTAACCAATAAAAAAAAACACAGAAAAAACTAGTATTACAACAGTAATAAGAGATTTCTCATCCTTTGCCCAAGAGATTAATGTTAAAGCAACTTCACTTTGCTTAATGTGTACTAATAGAAAATAAATACATTACAGATGGGCATAAAGTTATACAATATCAGAAGGCTAAACATTAAATCTATTAAGTAAATCTGCTACATAAATCCTAACAATCTTTTTTTCCATTGTGCATCTTAATTACAATTCAGTATTTAATACTCAGCAACAGCCATAGCTACATGATGTACTGGGAAATGGCTTCGGTAGGCAAGTACAAAAACACTGACAAAAGACAGAGCTACTGACATTCAGGCACATGCATCTGGGAATCATTTTTAATTATTAAGAAACCCAGGAGTTGAAAATGCTTTCAGGCAGATAGCTGATGGATGGGGTCCAAGTATGCTCAGTGAAAAAGAGAGGCAACACAGCTCAACCTGTAGACACCCCCATTCTAGTATTACTGCTCCTACAATTTCCTAGTAGAGTTGTTATACCACTTTCCACTGACAGCATTTTAAATTTTCAAAATTATTTTACTATTTTCACATGGGTTTTTTAATGACAATGGAAGAATGGCAGAACTGAAATGGAAACTCAATTCTCCCGAACCCTAATCCTATTGTGAGATAAACAACCCAAAACTTCTAAGTGGGCTAGCATCATTTAGTCCACATGATATAATGCTCAATGAGGCCAAACAAATATCGAATATCACCTGGACCTGATTACCAAACTCATCTTTTCCAAAATGTATCCCATCAATAGCATGGGCTATTAATAGGTGTTCTCAATTTAAAAAAAAAAAAGGTACAATGACAAAATAAATTTGGAAAATGCTAGATTTAAAAAGTTAAACCACTATCAAAAAATTGTTCATGATCGAGCTTCTCAGCACCATTAAATATGTTAATGTCTGTTCTCTCCAAGACTGAACAAATTCAGTTGAGCAATAAGCATTTTTTGAAAATGCATTTGGAGGGAATAGAGTTCAACAGAATATATTTTGAGAAATGCTTGCTTAACTCATGTTAAGGGAAGGAGAAAAACAGAATACTACGTGTATTGAGCTTGTCATTTTCCATTCATTATCTCACTTAATCTTCACAAGAATCCTGAGAGATTGATGCTATAATTATCCCCATTTTAAAATTAGAAAAAAACTAAAATCAACCGTGATATTGAGTATCTTATTTAACTCACTCAGCTAGGAAATGGCAAAGCCCGGATTTAAGCCCAGGGTATATCAGACCCCAAAGCCTATGCTCTTTCATTACATAACACTGTCTCCTATAATCTATAAGATTAGAATATTTAAAATTTAGGCATAAGTATATAATACAAATCCTGACATCTGGATTCTAGGCAATGGAATGAACTTTGAATTTTCGTTTTGCTTCAGCAATTCATCTAGATAATGAAAATGGGATAATAACTTCATGACTACATCTACTCTAAAGACAGAGCTGGAGGGACTAGTCATTTCTAGGACCTAACTACAACCAATTTTATTGTATATCTCATATTTAATGTGCACAAATATCTTTCTGTATATAGCAGGAGTAGAAAAATAAGTGGCATGTCTACTAATATTGATTTGCCAGCTATTATTGAGTATGATATAGTATGCACATTAAAAGAGTCACCATTTTATTTAAATTTGGTTGGAGTACAGTACTACAAAGAATCATGACACGTTTCAATCTCCAGGTTCACAAATTAACAAAACAGGCTCGGGGACATATTGGATTTAACTTTCTTCACAAATTCCCATTTAGTAAAAGCTCCACATACCTGATACAGGAGAAAGCTGAGCTCCTTTCATCATCCCCTTATTCCAAGATGAAAGGAGGGTGGGACTCCATGGTGGAGTATGCAGATGCAATTCTAATACTAAGAGGAAGACCAGGCCCTTACTTGGTTTTAAAAGACTCCCCAGCAACTACAGGAAGTTTCTTTGGCAATCAGATCAGTGTGCCAGAATGAAATACCATGGTGTGTTCCCAGTCATTGGGGCTGGAGAAAAACTATCCTGTGTTTAAAAGTTATTAGTCATTGGACACTAGTCCACACATTCAAATCCATTGTAAGACACCAAGCCATGTAATGTGCAATGGTTGCCCTCAATTCTTGTTTTCCTGTGATCTCATCTATTCCTACTGACTCAATTATCACTTCCTGCTGATGACTCACAACTTGGTATCTCGAATCTGGCCCCGCTGGTGAGCTCCAGACTCATAGCTATTTCTGGGCTGAAAATACATATCATGAGTCATCAACTTATTTGACACCTACCTTCAATAAATATCCCAGATTAACTTTAATCTCTACATGTCCAAAAGGCTAATTTGTTATATGTCCCCCAGATCCAACTTGGTTTTCCTCTTGGTTTCCCTATTTCAATAAATAGTAGCACCACTCTTACTGCTTCCGATGCTGGAAATGCTTGAACTCACTCATCATTCATTGCTCACGTGTCAACACTAATTTCTCAAACCCATTCTATCTTTGCCAAACCTGCCACCACTACCTATCTCTTATCATGTTTATTCATTAGCCTCCTCAAAGGTTTCTAGTTCCTTCCATTTCCAACCTAACTTCCACATGACTGCCACTGTGATCAGGTCTTCGCAGGCAATATTATACCATTCCCTGGCTTAAAGATGTTTAATGGCTCATTAATGCCTCTAGAGAACAGTCAAAAATCCTTAGCATCACTATAAGACCCTTTAAAAATTAGTTCCAACTTAACTCTCCAGTCTTATCTCTGGACATCACCCTTCTCTGCAATGCATCAAATGCATCAGCCAAAACCACAAACTCAATGTTGCCTGAGTGAGCCAAGTGCCTGCAATTCTCACTGCTTTTATTAACATTACTAGAGGTCCGGTAATGAAATGTAAGCACGGGTGTGGTCCCTAGGCCTGGCCAGTAATCGAAGCGTGAGCATCTGGCGTGGAAGGGCAGGTCCCAGCTGGCCTCCGAGCCCTAGGCAGCACCTGGGCCCCCAAGTCCCCACACACCCCCCTCTGCCTGAGTCACGGCATCCCCACACAGAGATGCAGTGAGTGTGGCTGGACACCACAGGTTGGGATGCAGTGTGGGCCTCTGGGCCACCCAGCGGTGCCGTGTGGAAGCCAGGCAGGCAGCGTACTCTCTCCTGGCCAGCCTCTCAGACCGGTTCCTGCACGAACCCACAGGGAGCCCAACAGGCCCCTGTGGTCCCAGTGGCTGCAGATCGGCTCACCTAGAAGAGGTCGCGCAGGTCCGGGTCAGGCTCCTCGCGGGCACCCAGCACCTGAGCATGGGGACTTCCCCAGTGCACAAGCCCTGGCTTCCCAGGGAAGGGTAGCAGGAAGAGTGAGAGTGAGCTCAGTAGACACCCCACATTCTCACTGCACCTCTTTCCCCATCACCCCAGCCCCAGGTAGCCGGTAAGAGGTCACAGCGCATCGCTGACACCCACCATGTTCCGCGCAGCCCCCTGGTGGTCAGGGCACGTCATAGCGAGTGGTCGAACTCCTGGTACAGGGGACAATTTGCATATTGGGCTTTTATTATATAGGATTTCCCTATACCCAAAATGTTATTCCATCACAAAACTAATGATGGAACTAGTCAAACCAGTCATAACTATTTAAATCCAATAGCTTCTTCTCTGTGAGGACTTCAGCTGTCCTATATATAATCAGAAGAATTGATTTCTACTTCCATAATTCTGCATATACTTCCGTAAGAGCTCTGTCATACTGTCTTATAATTAGACTGCATGAATGTTTCCTCTGATTTGACTAGGAGCAACTTAAGGGCAAGGAAGTAGTTTGGTCATTTTGGAACCCTTAATGCACAGTAATAATTATTAACTAAGACAATTAATGCATTGCTATTAATTAAGGCTTTAGGATTAAATGGACCTGGGTGCAAATCCCCCAGTTGTGCCTCTTATTACCTGCATGACCTCAGCCAAAAACCTCACAGAGGTTACTTTTTAAAGCCTCAGTTACTTTTTCTGTAAAATAAGAATAAAAGCATTCAAAGTAGTGCTCAGCACATAGTAAATTATTATCATAATCATTCTCGTAAATTATGGACACAGGAGAACATGCTCAATGTCTCCAGTTCCCTTTCACCAGCAATTACCAAGGTCCAGGGCTAGCCAGGCACAAATAGGTTCACTGACAACCCTAAGAAGGAAGACAGATGACAGAGATAGAGATAGAGAGAGAGAGAGAGAGAGAGAGAGAGAGAGAGAGAGAGAGAGCTAGAGATAGATAGAGAGACAGTGAGAGACAAGAATGGGGAAACTACTGAGAGAGGGACAGAACTGACAGATCAAAGGATTGAGGACTGTTGATTTCCTCTCTTCCCCTACCCTCTACTTCAGAGTAGTCACAATTCCTAAAATTTAATCCTTCCTTTGTCATGAAAAGAGAAATCAAACTCCATTTACATTAATAGAATAAAAAAGAAAATTACACTGACAGGATAAAGCTTTAAGCTTTACTACAGTAGATCACTCTGCTTCCAGCTGTGAAGCTAATTAATATCCTTCAAACCCCCAAGGAGCTGGTAAAGACAGTTACCATTTCAAAGTAAAAAACAAAAAAAGACAAACAAACAAAACAAGAGGAAAGAAAAATAAGAGAATAAAAAGGAAAAAGATTTACCTTCATTTTCTTTTCAAAAGACAATGAATGATCAATTAGTTGCTCAAGGCAGGGGGATAGAGGGAGGGAGATGTGGCGAAAAAAATACATATATGCATTCAATTACCTTGAATGTAGTTTTCTATGTTGTGGGAATGCTATCCTATTTCAAACCTGCCGGGAGCGGGTCCATCCTTGCTGTTTCAAGGGACCTGGCATATATGGCATACGGTTCTTAATATGTTTGCTCACCTTCTTGGCGCTGTGTTTTAACCAAGGTCACCTCTCCGAGAAAGGTTGAATCCCCAGGTAGGGATTTTCCCCTGAAGTTAGGGAGGGAATAAAACCCCTCAACTAAGTGCCAGGCGGGTAATTAATCACTTTAACTACGAACAATCATGCTTAAGCTACATAATCTTTACTCCCTGGAATGGAGATAAGAAACGCCCTCCCTCACCTTTGGAATAGAGATTGATAGGATTGGAATCAACTGGTATAAATACAGATGCAACAAGACAACAACAGACAGAATTCAGAAGACAGAACCTACACGGAGCCTGGAGACAGAAGAACTTCGCTGGAGAGAACATGGCAATAGATCCTGGACTGAACCTGACTATAGAACATGGCAAGAGAACCTGACTAGAACCTGGTGACTGAACCTGGCTGGAGATCTGAAGCAGAACCTCTCTGGAGATCCAGACCAGAACTTGGCTGGAGATCCTGGCTAGAGATCCTGGCTAGGCTACTGATCAACTGAACGCTGTCTCCATGTCATTCCTTCTTCGCCGACTCCGTCCACACCTTTGGGGACCCCTGGACCTGCTGGGGTTCGACCCCGGCACAAACCCACTGAATAAAGCTAGTCAAAGTTGGTAATATCAAGAGAGAAGCTGAAGTACCATGATTTCTGCAAAGAGCTATCTCAATCAATATAGCCTTTGAGCTCTAGGGGGAAAATCCTCCTTATGCAAGAACTGTCATTTGTAAATGAAGCTCCTGTCATACAGATTTCAGTGACCTAAATATAAAATGATATTTCTATTTCAAAACCATAAAAATTTGCAAATGGTTTCCAGGTAGTTCCCCCCAACACACACACACAATGCCCTCCAAAATAAAGGCTAACCATATTCCCGATGATTTTAAAGTAAAAGCCTTTTAGTGAACCTGCTACATTTTGTCAGATGTGCTGGGAGCACCTCAACTTTTTACATGCATCCCACTGGACCCTCACAGTGATGCTTCAAGGTAGGTTGTACACTATATCCTCTTTACATTTGAAGAAAACGTAAGTCATATAACTGATCAGTGACAGAGTAACAACTTGAATTAGGTATCTTTGACTATCAAGCCCAGTATTTGTTTGTTTGTTTTCTAACCCTACAGGCTTATCTTATTAAAAGAGCACAGGCTTTGCAGTAAGATGGACCTGAGTTTAAAATCCTGGTTCTTCCCCTTAATAAATGTATGGCAAGTGCCCTCAGGCCCCCAGCCACCCAGGACCCCAGCCACCCAGGGCTGTCCTGAGGCACAGGCAAGCCTCGAATGTCAGCTTCCCAGCCACCCAGGGCTGGCCCGAGTCACAGGCAAACCTCGGATGTCGGCTGCCCAGCCGCCCAGGGCCAGCCAAGGCTTGCGCTGCCAGCAGTGGCAGCAGCAGAGGTGTGATGGGGGCATTGCCTTCCCCTGATCACTGGGTCGCCTCTTGCCCATGAGGGCTCCCAGACTGTGAGAGGGGGCAGGTCAGGCTGAGGGTCCCCTCCTCCAGTGCATGAATTTTCATGCACTGGGCCTCTAGTAACTTAATATTTGTAAAGTACCTAATACAGTACAGAGCAAATACTCAGTAAACAGTAACTATTATTATTATTATATCACAATGTATGTAATAACATATGGCATCTTAAATACTAAAATAGGTTAACCCATTATACACCATAAGCATCTGTAGATGCAAGCGGTAGACCTTCCCCACATGCCAGAAGCGTCTATAAATAAAAAATGTTTTCCCTTAGTGGCAGCCCTGACCAACTTTAAAATCATTTTTCATGAGAATTTTCAGCTAAAAATATTCAAGAACTCCCAAATTGTAATATATTTATTTTTGTAATATTCATTGCAAAATGATTTTTTTAAATTAAATTCAAAATATCGTGGTGTGTGGAGAGGGTTTCCATTTTGGACGTGTGGTAGTTAACTGGTTAAGCAAATGAAAATTACTTACACTCATAAATTAGTACCACAGAAATCATGAAATATGTTTTTAACATGGGGGGAAACTGAAAGAAGAAAATGGGGAAACACTTGATTCTTTGATACTTCATATATATTTGTCTCACCCTTACAGGCCAGTACTGTTTTCTTTTATCTAAATAATAAAAGATAAAAATAAAAATGTTGAGAGAAACCAAGATGGCGGCCTAGGTAAACACCGGAGTTTGCTGACTGGAACAACCACTTCAAAAATACAACTAAAAGATGGAACAGACATCATCCAGAACCACAGGAAGGCTGGCTGAGTGGAAATTCTACAACTAGAAGGAAAGAGAAAAGCATACAGAGACTCAGAGGAAGCAGTACGGAAGTAAAATACAAAGGTGCGGAGGTGCATGTGGAGCGGGCTGGCAGCTGAGGGCGCGGTTGCCTTTTTCAATCAGGAGGGAATCTCAGGCTCTGAGCTCCAGTTCAGGTTGAGTCTCTAGGGACCCAGACTCATACGGGAGAAGCAGGACTGTCTGGCATCGGTCGGAACTCGAGGGCAGCATTCTCCCCAAGGGGCTTACAGCGATTACCGGGACACTGAGAAGCAGAGCCTCTGAGGGCAAGACTGAGAGCAGCCATAACTGCTCGCTCCGCCCGCCCTGATGATCCCCTGGGACCCGCCCCACCCAAGCCCTGCAGGGAGGCTTTTGCTGGATAGCCTCAGGCAAAGGCTAGATTAGCACCTCCCTAGAGACCCAGGAGCCAGGAAACCCAGAGGTCAGAGTGGGAACATCCAGTTTGCACCTCCATGGAAACATAAAGGACACACTCAGGGGGCAGACTCAGTGAGCACCAAAGCCCCATTGTAGCAAGTCTTGCCCCAGAGGGGTGTCTCCAGCACAGAAGTTCTCCCACTGAAGACACAGCATATTCTCACAGCCAATTGGCCTGGAGGTCAATTCCTCCCAGTGATACCTACAACAATCAAGGCTTAACTACAACAAGACTGTGCACAAAGCCCACAAGGGGGGTGCACCAAGAGTGTCCTCCTCAGGTAATTGGGGAGGCTGAAACACTGGGCCCTAGAGGACACTCAGCACAGAAAACCACTTTATCAACACAGGGAAGCATAAAAAATGCGGAGACAAATAAAAAGGACACAAATGACAGAAATGGAGGAAAGCAAACTACTGGATATAGAGTTCAAAACCACACTTTTAAGGTTTTTCAAGAATTTTCTAGAAACTGCCGATAAACTTAATGATATCTACAAGAAATCTAATGAGACCCTCGAGGTTGTGATAAAGGACCAACTAAAAATTAAGCATACACTGACTGAAATAAAGAATATTATACAGACTCCCAACAGCAGACTAGAGGATTGCAAGAATCAAGTCAACGATTTGAAATACGAAGAAGCAAAAAACACCCAACCAGAAAAGCAAAATGAAAAAAGAATCCAAAAATATGAAGATAGCGTAAGGAGCCTCTGGGACAGCTTCAAGCGTACCAACATCAGAATTACAGGGGTGCCAGAAGATGAGAGAGAGCAAGATATTGAAAACCTATTTGAAGAAATAATGACAGAAAACTTCCCCTTCCTAGTGAAAGAAATAGACTTACAAGTCCAGGAAGCGCAGAGAAACCCAAACAAAAGGAATCCAAAGAGGACCACACCAAGACACATCATAATTAAAATGCCAAGAGCAAAAGACAAAGAGAGAAATTTAAAAGCAGCAAGAAAAAGAAAGTCAGTTACCAAAAAGGGAATACCCATAGGAACGTCAGCTGATTTCTCAACAGAAACTTTGCAGACCAGAAGGGAGTGGCAAGAAATATTCAAAGTGATGAATGCCAAGAACCTACAACCAAGATTACTTTATCCAGCAAAGCCATCATTCAGAATTGAAGGTCAGATAAAGAGCTTCACAGATAAGAAAAAGCTAAAGGAGTTCATCACCACCAAACCAGTATTATAAGAAATGCTGAAAGGTATCCTTTAAGGAGAGGAAGAAGAAAAAGGTAAAGATACAAATTATGAACAACAAATACACATCTATCAACAAGTGAATCTGAAAATCAAGTGAATAATCTGATGAACAGAATGAACTGGTGATTATAATAGAATCAGGGGCATAGAAAGGGAATGGACTGGCTATTCTTGGGGGGGAAAGGGGTGAGGGCGATGCGGGAAGAGACTGGACAAAAATCGTGCACCTATGGATGAGGACAGTGGATAGGGAGTGAGGGCGGAGGGTGGGGTGGGAACTGGAAGGAGGGGAGTTATGGGGGGGAAAAAGAGGAACAAATGTAATAATCTGAACAATAAAGATTTAATTTATAAAAAAATAAAAAATAAAAATAAAAATTTTATTCTATGTGAGATTTTTTTTTAATTTCCTATTTTTTGTAATAGCTTAAATCTAAAATCTTTCGAATACTTATCTGAGTTCTCTTAGTTGCATATGTTCAAGTATTTCAGTAAAAGAGAAAGATCCATGCTATTTTATTTTTGCCTTAAAGAAAATGTAAACAGACCTCAATTTCCACAAAGTAAAAGCTACTAAAAATAACTTCACAGTAGGAGTAGCTGTCGAGTCAATACTCTTTCCTTTTTTCAGAAGCTAATAATCATAGAACATCAAGACCGAGTATTTTAGTCCTTTTATTATAGAAACAAGGCATTAGACCTAAATTTTCATTTCACTCTATATACTAGTATGTAGAGTTAATTTTCAGTGCAGAAAAATATCATAAAATTGATTTGACAGACTACTACAAATGCAATTTCTGAGATGACTCAATGAGGTAGAGCTTTATTAAGCCACAAAACATTTGCCTCTAATAAGAAATCAAGAAGAAAATGGTGGTCAAATAGGCAAAGGTGTCCTGCACCTTGTCATGGGGCCAAACTAGAAATGCAAGTAAATTGGAGAAGATCCACTTGGAATTAACAAATTAGGCACAGCTGAGCAGACAATTATCAACAAGGCACAATTCCTAACTAGAAAAAAAAATTATTTGTCAGACCAAAAAGAAATCTAGCCCAGAAACTACAGACTGGTAATAGTGACATCAGTTCATAACCTTACAAGATAATACCATCTACACTAATAAAAGAGAAACAGGCAAATTAACCATCACTCTGCCACTCCACTACAACCACAAGCCACGCCCACCAGCCAATAAGGAGCAAGTATGCAAATTAACCCAACTAAGATGGCTGTGGCCACGGAGCTGGAGCAAGCAGGAGGCTCGGGTTGCCCCCGGCGATGGAGGAAGCCAAGTGTCCCACCTGCCCTGGCTGGCCGTGGGCTCCGCTCAAGTCTACAAAGTTTCAATCATAGAAGATAAATAAATCCCAGATACCTGCTTCCAGCCAGCCATGGCCTCTGCTCAAGGAGGGGCTGGAAAAAAAGAAAAAAAGGAGAGGCTGGGAGCTTGGCTCGCCGGTGGGCATGACCAGCCTGAAAACGGCCATCAGCCCCTCACCCAGGCTGGCCAGGCACCCCAGCAGGACCCCCACCCTGATCCGGGACACCCTTCAAGGCAAACCAGCTGGCCCCCACCCGTGCACCTGGACTCTATGCTGTATAATAAAATGGTAATATGAAAATTGACCTAACAGCAGAATGATAGGGAATGACTGGTCACTATGACACACACTGACCACCAGGGGGCAGATGCTCAATGCAGGAGCTGCCCCCTGGTGGTCAGTGCACTCCCACAGGGGGAGCTCTGCTCAGCCATGAGCCAGGCTGACGGCTGCCAGCGCAGCGGTGGTGGTGGGAGCCTCTCCCGCCTCCTCAGTAGTGCTAAGGATGTCCGACTGCAGCTTAGGCCTGCTCCCCACTGGCAAGTGGACATCCCCAGGAGGCTCCCAGGCTGCCAGAGGGATGTGTCTGACTGCCAGCTTAGGCCCGCTCCCCTGGGGACATCCCCCAAGGGATCCCAGACTGCTAGAGGGCATAGGCTGGGCTGAGGGACCCCCCCCCCATGTGCACAAATTTTTGTGCACCAGGCCTTTAGTAGTTTCAATAAATATTTTAAAAATTAATTAATTAATTAAATGGAGATGTGAAGGTTTTTAGTCTTGAGTATTAGAAGTGCATTTATTGGGTATTAATAAAAATACATCAAACCATTATTTTGAATGGCATCATCAGAGTTTAATGCATATATGAAGATGTATGCATCCTCAGCTTGAATTTTTCCTTAAGGCTAAATATCCTAAGATATTTGAATTGCTTAAAATGTTCTTTTGAGACCTTTTGTTTATAAAAACATGTACCCTGTGTTTGTAGTGTATCTTGGACCTGCCTGTAAAATGGTAGTGTAACTAGAGGCCCATTGCACAAAATCCATGCACTTGGGGGGTGTCCCTCAGCAGTCTGGGAGCCCTTGGGGGATGTCCAACTGACGGCTTAGGCACGCTCTCCTTCAGTTGGACATCCTTAGCACTGCCGCAGAGGCGGGAGAGACTCCCATACCACCGCTGTGCGCGCCAGCAGTGAGCCCGACTTCTAGCTGAGCGGCGCTCCCCCTGTGGGAGCACACTGACCAGTGGGGGCAGCTCCTGAATTGAGTGTCTGCCCCCTGGTGATAAGTGCGCATCATAGCGACCAGTCATTCTGCCCTTTGGTCGATTTGCATATTAGCCTTTTATTATATAGGAATAGGGTCAAAAGTGTATTTCATTTTTATGCCACTTCTGTACTATTATCAATGCATTTAATGTTTTTATAGAATCATTTGTGAAGCTCTATACATTATTGCTTCAAAATTCATATTTGTTAAATATTCGTGTTTGTTAAATTTGGTAGAAGAAAAATTGTAGTACATTTTATATTTTTGAGGTGGAGGGAACATTTTCATTTTGTGAAATCAAATAAAACCACCTTCTTCAAAGTAGAGTTAAAAAAATGCTTCCTTAATAAGGTGACCATAAGATATATTAGTTTCTGTGAACCTGAGAATTTGGACTTTGTTATTATAAAAAACACAGGTGGAGCTCTGCTCAGCCACAAGCCAGACTGATGGTTGCCAGCACAGAGGTGGTGGCGGGAGCCTCTCCCGCCTCCTCAGCAGCGCTAAGGATGTCCGACTGCAGCTTAGGCCTGCTCCCCTCTGGCAAGTGAACATCCCCTGAGGGCTCCCGGGCAGCCAGAGGGATGTCTGACTGCCAGCTTAGGCCCGATCCCCCGGGGATCGGGCCTAAGCCGGCAGGTGGACATCCCTCAAGGGGTCCCAGACTGCGAGAGGGCACAGGCCGGGCTGAGGGAACCCCCCCCCCCAGTGCACAAATTTTTGTGCACCGGGCCTCTAGTTTGGAATAACATGCTTCTTTGGTCAAGTTATTAAAGTTTGGCAAATGTTTCCAACTTTAGAAATAATGATATGGTTATTCTTTAAGATTGTATTGTATTGTAAAGATCAACAGCTATTTTTATGATATTCACTTGTGCCATCATAAATCCACAAAATACTTATTAGAATTAAAAACCTCAATCATTGAGTACTCTCTGTTTTAAAAGGACTCTAAAAAATGAATTTAAATCAATTCAGTGACGCAACAGCATTGTTTCCAATTTATTTAGTTTAATTTCTATTTGTATGTGAAGCAGTTATAGAAAGTGAAGACTGTTAGGAAAAACAATGAAACAAAGCAATAATTTATATGACTAAGATAAAAGATTAACTCAGGCTATGTAGACAAACAATTATTGATAGAAAGAGATTCTGTTCAATTGTAAACTTTTATTCTTGTGCTTGCCGCTTTAGCAACTCAAGTTTAAAATAAATGTCAATTGCTATATTTTGAATTGCGAATTGCTTTTCTAAATCACAACATCTATTCTTGAAATTTCACATGTCAACAGCTCATTAATATCTACAGTAAATGTAGTTCTCTGAAAAGAACCACAGATTTTACATCTATTGAGACAGAATGCTGGCACACAAAAATAGAGTTCTTTCAATTACAATATGGCAGAAGTTAACTTTAGTTTAAAATCTGTCTAAAGAAATTTATGACATCAAAGCAATGAAGTTACTATTTTAAATAAGATTAGCTGCTGTTGGTAGTGATGGTGCTTGGATAGTGTTTATAAATCAAGAGAGACTGTATTTAGTATTTTATAATGGGCCACTTCAGAACCATTTACCATCAACATTTAAATGGTATAGAAATGTAAACAGTGGCAGAAAATTAAGGTACTAAGTTATTTTCACAAAGTCATGAATGCAACACATATACATACAATACTAAAAGTGCATTTTTGCCTGCTGTTAGTCTTACAGCTTTTGTCTCATTTAATATTTAATGTTTTAATATAAGACATACTTTAATCAAAGTAAGAAAAATAACACTACACAACAGTTTGTCAGGATGAAATGTTAAGTTCAGGTCACTATTCTACTAGCTAAGGACATAAATTGTCCTACAAAAGAAATGAATTTTACCTAGTTCCTTACCATTACATTTAGGTTTATTGAGGCAAATAAGTTATACAAGCTCAATAAGTCAAGCTGTATTTGTGAAAATTTAAATTAGAGAGAAGATCTTAAGACCATTTTACAAATATACAAAAATGGTAAAAATTTGAGACAATAACTTTTTTTTACCAAAATATTAGTAAATAAAAGCCGTATGCATATGGGAGTCCACATTTTGTTTACAAAAGGAAATTGGAAACACCTTTAAATACAGCAGTAGATAACTGGTTACATAAATTGTAGTGTATTCAGATAAAAAAAAAACACAATTACAATTTAAAAATCATATTTTTACATGTTAAAATGTTTAAGAAAAAAAAAAGATCTTATGTAAGAAAGTTTATGTAACTACAGCAGAAATTACTACCTGTCTACCAAAATCTCCCCTTCTCCATCAACTAGCCATCAAGGTAGGAATGGGTGTCATGCCTCCATCCTAATATATAAAGAGCCAGGGTCTGTAACATCCAATATGACCGAACACTAGGCTGCACACACAGCAGGCTTGGGTGGGTGGGGAGTGGCTAGCAGGCTGAACTGCTGACCTCTCGGTCCCTCCTGGGTCGCAGGTGCTGCGGCAACCCAGAACTGCCTGCCACTGCCAAGGCGGGCGCGATGCGATTGGTCGGGAGCCCCCCCCCCATCGCCCCGCAGAGGGAGGCCCAGGCCATTGGCTAGGGAGCTCTGCGATCGCCCCAAAGAGAGAGGCCAAGGCTATCCACCTGGCTGCAGTGGGGGGCCTCCCTTTGTGGGGCAATCAATCGCGGGGCTCTCAGACAGCAAGAGGGAACAGGCTGGGCTGAAGGACCCCCCGCCCCCAAGTGCACAAATTTCGTGCACTGAGCCTCTAGTATAACTATATGACTATTAGTGGCCCGGTGCACGAAATTCGTGTACGGAGGGATGACGTTCCCTCAGCCCACTCTGCACCCGCTCCAATTGGGGACCCCTTGGGGGATGTCTGACTGCCTGTGGTATCGGGCTTAAACTGGCAGTTGGACATCGCTCTTGCAATCTGGGACTGCAGGCTCCTAACCGCTTACCTAACTGCCTGCCTGATCACCCCTAACTGCCTCTGCCTGCCTGCCTGATTGCCCCTAACCCCTCTTCCTGCTTACCTAATCGGCCCTAACTGCCTCTACCTGCCTGCCTGATCGCTCCTAACTACCCTACCCTGCAAGCCTGATCTCGTCCCCCAACTGCTCTCCCCTGCTGGCCTGATCTCACCCCCAACTGCCTCTGCCTGCATGATCACATCTGACTGCCCTCCCCTGCTGGCCTGGTTGCCCCCAACTGCCCTCCCCTGCCGGCCTGATCTCGCCCCCAACTTCCCTCCCCTGCCAGCCTGGATGCTCTCAACTGCCCTCCCCTGCTGGCCTGGTCTAGCCCCTAATGGCCCTCCCCTGCCGACCTGATCTCACCCACAATTGCCCTCCCCTGCCAGCCTGATCTTGCCCTCAACTGCCCTCCCCTGCCAGCCTGGTTCCCCCAACTGCCATTGCCTGCTGGCCTGATCTCGCCCCCAACAGCCCTTCCCTGTCGGCCTGGTTGCCCCCGACTGCCCTCCCCTGCCGGCCTGATCTTGCCCCCAACTCCCCGCCCCTGACAACCTGATTGCCCCCAACTTCCCTTCTCTGCCGGCTTGATCTCGCCCCCAACTACCCTGCCCTGCCAGTCTGATCACCCCTAACTGCCTCTGCCTGCCTGATCACCCCTAACTGCCCTCCCCTGCCAGCCTGATCTCACCCCCAATTGCCCTCCTACCCTGGCCAATTTGGTTCTGATTGGTCAGTTTCTATGCCAGTCAGCGTCAAAAGCTCCGCCTCCTAGGCAGCCATTGGCTCCTCACACTTCACCCAGATTTGGTTCTGATTGGTTGGTTTCTATGTCAGTAAGCATCTGTGGGCCTATCAACGGGGCCTGATCAGAAAGGCGAGGCTGATTAGCAGCCCTGGTGGAGGCCTGGAGGACTGACTGCAGGACTGACTTCCAGTTGGTTGAGCCTCCAGTTGTGTCAGACCCAGGGTTTTTATATATTAGGGTTTGTGGATACATGACTAAGTCTTTGTCCAGGGAATATGAGCATAAGTGACATATGCCTTTCCAGGCCTAGGCCTTAAAAAGAAAAAGGCTTCTTTCCTTCCTCAAAGCTGAATCTGTGCAAACCTATGACCCACTTTAGACCATGCAAACAATACATAAATACCTTACCAGGTAGTAAGGAAATGAGAGGGAGGAAGTCTGAGTCCCCATGGAGCAGAACTGTCCTCCTATTAGTGGTCCACGCTTTATATTTGTTTTAGTCACAGACTATTTTAGTAACTGTTCTTCAAGCCACTGTATTTTGGGTCTCTTTATTACAGCCCTTCATTCTTTCATTCTAACTAATGTAGCATGGCAAAGAACAAAGTCATTAACTAATGCTCACTGCATATATAAATAGTAACAAGTAACAGCAGTATGCTTTCTTATTTTTCTCCTCATGACATAGTGCAGATATATTACTGTTACAATAAAAAAAAAATCACCTAAGAATATTTTAATGAATTTTAGAATTTAAATCATTGTTTCTTCTCTGATCCTATGTTTGGCATTATCTCTTAATAAATACAGAAGACAGCTATTGTACAGAATCATTATAGAAGTATATATGTATATGGACTAAAAGTATTTTCTAGAGCAGGAGTCAGCAAACTTTTTTTGTAAGGGGCCTGACAAATATTTTAGGTTTTGCAGGCTATATGGTCTTTGTCATAACTATTCAACTCTGCCACTATATAACAAAACCAGACAATACATACATGAATGCACATAGTTGTGTTTCAAATACTTTATTCACAAAAACAGGCACCTGGTCTGTGGACCAGTTTGCCAATCCCTTGTCTAGAGTATAATCCTCACTGTACCATAGATTGTTTTAAAACATTAAAGAAAACAGTGAGCAGTTTTCATTCTCCATGACTGGAAAAATCTTTTCAAAACTGGATCATCTAAAAACTGAAAAACAAACCAAATATGTATGGAAACTTTCTTATCCTATTCATTTAAGAAAGGAAAAGTAAGCTCTCCTGAAGCCGATACTACCAGCAAGTAGCATTTATGAAGTGTCTACCCACAGATAGTGTCCTGCTAGGTGACAAAGACAAGGTTCTTCATGTTTCAAGATGATGCTAGGATATGTGCTGTATTGTTCCAGCTGTGGTGAATTGCAAGAGCTAATTTACTTTATCTCTAATGCTTTAAATGGTCAATTTGGCAAATTCTGACCATAATCAAAGAATGACATAAGTTGCTGGCCACTTCATAGTCATAGATTCTTACACTAAGTCATTTATCCAAAAAGTTTTTACTGAGCACCTATGTACCAAGCATCTCAAAACAGACAAAGTTATCACTACATGATACTTCTTAGTATTTCCTTCAGAGCAGCTTTCATAGCTTAAGAGAAAGCTTATGTCAGGAGATAGCTTACAGTAGTCTTACTTTAACACAAAAGATTATAAAAATTTCATGTTTTATCTTTTTAAAAAGTGGCAAATTTTTCATCATACTCCATTATATATCCATTTTTAAATATTCGCAGTTTAATTGGAGGTATCAGTATGTATTCATGGATACACACACACACACAAACACACACAGAAATCAAAGAAATACAGGCTGTCCCCCAAAAATTTACACACACTCTGAATGATAATAAGGTCAGTGTTTATTAACATACAGTTAATTTTCAAAATTAAGTGAGTTATCACCTGTTAAAATCTGTACACAATTTTGGGGCACCCTTATAGATGTGTATGTATGAGTAACTTAATATACTGAATATATTAACTACTTCTCTACACTGAGAAGGCCTAGAAGCAATAACACTTCAGTAGGAATAAGCACATATAGTGCTTAGAACTTAGTTTCTAAATACCATTCTCAAATACATGAAGAGAGGTCTCCTATATAAGTGGTTGATTTTAGGGCTAGAGAGGGGAAAATATAATAAGAGTCTGGAACTTCTTGTAGTGTCATAAAGTAAGGAAGTACACAAAAAAGGATGGGACATTTTACAAGGACATCTATCCTATCTAATAATAGACAAACATGGTAATTAACCGTACCTCCGACAAGCTTCCATTGGCTAATCAGGGCAATATGCAAATTAACTGCCAACAAAGATGGCGGCCGGCAGCCAGGCAGCTGAAGCAAACAGGAGGCTTGCTTGCTCCAGTGATGGAGGAAGCCAAGGTTCCCTGCCTGTCCCTGCCGGCCTCTGAGCTGCACTCTAAGCAACAATGTTGCAATTAAAGAAACTAAACAATACCCAGTAACCTTCTTTCAGCCAGCCAGGCCTCAGAGCTAGAGTTGCAACAGTGTTTCAATTATAGAAGCTAAAAAAAGCTCAGATACCTGCTTTCAGCAGCCGAGGTCTCAGAGCTGGAGCTGAGCCTCAGAGCTAAAGCTGGCTCTCAGCTCCAGTGACAGCCACAGAAGGTAAATAAATCCCAGAATAAAAAAAAAAAAAAGAAAAAAAGGAGAGGTTGGGAGCTTCAGTCACCTGCCAGCCTGAAAACGGCTCTCAGCCCCTCACCCAGACTGGCCAGGCACCCCAGTGGGGACCCCCACCCTGAAGGATGTGTGACCAGCTGCAAACAGCCATCATCCCCTCATCCAGGATGGTCAGGCACCCAAGCGGGACCCCCACCTTGATCCGGGACAGCCTCCAGGGAAAACCAGCCAGCCCCCAACCGTGCACCAGGCCTCTATCCTATGTAGTAAAAGGGTAATATGCCTCCCAGCACCGGGATCAGCGGAACCGCGAGGCCTCCTGGCATTGGGATCAGAGGAGCAGCGAGGCCTCCCAGCACCGGGATCAGTGGAGCAGCAAGGCCTCACTGCTCCGGTGTCAAGCGGAGCCGCGAGGCCTCCCAGCACTGGGATCAGTGGAGCCATGAGGCCTCCTGGCCCCTGGAGCAGCGTGACAGGGGGCAACGCCCAAGCCCCCTGATCGCCCTGCAGCTCTGTGTGTGACAGGGCGCGGGGCCACAACCTCCCTATCCGCCCTGCTCTGTTCGTGACAGGGGAAGGCGCCCCAAATCCCTGATCGGCAAAGCTCTGTGTGTGACAGGGTGGAGCTCCCCAACCCCCTGATCGGCCCTGCTCTGTGTGTGACAGGGTACGGAGCCCCAACCACCCTGATGAGCCCTGCTCTGAGCGTGACAGGGGGGCAGCGCCCCAACCCCCTGATCGGCCGGCTCTGAATATGACAGGGTACAGAGTCCCAACCCCCCGGATGGGCCCTGCTCTGTGCGTGACAGGGGGTGGTGCCGCAACCTTCCCATCGACCCTGCCTTGAGTGTGACAGGGGGCGGTGCCCCAACCTCCCAATCGGCCCTACCCTGAGCGTGACTGGTGTGGCATCGCAACCTCGCGATCCACCCTGCTTTGTGCATGACAGGGGGCAGAGCCTCAACTCCCCAATCGGCCCTGCTCTGAGCCCGACCAGGGGCTGCACCTAGGGATTGGGCCTGCCCTCTGCCACCCGGGAGCAGGCCTAAGCCAGCAGGTCGTTATCTCCCGAGGGGGTCCCAGACTGTGAGAGGGCACAAGTGAGGCTGAGGGACACCCCCCCATCAGTGCACAAATTTTTGTGCACCGGGCCTCTAGTATATATATAAAAGGCTAATATGCTAAGTGTCCACCTGGGTAATGTCACATAGCAATGCCCAGCTTCCTCTCCCTAGCGACTAGCCTCTTTGCAGTTTCTTCAGCCCAGGAATAGGACTTGCTTTAAAGCCAGGTGGAAACATAATACACCTTTACCAAATGTCTGTGAAGCTTTTTTCCCCATGCCTCATCTCATTTGATCCTCACATAAGTCCTGAAGTAGGTAGGTAGGAGACACGGTGGAATCCTATTTTCTTTTCATTAGCTGGGAAACGGAGAATTAGAAAGCTTAGAAGCTTGACCCATTGAAAAGAAGTAAGAAATAGTGGACCTTGAAAATGACTTCAGGTTTTCTCACTGCGCAGAATAAAGTCAAACACTGCTGCAGTTCAATATTTTACATTTTGTACTCCCTGTGTGATCTACAATAATAATCTGCTTCATATTGATATTTACTGTTGTGTTGCTGACAATTACCTGAAAGAGAAGCTGGGGTGCTTCACTGGGCTGGAAAGAGTGTAGCTTAATCAGAAAAAAGGTCTAATTAAGCAAGTTTATTCTATATCTATAAAAGGCAAAGTTGACTGACGCATGCATGATACATATAAAGCTATCGCTGGTGTCAATTGCACACGTGTGTTTCAATCTGTCATTGTCGATTGTGAATTTGGTTGACACTCGAGAAAGGGCTAACAGCGATATTAAAATATTTCTTCTACTCACTTGTGAATTAGAACAGCAGCCAAAAGGTTTATTAGTGAGATCATCCTATTTTATAGGATCTGTTCCTCTGAGGCCTCAGTATAGATTTGAGTGGTAGAAAAGTGTAATTGGAGAACCAAGATGGCGGCATAGGTTAACGCCGGAGTTTGCTGCTTTGAACAACTACTTCAAAAGTGAAACTAAAACACGGAACGGACATCACCCAGAACCACAGGAACGCTGGCTGAGTGGAAGTCCTACAACTAGGAGGAAAGAGAAACGCACACGGACACTCAGAGGAGGCGCAGTGGTGAAGTCAAATTCTGAGGTGCGGAGTGCGCGGAGCGGGCTGGCGGCGGAGGGCGCGGTTGTTGTTTTCAATCGGGAGGGAGTCGCAGACTCCGAGCACCAGATCCGGGCGAGTCTTTAGGGACCCAGACTCAAACGGGAGAAGCGGGACTGTCTGGCTTCGGTCAGAGCGAGTGCAGCTTTCTCTCCGAGCTTTGCAGCGGGTGCTGGGACTCAGAGAGGCAGAGCCCCTGGGGACAGGACTGAGAGCCGCCATAACTGCTCTCTCTGGCCCACCCTGTTGATCCTGTGCGACCCGCCCCGCCCAAGCCCTGCACAGAGGCATTTGCCGGATAGCCTCAGGCAAAGGCTAGATTAGCACCTCCCTAGAGGACAGAAGTTCTCTCACTGCTGACACAGCTGATTCTCATAGCCACTTGGCCTGGAGGTCAAACCCTCCCTGGAATTAGCTACAACAATCAAGATTTAACTATAAGACTTCGAACAAAGACCACTAGGGGGTACACCAAGGAAGCATAACAAAATGCGGAGACAAAGAAACAGGACAAAATTGTCAATGGAAGATATAGAATTCAGAACCACACTTTTAAGGTCCCTCAAGAACTGTTTAGAAGCTGTCGGTAAACTTAATGAGATCTACACGAAAACTAATAAGACCCTCGATCTTATATTGGGGAACCAACGAGAAATTAAGCATACACGGACTGAAATAACGAATATTATACAGACGCCCGACAGCAGACCAGAGGAGCGCAAGAATCAAGTCAATGATTTGAAATGCGAGGAAGCAAAAAACATCCAACCGGAAAAGCAAAA
Source organism: Myotis daubentonii (assembly GCF_963259705.1). NCBI lineage: Eukaryota > Metazoa > Chordata > Mammalia > Chiroptera > Vespertilionidae > Myotis > Myotis daubentonii. The sequence goes on from NC_081861.1 coordinate 108,558,130, forward strand.
TGAAAAAAGAATCCAAAAATGCGAGGATAGTGTAAGGAGCCTCTGGGACAGCTTCAAGCGTACCAACATCAGAATTATAGGGGTGCCAGAAGATGAGAGAGACCAAGATATTGAAAACCTATTTGAAGAAATAATGACAGAAAACTTCCCCCACCTGGTGAAAGAAATGGACTTACAGGTCCAAGAAGCGCGGAGAACCCCAAACAAAAGGAATCCAAAGAGGACCACACCAAGACACATCATAATTAAAATGCCAAGAGCAAAAGATAAAGAGAGAATCTTAAAAACAGCAAGAGAAAGAAACTCAGTTACCTACAAGGGAATACCCATACGACTGTCAGCTGATTTCTCAACAGAAACTTTGCAGGCCAGAAGGGAGTGGCAAGAAATATTCAAAGTGATGAATACCAAGAACCTACAACCAAGATTACTTTATCGAGCAAAGCTATCATTCAGAATTGAAGGTCAGATAAAGAGCTTCACAGATAAGGAAAAGCTAAAGGAGTTCATCACCACCAAACCAGGATTATATGAAATGCTGAAAGGTATCCTTTAAGAAGAGGAAGAGGAAGAAAAAGGTAAAGATACACATTATGAACAACAAATATGCATCTATCAACAAGTGAATCTAAGAATCAAGTGAATTAATAATCTGATGAACAGAATGAACTGTTGATTATAATAGAATCAGGGACATAGAAAGGGAATGGACTGACTATTCTTGGGGGGGAAAGGGGTGTGGGAGATGTGGGAAGAGACTGGACAAAAATCGTGCACCTATGGATGAGGACAGTGGGTGGGGAGTGAGGGCGGAGGGTGGGGCGGGAACTGGGAGGAGGGGAGTTATGGGGGGAAAAAAAAAGAGGAACAAATGTAATAATCTGAACAATAAAGATTTAATTAAAAAAAAAAAAAGAAAAGTGTAATTGGGAAGCCCATCTAGTTTACTCAGCTCAAGATCTACTTCCACTGTGTTTTGCTCTGTACATCCTACAAAATAGTCTCTGAAATTCTAACCAAGTTATCTATTGGTTTGGGATTATTTTCATTTTTTGGTACTGTCATTTAGGTTTTATAGCAGCAACTATTCTCAAATATAGTTTTTTAAAACATCTGAAATTAAACTCATCCTTGAACTTAAACATTCCTTTCTGTCTTTCCTTTTGGGATGTTCCTATACCAATCTGTATTTCCTTCTTCTCTTCTTTCTGTATGCCCAAAAAAAAAAAAATAAAAATAAAAAAATAAAATATTTCTTCTAATTAATTTTCTTTCAATATGCACCAATTTGTGCACCAGGCCACTAGTAAGAACATAATGGAAGGAACACAAAATCACCAAAGTTGGAACAATTAAAGAATTTTTTTAAATGGTAGTACTAGATTACAACCCACAAAATAAAATAAATATCCAAGAACCCATACTGATATACATAATTGCATAAGTTCATAAATAGGAGAGAAGAAACAGCTCTTTACAAAAATTTGCAATAAATAAATGAAGATGGAAAGAGGAAAATAAAAAATCACCATTAGGCAAACATCAGTGTATTTCACAAGGGATAATTTGAGACTATTAAGAACTAAATGCAATGTGGGATCCTGAACCAGATCCTGGAACAAATAAAGAACATTATTGCCCGGCTGGAGTGGCTTATTTGGTTGAATATCGCCTTATGCACAGAAAGGCTGCCGGTTTCATTCCCAGTCAGGGCACATACATGGATTGCAGGTTCGATCCCTGGTGCGGGGGTGTAGTGGAGGCAACCAATCAATGTTTCTTTCTCACATAGATGTTTCTCTTTCTCCCTTTCTGCCCCTTTCTCTTTCTCTCCCTCCTTCCCTCCTTCCTTCCCTCCCTCCCTCCCTTTCTCCTTCCCTCTCTCCCTTTCTCCCTCCCTCTCTCTCTTTCCCTTCCTCTCTCTAAGCATGTCCTCTGCTAAGTAATAATAAAAAAAAACACATTTAGTAAAATTCAAAAAGGTCGGTAGTGTAGTGGTCATTATTCCACCAATACTCATTTCTGAGTTTTGATCATTGTACTATGTCTACATAAGATATCAGCATTAGGGAAAGCTCAATAAATTATATACAGAAACTCTCGGATTCAGGAGAAACCAAGATGGCGGCATAGGTAAACACCGGAGTCTGCTGCCTCGAACAACCACTTCAAAAATACAACTAAAAGACGGAGTGGACATCACCCAGAACCACAGGAAGGCTGGCTGAGGGGAAATTCTTCAACTAGAAGGAAAGAGAACAGCATACCGAGACTCAGAGGAGGCGCAGTGCGGAAAATACAAAGGTGCGGAGGTGCGCGCAGAGCGGGCTGGTGGCTGAGGACGCGGTTGTCGTTTTCAATCGGGAGGGAGGCTCAGGCCCTGAGCTCCAGTTCCGGGCGAGTCTCTGGGGACCCAGACTCAAATGGGAGAAGCGGGACTGTCTGGCATCGGTCGGTCGAATTAAAATGCCAAGAGCAAAAGACAAAGAGAGAATCTTAAAAGCAGCAAGAGAAAGAAACTCAGTTACCTACAAGGGAATACCCGTACGACTGTCAGCTGGTTTCTCAACAGAAACTTTGCAGGCCAGAAGGGAGTGACAAGAAATATTCAAAGTGATGAATACCAAGAACCTACAACCAAGATTACTTTATCCAGCAAAGCTATCATTCAGAACTGAAGGCCAGATAAAGAGCTTCACAGATAAGAAAAGCTAAAGGAGTTCATCACCACCAAACCAGTATTATATGAAATGCTGAAAGGTATCCTTTAAGAAGAGGAAGAGGAAGAAAAAGGTAAAGATACAAATTATGAACAAGAAATATGCATCTATCAACAAGTGAATCTAAGAATCAAGTGAATAAATAATCTCATGAATAGAATGAACTGTTGATTATAATAGAATCAGGGACATAAAAAGGGAATGGACTGACTATTCTTGGTGGGGAAAGGGGTGTGGGAGATGCGTGAAGAGACTGGACAAAAATAGTGCACCTATGGATGAGGACAGTGGGTGGGGAGTGAGGGCGGAGGGTGGGGTGGGAACTGGAAGGAGGGGAGTTATGGGGGGAAAAAAGAGGAACAAATGTAATAATCTGAGCAATAAAGATTTAATAAAAAAAATTATATACAGAAATTCTCTGTACTAATTTTATAACTCTAATGTAAGTCTAAAATTTGTTAAAATATTTTTAATGTTTTAGTGCATTTAATGCATTATAATGTTTATAAAATTTACATATCACTCTTTATCCTTTGGCTTCCTATTCCGCCACCACCCCACCAAGTGCCAGAACACCACTACAGTTGGAGAAGCACAGTTCTAACATCATCGACAATAGAACTTAATTGAGAAATAAGAAAAAATATAAGGTAATGATTTTGTACTGTGTCTACAAATTATAATTAGTGGAGTAGCTCAAATCATCATATACAACAAGTGAGGTATATTTCAAAGAATTTGTGGAATATGCATAAAATTTTTTGACTTTTGGCCCCAGTCATCTGCTTGTTTGAGCCTGGGCAAACCTCAATTTTCTCATCAACAGGCGACTCCCTTCTAAACTACCATGAATTTACCATCTGCAGATTGGCAAGAACCAATGCTGCCTTGAGTATGTGTGAGGCAATTCGACATTTTGATCACCAAAACAGTGGATTGGCATATATAAAGATTCCTAGCATTTATATATTTATCAAGTATTTATTTAGGGACTGCTGTATGCCAGGAACCCTTAGATACTAGGGATATAAAGATGACTAAGACATGATTCCTGATTATAAGAGTCTAACAGGGCCTATAGATCTATAAACAATAAAAAAAACTGTGTGAAAATGTTATGTTCAGAATACTTCAAAGTACAGACAAAATGAAAAATAAATAGTACTGGAATTATCCAGGAAGATTTCACTAAAAAGCAATATTTTAGCCATGTCCCAAAGGAGGAGTAAGAATTGTTCACATAGAATAGAGGCCAGCATGAAAAAAAAGCATAAAGAAATGAGCATGTTGTATATTCAGAGAGGGTTATGGTGGTATGCGGCTGAAACAAGAGTAGGCAGGTAGGAGGGGAAATTTATCTGATAATTTATAATTGCATAGCTGAACCATAGGTGATTATGGTGCTCTCATGTATATAATATGTGCATAAATCAGGAATAAGCTGAGAAATTAACATAAAATTGCTTTGGTCCAGGACTGTAGATAGAATAACGGTTCTCCAAAGATGCCATGTCCTAAATAATCCCCAGAAGCTGTGAATATGATATCTTCCATGCAAAAGAGACTTTACTAATGTGAATAAGTTAAGGATCCTACAATAGGAAGAATATCCTAGATGTGGATTTTCCAGGTGAGCCCCCATATAAAACCAAGGTTCCTTATAACAGGGAGGCAAGAAGGTCCAAGGCAGAAAAATTAGGTGGCATGACAAATGTTGAAGTCATGCACTTAAAGATGGATGAAGGTCCATGAGCCAAGGAATGCAGGTGGCCTCTAGAAGCTAGAAAAGACAAGGAAATTGAGTCTTCCCAGAAACCTCCTCAAGGAAAGCAGCATTGCCTGGCCTACACCATGATTCAGTCCCATAAGATTCATTTTGTAATTTTGACCTGCAGAATTGTAAAGAAATGAATTTGTGTTTTTATAAAAATTATTATATTTGTAGTAATTTGTTACAGCAGCAATGGGAAAGTAACAGTCAATAATAGCACTGGATGACCAGGCAAAAGGAGGGAAACAGAGGGAGTAAGAGGTAAAGCAAAGAAAATATATGCATAAATGCAAAATTCATGGACACAGACACATGTGGTGAAGGCCAGGGTGGGAGCGGAAGCAGGGTAGAAGGAGGCAAAGGAGGGGTGGGGAGCACCTGTAATAGAGTCAAAAATAAAAAAAATAAAAACATTTAGAAGGAACATACCCCCTTAACCAGGTTACACAGAATTCCCATAAGTAAATCCCCATAAAACATTTGAAATTTAATATTTTAAAGGAGAAAAAAGGAAAAACACTGAGCCTGAAGCTATAGAGAAAAGAACAGTAGTATCAAATCTCCAATTACTTCACATAATAGAAAATGTGATAAATACTTCACATGTTCAGAAAAATACAAGAATGAATTGAAACACAAGAAAAGAACATGACAGCTTTAAAAAAAATAACTAAGCTGAACTTCCAGAAATGCAAGTCATTGAAAAAAATAATAATAGCTAGGTCAAATAGAAAATTAGACACATCTGAAGACAGAATTAATGAACTAGAAAAGAGGCCTGAAAACATTTTCTACAAAGGGCCAATAGTAAATTTTTAAGCTTTGCAGGCATACAGTTTTTGTTGCAAAAACTCTACCTTTGCAGTATGAAAGCAGCCACAGTCAATATGTGAACAGTATATATATAAATACATAAATATGGTTGTGTTCCAATAAGACTTTACTTACAAAAACATGTAGCTAACCTGTGGGGCCACAGTTTGTAACACCATAACTAAATAAATATAAGGAAACTACCCAGAATGAAGTATCAATGGTAAAAAAAAGATGAAAAATATAAAAGATATTGAGAAGCATAAAAAAATAAAAAGAGAATGTCCACTACATAAGAGAATTTCCAGAAGAAAAAATAAGAAAGGTCATGTTTGAAAAAACAGTTGAGAATTTCCTCACCAACAAAAGACATAAATTACTATCTGATTTCAAGAAGTAAAGCAAGTTCTGAACAGGATAAATAGAATCAAAATCAACACCTAGACAGATAAGAGTAAAGATATATAGCCATAAAAACAAACAGAAGAAAGAAAAGAATATTCATTTACAAAATAATGACATTTCTCAACAGCAACAGCAACAAAAGATGCCAGAGGACAAAGTGCATAGAAAAAAAATCACCCCCCAAAGTGTAATTTCAGAAACAATCCTCCTATCTAATAAAAGAGAAACATGGTAATTGGCATACGACCACTACCCTTCCCATTGGCTAATCAGGGCAATATGCAAATTAACTGCCAGCCAAGATGGCGGCCGGCAACCAGGCAGCTTGAAACTAACATGAGGCTTGCTTGCTTCAGTGACGGAGGACTCCAACGTTCCCTGACTGCCGCTGCAGGCCTCTGAGCTGCAACTCTAAGCAACTATGTAACAAATATAGAAGCTAAACAAAACCCCAGAAACCTGCTTTAGTCGCAACATTGTAAGCAAAGGCCAGAAACCTACTTTCAGCAGTGGAGGCCTAAGAGCTGGAGCCAAGCCTCAAACCTAAAGCTGGCCCAGAATAAAAAAAAAAAAGAAAGAAAAAAAGGAGAGGTTGGGAGCTTCAGTCACTCCCAGCCTAAAAACAGCCCTCAGCCCCTCACCCAGACTGGCCAGGCACCCCAGTGGGGACCCCCGCCCTGAAGGGTGTGTGACCAGCTGCAAACAGCCATCATCCCCTCACCCAGGCTGGCCAGGCACCCCAGTGGGGATCCCCACCCTGATCCAGGACACCCTTCAGGGCAAACCAGCTGGCCCCCACCCGTGCACCAGGCCTCTATCCTATGTAGTAAAAGGGTAATATGCCTCCCAGCACCGGGATCAGCGGAGCCACGAGGCCTCCCGGCACCGGGATCTGAGTGACAGGGGGCAGCGCCCAAACCCCCTGATCACCCTGCGGCTCTGTGTGTGACAGGGGGCGGGGCCACAACCTCCCTATCCACCCTGCTCTGTTCGTGACAGGGGAAGGCACCCCAACCCCCTGATCAGTCCTGCTCTGTGCCTGATGGGGGGAGCTCCCCAAGCCCCTGATCGCCCTGCGGCTCTGTGTGACAGGGTGTGGCACCCCAACCTCCACCCACCCCTATGGGCCCTGCTCTGTGTGTGACGGGGTAGAGCCATAACCTCCCCATCGGCCCTGCCCTGAGTGTGAGAGTGGCAGCACCCCAACCCCCTGATCGGCCCTGCTCTGTGGGTGATAGAGGGCGGCACCCCAAGCCCCTGATCCGCGCTGCTCTGTGCGTGACAGGGTACAGAGCCCCAACCCCCCTGATGGGCCCTGCTCTGTGAGTGACAGGGGGAAGTGCCCCAACCCCCCTGATTGGCCCTGCTCTGTGCGTGACAGGGGGTGGCACCGCAACCTCCCCATCGACCCTGCCTTGAGTGTGACAGGGGACGGTGCCCCAACCCCCCAGTCAGCCCTACCCTGAGCGTGACTGAGGGTGGCATCGCAACCTCCCAATCCGCCCTGCTCTGTGCATGACAGGGGACGGCGCTCCAACTCCCCAATCGGCCCTGCTCTGAGCCCGACGAGGGGCTGCACCTAGGGATTGGGCCTGCCCTCTGCCACCTGGGAGCAGGCCTAAGCCCGCAGGTCGTTATCTCCCAAGGGGTCCCAGACTGCAAGAGGGCACAGGCCGGGCTGAGGGACCCCCTCTCCCCCCCGAGTGCACAAATTTTTGTGCACTGGGCCTCTAGTTAAACTATAATTTAAGATTGAGAGTGAAATAAAAGCATTAATAAAAACAGACCTTACCACTTAAAGCAGACTTCACCACTAAGAGACTCTGCTTGAAAGAACTTCATTTGAATAAATATGTAAAAATTTATAGATATTTTATTCCTAATAAATAGAAATTTCATCTATAAATCCAAACCAGTTATAAGGAGGGAAAAATGTTATAAACATACCTCTATTCAATAAAAAGCAGAAAGATGAGAGAAGAAAGGCAAAGAAAAGGCAAGGTAAAGGAAAAAAATGATTAAGATGATAGAAATATGTCCAAATAATACTGAAGCAGAATAAAAGTAAATGGACAAAACTCAGTTACTAGGTGTACTGATTAATAATGTGGATTTTGTAATAGAAGAAAACACAATAATTTCAAGAGAAACATGAAAAGTGCTTTATTCAAAGTAATGTCCATTGCTAGCTACACATTGCCAATATCTTTCAGGTAATTTGTGGATACCGTCCCAATAGAACTTTTCTTATTTTGAGGCAAACCATTCAGAGACCCAATTTTCCACTTCTTCATATGTTTTGAAGTGCTGCTCAGAAGTACATGTGCGATCGATCAGAACAAGTGGTAATCTGAAGGAGCAAGGTCTGGTGAATACAGCTGGTGGGTTAATATTTACCAGGCAAGATCTTTGAATATGTCTTTAACTGTTTTGAAGTGTGTGATGATGCATCATCATGAAGCAGTATTATTTTGCTGTGTCTTCTGGAACATTCTGGTTGTTCCACGATCAAAGCATGGTTCAAATTAATTATTTGTTGTCAGTAACAATCAGTATTAATGGTTTCACCTGGTTTTAGAAGATCATAATACACACCTTCCTGATCCCACCAAACACAGAGCATTGTCTTCTTTCCAAAGTGATTTGGCCTTGCAGTCGATGTTGATGGTTGACCTGGATCAACCCATTATTCTGTGCATTTGGGATTCTCAAAATAAATCCACTTTTCATCGCCAGTCACAATTCGATGCAAAAAAGACTTTCATGCTGTTGAAGCAACATTTTATTCATGACTTTTCAGTTTTCCATTTGTCTTTCGTTCAGTTCATGTGGCACCCATTTTCCTTCCTTTAAAATCTTTCCCATTGCTTGTAAATGATCAGAAATTATTTTCTGAGCAACATTTAATCTTTCTGCAAGTTGTTTTTGAGTTTGACACGCATCTTCACCCAATAACGCTTGTAATTGTTGGTTGACCTGGACGTTCTTTGTCTTTCACATTGAAATCATCACTTTTAAAGCATTTAAATCAGCCTTCACAAGTATCTGGAGATGGAGGATGTTCACCATAAGCTTCCTGAAGTATTCAGTGGCACTTTTCTTCAAAATAATGAATTAAAACTTCCCACAAATGCTCTTTTTTTGGCACGAAATTCGACATTTTTAATTGTAAAAATATCTATGATGTTAACACCTTCAGAAAATTTGATATATGAAGTTTTAAAGCTTGTTGCCAATACAACAAAATAGCATATATATCAACATATGTGTAACTCCATCTATTAAAAAAAATCCGCATTATTAACCGGTACACCAGTTAATGGGTAAAAGACAGATTGCCAGATTGAATTAAGACAATGAAATCTAGTTACATGCTATCTGCCAGAGGCATACCTAAAACACAAAGGCACAGAAAGATGGAAAATAAAAGGGCAAAAGAGATATGTTGGGGGAGAGGGCAGAAAAACCTGATGTCAGTATACAGTATCATACAAAACAGAGGTAACAAGCATCATCAGGGAAAAAACATAACTACATAAAGATATCATAATTCTAAATTTATATGCCCTTATGGATATACATGCAGAATAAATAAAGCAGAAATTGAAAAAATCTATACACATAAAAACCTAAGCGACCATCCAACCAGTAGCTATGACATGCAATGACCACGAGGGGGCAGACGCTCCGACTGGTAGCTATGATGCGCACTGACCAACAGGGGCCAGAAACTCAATGAAGGAGCTGCCAAGCTGAGGTGACTTAGCAGCTGAGATTCTCGGGTGACGCACCCGGAATCAGAGAGGAGAGAACCCAATTCCAAGGTGCATCACCCAAGAACTGCCCTCTCACAATCTGGGACCCCCCGGGTGATGACAGAGAGCTAGTTTCGGCCTGATTCCCATAGGCCAGGCCGAGGGACTCCGCCAGTGCATGAATCCGTGCACCAGGTCTCTAGTTATAAAATAAAAATAAGAATTCCACAATCAGTAAAGGAGATTTTAATATACAACTCCATAATTAATAGATCAGACAACAGAAATTCTGAACAACAAAATTAACAAGTTTGATCTAATGACATATATGGAACTCCATATCCAACAATTTAGAAAGAACACATTTTTAATCCACATGGAGTCATATGAACTATAAAATACCAAAAATTCTCAAAAATGCCAAATGATATGCAGAGGTCATTATTTGAAAATAATGTAATTAAATTTGCAACCAATTACCAAAAAAGATAAAGTTTGTAAATATATTTGGTTAGAATGTACAATAAACTTTCAAAACTCAATAGGAAAACAAACAATTCAATTAGAAAATAGACTAAAGACATGACATTTTAGCAAAGTGAATATAAAGATAGCAAATAAGCACATGAAAAATGTTCATCATTAGACATTAGGGAAGTATGAATTAAAATCACAATGAGACATCCCTACACACCAATCAGAATCCCACCCACCCACCCAAATAGTGACAAAACTGAATGCTGGAAAAGATGAAGAAAAACTTATCACTTGTACACTGCTAGTCCACTTATATAAAAAACGTGGGTGTTCATCATGTCCAGAAGAACCGCCAGGACCAAGCGGAAGGAAGTCAGTCCTTCAGGGGTTGTCTTGGCAACGGCTGTGCCCTCCCCCAAGCTGTTTCCCTGAGCTGGGGTGGGGTTTGAGGCAGATCTTTCTAAAGTCTGCTGCGCACCAGCACGGCCAGGGGTGAACCTGAGTGGGGGCGGCTGAAAGGCTTAGAAAAGACAGACAAGAGAATGAAAGCCGGGTCTCGGTGGGACGCTGCTTCTCTGAGAGACAGCGACCATGCCCACAGCCATGCCTTTATTTTATAGCAGATGCTATGAGACAAAGTAAGGGCGTAACCAAGATGTTTACAACATTCTCCTGGGTTTCAATCCGACTCAACTACATGCACCTGAACTCTATCAAGCCTACATCACTCAGGCACATGGGGCCACGAGTTTGGACCATAGGTTCAAGCTTACAACTACAGCCATTGGCTATAATTGTGCTGGGAGGGCCCTGCCCTCCAAGCTGGGACTTGCACGTGGCAATGAGAGGACTGTGCCCTCTCATCAGTCCAAGGCTTGAACCTGTCCAAACACTATAGCAGCTCCCCACAATAAAGTTTTAATTCTGTTTCTTTGTTAGTAATGTGCCCCCACCCCATAACAAAGAAACAATTTCCAGAGGATGAGGCCCAGGAATCAGGATTTTAAAAAGATTCCCAGGTGATTCTAATGTGCACCCAAGGTTGAGAACCACTGCTATAGATAATATTAAACATATATCTAAACGTGCAATAGTTTGTCCAAAAAATGAGCATGTTCAAAAATTAAATGAAGAAATTTTGGATATACTTGATGGAGATTTTCACACATATTTGAGTGATGATTCCATTGATTCCACAGATGATGCTGAAAAGGAAAATTTTCCCATCGAATTTCTTAATAGTATTACTCCTTCAGAAATGCCATGTCATAAATTAAAATTGAAAGTGGGTGTAATCATCATGCTATTGAGAAATCTCAATAGTAAATGGGGTCTTTGTAATGGTATCAGATGTATTATCAAAAGATTACGATCTAACATTATCAAAGCTGAAGTATTGACAGGATCTGCAGAGGGAGAGGCTGTTCTGATTCCAAGAATTAATTTGTCCCCATCTGACACTGGCCTCCCATTTAAATTGATTCGATGACGGTTTCCCGTGATGCCAACATTTGTGATGACTATTGATAAATCACAAGGAGACATTCTAGACAAAGTAGGCATATTCGTACCTGAACCCATTTTTGCACATGGTCAGTTATATGTTGCTTTCTCTTGAGTTTGAAGAGCATGTGATGTTACAGTTAAAGTTCTAAGTACTTCATCACAAGGGAAATTAGTCAAGCACTCTAAAAGTGCTTTCACTCTTAATGTGGTGTACAGGGATATATTAGAATAAGTTTAATCACTTTATTAGTCATTGTTTGCATCACTGTTGTTTTTATATCATGTTTTTGTTGTTTTTATATCATGCCTCTGTTGTTGTTATATCCTTTTGTTACTGTTTATTTATTAATAAACTAGAGGCCCAGTGCATGAAAATTCATGCACTGGAGGGGGGGTTCCCTCAGCCCGGCCTGCCCCTTCTCACAGTCCGGGAGCCCTCAGGGGCAGGAGGCAACCTGGTGCTCAGGGGAAGGCAACACCTCCATCACACCTCTGCTGCTGCCACTGCCAGCAGCGCAAGCCTCAGCCGGCCCTGGTTACCTGCGCTTCGGGCCAGCACTGGGTGGCTGAGGGAATGATGGGACTGGGGGACTCAGAGGCAGGTGTGAGGCAAGGCTGGGCCCCTGGGGGAAGGCCCAGCCTTGCCCTGTGCCTGCCGCCCTGGTGGGGCTGAGGGGACTGGGCGCCGCCATCTTGTGGCTGTGGGCACCACCATTTTTGAGGGCGGGGCAGTCAATTAGCATATTCCCTCCTTATTGGCTGTGGGTGCTGCCTCTTTGAGGGTGGAGCAGTCAATTCGCATATTCCCTCCTTATTGGCTGTGTGTGCCGCCATCTTTGTAACAGTGTGAGGGTCAATTAGCATACTCCCTCTTTATTAGATAGGATTTATATATTATTTTCATATACACTTTACTAATTTCCTTTCATCTCTCACACTTCTATTATAGAGCAAATAGCAATATTAAAATATCTCTGCTAATTAATTCCCTGTTTTAAAAAATATATATTTTATTGATTTTTTACAGAGAGGAAGGGAAAGGGATAGAGATTAAAAACATCAATGAGAGAGAAACATCGATCAACTGCCTCCTGCACACTCCCCACTGGGGATGTGTCCACAACCAAGGTACATGCCCTTGACCAGAATAAAATTCATGCACCAGGCTACTAGTGGGGATATAAAATTATTTAGGCAGTCTAGAATATAGTGTGTATTTTCTTAAAAAACTAAACATGCCATAATCATATGACCCAGCATTTATCCCAGCAAACTAAAAATTTAAGTTCACCACAAATAAACCTATAGATGAATGTTCCCAAAGCAATTTTATTTGTAACTAGTGGCCTGGTGCACGAAATTCGTGCACAGGGGTGGGGGATTCCGTCAGCCCAGCCTGCACCCTCTCCAATCGGGGACCCCTTGGGGGATGTCCGACTGCCAATTTAGGCCTGATCTTACCAGCAGTCAGACATCCCTCTCACAATCTGGGACCACTGGCTCCTGCCTGATTGCCCCTAACCACTCTGCCTACTTGCCTACCTGATTGCCCCTAATCCCTCTGCCTGCCTGCCTGATAACCCCTAACCTCTCTATCTACCTGATTGTCCCTAACTGCCTCTGCCTGCCTGATCACCCCTAAACTCTCTGTGTGCCTGCCTGATCACCTCTAACTGCCTCTGCCTGCCTGATCATCCCTAACTGCCTTCCTCTGTTGTCCTGATCATACCGCCAACTGCCCTCCCCTGCCGGCTTGATCCCGCCTCCACAGTTCAGCCAGATTAGGTTCTGATTGGTTGGTTTCTATGCCAGTCAGAGTCAGAAGCTCTGCCTCCTGGACAGCCATTGTCTCCTCTCAGTTCACCCAGATTTGGTTCTGATTGGTCAGTTTCTATGCCAGTCAGTGTCAAAAGTTCCACCTCCTAGGCAGCCATTGGCTCCTCACAGTTCACCCAGATTTGGTCCTGATTGGTCAGTTCCCATCCCAGTCAGCATCTCCAGGCCTATCTTCGGGCCTGATCAGAGAGGCAGGACTGATCAACAGCCACCCCAAGCTGCTGGTGGGCGGGTTGAACTACTGTTTTCTCAGAGTGAGAGGTGTGAGTGCTAGAGGCTCAGAGAGAGAGAGAAGCAGGGTCTAATCAGCCCTGCCTCTCTCTCTCCCGAGATCAGCAGTTCAGCCCACATGCCAGTCCCCGCCCATCGGAGCCTCTGCGCCGCACAGCCTGGCATTCCGTCAAGCCTTCGGTCATTTCGGATGTTATGGACCATGGGTTTTTATATATTAGGATAGCCAGAAACTGAAATCAGCACAAATGCCCTTCAACAGGTGAATGGTTAAACAAAGATATATAACATAGACTACTTCTGCAAAAAAAAGGAACAACCTTGATAAATCTCAAAGGGAACTGTTGTGAGTGAAAACTTTCAATGCCAAAAAGCTACCTACTGTACAGTTCCATTTTCAAAATTACAAAATTATAGAACTAAAACAAATTACTGATTGCTGGGAATAGAAAAAGTGGAAGCATGGAGGGAGGTATATGTGGAATAAAAAGGCAGCATTAGGGATTCTTGGTGTTGGAACTGCTTAGTATCTTATAATTTTTTCTACACTGAATCTAATATACACATAACAAAAACTTACATATTTTTCTGCAACTTCTTTCTCTAGACAGCATATTGTAGGACGTATAAAAGAAAACAGTAGCTGCTTCCAGAAAATGGGACTGCGGGTAGAAAGAGAGAGTGGGATACAGGCACAGAGATAGCAAATATACACTAGAACTTTTTAATGCTCTCATTTAGATGTTTTTTTTCACAAGTGTTCGAAATTATCAATTCAATAAGATACTGGAATGAAAATGTATGGAGAAATTTAAAAACATACCTCTAAATAACTAATGGATCAAAGATGAAATCACAATGGCTATTAGAAAAATATTTAAAATTCATGGAAGGTAACTAACGTGATTCTAAAAGGGAACCACAATCATAAGTAGTTACATTAAACAAAAAAAGAATAGTTAAATATAAAAAATTATGAATTTAAATCAAGAAGTTAGAAAAAGAACAAGAGTGATTTCAAAGAAAGTAGAGGAAAGGACATTAATTAGAAAACAAAGATTCCACAGAAGGAAAAAACAAAGCAAAAGCTGGTTCTTTGAAAAGACTAGTAATATAGACAAATCTCTGGCAAGAGAGAGATCAAGGTGAAAAGATACCAAAAAAAAAGGCACAAGTAATATTAAGAATTTTTTAAGTGCATAGTTAGAGCACTAGCAAAGCACAGTGAACAGGGGAAAGAGGCACACATAATGCAGCTAGAAAGGAGGAAGGAGCCAAATGCTGGGGGAAGTAGTGAAAATGGACTAATTAGAAGGTTTGGGGAGAAGTTCAATAGTAAGTAATAGTGTAATGAACTGGAAGGAAGATTGGAGTCAGAAAACTCCTTATATTTGGGATATGTTTTGGAAGAAGAGCTGACAGGAGATGCTGAAGGACTGATTATGGGTTTGAGGGAAAGACCTGCGGGTATTAAATATAATTATTAAGGTTAAAACTAATAAACAAAATCCCTACACTTCAGCATACAGACCTAAACAATATGGCTCCAGTATACTTCTAGCTTCAACTCTCATTAATCCAACTCACTTAGCTAATCTTTTTTTTTTTTAATATATTTTATTGATTTTTTACAGAGAGGAAGGGAGAGGGATAGAGAGTTAGAAACATCGATGAGAAGGAAACATCGATCAGCTGCCTCCTGCACACCTCCTACTGAGGATGTGCCCGCAACCAAGGTACATGCCATTGGCCAGAATTGAACCTGGGACCTTCAGACCAGAATCGAACCTGGGACCTTTCAGTCCGCAGGCCGACGCTCTATTCACTGAGCCAAACCTGTCAGGGCTTAGCTAATCTTTCAGTCAAACTAAAATTCTCACCATTCACCTACTATGCCATACCCTTTCAATCTGTTGCTTCTTTTTGGAATGCTCTAATTCTTCATTGAAGTCTTACTCATCTTTCAAGACTTATCTGTATGACACTTTTCACTAATCTTCCAGGCATGATTAATCACTCCTGTCTCTAGCTTCACTGTTTATATCTAGCAGCAACAGCAGTGACAGTAATGTTAGAGTAACAGATGTTAACATTTACTTAGGATTTACTATGATTCAGGTGCTGTTATAAAACTACTAGAGGCCCGATGCATGAATTCGTGCATGGTGGGGTCCCTCAGCCTGTCCAGCAATTGGGGCCATCTCACCCAGAGCTGATCAGGGCCAATCAGGGCAGTCTGGCCGTGGGGAGGGATGGCAGGAGATTGGCTGGGCAAAGGAGGTTGGCTGTGGCAGTGCACTGACCACCAGGGTGCAGCTCCTTGTTGAGCATCTGCCCCCTGGTGGTCAGTGTGCATCATAGCTACCAGACTAGTCTTTTGGTTGACCAGTCGTAAGGGTCGTTTAGGCTTTTATATATATAAACTAGGGGCCCGGTGCACAAAATTCGTGCACTGGGTGTGTGTGGGGGGGAGTGTCCCTCAGCCCAGCCTGCCCCCTCTCACATACTGGGAGCCCTCAGGCGTAGACCCCCATCACCCTCCGATCGCCTGATCGGCCCCTTGCCCTGGCCTGATGCCTCCGCCAGAGGTGTCAGGCTTGGACAGGGGACCCCCATCTCCCCCTGATCACTGGCTCTCGCCCCCGCCCAGGCCTGAGGCCTCTGGCCCAGGAATCATGCCTGGGCAGGGGACCCCCATCTCCCTCTGATCGCTTGCTCCACCCCCCGCCCAAGCCTGACGCCTCTGACCCAGGCTTCAGGCCTGGGCAAGGGGACCATCATATCCCCCCAATCCCCGGCTCCGCACCCCACCCAGGCCTGATGCCTCGGCCAGAGGAGTTGAGCCTCATCACCCTCCGATCACCAATCACCGGATCGGCCCCTTGACCAGGCCTGAGGCCTCTGGCCTAGGTGTCCGGCCCGGGCAGCGGGGACCCGCAGCTGCAGCGGCCCCGCGATCGTGGGCTCCGCTTTAGGCCCAGGCAAGGGACCCCTAGCTCCCGGGACTGCCAGCTTCGACAGTGCCCAGCTCCCATCGCTGGCTCCACCCCTACTTCCTGCTATCACTGGCCAGGGCGGCAAAGGCACCTGATTCTCTGATCATGGCTGGGGGGCAGGGCAAAGGCGGCCCCAGGGCCGCCTTTGCCCTGCCCCCCAGCTCTTAGCTCCCCCCTGGGTTTCCGATCACTGTCAGTGGCAGGGGGCTTCTTCCTGCTTTCCCTTTCGCCTCCCTGCATTGTGCCTACATATGCAAATTAACCGCCATCTTGTTGGCAGTTAACTGCCAATCTTAGTTGGCAGTTAACTGTCAATCATAGTTGGCAGTTAACTGCCAATCATAGTTGGCAGTTAACTGCCAATCATAGTTGGCAGTTAACTGCCAATCATAGTTGGCAGTTAATTTGCATATAGCCCTGATTAGCCAATGAAAAGGGTATCGTCGTACGCCAATTACCATTTTTCTCTTTTATTAGATAGGACTAGTGGTCTGGTGCAAGAAATTCGTGCAAAGGAAGCAGGGTTCCCTCAGCCCTGCCTGCACCCTCTCTAATTGGGGACGCCTTGGGGGATGTCCAACCACCGGTTTAGGCCCCGAGTGAAAGAAAGTGGCAAGTGCTGATCAACAGCTGCCACGGAGCCTACAGATCCAACCCTACTTTTCTCTCCAGGACTCTCTTCGGAACTGATCCACAGCCCCCTCGGCAGTCAGTGCTGGGTTGGGACGCCCACAGTCATGGCAACCCAGCACTAACTTCCACTCTGTCGAGCCTTTGGTCATTGTAGATGTTATTATTAGGATTACATGGATTATATTATTTAATCCTATAAAGAATCTTATAAAGTAAGCATTGTTATTATGCCCTTTATATCAAGAAACAGGAATATAAAAAGATTAGATAAATTGTCAAAGGTTACACACCTTGTGGTTGCTGAAAAAATGATTTGAACCAGGGCACTCTGGCTCAAAAACTCATACACAACTTCCCAGTGGAGCCAAAGCTTGAGAAGTTAGTGGGAATGTAAAATGGTACAGTTGCTATATGGAAAATATATGGCAATTCTTCACAAAATTAAAAATAGAATTACCACCTCATCTAGCAATCCCAATTCTGGGTATATATACAAAAGAACTGAAAGCAGGATCTCAAAGATGTAGTTGCACATCTATGTTCATAGCAGCATTATTCACTATAGTCAAGGGGTGGAAGTAACCCGAATGTTTATGAATGGGTATGGTATATACACACAATGTAATATTATTCAATCTTAAAATGGAAAGAGATTCTGACACATGATAAAAAATGGATGAACCTTGAGGGCATTATGCTGAGTGAAATAAGGCAGCACAAAAAGGCAAATATTGTATTATTCCCATTATATGAGGTATCTGAAATAGTCAAATTCATGGAGACAGAAAGTAGAATGGTGGTTGCTAGGGGCTAAGGGGAGGAAGAATGGGAAGTTATTTTTAATGGGTATAGTTTCAGTTTGGTAAGATCAAGAGAATTCTGGAGATCTGTTGCACAACAATATGAACATACTTAACACTACTGAGCTGTACACTTAAAATGGTTAAAATGGCAAATTTTATGTTATGTTTCTTACCACGATTTAAATATTTTTTAAAAAAAAAAATAGGAAGGTATGTCTATGAAAGAGATATATGGTGCTACTGTATAATGTACATTAGAAATGAAAGGCACTTGGGGAAGACAATCTGACTATGAAGAGCCTTAAATGCTAAAATGAATAAAAATGAGAAGATATTTAAACCTGGCCCACAGCAGAAATACACCCTATAAATCAATACCTAGATGGATCTAAACTCTCAAAAGCCACCAAGCCTAAGGATCTAATGTGGAGGAAAAAATTTTCTCATTTTGAAATACTACTTTTATTAAGCTATAAGTTCTTAAGGCAACCATATTATAAAGCCTTTCCAAATGACATTCTGTTTAACAAAATAAGATATAGCCTCTTAAATTGCTATGCAAGATTTTATTTCTGAATATCACTAAACCCTATGAAATTTCTAAAATATTCATCATTCTGGGAAGCCGTCGGGTTTTGGAATAAAAAACATAAAATAAATTTGAATTTAGCTCAGGGATAACCCAGATGGCGGCATAAGGTAAACACCTAAACTTGCTGCTGCGCACAACCACATTAAAACTACAACTAAAAGACAAAACGAATATCATCCAGGACCACAGGAAGGCTGGCTGAGTGGAAATTCTACAACTAGAAGGAAAGAGAAAAGCGCATTGAGTCCGGTAGGAGGTGCAGAGGTGTGGAAGTGTGGAGGTACAGAGGCGCACGTGAAAGGGACTGGCAGCTGGGTACGCTGTTGTCTTTTTCAATCAGGTGGGAGAAAAAAGCTCCCCACTGCTTCGAACTCCAGTTCCAGGTGAGAATTTGGGGACCCAGACTCATACAGAGAGAAACTGGACTATCTGGCATCGGGCCAGAACGTGAGGGCGGCTTTCCCACAGAGGTGCATGCAGTGTTTGTTGTTCCTGCAGGGGGCCATGTGACACAGACCCCGGGACCACTCCAAGGCACAGAAGACTGGCAGCCATTGTGGTTTTCTCTGCCCTGGTAATTCCCTGAGACCCCGCCCCAGCCAATTTACAACCCCACCCAAGCTGTGTGCAGAGGCTTTTGCATAAGAATGGCCTACATAAGAATGGCCTGGCCTTTCTCTGCCTTAAAAGCCTGTCAAAATGTAGCTGAGTCAGAGAACCCCAGAGCTTCCAAAGGAAGGCCTAAGGCTCACCAGCAGCATGCATTACTTCACAGCTGCACTTCATCTGGGCATCTCCAAACCCGGAACAAAGAGGAGGAATCTGCAGATTTCCCTGTAGCTCCTGCTCGGTGGCCTCAGGCAGTGGCTGACTTTGCACCTCCTTGGAGATCTAAGAGCCAGTCTACCCAGTGGTCAGAGTGAAACCATCCTAATTACAACTCTTCCCATCCATAAGAGACACACTTATGGGGCAGACTCAGTGAACGCCAAAGCCCCACTGAAGCAAGTCCTGCCCCATAAGGGTGTCTCCGGCACAGTAGCTCTTCCATTGTAGACACAGCTGGTCCTCACATCCAATTGGCCTGGAGGTCAATTCCTCCCAGTGATATCAACAGCAATCAAGGCTTAAATACAATAAGACTGTGCACACAGCCCCCAAAGGGGTGCACCAAGAGTGCCCACCTCAGGTAATTAGGGAGGCTGAGCCACTAAGCCCTATAGGACACCTAGCACACAAAGCCACTCTATCAACACAGGGAAACAGCCAAAATTTGGAGACAAAGAAACAGGTCACAAATGAAAAAAATGGAGGAAAGCAAACTACTGGATATAAAGTTCAAAACCACAGTTATAAGGTTACTCAAGAATCTTCTAGAAACCTCTGAGAAATATAGTGAGACCCTCAAGGATATGAAAAAGGACCAACTAGAAATTAAGTATACACTGTCAGAAATAAAGAATAATATACAGAGATCCAACAGCAGACTAGAGGATCCCAAGAATCAAGTCAAAGATTTGAAATATGAAGAAGGAAAAAACACCCAACCAGAAAAGCAAAAAGAAAAAAAGAATACAAAAATATGAAGTTAGTGCAAGGAACATCTGGGAAAACTTCAAGCATACCAACATACGAATTATAGGGGAGCCACAAGAAGAGAGAGAGCAAGATACTGAAAACCTATTTGAAGAAATAA
This sequence comes from Myotis daubentonii, assembly GCF_963259705.1. Classification (NCBI taxonomy): domain Eukaryota; kingdom Metazoa; phylum Chordata; class Mammalia; order Chiroptera; family Vespertilionidae; genus Myotis; species Myotis daubentonii. The sequence goes on from NC_081861.1 coordinate 108,578,364, forward strand.
TGACAAAAAACTTCCCCTTCCTGGTGAAAGAAATAGACTTACAAGTCCAGGAAGTGCAGAGAACCCCAAACAAAAGGAATCCAAAGAGGACCACACCAAGACACATCATAATTAAAATGCCAAGAGCAAAAGACAAAGAGAGAATCTTAAAAGCAGCAAGAGAAAAACAGTCAGTTACCTACAAGGGAGTACCCATACGACTGTCAGCTGATTTCTCAACAGAAACCATGCAGGCCAGAAGGGAGTGGCAAGAAATATTCAAAGTGATGAATAGAAAGAACCTACTACCAAGATTACTCTACCCAACAAAGCTATCATTTAGAATTGAAGATCAGATAAAGAGCTTCACAGACAAGAAATACCTAAAGGAGTTCATCACCACCAAACCAGTATTATATGAAATGCTGAAGGGCATTCTTTAAGAAGAGGAAGAAGAAGAAAAAGGTAAAGATAAAAATTATGAACAACAAAGTGACAACAAATGCATATCTATCAACAAGTGAATCTAAAAATCAAGTGAATAAAAAACCTGATGACTGGACAAAAATCGTACATCTATGGATGAGGACAGTGGGGGGGGGGGAGGTAAGGGCAGGGGGTGGGGTGGGAACCGGGTGGAGGGAAGCTATGGGGGGAAAAGAACAACAACTGTAATAATCTGAACTATATAGATTTATTTTAAAAAATAATTAATTAATTAAATTTGAATGTAAAGTAAGATAAGCACTAGCTAGATAGTTAGAAAAATTACATAACCTCTTACCTCTCTATGCTTCACACTTCCCCACTTGTTAAATTGAGATAACACCACCAACCTCACTTGGCTGTGATGGGAATTAATTACATAGCATATGTGAAGACTCTGATATGGTGAGTAGTATAGAGTATGAGCACAGTAAATGACAGTTTAAGAAAATTTAAGATTTTTATTTTCAATTTTAGGTTAATTAACATTAACAGAAAAAAAAACTGAATTTAGATTTTTATTAAGCCCTGTAAAGCACATTGGCTCAGTACCTGGGCTTTAATGGTGGCAGATTTCAAAAAAGACTAAATTGAAACATTAACACAAGCAGTTACACGTACAATAGTGAAAAGAGAATTCCAAGGGCAAGACTTATTTGAAAATTGAACGTAATTTCATTTAGAAATTTCATCCAATAACTGAAGAGTTAATAGGCTTTCAAAATAAATTTATAAAGGGTTAAATGTAAATGAAATAATACCCTTTTTTAAATTCCTACATATTTACAATGGGGTAATATATGAGAAAGCACTATAAATTATAACAAATCTAGCTATCCTTAGTATTCTGGCATTATGAAAAACATTATAGTTAATATTAACAGAAATCATAACCTTCTATTTCTTTTTCATTCCCATTTAATGAACAATCAAAATATCAAGATATAATGTTCAAAAGCACTAAATGGGCAGGTGGACTGTTACGGATTTGTTTTAGGAGGAAGCAGGAAAGAAGAAGAGATTTAAACTATGCTTTATCTTAAACTTAAATTTGTCATTAACTTCCTTTTTATAATGACATTTAAGGGAAAAAGAAAAAAACTGTAGATATTTTTATTAGTTAAGATTTTCTAATACTTTAAATTTGTATTAAAACTACATACTCTAAATCTATTAGCTGTGTTTTTCAACCATCAAATGTACAGGTCGCATATGCTCACACACATGTACAAGAAAAAGGGTACATGTGAGGTATCCAAGCCTCTTGGAGAATTATTCATCACTTAAAAACCAAAATCACTCAAGTGAAAAATAAAATCATGGTACATTTGGTTTATTCTTAAAGGAAATACACTATTTCACAGAGTATAATAGTAAAACTTGTTCATTATATATTTCACATACTTTTTGTGGAAATTAATTCTAATCATATTTCTAACTTGAAAAGTTTATATATGATGTATATGTATATATGTACACACATGTATATTTAATTTTTAAATTTTGTATAGAGATATTTAGGAAGTATTAAATACTATCATTGATAAACTTACGAATCAACATGCAGAACCCTCTGGCCACTTCTTGAACAGGCAGCCGCAATGATGGATTCAGGCAAACCTATAAAAACACACACTTACATCATTTAGAATGTAGAAATATATATATATATATATATATATATAGTGCAAAATATTTGATTCATGCCATAGCTGTACAAAAGTTTAACAAAATAAGCTCAGCTTTGTATTCTAAACTATAACATGTATATTATTATACCATTAGATGTTTCTTAAACAGACTACTAATGCCGAAAATTTTATTATGTGGAAGAGATATTTTTAAAAACCAAGTACTTAAATTATTTTTATCAGCAAATTACCATAAATGAGCAACTATCATAAACTGTTCATTCATGTAGAACTTTATTATTTAGGAACTATGTTCACACTCTAGTTTATTTGATTATCCCAAATGGACTGAGAGCGAAGTATCTGCATACTGGAGTGCAAATATGTTAACTTGTTGCCCAATGCTTTAAGAAAATAAAAATGTTCTAGAGTTGAAATTTGAACCAAAATCTAACTCCAAAGCCAGAGTGCGTGTGATAGGGAATGAGATACATTCGTCTAAGCAAAAGGTTATCTAGTTTAAAAAGAGACCATTTACAAGATATAGTATTTTACTTTTCAGTTAATACAACAATTAAAAAAGAACATTACCGTTTTGGAATCATATTAAGCCACACCATAAAATTGGTTATCATAAAAGGAAATATATATTACTATTCTCCATACAAACAAAAATAAAAATAAAAAAATTACCAAAGATAATCCTATCTAATAAAGAGGGACTATGCAAATTGACTGTCACGCTGTCACTGGTGGCGCCCACAGCAGAGGCGGGGTTTCCATAATACAAGATGGCTGCACACACAGCATAGGTGGGGTTTCCATAAAACAAGATGGCTGCACACACAGCAAAGTGCAAGTTCCCGTAATGAGCCTTAAGGAGCAATCAGCAGGGACCTGACTGAGGCTGTGCGGCACTGGGCTGGGGAAGGGAACCTGAGGCTGTGCCCCGCCCCCCCGCCCTGTGGGGCTTGACAGGGGACCTCAGGCCGTGCCCCGCGCCCCAGCGCCAGGCTGGGGGACCTCAGGCCATGCCCCTCTCCCTGGCGCTGGGCCGGGGAACCTCAGGCCACGCACCCCACCCAGCAGGGCTTGACGGGGCACCTGAGGCCACACCCTCCACCCCAACACCAGGCCAGGGGACCTGAGGCCGTGCTCCCTGCCCAGTGGGACTTGACAGGGGACATGAGGCTGCACGCCCCTCCCACTGCCAGGCCGGGGGACTTAAGGCTGCACCCTCTGCCAGGTGGGACTTGATGGGGGATCTCAGGCTATGTCCCTCGCCGGGCGGAGCTTGACAGGGGACCTCAAGGTGTGCCCCCCGCCCAGCAGGGCTAGAGGATGGATTTCAACGTGCATCCCGGCCCTGGTGTTGGGCCGGGGGACCTCAGGCCACACCCTCGACCTGTGTGCCGGGGGACCTGAGGCTGCACACCACCCCACCCAGAGGGGCTTGACGGGGGACCTGAGGCTGCGCCCCCTGCCCGGTGTTGGGCCAGGGGCCCTGAGGCTGTGCCCCCTGCCCAGCAGGGCTTGATGGGGGATCTCAGACTGCAACCCCTGCCTGGTGGGGATTGACGGGGGACCTCAGGCTGCAACCCCCGCCAAGTGGGACTTGACGGGAGATCTCAGGACGCGTCCCCCACCCAGCAGGGCTTGACAGCAGACCTCAGGTTGTGCCCCCTGCCCTGGCACTGGGTTAGGTGACCTCAGGTCGCACCCCTCACCCCGGCGCTGGGCCAGGGTACATGAGAGTGTACTGGGGGGCCTGAGGCTGTACCCCCGCCCATTGTGCACTGGGGGAGTTGAGGCTGTGCCCCCTGCCTGGTGGGGCTTGACAGAGGACCTGAGGCTGCGCCCCTCAACCTGCGGGGCTTGATGGAGGCCCTGATGCTGTGTGCCCCCTCACCCGGCGGGGCTTGACAGGGGACCTGAGGCTGCGCCCTCTGCCTGACAGGGCTTGACAAGGGTGGGGCCAGCCGGGTCTGGATCTCGCCCAATGGGAGTGGGGCCAGCTGGGTCTAGGTCTTGCACAATTTTGAGGCACCACAGGTGGGCAAATACTTGACTCTGGGTCCCACAGCGAGCCCCAGACTCTGACAAGAGGAAGATTTTCATATACATTTAACTAATTTTCTTTCATCCCTGGTACTTCTATTACAGAGAAAGGGCAAATAGCAATATTAAAATATATCCCCTAATTAATCCCCTTTTAATGTGCACGAATTTTGTGCACTGGGCCACTAGTGATTTTATAATTAAAAAAATCAGATGTTCAGCTACAATGACTGGTTAATACCCTATGTTAGAAGTTCAAGACTCTTCCATAACTTTTTATCATAAGATCTACCATTTCAACAGGGGATATTAAATCATTTCTGCCAGAACAACAAAGCATATTCTGAAAGTTTAGTGCAATTCTATAGTGCTACTACTGACTGTCACAACAGTGAGAACACCCTGACTGTCACCATCCTTTTGGCAAGTATTTAGCCTACACACTATGCATCAAGAATTTCAAGAAACTGGAATAGTTATCTTCTTTATGTAAAAACAATATGCATATGTAAGCAATTGACATAGTTAATCTCTAGATAAAAACCACGTTAAAGACAAGCTCCAGCGGCATTCACCAAAAAACTAGTTTTTCAGTGGTGAACACTTTGGGCTATATAAGACTTGGTTCAAAAAAGAAGTTCTGATCAAATGCATTGTATACAGCCATTAAACATCAACTATTAGAAATAAGTCATCATAAATTTTCAACTTCAGATGTTATTCAAAGAAAAAAAAGAGGGAGAATTTGTGGTACACAAGGAAGTGGGAGAAAGGAAGGAGAGTTTTAAATAGTTAAGCATACTTCTTCAAACAGTTAAAATTGTATGGTTCTAATGTTTTTTATCTTGACTATCTCAACTTTTTACACCTAAAGAAATAACTATTTTTATTAATGAAGTACAGTCATTATAGTAGTTTAAAAGATGCTATGCAGCTTAGTAAAAATGACACCAGCAAAGAAATATTCAGGAAGCAGAATTAGTATGTTAAAGTATGTAATAATGACAGCATTAATAATACATTACTAAATATTCATTAGCATAGGGCTTTTATTGTTCACAATGTATTTTTGCACATCATCTCATTTATTCCTCATTATAATCCTGGGAGGCAAGCAGTATTATCCATGTGAGAATTGGGATGAGAAAGGTTAAATAACTTGCCAAAGATCAAGTAATTCATTATCTCGAATTCAAATTGCCATGGTAAATTCACTCCCTCCAACTCAGATATGAGTTTAAGGATAAGGATGTAAGTGCAGGACAGCAAGGCAATGAAATGGGAATGGTCTCAGTCAGACACACCTGGACTTGAATCTTAGCTTTGCTGCTTAACTAGCTGTGTGATTTCAGACAAGTCACTTGACTTCTCTGAGCCTTTGTTTCTTCATCAGTAGGAATACTACCATTTATCTCATAGAATGACTCAGTTATTAGCAGAGGGTACTTGCTCTATAAACACTGTCTACTTTTATTATTCTTCAGAAAGATAGTTTAAAAATACTACATTTTCATCAAGATACTACTCCAAACATACACCTATTTGTACCAGATGCCCACTCCAATGAAAAATAATAATAAAATGACACTCCTCTATTTGGCTCAAATTAGCTGTTACTTTGTATAGGCAAATACACATGTGGCTAGCATGTGGTTATTTCCACAGCTGTGATCAACACTGTCAGAAGTCATGTCTCTGCTGACAAAGCCAAGCCAAGATCGGATTTCAATATGAACATGATGTGAGTCCAAATTACATAAGACCAAAATTACTATCATTTGTGTTTTCCCTTAATACTTCGATCCAGGCATCCCACAAGTTTGTGAGATTGACAGGCTGTTCCTATGTTAAATGGGCCTATCAACTTCATGCTTAGAATGAATAAAATAAGTCTAATAATACAGTTAGTATTATCTTAATAGCCAGGATTTCAACTTTCTTCCCATCCATTTAATAAATCCCAAGTTCTTGAACAGAGGAGGAACATGGTAGTTTCTCAGTAAATACTTTTTTGAAGAAAAGAAAAGAAGAAAATGGGAAAAGGGGAGAGGGAGAGAGGGATGGAGTAGATTGTTATAGGTAGTGTGTGTGTGCGGGGGGGGGGGGGGGAAGGAGGGGGGCGCTAAGATTAAGGCAATTCCTAGCCTAAAATAGTCAGAGCATAAAGAATACAAATTTAAATGGATTAAAAGGAATTAAAACTGTTATATGAACACATTGGAAAGAAATATTCCGTCTGTACAAGGAAGTCATGGAAAGCTCCAAAGAGCAGTAGACACTACTGGGGTGTTTCAAGATCTGTAACAGCTCAACTGAAGAGTATAAAAGAAGAAAAAATGTGAAGGGAAAAAGGAAAGTGGAAGGGAATAGTTCTGGTAAAGGGTGAAGGAAGAGAGAACCAAAAGGTGATGCTCAAAAAGAGTGGTTGGAGCCCAACTGTGGAGTCTGACTTTGACCCTGTAAGCAACAATGAGTCTTGAAAGGATTTTAGCCAGAACAGCATGGTCAAATTGGTATTTCAGCAAAAACAATTCTATTCACAGGATGAAGGATGAACTTGTATTAAATTTGAACTTGAAGTATCAGGGTATTTTTAAATTTTTGTTTATGAATAAAGTTAACTTTAAAATTTGTGCTCTTATGTAGAAGTTAGGAAAATAAGTGAAATAACTGTTTTGTTTAAATTGGTATTGATAAGACAATATAATAGCATTTAAACTGATTGCAAATTAGTTTTTAATAATTTAATATCATTTGACTGATTTCAATAAAACTATTTTTAACATTTGACACCATAATAAGTGAACAACTTCCAAATCATTATGTAAATTCACACACAATTCTTGTGAGGGTATGTATATGAAATATATATAGGCTTATAATGAATTATACAACCTCTCCCACTAGGAAAAGCCATATATGAGTTAGAGGCAGATAACCTAGATCAGGGTCAAATTACACAGTATTATAATGAAAACACACTGTAAAATACGTCAGTAAAGATAAACAAGTACAATGTTTCAGCTGAAATATGGAGCTAATAATCTCATAAGGGTATAGGGAGGAATCGGTACAAAATGACATAAAACACCTTACACAGTGCCTCCTAGCATGTCACTGACATTCAATAAATATTGGTTCGCTTCCTACTCCAATAAGATTAGTGATTTGAAGGGGAAAAAAAACGATCATTTGTTTACTATTAAGTTATCTTTAAAGATCTAACAACATAAAAGTTTTGTTTTAAAAGAAGTCCAATAACCTTCTTATATGTATACTAGAGGCCTTTTCTATATGTACACTATAGAAGTTCATCAAAAACTTAGTATCATTTACATACTTCACATTATTAAATGATTATTTGCCTGGAGCCGGTCCATCCTTGCTGTTTCGGGGGACCTGGCATATATGGCATACGGTTCTTAATATGTTTGCTCACCTTCTTGGCGCTGTGTTTTAACCAAGGTCACCTCTCCGAGAAAGGTTGAATCCCCAAGTAGGGATTTTCCCCTGAAGTTAGGGAGGGAATAAAACCCCTCAACTAAGTGCCAGGCGGGTAATTAATCACTTTAACTACGAACAATCATGCTTAAGCTACATAATCTTTACTCCCTGGAATGGAGATAAGAAACGCCCTAACCTTTGTAATAGAGATTGACAGGATTAAAATGAACTGGTATAAATACAGATGTAACAAGACAGCAAGACACAGAACTCAGAACACAGAACTTATAAGACAGAACTTCAGACACAGGGCTTGGAGACAGAGCCTAGGCACAGAACCTACACAGAACGTTCTCTAGGGACAGAAGAACTTCGCTGGCGAGAGCATGCCGGAGGATCCTGGACAGGGACTGGCCTCGGAGCCTGGAGGCGGAGCCTGACGAGAGAGCATGGCAGGGGATCCTGGACTGAACCTGACTGCGGAGATTGGCAGGAGAGCCTGACTAGAACCTGGTGACTGGACCTGCCTGGAGAACCTGGACAGAACCTGGCTGGAGATCCTAAGCAGAACCTCTCTGGAGATCCAGACCAGAACTTGGCTGGAGATCCTGGCTAGGCTGCTGATCAACTGAATGCTGTCTCCGTGTCATTCTTTCTTCGCCGACTCCGTCCACACCTTTGGGGACCCCTGGACCTGCTGGGGTTGGACCCCGGCAATTATTAAATTCATAAGTGAGGCTGTATCAAATAAGAATGCCAAAGGACTATAGAAAAAATGTAGAATTCTAATGCATGACCAGTAACTTTTACTGGCAAGTCATTTTTATCAAATACAGTTTTAAATTAGCATTTCATAACAGTTTGTACTGGTGGAAATTGAGGTGTTACATCCTGCCCTTCTCACATGAGATTCTGCTATAAACTTGGCAGCTAAAAAAAATATATTAGAAGCTTACAGAATGTTATATGATCATATAACAAACAAACACATATAGTCCCAACTTTCTGCAATTTTCCAAAATCTGTCTAAATAAAACAGAGATGTAAAATGAGGAACAAAAATGTATAAAATTAACATTTTCAAGAATGTTATCTAAAACATTTTATAAGAATGAAAACATTCATTTTTTTTCAAAATCCCATTTTAATCCTAAATTTTAATGTTAAACCTCATTATATATAACTATACCTTTCAGGACAGTTCTCTATGGTATATTCTTAAAACTGTATAAGTATCTGGAATTGATTTTTCCAACACTATACTTACATAAGATAAACATAAAATAAAGTATTTACACCACTCCCAGCATATCGAACAATAAATAATAGATTCCCCTGACAGGACTTTGATGACCTGGCAAAGCCCGAGTGCTTTCAGCCCAAATCATATGAAGCCATAAATCATTCTTTATTTTATAGAACATTTCAAAATGGATTCCTGCTTTCTACCTTGAAAGTCATTTCATGTGTTATTTATAACTAGTGAAGACTAGAATGGAAAGAAAATTACAGAGAACCAGAAAATTTACTGTGACTGGTTTATTTTATAAAGAATAACTTATTTCTTTAGGAAAAAAAATAGAATTACTGAAAAGGAAAAACTTCTGAGTACAACAAGCTCTTAGAGAGCCACACCCTTTACTACTTAACCTATGTACAGATCTTCAGCACTATTCTAAACGATGAAAAATATTAGGTGAAGAACTGACTAGAATTAGCAATGCAATGGTAAAACTGCACATTTAGCTCACGTCACAGCTATTAAAAAAAATCAAATCAGAAAATTAGGCAGAAACTTAATTTCAACCCAGATTCAAGTATTTTATTTATTCCTATTAAACTCTAAATTAAAAGTTTAAATCTCTTTTTTAAGTATGTTTTTATTGATTTTAAAGAGAGAGAGGAAGGGAGAGGAATAGAGAGAAAGAAAAATCGATGAGAGAGACACATCCATCGGCTGTCTCACCAGCCAGGCAAAAGTTTAGATCAGGGGTCCTCAAACTACGGCCCACGGGCCACATGCAAAAACAAATATTGTATTTGTTCCCGTTTTGTTTTTTTACTTCAAAATAAGATATGTGCAGTGTGCATAGGAATTTGTTCATAGTTTTTTTTTAAACTATAGTCCGGCCCTCCAACAGTCTGAGGGACAGTGAACTGGCCCCCTGTTTAAAAAGTTGAGGAACCCTGGTTTAGATCTTATATATACTTTTTAGTGATTACCTTAAAAAGAAAAAAAAGACTGCCAGTGGAGCAGCCTAGGGTTACCAAGACATACAGATAAAAATATTGCTTTTTAATTCACAATTATTTTAATTCACTTTAACCAACAAAAATACCAAACATATTAATAAATGTAGTACTTTAATATCTATGGATTTCTTCCTCATAGAAAATAGTTATTAATATCTATATAACTTTTAGAACATTAGAAAAATATACTACCATTAAAATATTCACTTGCAAAATTCATGTTAATTTTTAAAAAATTATATAGTGAGGTTGAGACGGCCCCGGTGAGCTTGAAACGGCCCCAGTGAGCTTGAAACGGCCCCTGTGAGGTTGAGGCAGCCCCTGTGAGGCTGGGACGGCCCCTGTGAGGCTGGGACGGCCCCTGTGAGGCTGAGATGGCCCCTTTGAGACTGAGACGGCCCCTGGGAAGCTGAGAAAAGTACCACATGAACTCACTCATTTATGGAAAATAAGGACCATTATAGACTGATGAACAAAAATGGATACAGAGGCAGGGCAGCATTGAGCAGACTGTCAAACTACAGTGGGAACCCTGGGGAGGGGGGGGGGTAGGAGATCAACCGAAGGACTTATATGCATGCATATGAGAATAACTAATGGACACAAGACACTAGGGGGTGGGGGAAGCCAGGGGAATGTCAAGGGGGGGGGAAAAAGGAGACATGTGTAATAAGAAATTTAAAAAAAATAATAAAAATAAAATAAAAAATAAAAAGCCAAGCCACAAATATATATATATATATATATATATATATATATATATATATATATAGTGTTGGCTTTTAGGAGTGTCTAATAACAAGAACACTGTTTTAATATTCAGGGTACTAAACTGTCAGGAAAACTAGATTCTTGTTTATACTAGAGGCCCGGTGCATGAAAAAGCGTGCTCTCAGCCGGGGGTGGGGGGGGACGGGGTCCCTCAGCCTGGCCTGTCCTGTGCCCTCTCACAGTCCAGGACCCCTCGTGGGATGTCCATCTGCCAGCTTAGGCCCGCTCCAGGCAGCAACCTGCAGTAAGAAGGGATAGCCTTGTGGGGCCCAAGCACAAATTCCTCCACTCTGAGACACAGTAAAGTAACAGCAGTATAAATGGCAACTAGACTATATTAGTATGCGAAAGAAATCCATTTACTAACCCCAAGGGTCTGCCAAACGGCTGGGGACTACCGGATCTCTCTCTGATATTGGAGGTGCCTGCAAGTGCCAATTTTTTTTACATTTTCCCTCCACCTTAAGGGCGTAGGTGGGAGCAGGGTCCAGGCAATTTAGCAGGCCTGCAAAGGACACTGGAGCATGGTCCCAAGGCCGTTGGCCCACACCAACTCTAGCCATCACCCCAAAGTAGCTCTAATGCAGAGTATCCAAGGCCTCTCCCCCATTGCTCTTGCCAGCTCCAGCCATAATGTCAAGCCAAACCCAACACAGACCTCTGGGAAAGCAGCAGCCTGAGTCCAGTACAGCCACCCCACCACTTCAGCTCTGGCACAACACACCTCAAGACCTCCCTGGCCTACACCACCTCCAGCATCAGCCAACCCAACAAAGAATACTGACCCTCTCCCACTCCAGTATCAGACATCATGCCAGAGGCCCCAGAGCGGCATACACCAGGATCCCTTTGGCTTTTGCCTAATCCAATATGAGAATAAATAAGTAACCTTTTCAGTCGAAGAAGGGAGTTTAGGCAACTGCTATTTTGGCCCACATAACTTGACTGTCTCCATTTTGGCTCATGTGACTTGCAGCTCCCCTGTAGGCTGCCATTTTGAAATGGCAAAGGTGAACCTTCCCTTTTTCCTTTAAATTAGCCAATCGTGCATGACTGTGAGCCTAAGGTCTGACCAGTTGTTAGGGACAGATGACATGCATTAGGCATAAAACCCTGAGCCGACCGCCAGCTCAGTGTGTGTGCTGCCAGACCCTGCATTGGTATGCAACCTTCTGCAGAAGTAAAGTTATTTGCCTTGCTGTCTGGCTCCCGAGTATGCTTTGTGTTCTACCAGGATCCCTGGTTTGGGGGCATGCCTTATTGCTGTCAATTTTGGGGGCTCATCCGATATTCCATTGGTTGCTACAGTGGGCCACTGGACCCTCTCCTGAGTAGGCGCATCCTGCTGCCAAGTTACAGTGGCCTCAGTGAGAAGGGACAACCATTACTCCCCTCCCTGGCTGACTACAAGCTCAGAATCCAGAGTCAGCCAACAACGCAGGAAAGGCCCAAGCAAGCAAGAACCGTGGAAATCAGGTAACCTCATGCTTGAGCCAAGCTAGGAAATTGTACTAAGTACTACCTTAGTGGTTGGGTATCCTCGGAGGTCAGGTACATGTGACTAGGATGTGCCTTGGACATAAAGCGAGTATGGAGTTCTGATCTGCAGTTCCATTCTCCCGTGAGGGAAGTGGCCACAGAGGGACAAAGCAGATCTTGGTGAGTGCAAGAAATATCCAATATGAGGGATTGAGCACATAGTCACAAGGGACTTTCCAAGGATGGGAAACAAAAATTCTAGGCCAAAGGAATACATCCTCCCGGATAGTCCATTAGGGAGAATGCTAAGGTTTGGGTGGGGGTGAGGGGGGGGTGGGGAGAGAGACTGTCCCTGAACCAGGGAGAGGAGACATTAGTCTGCTTCAGTGTGTTGTTTTTTCTATGCCAGGAATTCTGTGGTGTTTTGGGTGTGCGCTCCTGTAAATATTGTATGTATGAGTGTTTCTGCTGATGTTTGGTATCTCTTTGTTGTTTGGTTTAATTGATGGGGCACGTCCTGCTTTGGGGGAGCATAACTATTTGTGGCAAGGCTAAATACATGGCAGAGACTGCAGGAACTTCAAAGCAGCCGCTGAGAATTCATAATCTTGGGGACTCTTCCTGCTTTCCCTCTCAAGGCATCAGCCACCAGAAACGTAGCTAATGAAATTTCTTGTCTGTGTGTCTGTAACGTAATTTTGGTTACTGATTTACTTTGCTTGCTTTTTATATTGTGGGGCCTTAGTTTGATATGGGGAAGTAGCAATTACAGGCATGGGGAAGTGGGCAGTGCAGGCTGGGGTAGGACTCCATTGTTTAGGCAACAATGTTAATGTTTCCATGACTGTGGGCAGTTCTTAAATTAGAATCCAAGGTTGACTCCCAGGTTCTGGGGGCATACAATTCCCAGATTTTTGCCCCTAGCACTGGGAGGAGCAGATTTGCAGACATACCCTCTAGTAAGTTGCAGAAATAGCAGTTGTGGGGGCAGGGGAGGGGAGGCCACTCTTGTTTTTATAAAGAAAAAGAAAACAGTACATTCACATTAAAGCCATTTAAGAGAGGTGAGTTATCTCTGTTACAAAATTACTAATAAAATTCCTTTGGTAATAATGATTAGCTTTAAAATCTCAAAGTTTTTATAACTTAAAACTTTGAGTTTGCTGGGTTAAATGGTAAAAATTATTAAATATTTTGGTATTTTGAAATAACAGAATACTTAAATATTAATCTGAGTTTGCCTCCTATGGAGAATATAGAGGATGGATTTGAACCTGTTCATGGATAAGTCTTGTATTTTATTTAAAACTAGAGGCCTGGTGCACGAAATTCATGCATGGGGGCAGGTGTCCCTCAACCCAGCCTGCACCCTCTTCAATTAGGGACCCCTCGAGGGATGTCCAACTGCCCATTTAAGCCCAATCCCTCTCACAATCCAGGACTGCTGGCTCCCAACTGCTCGCCTGCCTGCCAGCCTAATCACCCCCTAACCACTCTGCCTGCCAGCCTGATCGACCCCTAACTGCTCCACTGCTGGCCCGATAGCCCCGAACTGCCCTCCCCTGCCAGGCTGGTCGCCCCTAACTGACCTCACTTGCCATCCTAGTTGCCCGCAATTGTCCTCCCCTGTAGGCCTGGTTGCCCCAACTTACCTCTCCCCTGCTGGTCCAGTCCCACCTAACTTCCCTACCTTGCCAGCCTGGTCACCCCTAACTGCTCTCTCTAACCAGCCCAATTGCCTCTAACTGCCCACCCTGCAGGCTTGGTCCCCCCAACTGCCCTCCCCTGCCGGCCTGGTTTCCCCCAACTGCCCTCCCCTGCAGGCCTGGTTCCCCCCAACTGCCCTCCCCTGCAGGCCTCATTGCCCCCAACTGCCTTACCTTTCAGGCCTGGTCCCTCCCAACTGCCCTCCCCTGCAGGCCTGGTCCCTCACCACTACCCTCCCCTGCAGGCCTGGTCCCTCCCCACTACCCTCCCCTGCAGGCCTGGTCCCTCCCCACTACCCTCCCCTGCAGGCCTGGTCCCTCCCTACTGCCCTGCCCTTCAGGCCTGGTCCTCCCAACTGCTTTCTCCTGCAGGCCTGATTCCCCCCAACTGCCCTCCCCTGCTGGCCTGGTCCCTCCCTACTCCCCTCCCCTGCAGGCCTGGTCCCTCCCTACTGCCCTCCCCTGCAGGCCTGGTCCCCCCAACTGCCCTACCCTGCAGGCCTGGTCCCCCAACTACCCTCCCCGGTAGGCCTGGTCCCTCCCAACTGCCCTCCCCTGCTGGCCTGGTCCCTCCCAACCACCCTCCCCTGCAGGTCTGGTCCCTCCCAACTGCCCTCCCCTGTAGGCCTGGTCCCTCGCCACTACCCTCCCCTGCAGGCCAGGTTCCCCCCAACTGCCCTCCCCTGCAGGCCTCATTGCCCCCAACTGCCTTACCTTTCAGGCCTGGTCCCTCCCAACTGCCCTCCCCTGCTGGCCTGGTCCTCCCAACTGCCTTCTCCTGCAGGCCTGGTTCCCCTCAACAACCCTCCCCTGCAGGCCTGGTCCCTCCCAACTGCCCTCCCCTGTAGGCCTGGTCCCTCGCCACTACCCTCCCCTGCAGGCCAGGTTCCCCCCAACTGCCCTCCCCTGCAGGCCTTGTCCCTCCTAACTGCCCTCCCCTGCAGGCCTGGGTCCCCCCAACTGCCCTCCCCTGCAGGCCTGATCGTCCCCAACTGCCTTACCTTTCAGGCCTAGTCCTTCCCAACTGCCCTCCCCTGCCGGCCATCTTGTGGCAGCCATCTTGTGTCCACAGTGGGTGGCCATCATGTGTGTTAGAGTGATGGTCAATTTGCATATTACCTCTTTATTATATAGGATATCTCTTAAATATGTCAATGTATTGCTAAACTGAGGAATGTTAATTCTAATTAATTGGATAAGTAGAACAGGGAAACTGAGATGGTTAAACAGCAATCTGAAGCTAACTAGTAAATCCTATCTTCCCTAAACCAAGGATACTTAAGGGTAAATGATTTGCATTTTGCCTCCCCAACCAGAGGGCAAGTACTCAGGGAGACAGATATCAGAAATCCAATTAGTGTCATTTATTGACCACACCCAAGGATAAATGGAGTTAAACTTTTTCTTTAACTAAATTGGCTTTAAGTGATTCCAATAGGCCTTGGAATCGTCTTATAACGGCGACTAGGGACCAATTTCTTAAAAAGTATGTACTGGGTATCTCTTCTACTTTAATGTCTTTCAGATTAGAAGACCTTCTGTCCCATCACCATCGACCGGGAGACTAGGTACATTCTAATCAAGACTTTTAGGAAAAACAAGTTGGAACCTCTTGGGAAGGGCCCTACCTTGTCTTGGTTACCACTAAGACCACTGTTCAGACTGTGGAATGAGGTTGGACCCATCATGCCTGTGTTAGGGTAGACCACCAGCTTCTCCAGGTAGAGAAACCTCAACTTGCAATGCCATACTAGGACATTTACCCTTGAAATTAACACTAAAGAAACTGGAAGCTCTCTATTTGCTTTAGGACTCTGGCAAATTGCAGAGGCTTACAATGTGTACAATCCAGGTCATGCTTACCCAGTTAAGTTATTGATTATAGATAACTTGAATGACTTGGATATTTCAGCATTTAGGCCAAAAGATTGGCTAGGATTAGGTTTAGGAGTAGATGTCACAGGACAAGATCCCCTAGGAAGGTTTGCTCTGAGACTGACAGCCCCACCCAAAGACATTGCCACTGCCACCACCATGCAAATAGAAGTAGAATATAAGGAAACAGATGCCTGGGTGGAATGGATTAAATATTCTGTACTCACCCTAAATAAAAGCGACTGTTATGCTTGCATGGCAAGAAGGCTAGAGGCTCAAGTGCTACCATTTCCATTTGTATGGACCTCAGATAGTAACAGGATGGAATATGTGCTTGCCCTGTATCAGAAGGAAACCACCTAGGGAAACACTTCCTGTGAGACTCTCTCCCTATTGTTCCCATCCAACAAAGGTAAAGAGCAAGGATCCCCCAAAACTATCTGGCCCCAGTCTTCTGATGTAAACTATACCTTCTGCCTCTCAAATTGGGGGGGGGGGGATAGTACTCAGAGTTTATGAGAAATTTTTCTGGATGCATAAATAGCGGAGTATCCTCAGAAGCTCGTCATGCTGCACTGTTGATACCCCATGCTAATGTCTGGTGTCATGGGGGACCCTGACTTGTGGCCTTGCCCAGCAAATCGAGTGCAACTTGTGCTCTGATACAATTGGCTATCCCTTTTTCTTTGGCATATCGTAAACCTTTTTCAATGGACAGACTGGAAAGAGGAGAGAGAGTCCAGGTGGTTCCTTTGATCCCCATATATACACAGATCCCAATGGGGTTCCAGGAGGGCTGCCAAGGAGTTTAAGGCTAGAAATCAGATTGCTGCATGATTTGAATCTGTCCTGTTCCGGTAGCCCACTGTGAACAGCAGTGGGAGAGGAGGAGACTGGATTAATCATATTTACTACAACCATCAAAGGTTTGTTAACTATACTCAAGATGTAGTTAAAGGGATAGCTAAACAGCTAGATGCCAGCAGCACGATGACCTGGGAGAACAGGTTGGCCTTGGATATGATTCTGGCAGGAAAAGGAGGAATATGTGTAATGTTGGGGGCCAGTGCTGTACATTCATCCCTGACAAAACAGCACACGGACCATTAAGGAGGCCCTAACGCAGAGGTTCTCAACCTGTGGGTCGCGACCCCTTTGGGGATCGAACAATGCTTTCACAGGGGTCGCCTAAGGCCATCAGAAAACACATATGTAATTACATATTGTTTTTGTGATTAATCACTATGCTTTAATTATGTTCAATTTGTAACAATGAAATTGGGGGTCACCACAACATGAGGAAATGTATTAAAGGGTCACGGCATTAGGAACGTTGAGAACCACTGCCCTAAGGCATTGGCAGCTTTAGTGATAAGTGAGCTGGAAGCTGGGATCAAGGGTCCTTTCTCTGATGCACTAGAGCAATGGTGTCCACATTCACCCCTTTGATTAGGAGCTACAGTAATGGGATGTCACATCATCCCATGTCTGGGGACGGGGGGGTCATCTTATTCCAGGGCTAATTGAAACTGCATTGACCAAACAGCAAGTTGGTCTTCTCCTAGACACCGTAGAGCATGAAAGTCAATGAATGTCGGCTGAGTCTGAAGAAAAGAATTTAAATAAAGAAAAGGGAAGAACTATGAGAATAAATAAATCATCTTTTCTGTCAAAGAACAGTTTAGACAGCCTCCATTTTGGACTACGTGACTTGGCAGCTGCCATGTTGGCTGCATGGCTTGCAGTTCTCCTGGGGGACGCCATCTTAAAACAGCAAAAGCCAATCCCTTCCTTTGAATTAGCCAATTGCAAAAGACTGTGCACCTGAGCTCCAATCAAGAGCAAGGGACAGGTCACATGCATCAGGGATTATAAGGTCGAGCAGACTGCCTGTTCGTTGTGCGCATGCTTCCAGACCATGTGTGTGCAGCCTTCTATGTAGTAGTAAAGATATCTGCCTTGCTGCCTGGCTCCCAAGTATGTTTTGCGTTCTACCAGGACCCCTGACTTGGGGGGCTCACCTTGTTTCTAACAATTTGGTGGCACGTCTGGGATACCGTTTGTCACCACAGAGAAATTGGACTCTTCATCTGAGGAGGTGCGCCCTGCTGATAAGTTGTGGCAGCCTTAGTGAGGAGGGACAGCCATTACCCCTCGGCCAACTATGAGCTCGGGATCAAGAGTCAGTCAGCAATGCAGGAAGGGCCCAAGCAAGACCCACGGCAATCAGGTAACCTCATGCATGAGCCAAGGTGGGAAATTGGACTGGGTACTACATTGGTGATTGGGTATCCTCAGATGTTATATGTGACTGGGATGTGTCTTGGACATAAAGCGAGTGCAGAGTTCTGATCTGCGGTTCCATTCTCCTGCAAGGGAAGCAGTCAGAGAGGGATGAAGCAGATCTTGGGGAGTACGAGAAATCTCCAACATGGAGGGTTGAGTACATGGTCACAAAGGACCTCCTGAGAATGGGAAACAGAAATTCTAGGCCTAGGGAATACATTGCCCCGAAATAGTCCATTGGGAGAGTGCTGAGGTTCTGGGGAGGCAAGTTCCT
Source organism: Myotis daubentonii (assembly GCF_963259705.1). Taxonomy (NCBI): domain Eukaryota; kingdom Metazoa; phylum Chordata; class Mammalia; order Chiroptera; family Vespertilionidae; genus Myotis; species Myotis daubentonii. The sequence goes on from NC_081861.1 coordinate 108,596,606, forward strand.
GAGCCAGGGACAGAGACATTGCTCTAGGTGTAAACTTTTAGTGTTGTGTGCACCTGTATGAGAGTATTTGTTGATGTTTTATGTCCCTTTGTTTTTTGTTTAATTTGTTTAAAGATGGGGCAAATCCCACTTTGGGGGAAGCCCAGTTGTGTGTGGTGATGCTGAACCTGTGACAGAGATTGCAAGAAAGTCCAAGCAGCTGCCAAGAATCCTTATTCTTGGGGATTCATCCTGCTCTCCCTGGCAGGGTATTGGATCTCCAAAAACGCTTAGCTAGTAAGATTTCTGTCTTTATGTCTGTAAAGTAGCGACTTTAATTTGCTCTTCCCTAATTTATGATTTTCTGTGCTGGGTTAAAATTTTAAGATTCTAAGATTTCTTAAAAGTGTAAAATTTGTAAAGGTTACAACCCAGGGAAGTTTAAAATAAAGGCCAGCTAATTCCAAGCCTAACAAACCATTATCTTCGCCACCTGAGGCAAGGCGGGAGGGAAAAGGAAAAAAGCCCAAGATTTCCAAGCGGCAGAATGGGAAGCAGTACTTGGGTATTGGCCAAACTTGGCAGGGTAGAGAAATTTGCAAAACCCCACCTGGCATCATGTCCATTATACATCCAGTTGTCAGCATTGGTATTAACCGGGACAGGACCAGAATGGGACCAGGACAGGACCAGAATGGGATCGGAACAGGATCGGGATGGAAGGGGGAGGCCTGTGCCTGCTTGTGACGTCACAAACCCGTGGAGGCCAGCTGAGGCAGAACTAAGACTGGCCTTGGGGGCATGGCAGCAAGAGAATAGGGGGTTATTGAATGAGGATGGACCACATTCCAAGGCTGGTCCTGGAGGCATACAACTCCCAGCCAGATTAGTGTGTCCTTTCTTTGAACAGAAAGAGCAATCATAGTTAACAGCATAATTCAAATAAAATGGTACTTTCACATTGAGTTATCCCTGTTACAAAATTAGTCAAGAAAATGCTTTAGGTAATAACTGGCTTTAAAAATCTCAAAGTTGTTAAGATATAATAAATAGATGTAACTAAAATGAAGAATTTAGATAAACCTTTTCAGTAATAATTATAAATATGTTAATAATGAATGTCCAGTCACTCAAGAGGAGACTGACTGTGCTCTCTGTTGGAGGAAGGGGTCAGTCCTCTTTCTCCCTATAAAGGCAGAGAAGCCTAAAAGAGAACAAGGGCAGACAGGAATGAGACCCTTGTCCTGCCTTCCCCTCCCTATGCAACCCAGGGACGATCTGATGGAACAGCCAAGATGACGATTTACAATCCCAGCCTCCCCCTCAGGAGAGCTATCTTGATAAGGCTCCAACCGCCATGAGGCCATTGTGCCATCAGAAACCAGCTTTTCTAGGCTGTGAAAGGAGTTGGAGCAGTGAAAAAAAAAAAAGAGAGAGAGAGTTAAAACCTCTGTTGGAAGACTCAGCTGACCAGCTAGACTCAAAGAAGGGGGAGTGATTTGAAAGTCAGCTATGGCTATCTGGGAAAGGGAGCACCTGGCTGGCCCTAGTGTGCTTCCAGCAGATGTAAGATTTCCAAACCCAGGAGCCCCAGTGAGGCTCAGAACCTAAATAAGGCCTTCAATATTCAGCAAAGCAATGAAGGGCCTTACGAATTTTACCAAGACTAAAAGATCAAATGAGAAAGTACTCTGGACCAGACCCTGAGGACCTGTTGGGCCAAGAAATATTCAAAATTACATTTGTTGCCACTAGTTGGCCTGAAATTTCAAGAAAACTGCAAAGGTAGAGAACTGGAAGAATAGAAGCGCAGAAAAGCTGTTAAAAGATGCTCAGAAAATCTATGTACATATAAGTAAGGAAGGCAAAAACAGAAAACTAACATGATGTTCACAATTGTAGAACAAGCAACCTAGGGCTGGCCTGGAGGGTCAGAAACAGAAGCTGCAGCAGTAACCTTAGATGTTATCTCTAAGGAAGAATGTAGCAGTTTAAATCCAAGCCTGCTCCTATAATAATTTTCTTAATTAACTTGGAGCATTGCTGGGTTAAATGGTAAACACCTAAATATTAAAAAAAAAAAACTGAAACATTAACTGCTACACAAGTTTTAATTTGCCTGCTCTTAGTTTTTATTACAGAAGGTCTCTTGTACTTTGTTGAAGGTATATTTTCTTGAAAGTAAAAGTGCACTTAAAGTATGTTCATAAATGTTAATCTAAGAAATGCTGTTTTGAAAAATTAAGGTTTCTAAAAGTGAAGAATTATACTTAATGGAAGGTCTAAGACATGGTTATACATTTTTGAAGGACATAGAAAGAAGGTTTGAAAGCTAATTTGGAAGTGTGAAATTTGTGAAGGTTGTGTATGTGATAAGAAGGAAAAGAGAAATGTTAAAAGGAAATTAATTAAATGATACAGGCCAGTAAGCTAGGACAAGCAGAACAGGGAAACTGAAATATGTAAACAGCAGTTTGCAACCATCTAGAAAACTCTATCTTCCCTAAACCAGGACTCTTAAGAGTAAATGATTTGTATTTTGCCTTCCTAAACAGAGGGTAAACAGCTTATGTCAAAGTACTCAAGGAGACTGATAGCAGAAATCCAATTAGTTATATATAATCTTTTGGTAAAATCAAGTTTGACACCTTCCTAGGGTTTGAATTTTAATAAAAGTTTGTGTTTGTTGTTTGTTTGTTTTTTACCTAGAGTTGGCTGTAGGTGATTGCAATAGGCCCTGGATGCCTCAGGATCTACCTACAATGGAAACTAGGGACCAATTTCTTAAGAACTATGTACTGGGTATCTCTTTTTACTTTAACTCTCTCAGGTTAGAAGGCCCCCTGACCCAAGGCCTTCTTGAGTTTCTGGTTCATCACCATCAACTACATTTGTTCTAATGAAGACTTGGAAGGGAAGCAAGTTGGAACTTTCCTGGGAAGGACCTTACCTGTCTTGCTTACCACAGAGACTGCTGTTCGGACTGCAGAGTGAGGTTGGACCCATCACACACAGGTTAAGGGCGGGCGGACACACCTCAACTTGAACAGCCATACCAGGACATATCTATCCCCTTGAAAATGATGCTAAAAACTGTGAGCTGTCTTAATAACCAGCATGTACTGGGCTCTATTTGCTTTAGGGATCTGGAAAATTGCAGGGGGTTACAATGTGGACTGGAGAAATGTGGATCATGCTTATCCAGATAGGTTATTGATTATAGATAACTTGAATGACTTGGATATTTCAGCCTTTAGGTCAAAAGATTGGCTAGGACTAGATTTAGGAGTCGATGCCACAGGACAAGATCCCCTCCAGTGGTCAGCAAACTCATTAGTCAACAGAGCCAAATATCAACAGTACAACAATTGAAATTTCTTTTGAGAGCCAAATTTTTTAAACTTAAACTATATAGGTAGGTATATTGTTATTAACTTAATTAGGGTACTCCTAAGGCTTAGGAAGAGCCACACTCAAGGGGCCAAAGAGCCGCATGTGGCTCGTGAGCCAGTTTGCCAACCACGGCCCTAGGCCACTGCCACTACCATGCAAATAGAAGTAGGATATAAAGGAACGGATGCCTGGGTGTAATGGATTAAATATTCTGTATGCGCCCTAAATAAAAGCGACTGTTAATGCTTGCACGGCAGGAAGGCTAGAGGCCCAAGTGGTCCCATTCCCATTTAGATGGACCTCGGACAGTAACGGGATGGAATATGTGCTTGCCTTGTACCAGGAGGAAACAGCCTGGGGAAACGCTTCCTGTAAGACTCTTGCAAGGACCCCCAAAACGATCCGGCCCAGTCCTCCGACGTAAACTATACCTCCTGCCTCTCAAGGTGGGGTGGTGGGGGGACAGTGCTTGGAGTTTATGAGAAATTTATCCGGATGAGTAAATGGGGGAGTATCCTCAGAAGCCAATCATGCTGCACTGTCGATACCCCATGCTGATGTCTGGTGGTGTCATGGGGGACCCTGACTTGTGAACTTGCCCAGCAAATGGAGTGGAACTTGTGTTTTGATACAATTGGCTATCCCTTTTCTTTGGCATATCGTAAACCTTTTTCAATAGACAGACTGGGAAGAGGAGAGAGAGTCCAGGTGGTTCCTTTGATCCCCGTATACACACAGATCCCATTGGGGTTTCAGGAGGGGTGCCAAGGAGTTTAAAGCTAGAAATCAGATTGCCGCAGGGTTTGAGTCTGTCCTGTGCTGATGGCCCACTGTGAACAAGAATGTGGTGGATTAATTACATTTTCTAGAACCAGCAAAGGCTTGTTAACTACACTTGAGACGCAGTTAGAGGTATAGTGAACAGCTAGATGCCAGCAGCAGGATGACCTGGGAGAAGAGGTTGGCCTTGGATATGATTCTGGCAGAAAAAGTAAGAGTTTGTGTAATGTTGTGGGGGCCAATGTTGTACATTCATCCCTGACAACACAGCTCCAGATGGAACCATTACTAAGGCCCTACAGGGATAAACAACTCTAGCTAATGAGTTAGCTGAGAATCCTGAAATTGAAGAGCCTTTTTCTGATTTACTAGAGCAATGGTTCAGAAAATGGAAGGGAATGATGGTATCTATATTCACCTCTTTGATAATCGAGTTAGGAGTTAAGTAATGGGATGTTATATCATCCCATGTATGAAAGGTCTTATCCAAAGGTTAATTGAAACCACATTGACCAAACAGCAAAATAATCTTCTCCGAGACACTGCAGAATATGAAAGTCAGCTAATGCTGACCGAGTTTGAAGAAAGGAGTAATCTCCTTCTCCTAGACACTGCAGAACATGAAAGTCAACTATTGTTAGCTGAGTTTGAAGAGTTAAATAAGAAAAGGGGGGAATTGTGAGAGTAAATAAGTAATCTTTTCTATTAAAGAAGGGAATTTAGGCAGCTGCCATTTTTACCCATGTGACCTGGCAGCCACCATTTTGGCTAGCATGACTTGGCAGCAGCCATTTCTGCTAGCATGACTTGCAGCTCCCCTGCAGGCTGCCATTTTGAAATGGCAAAGGTCAACCCCTCTCTTTTTCCTTTAAATTAGCCAATCCTGCAAGACTGTGAGCCTAAGCTCTGACCAATCAAGAGTGAGGGACAGATGACATGCAAAAGGCATAAAACCCTGAGTGGACCACCTGCTCAATGTACATGCTGCCAGACCCTGCATTGGTATGAACCTTTCTGCAGAAGTAAAGATCTTTGCCTTGCTGTCTGGCTCCCAAGTATCCTATGTGTTTTACCAGGATCCCTGGTTTTGGGGCTCACCTTACTTCTAACACCAGCCACCCACCAAAGTGGCCCAGGCATCCTGCTAAGGCAGCCCCCACACCACATGACCCCTAGCTCCAGACCCCTCAGTCTGCACCAGATTCAGCCTTTGCACAAAGGCGGCCTGGTTTAGCATACACTGGAGCACCCTGGCCCATGTTTGCTCTTGCTCCAGCATTTTGGCCAAGGCAGCTCTGAGATACCCCAACACATGCCTGCTCCTGCCCCAGCAAACCCACCAACATGATTCCTGCTCAGTGCATGCTGAATATCACCCCACCACCACCACCACCACCACCACATCTGCACCAACTCCAGCTGGCCTGCCAAGTCAGTCCAAGGGAGACCTGCACATGAAACCCTGGGCTGTGCCTGTCTCAACTCCAGCGCAGCATGACACCACGGAACCTCCTTGCGATGCCCACTAAAGCCATGGAAGCAAGAAAAAGAAATAAAAGGCATGTAAATTAGAAAGGAATAAGTAAAACTGTCACTAATAATAGATGATGTTAGAAAACCCCAAGGACTCAAGAAAACCCCCACAAAACTATTAGAATAAATGAATTCAGTAAAGTCACAAGATACAAAATTAACAAACAGAAATTAGTGTGTTTCTATACATTAATAACAAGCTACCAGAAAGTGAAACTAAGAAAACAATCCTATTTACAATTGCATCAGAAAGAATAAAATACCTAAGAATAAATTTAATCGAGGAGGTGGAAGACCTGTACTCCGAATAAGGCACTGATGATAAAAACTGAAGACAACACAAATAAATGGAAAGATATACCTACCAAACTCAGGGACTGGAAAAATTAATATTGCTATATATCCACACTACCCAAAGCAATCTTCAGATTCAATGCAATTCCCATCAAAATACCAATGGCATTTTTTAAAGAACTAGAACAAAGAATCCTACATTTGTGTGGAACCACTAAAGACGTCAAATAACCAAAGAAATATATAGGAAGAACAAAGCGGGAGGTATCAAACTCCTGGATTTAAAACTATATTACAAAGCAATAGTAATCAAAACAGTATGGTACTGGTACAAAAAGAGACAGATATATCAATGAAATAGAGCGCAGCAATAAACCCACAGATACACAGAAAAGTAATGTATGTCAAAGGAGACATGATTATACAGTGGGGAAAAAACAGATTCTTCAATAAATGGTGTTGAGAAAACTGGAGAACTACAAACAAAATAATGAAACTGGACCACTGTATTATACCATATACATAACTAAACTCAAAGTGGATTACAGACTTTAATGTAAGACCTAAAACCATAAACCTTTTACAAGAAAACATAAGCTGTAAGCTCTTTAATATTGGTCTTAGATATTTTTTGAAAGTCTGCTCAGACAAGGGCAATAAAAGCAAAAATAAATTGAACTACATCAAACTAAAAAACTTGTGCACAGTGAAGGAAACTATCAACAAAATGAAAAGGCAACCTACTAAATTGGAAAAGGTATTTGTAAATCATACATCCAATAAGAGTTTAATATCCAAAATATATATTAAAAAACAATTAAAAAATAGTCTCAACATCACTAATCATCAGAGAAATGCAAATCAACATCATACTGAGACATCACCTCAAAAAGACAAAAAAAAAAAAGTGTTGGTGAAGATGGAGAGAAAAGGGAACCCTCATGCACTGTTGGTGGAAATGTATATTAATGCAGCAACTATGGAGGTTCCTCAAAAATTAAAAATAGAACTACTATATGATTTATCAATTCTACTTTGGGGTATTTATACAAAGAAAACAAAAACATTAATCTGAAGAGATATATGCACCCCTATGTACATTGCACCATTATTTATAACTAGTGACCTGGTGCACAGATTCGTTCACATTGAAAGGAAATTAATTAGAAGGTGGCCGGCAAGGCGGGACTGGAGAGATAGGCCAGACACACCCTCGGTCCCTCCCCGTCATCTGTGGAGTGAGCGGGGTCCCTCCAGCATGTGGGGTCCCTTGGCTTGGCCTGTAGGGATCGAGCCGAAACCAGCTCTTCGACATCCCCCAAGGGGTCCCAGAGTGCAAGAGGGCGCTCTGCAAAGTTGCTGTCGTACAGGGTGTGGAATGCAAACGCAAGTGTGCAGTAAACTGGATCCATGGCTGATAGTGCCCCAGCAACAACATAACCCACGATCGAAGGTGGAATCATGCGGCCCCACCAGGAATCGAGCTCCGTCCTCTCTGGTTTTAGGGTGCATCATGTGAGAACCGCCACTGCCAAGTCACTGCAGCTGGGCAGCTCCTGCGCTGAGCATCTGCCCCCTGGTAGTCAGTGCACATCATAGCAACCGGTCCGATAGGCAGAGGGACACTTAGCATATTAGCCTTTTACATATGTAGATAATCAAACTATAGAAGCAACCTAAGTATCTATCAATAGATGAATCGATAATGAAGATGTAGCATAGAGTATATACAATGGAATAGTAGCCATAAAACAATAAAATCTTGCCATTTTCAACAACATGGATGGACATGCAGAATATTATGCTAAGTGAAATTAAGTCAGAGAAAAAGAAATACCATGTGATTTCACTTACACGTGGAGTTTAAAATACAGAACAAACAAAATTGCAAAACTGACTCATAGATACAGGAAACAAACTGGTGGTTACTAGACAGGAAAGCAGTTAGGGAGGCTTGTAAAATAGGTGAAGGGGATTAAGACATACAATCTCCCAGTATAAAAGACGTACGTCATGCGGATATAAAGTACAGCATAAGGAATATAGTCAATGATATTGTAAGAACTTCGTATGGTGACATGGTAATGATACTAATCATGGGGATCATTTCTCTATCAATATAAATATTGAACCACTATGATATAAACCTGAAATGAAGAGGATAGAATATGTCAATTATATTTCAATAAAAATAAACTGAAAAATAAATAAATTGAAGTAGCATAGAAATGTGAAAAAATTAAGATTAAAACAGGAAGGAATGATATATCTGGGATTTGCTTAAAAAATACAGGGTTAGATGTGAAATGAGAAAGTAGAGGGTATAAAGAAAACATGATAAGCCATAAATTGATAACTGGGATACCAGTACATGAGGGGTTATTATTAATCTCTCCATTTTGAAATGTTTGAAATTTCCCATAACAAAAAGTTTAAAAAATGAAATGTAATACCAAATTTTAGATAGCTAATGAAAGATTGGACCTACCAAATAAAATCCCTTGGAAAGCAGAGATTTATTATTCTAGTTTTTACCTAGATCGAGAAAACTATCAATTCAATTGTCTTAATGAAAGCTTTATTCTATAAATATTGATGTTTAAATCTCTCTCTCTCCCTCTCCCTTCCTCTCCCTGAAATCAATAAAAATATATTAAAAAACAACAAGGGAGCCCTGGCTGGTTTGGCTCAGTGGATAGAGCGTCGGCCTGCAGACTGAAGGGTCCCAGGTTCGATTCCAGTCAAAGGCATGTACCTTGGTTGTGGGCACATCCCCAGTAGGGAGTGTGCAGGAGGAGGCAGCTGATCGATGTTTCTCTCTCATCGATGTTTCTAACTCTCTATCCCTCTCCTTTCCTCTCTGTAAAAAATCAATAAAATGTATTTAAAAAAAACAACAACAAGAGAACAATTAATACAATTTACCATAATGGTTACATCTGTGGGAAAAGAAGGGGAGCTTCTTAAGGTACTGGTAATATTCTTTTTCTTTAGCTGAGTCATACATACAAGCCATTCACTTTATTATTGTTCACTGAAATAAATAAAAACACATATGTACACACACATATACTTCATTTGCATGTAAGATATGTACAATAAAAAAGCAATCTGTGGACGAGATCCTGGGGCCACACTGTAAGACTGCCTACTTCACCAGTTATCCAGCCTTCTTTGAGATGTTGGTGTTCTTTAATATATAGCACTTATATTATTTTCAAATTTTACTATGGCAAGCAACTTTAAAATAGATGTCACCCTTGTAGCTTTTCACCTGTGTTGAAAGATTTTCTCAGAATAAATTCTCAGATCTATAGTCTAAGGGAATGAACATATTTACAATTCTGAGTACTGTACAAACTGTCATATTATGTTGCCAAAGTGTTGTTTATACATATCGACTGAATACAATTTCATCAACAATTAGCTATTGCTCTTTTAATTTAATGATTTTTAATTATTAATTTTGCATGTGATTCTTCATAAGAAAATATATTTTCCCAACAGTTTGTTGACTATTTGAATCTTCACTTGCCTGTTTAAATTATCTACCTAGTTATCTACAGAGATACTGATATTATTCATATAAAATTTAAAAGTACTCTTTTTATGTAATTAGTCGTGTTATGAGTTGCAAATACTCCCACTCCATTTTCCTTTTTTTCCCCAGTTTGCTATTTTTCACAGTAGGTGCTATAACTTTTTTATATATTACCTTTTGCTTGAGATTTCAACAGGGAAAGTTATCTAGTCAATCTCATTTATGATCTGAAAATACAAGTTCAAACAAGGAAATATTTTTTTTGGCTATCAAGTTGACAGTAATTAAGAATAAGACATTCATAGCCAATGTTGAAGGACTATGGGGAAATAAGCATTTTCATACTCTGCTGGTGAGAATATAGATTGGCAAACTTTCCTTATGGCAATTCATCTATAAAAATCAGAAGTGTTACTGAACCATCCTCTAAAAATTCAAAGCCACAATTACAGTTCTAGTATTTATCCTGAGGAAATAATTAAATATGTACAAAAGATTTAGATACAACATGTTCATCAAAGCATTAGCTTATAAAAGTGAAAAACTGAAAACCTTAAATGTAAAAAAAAAAGTTGTTTGTTAAAATAAATGTCAGGACATTTATAGAAAATACTTTCTAAGCATCTATTTAAAATGGCACTTAATAATGTTTTTAAATTACATAATCGTAGAGATAGAGAACAGATTGCAGCCATGGGCAAACTACGGCCCGCGGGCCGGATCCTGCCCGTTTGAAATGAATAAAACTAAAAAAAAAAAAAGACCATACCCTTTTATGTAATGATGTTTACTTTGAATTTATATTAGTTCACACAAACACTCCATCCATGCTTTTGTTCTGGCCCTCCTGTCCAGTTTAAGAACCCATTGTGGCCCACCCCTGGATTAGAGGTTGCCAGGGCTTAGAGATAGGGAAGGAGGAAGGTGTCTGTGACTATGAAAAGGTACCATGAGAGATTCCTATAATGAAACTTTTCTGTATCTGAATGTGGTGGTGTTCACATCAATCTACATTATCTGATAAAATTGCACAGAACTACACACAACACAGTCAATGTAAAACTGAAATTCTGAATAAGGTCATTGGGTAAGGTAAATTTCCTGGTTATGCTATAGTTATGCAAGATATTACTTAACAATGGGGGAAACTGGGTGAAGCATATAAAGGATCTTCCTATATTATTTCTTACAACTGAATGTGAGTCTACAGTTATCTCCAAATAAAAAAGTCTTTAAAAGAAACACTGATGAATAATATTCATTTTACATGGAATAATATTCATGACATAGTATGAAGTGAAAAATGGAAAGTTTCAAAACAGCACCTATAATATGCTACATTTTTATAAATATAGAAAAGTATACATACATCTATACACATAAAATGAGAAAGGGTCTGGAAATATATACATAAAAGTTTTATAGTTATTATTTGTTAATGACAGGACGCTTTAAGGAAAAAGATATTACCATACCCACTCTGTCAATTAAGATGCATCCATTGTAAGTGCTGACAATTGTTGAAAATTGTAGGAACCAAAATAATAGTCAACCAAAAAAAAAAAAAGCTTCATAAACAGGATGAGTTCCATACTTGATCTTGAAATTTTAATGTACAAGAAAATTAAAAACACATAAGTTGGCAAACCCTACCATACACAGACAGACTATAGGTCATTTTTAAGAATGATTTTATTTCAGTGGGAAATTATGTATGTTGGAATCAATGAATAATTTCTAGGGAAACAGATTATCACTTGATATATTTTAGTGGCTGTATTTTGTTGTTGTTGTTTTCCAGTTTTTTTTTATTTTTTATTGATTTTTTTCAGAGAGGAAGGGAGAGGGATAGAGAGTTAGAAACATCGATGAGAGAGAAACATCGATCAGCTGCCTCCTTCACACTCCCTACTGGGGATGTGCCCACAACCAAGGAACATGCCCTTGACCAGAATCAAACCTGGGACCCTTGAGTCTGCAGGCTGACGCTCTATTCACTGAGCCAAACTGGTTAGGGCTGTTTTCCAGTTTTGAAGGATACACAACCAGGTCATTCTGTTCACCTTCATCAAAAGGTTTCTAAGCTGACACAGATGTCATGATGTTATCAATAAGGAGTTAATACCACAAGACTTCGTTGGCATCAGGCTTTGATGTCAACAAAGGTAACTCCCAAAAATAAAGCAACTGCCAACTCCTAAGCTAGGGCACACTAATCTAATATTGATAGTATACGGTATTTTTTTTTAACTTGGAAGAATCCAACAAGCTCAATCTAATGCCTCAGCTTTAGTCAAAGGAACTCCAGTCTTAATAGTTTGACCTAGGTCAAACTTAACTAAGCCTTGGATTCCACATTTGTAAAATGGGGATAATCAGACCTACCACAAACAAGGTTATCTTGACAATCAGATGTGATAATGCATTTAAAGAGATTAACACAGTATTTGGCATATAATAAGCGCTAGGAAATATTTTTCATATGTTTAACAGTGAATTATAGGTACTGAAATTAATAAGTGTCATGTATTTGGCTTAGATAGCTCATGCCAAAGTAACACCATTCCTAGAAAAATGAGGATTAGAACTCACAACTCACAACTTCCTGATATGCCTGATACCTATATATAAGATCTTATTTCTCTATATTTTAGCTTGTGTAAACTTCTCCATGATAATTATTTTAAATCCTATATATAAAAGTAGTTTTAACAAATGTGCAAATTTCAATGACAAATATATGATCCAAAACAATATAAAATGATGAAAAATGCTAATAACTAAGGCCATCCTAACAACATGAACTTTGGGATGGACAAATAAAGATATGTAAGAACATTACTCAGAAGAAAAAGGCAGATGTTGGTACTTTTCTAAATGTGATATAAAACAAGCCAGTCAAGTAGTATGGCATTACCCACTTAAGCTCTTGGTAAAATCCAGTATGAAACACTTACGCTAAGCACCAAACTGGCCAAGTTGTCCCTGGTCCCTTCCCCTGTCTATTTTCAAACTATTTTTTAAATAGTCTCAATATGAAAACATGAGAGTTCTCATAATCATGATGCTTTGAGAAATCAATATGTGTGATAAATTATCTCTTTTTACATTGCCCTTTAGTAAGATTAGAAAAGCAAAAAGACAATAAATGAATCTTTCAAAGTATCTCTACTTTCTTGGCCATAAATATATATCAAATATCCTATCTAATAAAAGAGAAACATAGTAATTGGCGTACGACCGATACCCTTTTCATTGGCTAATCAGCGAGATATGCAAATTAACTGTCAGCCAAGATGGCTGCCGGCAGCCAGGCAGCTTGAAACTAACATGAGGCTTGGTTGCCTCAGTGACGGAGGAAACCAACCTTCCCCACCTGCTGCTGCCTCTGAGCCGGCAGTTTAAGAAACTCTGTAACAAATACGCCCAACTTCAGCCAGCAGATTCGCAACATTGTAAGCAAAGGCCAGAAACCTACTTTCAGCCGGAGGCCTAAGAGCTGGAGCCAAGCCTCAAGCTAAAGCTGGCCCAGAATAAAAAAAAAAAAAAAAGGAAAAAAGGAGCGTTTGGGAGTTCAGTCACCCCCAGCCTGAAAACAGCCCTCAGCCCCTCACCCAGACTGGCCAGGCACCCCAGTGGGGACCCCCACCCTGATCCAGGACACCCTTCAGGGCAAACCAGCCGGCCCCCTCCCGTGCACCAGGCCTCTATGCTATATAGTAAAAGGGTAATATGCCTCCCAGCACCCGGATCAGCGGAGCCGTGAGGCCTCCCGGCACTGGAATCAGCATGACAGGGGGCAGCACCCAAACCCCCTGATGGCCCTGCGGCTCTGTGTGTGACAGGGGGCGGGGCCACAACCTCCCTATCCACCCTGCTCTGTGCCTGATAGGGGGGAGCTCCCCCCCCCCCCACAGGCCCTGCTCTGTGTGTGACGGGGTAGAGCCATAACCTCCCCATCAGCCCTGCCCTGAGTGTGAGAGTGGCGGCGCCCCAACCCCCTGATCCGCCCTGCTCTGTGGGTGATAGAGGGCAGCACCCCAACCCCCTGATGGGCCCTGCTCTGTGCGTGACAGGGTACAGAGCCCCAACCCCCCTGATGGGCCCTGCTCTGTGTGTGACAGGGGGCAGCGCCCCAACCCCCGTATTGGCCCTGCTCTGTATGTGACAGGGGGTTGCTCCACAACCTCCCCATCGACCCTGCCTTGAGTGTGACAGGGGGCGGCGCCCCAACTCCCCAATCAGCCCTACCCTGAGCCCGACCAGGGGCTGCACCTAGGGATTGGGCCTGCCCTCTGCCACCCGGGAGCAGGCCTAAGCCAGCAGGTCATTATCTCCCGAGGGGTCCCAGACTGCGAGAGGGCACAGGCCAGGCTGAGGGACCCCCCCCCCCCGAGTGCACAAATTTTTGTGCACCGGGCCTCTAGTATATATATAGTTTTGTAATATATACATAAATATAAAGTGGGAACTGATGGTGACTTTTAGTCTATTTTACTTCTAAAAACATTTACATACAAAGTAAACACAGCTTAACTTTTCAGTTAAAAGACTGCACTGAAACTGAATAGGAGATAATTTAGAATGAGTAACAGGTCAATCATATGAAATTATAATTGTGTCTGTGCATTGGGATTTTATGTTAAACATGAGAATGTGATGGTGAGCAGCCATATTTTAATTGCTATAGCCTGAGTTATCCAAAACATCATGAGAACACTGGAGAAAATGACATGAGGCATGTAAATGAAAATGATGCTGCAGAGGGAACTCTGATAACAGATGCGGCTGTATCTGGGGAATTGGTTCAAACTTATGATTTACAGGGAAGGGAAAGCCTCTCCCACCGATTCTTGTCCAGAGTCAGATAACTCCCTTTATTTTTCTAGGTATTGACAGCAGAAAAAAAAAATATTCCTCCATCAATAAATACCTGAGGAATTGCAAAGAATTTTTTCATAACACCAAAGTCTGTAGGATTTCATTAGCTCCTTCTGCATTCTCACATTAACAAAGAAGAGTTTCATGCTATACTCCAAATAAGACAAATTTGTTCAAAACCTTCAGGCAAAACAAATGACGCAAGCTGGTGAACAAAACAGAATAAAAGAAAAAATAGAAAACCTGTAAACCATCAAACAAAAAAAAAAAAATAGAAATAATGGTAATAGACACACAAAAGTCTTTCCACTAAGCGGCCAAAGGGAAGAGGAAGAAGATGACTCAAACACCTGAATCTTCCCAGGGCTCTCCATGGAAAGCATGAGCTCTTTCTGCAAAGTACTTCTATATAGTATTATGGGCTATAAAAATCAACTACATTTTCTGAGCACCCACTAAGCATTTTACAGGAATTATTTCATTGAATCATTATTTACAAATTTAAAAAAAAATGAAACTTGGACATTAAAGAACACAAGAGGCATTGCTCATTCAATCCCAGGTTGTACGATGTTGGAGCCATATCAATCACTACATATATTGCTGAAATGAGATGCATACATATCAAAATGAACAAAATATATGGATGGTATAGCATTTGTAAAACTAAAGGACTTTTGAAATACCATTTTCATTCCCAGACTTTAAGACATTTTGCCCCTGGCAACCCCTCCTCCCCCAAAATGTGTAGATAGACAGATTAACAGTGATGGCGAACCTTTTGAGCTCGGCATGTCAGCATTTTGAAAAACCCTAACTTGCCAAAACCGGTTTGGCTCAGTGGATGGAGCATCGGCCTGCGGACTGAAGGGTCCCGGGTTCGATTCCGGTCAAGGGCATGTACCTGGGTTGCGGGCACATCCCCGATGGGAGATGTGCAGGAGGCAGCTGATCGGTGCTTCTCTCTCATCGATGTTTCTAACTCTGTATCTCTCTCCCTTCCTCTCTGTAAAAAATCAATAAAATATACTTAAAAAAGAAAAAAAAAAGAAAAAAGAAAAACCCTAACTTAACTCTGGTGCCGTGTCACATATAGAAATTTTTTGATATTTGTAACCATAGTAAAACAAAGACTTATATTTTTGATATTTATTTTATATATTTAAATGCCACTTAACAAAGAAAAATCAACCAAAAAAATGAGTTTGTGTGTCACCTCTGACACGCGTGTAATAGGTTCGCCATCACTGGATTAGATAGATAGATAGATAGATAGATAGATAGATAGATAGATAATTGATGATAGATATACATACATATAGGAAGAGGGGTTGTATGCTACAGAGGAAAATTCCTGTCCTATGACCTACATGCAGATTCCAATCCTCAGATATCTCATTAAATCTTTTTTTAATTTCTTTATTAAGTTATTACATATGTGTCTTTAAATCTTAACCACAGCCATGTGACTCATCTCTTTTCTCTTTGCTATTCTTATCTCTGTTTTACATTTGAGGAAACTTGGTAAGGTGAAATAATAAGGTGCCCAAGTTTACAGAATAGAAAGTGGCAAAGCCAGAACTCAAGTCTGTGTCTAACACCTGGTTCAGTGTTCTGTCCACCATTTTTTCACAGCCAAACTCCTAAGACCTGGTGCATCACTCAGGCAAACTCACAGCTTTCAGAATGCTGGTTGAAAGCCTAAGGAGCAGGAGCCTTGCACTCCTCTGCTCTGTTTCTTTCTCTTCCCATAATCTCTCCTTCTTAGAAACCATACTAAGGCAATCTAAACATTTGCAATTCAAGGAGGTTTACCCAAAGTTTAAAACTACCCAGATCATCCCACAGAAGGCTGGGAATCTGCCTCCCATCCTTTGTATGAGTTTGTGCTGCACTCCGGCAGCATGGTGTGGTGGGTAGTTCAGAGAAAGTTTTTACCTTATCAGTATAATCCTGTAAGGTAGTTATGAAGGTTAGAAATGATAAATATTCAAGGGCAGTAGGTAGAGCCTTATTAATTAATGGCAGTTACTTATCCTGGCAGCAGGGTCTAATAGAAAACATACTGAGAGTCAGGAGTCCTAAATCTATTATGGACTCTCTTATTATGTGATCATGGTCTCTAGATACACTGGGTGATCTCTAAGGGCTCCTTTCATTTTTAATATCTGTGCTTTTAAAAATGAATGTAACAAATGCTTGTTTTAAAAAAATCAAGCTGGACAGAATAAAATTATGTAAAAAGTGAAAGACCCTACCCTAGCCAGTTTGCTCAGTGGTCAGAGCATCAGCCTGGAGACTGAAGGGATGCGTGTTCGATTCCAGTCAGAGGCACATACCTCAGTTGCAGGCTGGATCCCCAGCCCTAGTTGGGGCATGTGCAGGAGGCAACCAATCCATGTGTCTCTCTAACATGTTTTTCTCTCTGTTGTTCCCCCTCCCTTCCACTCTCTCTAAGAATCAATGGGGGAAAATATATCTTCAGGTGAGGCTTAATAAGAAAAAGTGAAAGACCCCTATCTTGCCCTGTTCAATACATTCCCAAGGTAACACTTGTTACCACTTTCGTTATTTTATCTGTATTCTAAATATATACAGGTATATGTAAATATATGTATATACAGGGTGGGGCAAAAGTAGGTATACAGTTGTTCCTATGGAAAATAATATAATTAATAAATAATAATAGGAGAACTGTTTCACATACTCACAACTGTAAACCTACTTTTTGCCCCGCCCTGTATGTATAAATATGTGTATTTTACACAGTGATCTACTACACATATATGAAATGTTTCATAAAACTATACACATGCTTACTACATGCAATATATTCTGATCTATTCTACATCTTTTTAAAATACTGACATTGATTTCATGACCCGAAAATAGGTGGCATCTTTCAATTAAAAAGAAAAAAAAACACCCTAGCCAGCTTGGCTCAGTGGATAAGAGCATAGGCCTGGGGACCGAAGGGTTCCGGGTTCAATTCCAGTCAAGGGCATGTACCTGGGCTGCAGGCTCTTCCCTGGGCTCCTCCCCCAGCCCGGACCCTGGTTTGGGCTTGTGCAGGAGGCAACCAATCAATGTGTTTCTCTCACATCGATATTTCTCTCTGACTTTCCCTCTCTCTTCCACTCTCTCTAAAAATTAATGGAAAAATATCCTCAGGTGAGGATTAAAAAATAAATATTTTTTAAAGAGGAAAAAAAAAACTCTGCTCTGGGGCCCATGGATGTTTGGAAATACAAGCAGAAGAAGTATAGACATCCTGTGATGTTAGAACAAACCACATATAGACTTCCTGGAAGAAGATTAAACGAGATACATATAAGGGAAATCACTTGGCAGAATCTGGCACAAATAGGTATTTGATAAATATCAGTTTCTATGATACCTCCTGCAGTATTGCTATCCCCCAATGTTTCAAGAAGTGTAGGTACCTACAACCAACATAAGCATTATAGTCAATGGGTTGCCAGCCAAAGGCTAACTACCTTAATATTTTTGATTTTCCACTAACATCAAGGAATGGAGCTGTGCTGCCTACATGATAAAAGCAGCTTATCATTTTCAAGAAAATGTTTTTTATGAGCCATTTGGATAGAAAACTTTGTAAAGTATATTAAACACTGACTTGACTTCTTACAAGGACTATACAGAATCTAGCCTTTTCTCAAGGACCCAGAGTCATAATTATGTACACATAATGGTAAATTTTAGAGCTAGTAGATGCCTACCTTAGAGGTCACCTAATCATATCTCTCACTTTGCAGATGAACAAAATGATGTCCCAAGATATTTTGCAATTTGCCAAAAGTCACTCAGTAGGAAGGTCAAGTGATTCCCATTATGCCATATCTATTATTGTACTACTAGAGGCCCAGTTCACAAAATTCGTGCACAGGTAGGGTCCCTAGGCCTGGCTGGTGATCAGGGCTGATCGGGGCCTTCCGGCTGCTGGCCAGGGCCTTCCTTGCCCAGCTGCCAGCTGCCAGCCGGGGCCTTCCTTCATTCTGTGCCACTCCCTGGTGGTCAGCACACATCATAGCAAGCGATCAAATTCCCGGTCTCCCAGTCAAACTCCAGAGGGGACACTTTGCATATTAGCCTTTTATATAGATAGATAGATAGAAGATAGATGCTGAGTTCTATCTAGCAAGGTAGTCAGGATTTAGGAGAAATGCCACTTGTAATTTCCATGTGTGTTATTTTGGTTACCTCATCGCGTTCCTTATAATCTTTAGCAATAAGACTTTTAAAAAGGATGTATGTGTTTATTCTCCACAAAACATTATTAAGCTAGCCTATTCCACAACCCATCTTATGGGAAGAAGGCCAAAATATTACTTGTGTAGTGTACTTGAGAAAGGAAAGGGATGCAGATTGAATCACTATGTGGCCTTCAGAAAGCAAGAAGTATGCAATGATAAGCTCACATTGGCTTATGAAGAGCTCTGAGGATGTAACCATCAGGAACCACAAATAGTTCCTTAGAATAAGTAAACTGCACAAGGGCAGGGGCTATGTTTTTAAAAAATGTGGATTGAAAACACTGACAAATGAATGTTTGTCGCTACACTAAATGGTCCCAGGTCATCGTACTGTTTGATGTAGGTTTGCGTTTTAGGTATTAGACACTTACCTTTGACATAAAGATATGAACTGTTGCTTATGTCTAATGGCACCACACCCCCAAACACAGCTTTTATAAAAGCTGATAACACTCCCTCTATCTTCTAATAGGATGCTTCTAATATACTCTGAGAATGCTAGAACCATTTCTTTTTTTTAAATATATTTTATTGATTTTTCACAGAGAGGAAGGGAGAGGGATAGAGAGGTAGAAGCATCGATGAGAGAGAAACATCAATCAGCTGCCTCCTGCACACCTCCGACTGGGGATGTGCCTGCAACCAAGGTACATGCCCTTGTCTGGAATTGAACCCGGGACCTTTCAATCCGCAGGCCGAACCTCTATCCACTGAGCCAAACCGGTCAGGGCACTAGAACCATTTCTAAATAAAGAATTAAAATGCCCTAAGTGAGAGCCTAAGGGATTCCCCTATATAAGAAGAATGTCATATTACCACATAGCTCTTGCAACTTCCATTTTGCCTGCTCTACCGTTGAGTCGTTGACTCTGCTGCAGATTGAAGGTTACAGAGGTTGCCAGATAAGTCACCTCTAGTTAGGTGTTATGTTACTGGGACTATTTTTAACCTGAAACCAATGATACTTCTCTACAACCCATAAAATTAACATTCAAATGTCTTTTTAAATTGCAAAATGTCTTGAAAATGACAATTGTGTACCCAAACTACTGGTAAAGGCCACTTTCTAGTCTAGACACTTATCACATATCTATTTTTGTCCTCTTCCTTAAGACTTCAGTTGGTTCTCCTTCCTTATTCCATTTTGTCTATATTTTCCATGGTTCAAGTACTTTATCTTATTTCTCTGTCTTTAGGTGTTTCGGAGATGTTTCCTGCATTTTGTAATCAAAAGGAAATGGATTTAACTAAGAAAATACATACAAAACCTTATTTTCCCAAAATCTCTTCAAAACATGATCTTAAGAAAAACTTTTGTACTATGAAAAATGGGTAAAAAAAAAAATCAAGGTCATTAACTTAAAATATTTTCCAGAGATTTTACTTGATGAATCAATTAGCAGTTAATGATTTTTTAACTAGAACTAAATCTGATAAAAGAAAAATTACAGCCCAGCTGGAGTGGCTCAGTGGTTGAGTGTAGACCTGTGAACCAGAAGTCAGGGCACATGCCCAGGTTGTGGGCTCGATCCCCAGTAGGAGGTGTGCAGGAGGCAGCTGATCAATGATTCTCTCTCATCATTGATGTTTCTGTCTCTCTCTCTCCCTCTCCCTACTTCTCTGAAATAAATAAAAATATATTTAAAAAGAGAAAAATTATATTTCAAAGAGCATTCATGTCTCTGATACATGCATGATTAATTCTGCTTTTGTCAGTAAAACTGAAGCTATGAAACACTGCTTTTCCTGATTTACTCAAGCTAGTACATTTAGTAAAGCAAACAGAGTTTAAAGGCTACTTTCAGCAAACTATTTCAGAAATAAAATATTCCAAATATATTAAAAATAATTCCAATTAACTAATGATTGAGTTTATTAGAATCATTTATTGGGGAAATAACTTTTATCCATTTTTTTTCACTTTAACATATCTAAATAATACTTCATATCATAAATTCAAGCAATGTGCTTGATAAGCTCAGAATATGTTCACCATTAAGTGACCATAAAAACATAATTTTTTAATATTAACTTCAAATAAGTTCGTCCTGCCCTAACTGGTTTGGCTCAGTGGATAGAATGTCAGCCTGCGGACTGAAGGGTCCCAGGTTCAATTCCAGTCAAGGGCATGTACCTTGGTTGTGGGCACATCCCCAGTAGGAGGTGTGCAGGAGGCAGCTGATCAATGTTTCTCTCTCATCGATGTTTCTAACTCTCTATTTCTCTCCCTTCCTCTCTGTAAAAAAAATCAATAAAATATATTTTTAAAAAAGTTCTTCCCATACTAAGAGTAATAGCATTACTCTCACTAAAATAAGTCTAACATGAATCTTTTCCCAGATACCAGATGCCTCATGATGCAATTTTCTGGATCACTCACAGTATCTTCCTACCTATATCTTAACATACTCCAACACAATGGATATAGTCCATATTATAAACTGAATCACATGGCAGAATATCCTATATAATAAAAGCCTAATATGCAAATTGTCCCCTCGGACAGTCATTCCATTAGGAGTTTGCTCACTATGATGTGTGCTGACCACTAGGGGGAAGTGCAGAACATGGTGGGCATCAGCGACACACTGAGACCTCTCGCCAGCTACCTGGGGGTGGGGGTGATGGGGACAAAGGTGCAGTGAGAATGCAGGGTGTCCACTGAGCTCGCTCTCACTCCTCCTGCTACCCTCCCCTGGGACACCAGGGCTTGCGTGCTGAGGAAGCCCCCGGGCTCAGGTGCCGGGCTCCACAAGGAGCCCACCCCGCACCCATGCAGCCTCTTCCGGGTGAACAGGGACGCTGCTGCCAGGACCACAGGGACCTGTCAGGCTCCCCGTGGGTTAGCGCAGGAGCTGGTCCACGAGGCTGGCCGGGAGAGAGCATGCTGCCCCCCCACCCTCGCCCCCAGCCGTGGCTTCCATGCAGCACTACTGGACAGCCCAGAGGTCCACGCTGTACCTCAGCCCGTGACATCCGGCTGTGCTCACTGCATCTCCATGTGGGACTCAGGTGATGTTACTCAGGAGGAGTGGGGCATGCGGGGGCCTGGGGGTCCAGGTGCTGCCCAGGGCCCAGAGGTCAGCTGGGACCTGCCCTTCTACACCAGATGCTCCTGCTTCAATAGCCAGCCAGGCCTAGGGACCGCACCCGTGCACGACTTTAATGCACCAGGCCTCTAGTTAATTATAAGAATTAATGGCATTTAATAATGAGAATTAGCAATCAACAATCAATTTTTAATCCAGATAAGGAAAAAAAATCAATGATTCTTAAAAATTTTTTAAACACCTCAAGTTCCTAGGTAACAAAAAAGAAAGGCAATTATATAGAACTCAAGTGTGGTACAACAAATACTCTAAAATGGATGTTGTTCTCAGTTTTAGGATAGACTGGAGAGAATAACTGAATAGTCTATTGGCTTCTTCCAATATCTATTCATAGCAATTACAGACTAGTTATTTGCAGTCATGCAGTTTTCAGGATGGGAGTCAACATATCTTTACTGTGCTGAGAATAATTACCCAGGTGCAACTAGAATAAGAGAATTTTTGGTTAGGCAGCACCTAAAAGACTATCTAGTTTACCCTCCCTGTAGTCAAAAACAAGGAAACTGAGGCTCAGAGAAATTAAGTACCTAGCCCTCGCAATTCACACAGACAGTTAATAGCTAAGGAAGGTCTTGAACCAAGTTTTCCCAATTATTTCTATTAATATGAGTTAACGCTGAGAGTCAGAACCATTGATTCTCCTTCTGGGATAAGATGGGCCTTTGGAAATTTAACAGCTGTGTGATCTTGAGAAAACTGCAACCTCTCCAAAGCCCCTTCCCTCTTCTTTTAAGTGTAGAAAATACATACTCTAATAAGGCTGTTGTAAGGATTTCATACAGCTTGTGAAGTGCTTAGCACCTCAATTAGCAAATAATAAGCATTGGAAAACAGGTAGCTATTATTACTCCTGATCTGGAAACATGGCTGCTCCTACTGTTTGAGAAGACAAGAAATTGAATTCAATAACACAATGGACAAGGTCTCATCCACCAGAGCTTCTCCATCCTAACACATTCTGCAGACAGGAGAAAACCCCACCCAACAATCTATTTCACCCCATCTAAAACCCATCCTTTACACTGTTAAGAAAAACAAAATACTAACTGCTGCCAAATGTCTTCTGCCATGTGTTGTACATATAATTTGTTAACTAGAAATTGCAGAGGGGTTTCTAGCTCCACCCAAAACATGGAAAATAAAATGGTGGGACAACAAGGGGAAGATATGATCATACATCTGAACTGGAACTCGCAGAAGCTTGTTCTCAGCTCATTTAGTTGTGGGCAGGTAGGTGGGTTGAGAAAACAAAATTATTTTTTTCTGCATCATAAAGCAGAAATAATGGCTACCTCAAAAAACACAATTACCTACACTTCTCAACACAATAGAAAAGAATCCGTTTCCTAGCCCTGGTAAATTAAAACGCACACGGGTAACAACTGAGCATCTTTTTCGAAAAACTGAGGTTTCAGCTATATCCAAGCTGCACTGAACCCTAGGATTATGAAAAATTCCTATGAAATGGGGAGACAAAATGATGGGAAATATCACCTTGAAATCAACAAGGAATCAAGTCATGCCAAAGGTGTCTCCATTGATAAAATCCCGACCCTCCATTCTCATGACACTGCAAACCCACCTCCAAGGAAATTACAGGAATCACCCACAGCAACCAACCTCAGCATTCGGCATCGACCGGATCGACCCCTACTCAAATGTCGTTAAGCACCAGGGGTCCCAAGCCCCTCCCTGGAGCTGCAAGTCCCGCGCTGTATCCCGACTACCTCACTTCCTTTCCGTCCTCCCTCCCATGCTCAACACCTGGCATTTCTCACCAACCCTCGCCACTGAGAGAGTTGATAGGAACAGACTTCCTATACTTTGTCAGGGAAGTACCAGAGCCACAACATACCCGTCCCTATTACGATCACATCAAACTCCGAAGGGAGATCATCCGCCATCTTGACAGGAAACATGTCATGTGACTATTGCTTGTGAAAATGAGATCAAGTTAGGCATTGCCTTGGTAGAAAGAGGAAGAGAAAACAGTGCATTCTGGGTATTGTAGTTCTTGAGTGGCGGATCCGAGTAGCTAAGCATTCTATTTGAAGTGTTTGCGCGAATGTTAAAAGCTCAATTCATTTTCCAGGCCGAGTGCAATAGCGTGTTTAGCCTGGGAGGTTTGGAACAGAAAAGAGATGTCTATTTTACTACGATGGCTAGGATGAATGTGGGGAGACCTGTGTACTCCTTGACAATGATGAATCAAGAATTGTTAGGAGACACCGAGGACAGAGAGAAATTGAAAAGGGATTGCTTTGTGAACAAAGGACATTTTCATTCCAGCCTGGTGTGTGTGTCTGTACTTTCGTTTTGACCCCCGAAGCATGATTTTTTACACCAATACTTTCAAACTATATGCTGTATCTTTTTCGCCTCTATGTCTTTTCAATGAAAGCCCACGAAAAACCTCTGGCTCTAGTTTCGCCAGAATGGAACCCTTATCGCGTCTTTACTTGTTCTAGTTAGTCCAAACAACCACCCTGACAATATGTATTTGCAAAATTAGCCTTGCTTAACAGGGGGGAAGAAAGATGAAAGCATGTTAGTTGCTTGATAAGCGTTTATTGATTCAGAATCTGGTATTCTATACATAGACAAGATTCTCCCCATAAACTACTGCACAAATGATCAAGGTAAAATAGCCTTTACAGTAAAGTGATTAAAGTAAATGTATTTGATGGTGGGGTTTGAGTAGTCTATGCCAAGCAGCTAATATAGCTCTCAAGTATTTTCAAGGTCAGCTTCCTCCCACCCTAGCCCCATCAAACCAAAGAAGAGGGTGTTCATGGGAGTGAAGAAAGGTACATTTTATATCTGCCTTATAAATATAAAATTGTAGTTACATTACAAGAGTTCCAAAATAATTCAGAGAAAGTGCAGTAGTGGACCGTTCCCTACATCACCTGTCCTGGAGTTGTTTGTGGTTCCCCAGTCACCCTGTTGTTCCTTCAGCATGGAATGATATTCACATCCTCTAGCTAACATTGATCCCCAAGATTCAGCTTGGCTTTTACCATCTCCTCCTTTCACTTCCTCCCTATATTGGATTAAATTTTCCTGTATAGTGCTACCACTCTGTCATAACCTCTCATATTGCACTGAAAGTATTTGCATTTATCAGTATACAGTACACATATCCCCATACATACTCACAAAAATACACACCCGCATATGCAACAGCCAAAATTATAAGCCCCTGTAAGACAAGGACCATGCTTTATTTATCTTGTTGTTCCTGTATCTTTCATAAGCCTGGCACCATAGGAATTTAATAAATGTTTGCTGAACTGAGCTTAGTTCTGACTCCCCTAATATATGGTAGGTACTACGGAGACAGGGACTGTCTTCACCTTTATATTTGCAACCACTATGATGCTTTATTTTTTGAAGATGCTCAATACCTTTGTTACTTTGCTAAGGTTCCATGGAAAATCTCTAAACTTGTATTTTTCCCTAATCATTAGCAGCATTGTACATGAGTATTATCAGAAGTGAAATAGACCTTATCTGTGTGATCTATAAGACTCTTGATACCACCAATGGAAAAGGAAATTAATAGTTTTCCCAGGGTAAACACAGGAAACTTTCCAAAATCTCTTCTAACAGTGATAAACTACAGATGGGTGGTTAAAAACATGATAAATAAAAGTATTCTATCTTACTTTGGATATACTAGTATATATATATACATATATATCCTTTTCACTATGAATATAACTAATTTTCAGTTTTCCTTAAATATTCATTCAGTACTTATTATGTGCAAGTCACTAATTAATATGCTACAATTACAGCAATAAACAAAACAGACAACAAAAAAGCCTGACATCATGAAATTTATATCTAATGGGATAAAGCAAAATAAACAAATACTCTGTAGTGCTGATTTTCCAATATGTTTTGCCTCAAATTTCAAATCCCTTTTTTTACAGAGACTAGAAAGCATGATCCTCAGAAATATATAATTGCCAGCATATATTTATCTGTTGTTTTTCTGAAGCTATCACACCCTCTCTGGGCATGGAAAAAATTAGAAAAATGTAAAGCTTCTGCATGGAGAAAAATTTCAAAATACCTTTTCTTTCAAATGTATTTATGTAAATTTTTTGCAAAGTAAAGATGAATATAAGAGCTGACAATTTCAGTAAATAGCATAAAGTAAAGCCATTTAATTGCCATCCCTTCTATTTTTTTAAGGACATCTATTTTTGAGAACTGAAAT
Organism: Myotis daubentonii; assembly: GCF_963259705.1. NCBI lineage: Eukaryota > Metazoa > Chordata > Mammalia > Chiroptera > Vespertilionidae > Myotis > Myotis daubentonii. Next base: position 108,622,619 of record NC_081861.1, read on the forward strand.
ATTTTAGGTGGCTAAAGTGATAATAAAATGAGGTGATGGATACCTATGCATTGATTACCCTATTAAATCACTGCAACACTGATTTTGTACTGAGAGGTTTCTATGAGTTGAAAAACCATGATTATCTGAACATTTACCTTTATTCAGAAGTTTCTTCAACTGTGAGATGTGATGTACCATCTTTTTACAAACCAGTAATTTAATAGTCCCTATTTCTGGTCTTTCCTTTGAGCTCCAGATCAATATATCCAACCCCTTACTCAACATCTCTTCTAAACATGTTGAGTACTTAAGTCCTGAACATTTCAACCACATTTCAAAATCCAATTGCCCAGTGTTCCCTCCCTTAGAAATGGAACCACTTTCTAATCAATTACTCAAGTGAAAAACTTAAGAATCACACCTGATATAAATCTCTTTTACCCCTAAACCAATGCATCAGCAACTCTTGGCAGGTTTATCTCAAAGATATATTGTAAATATATACACCTCTCATTATGGACTTCCCCCATAATCTCTTGCCTAGACAATTACTATAGATCCCAGCTAGACCCCTTATTTGCACTTGCTTCTCTCCAGTCCACTCTCCACACTGCAGGTAAACTTTAAAAAATGTATACGTGATCATGTCTTCCTTTACCTAAATCTTTCATGATTTCCCATTGCTCTTAAAATACATTCACAACTTTTAAACATTGTATAAAAGGCCTTGCTAAACTCTCCAGTCTCATACCTTTTATCCTTTTCTCTCTAAGCTCCAGTTACATTGGCTTGCCTTCATTTCCTCTAATACCCCATGCTCCTTTCTTCTTCAGGGCCTTCACACATGCTGTTCCATGTGCCTGAGGTGCATTTTTATCCTTGTCCCTTTCTCATTTTGCAGTTCATTCAAAACTTCACATACTCTGGCAAGTCTTCATTGAGTCCACAGTCTAGCTTAGGTCTGCTATCCTCCTATCCCCCTCCTTTGTTGAACTTTTCATGATTAGAAATATCAAATATTGTTTCATATCTGCTATTTTCATAGACGGTAAGTTCCACAAAGGCAAGGACTGTGCCTATATTATCTATCATTATATTCCCAATACATAATTCAGTGCCTGCCTAGCATATAATAGGCACTCAAAAATATCTGCTAAACTCTCACTCTGGGATTATATCCAAAGCAAATAAAATCACTATCTTGAAGAGATAGCTGCACTCCTATATTCATTGCAGTCTTATTCACAGTGTTCATTGACAGATGAATGAATAAAGAAAATGTAGCATATACATATAATGGAATATTATTCAGCCTAAAAAATAAGTGAACCCTGTGATTTGCAACAACATGGATGAATCTGGAGAACGTTATGCTAAGTGAAATAAGCCAGGCACAGAAATACAAATATCACATGATGTAACTTTCACATGGAATCTAAAATAATATTAAATTTAATTCATAATAACAGAGTGTTTAATGGCACTTACCAGAGGCTGGGGTATGGGAAAGGGAAGATATTAATCAAAGAGGACAAAATTAAATTATAAGATGAATAAGATCTGGGGACCTAATAGACAGCATGGTGACTATGGTCAATAATATTACATACTTGAAATTTACTAAGATTGTAGATATCAAGTGTTCTAACCACACACATATAAAAGGGTAACTATGGGAGGTGGTGGATATATTAATTAGATTGTGGTAATCACTTTACACTGTATAAATATATCAAAACATTGTGTTGTATACCTTAAATTTATAAAATGTTAATTTGTCAAAAATAAATAAAATTTCAAATCTGCTGAATTGAATAATAAAGTATAGGAAGTCTTTAAGATACAACATGAGTGCTGTTTTAAATGGGAATAAAATAATTGATTACTCAGTAAACTTCTTTAATCAGCTGGTTTTGTGTTTGCAATTGTACAAGTAATGCACATGTGGTTAATTAAAAACTCTAATCAGCCCAAAAGGTCATACAAAGACTATTACGACTAATAAGTCTCTATGCTCTCCCTGTCCCGCAGCTGTCCTCTCCAGAGATAAGCACTGTTTTTCATTTCTTGTGAATCCTGGCAGAAACTGTGTGTGTGTGTTGTGTGTGTTGTGTGTATGTGTATGTAGCAGTAATCCCACTCTTTTTAAAAACTATATTTTATTGATTTTTTACAGAGAGGAAGGGAGAGGGATAGAGAGTTAGAAACATTGATGAGAGAGAAACATCGATCAGCTACCTCCTGCACACCCCCTACTGGGGATGTGCCCGCAAGCAAGGTACATGCCCTTGACCAGAATCGAACCCGGGACCCTTGAGTCCGCAGGCTGACGCTCTATCCACTGAGCCAAACCGGCTAGGGCAATCCCACTCTTTTTAGACACAAAAGGCAGCATGCTGTAAACATTATTCTTCACCTTACATCTTTATTTATCACTTAATATATTTTGGAGATCCTGTGTTCTCAGTACATATATGGATGCCTCATATTTAATGGTTTCCTATAATTCCATCTTATGGATATGCCATGATTTATTTAATATTCCTCTATTAATTGCCGAACCAGTTTGGCTCAGTGGATAGAGCATTGGCCTGCGGACTGAGGGGTCCCGGGTTCGATTCCAGTCAAGGCCATGTACCTTGGTTGCGGGCACATCCCCAGTGGGGGGCGTGAAGGAGGCAGCTGATCCATCTCTCTCATCGATGTTTCTAACTCTCTATCCCTCTCCCTTCTTCTCTGTAAAAAGTCAATAAAAATATATTTTAAAAAAATTAATATTCCTCTATTAATGGATATTTGGTTGTGGTTTTTTCCTAGTCTTTGCTACTACAAATGGATAATGGTTATGAATTCAGACTCTTGACCAGACTTCCTAGGTTTGAGTCCCAGTTCCATCATTTACCAAATGAATGGTCTTAGGTAAGTTATTTAACCTTTCAGAACCTCTGGTTCCTCGTCTGTAAAATGGCAACAATGATGTTACTTAACTCCCAAGGTGGTTATAAGGGGAAAATAAAGTACTTAGACTACATTTGACTGATAGTAAGCAGTCAACATATTCTTTTGGTAGTAGTAGTAGTAGCAGCAGCAGCAACAGTAGTAATCATTGTGAGGATATGGGAGATACCAACTTTCACCAATCTGATTGGCAAAAATAAAAATATTTGCTAACACACAGTATTGGTAAATGTATGAGGAAGCAGGCATATGTGTACATTGTTAATGGAAGTGGGAATTGATACAATTCATTTGGAAGGTGGTTTGTCAATATCTGTCAGTGATTTATTTTTTAAATATATTTTTATTGATTTCAGAGAGGAAGGGAGAGGGAGAGAGAGATGGAAACGTCAATGTTGATAATCATTAATCGGCTGCCTCCTGCACACCCCCTACTGGGGATCGGGCCACAACCCAGGCATGTGCCCTTGAGCAGAATCAAACCCAGGGCCCTTCAGTCCTCAGGCCGACGCTCTACCCACTGAGCCAAACCAGCTAGGGCATGTCAGTGATTTAAATGCATATATTTGATGCTTTAGCATTTTCTCACTTGGAATTTATCTTACAGACTGGTGAATGTTTAAATTCTTATTTGCAATGATATAACACCATAATGATAATTTCAATATTTTTTCTGACTATTGGGTTTTATTTTTTATTTGTTGAGAGAGAGAGAGAGAGAGAGAGAGAGAGAGAGAGAGAGAGAGAGAGAGATTGGCTGCTCCATTTATTTATGCATTCATTGGTTGCCTCCTGTATATGCTCTGACTGGGGATCAAACCCACAATCTTGGTATATCAGGATGACACTCTAACCAACTGAGCTACCCAGCCAGGATCTGATGTCTGGGTTCTAAATTCATGTCACCAAAAAGTAACTTTTTATGGTAATAAATAGTTATTTTGACTTAATGGTACTGCTATGCAGTAACATAGCATAGATAATCTGTTCTTAAATAAAATATAAATACTTTTCCTCATATAAACATAGTTAGGAAAAGCTTATATAAATTCAAGGATCATAAAAGTTAGTGGTGGGAGGATAGAAATCTTTGTTCACTGAACTATCCCAAGCATCTAGAGAAATTCCTATAATTTAATAGGAACCTAATAAAATATTTATTGAATGCTGAAGAGGTGTGATCTGTAATATTCACCTGTGACACCCATTTCAATGCCATGTTCAACCCTTTTCCCCAGTATGTTCTGGGAAAGAGTAATTCTGTAGGATAGTAATAAGAGGTTCATAATAAAATACATTCAGGGGGCAATTAGTTAGATGGTTTCTTTACTGGAGGACTATTCAAATCTTTTATAATAAATATACATCTGAACTATAAGGATTTCATACTTTGGGAAACAGTAGGCTGGACTATTGATCTGACACAGAATTATATTTCTTATATTATCTTATCAGTAGGACACAGCAAAAATTTTCTAGAAGTGGTAATGGGCCGTATGGATCAGAACTATTATATACTCTTCCCAGATGCCAGTGTTATTATTATTGTTTATGATCCAGCAGTCACATAATTTTACACCTCTCTCTCTCTCTCTCTCTCTCTCTCTCTCTCTCTCTCTCTCTCTCTCAGACACACACACACACACACAAATTGAATCTACTACCTTGGGATCTCATCTTACCATATTGTAAACAACCAAACTAACCAGACACTGACTTTTTAGCATAAACTAAAGAGTGACAGATAAACTATGGATACTCTGAGTTCTTTAAGGTTAAGAGATCTTCTTAGAAAATAATAATGTCTGTGTGAATGTATATATCTTAACATCATGAAAAGCAAGTTGTTCAGGGAGTAGATTAGTAACACCTTATTACAAATTCCAAACTTACAAAGGAAATTTTTTAAATGTAGAACTGGTGTTAGAGCTTGCTTTGAATTAAAATATTTTTCTATCACTAAGCCTATGCTCATAGTGGAAATAAAAATTATAAGCACAAGTACTCTGGACAGTAAAACATAGTTAAAAATGGAGAAAGTCCAGTCTGTTGAAGAATAACCTAGAATTACTTGAAGTAGTACATTTATGAGCATAATGTATGTTTAAGAATTTTAAAATATACCCAGATGAAGTCAATGTAGACTTACATTTCAAATATGTACAAATATTACTCTATCATACCATTTTCTGTTGTATAAAATTCAGGTTCTTTGAATTCATGTTCATTTCCATCTCTAAAAGATAATCAGTGTTATGACAGCAATCATTTCCACTACATGAGAAATCTGTTTTAAGTGCTAGTTTTAGAAACAAAATGACTATTTGTACTAGCTATTGTATTTGTCAGCTTCTTCAATACAGAAATATTTAGAACAAATTTGTATTTTTCATAATCCTTGCAAAACAAAACAATATACCGTGAACAATTTTGTGGGAATTTCATGAACCTTTATAGAAAGTCTTGCTGTTCTTGTTTCAGCTGTTTAATTGTAATGTCATAGTAACAGAAAGCAGCATACCCAATTCTGCATGGATGCATAAGCACATTAAATAAGGAAGATTTAACAAAGTAAATCAGACACTGGATTAAACATTTTCTGCATAACAGACCACAAAATATGCTTTCATTTTACCAATGGATCCTTGGCATTAGAAGCAAAAGAAGTGCATACCAACATAATTAAACTGAATATTCAGTGGCCTGATTGCAAAACTTCCCTATATTTTATCAAACTAACATCCAGCTAATTATAATTGTCTAAAGATATTCAAGCACACAGATTGAAAAAAAATAAGTATAAACACTATTCATTTGCATTTTATCATTCAATACTTTTTCTTCTGTTTTAATTTTCCCAAAGTTTGAATGCAGTAAATTTTCTGTATGGTTGCATAACATAAAAAGTTCAGACAAACACTTGGAAATATGCAATATGGGATGTTTTTACATTTAATGGATTTTATTTTTAATTTTTGATAAGAAAAAAAATCTTAAAGAGATATTTATGCTAAGTGAAATAAGCCAAAGACAAATACCATATGATTATACTTATATGTGGAATCTAAAAAACAAAATAAATGAACAAACAAAAAAAGAGACAAACTTATAGACACAGAGAAAATTTTGATGACAGCTGTATGGGAAGAGGACTTGGGGGAATGGGTGGAAAGGGGGACGGTATTAAGAGGTACAGATTGCAGGTTGCAGAGTAGTCACAGGGATGTAAAATATAGCATCGGGAATATAGTCAATGATATTGTAATAACTATGTATGGTGTCAGCTGGTTACTAGATTTAATGGAGTTATCAATTTTTAAGTTATAGAAATGTCTAATACTAGTGTTGTACACTTGAAACTAATATGATATTGTATGTCAGTTGTAATTAAAAAATTAAAAAATATTTTTAAAGCAAAATAAAATATTTAATTTCAAAGGGTGCACTATTTCCCTCCAATTTGCTGACAAAACCTTACATCAGAATTTATAACAGGGAAATTCATAAAAAATTTAAATGTTCTATAGTTTGTACTGGTAGTCTCTCCTTGGATTTGTGTTTTATTAGTACAGTTTGTTTTTGCTATAGTATATTTGTGTTTTATTTCAATGCAAAAGCATATTTAATTAGTTATAATCAGGAAATTATTGAATAACCTGAAATTTAGAGCTTTCTATCATCTCTAATCCTCAAGAATAATGGTTTATTAAGTCTATGTGTGACTCAAATTTTTAAGAATAGAAAATCATTTCATGTTTGGACTAACTTTGTGACAAGTTTGTATATAAGGAGGTCATTTGAACTATATTATATTTTCTATACAGGTATACAATAAAGGTTTGGAGATAAATACATGACATGCTTACTAGAAAGCAGGAATTGTCTCTGTATTTATATATTACCAATGCCTACCATTACTCCTGTACTTTCACGTGGAAGCTACCCGTCCTGCACCCCTACCAAAAGGAATCAGTTATGTTTTAAATACCACATTACTTCAAGTTTCTAACCACAGTAGATTGGAGGACAAAAAAAAAGCTGACCCAAGACAATCCTGGTTGTACAACTAAAACTAATATAATAATGTATGTCAACTATAATGAAAAACAAGCTTTTTGAAAAATGAGAAATCTTGGCTTGCAAATATTTATGCCTAGACTTGATCACTGTTTTTGTTCTTCGTTTTTGTTTTGTTTTTTGTTGTTGATGTTTTTTTGTAGTTGCTCAAATATTTTTTAAAATCTTTATTGTTGAGAGTATTACAGATATCCCATTTACCCACCCCCACCCCCTTTGCCCTCCTCCTCCCGGCTCCTGCACTGCCCCAGGTCTTCAACACCCTACTGTTTGTGTCCATAGGTAATGCATATATGTATATAAGTTCTTTGCTTAATCCCTTCCTAACCCCTCCCCACTTGTCTTTGAAATTCTTCTGTCTGTTCCACATTTCCATGCCTGTGGTTCTATTATATTCATCCATTTATTTTGCTCATTAGATACTTTGTTTGTTTATTTTGATTGTTAGATTAAATTGTTGATAGATATATATTTATTGTCATTTTATTGTTCATATGTTTCTTCTTCTTCTTCTTCTGGAATACCCTCCAAGCCTGGCTGGTGTTGCTCAGTGGCTGAGCATTGATCCCTGAACCAAGTGGTCACTGGTTCAATTCCCAGCCAGGGCACATGCCTAGGTTCTGGGCTTGATCCCCAGTAGTGGGGGTGGGGAGAGGAGGCAGCTGATTCATGTTTCTCTCTTATTGATGTTTCTATCTCTCTCTTTTTCCCTTCCCTTTCTCTCTCTCTAAAATCAATAAAAACATTTAAAAAAAAGAATAACCTTCAACATTTCATGTAATACTGGTTTGGTGGTGATGAACTCCTTTAGCTTTTTCTTATCTATGAAGCTCTTTATCTGACCTTCCATTCTAAGTGATAGCCTCGCTGGATAGAGTAATCTTGGTTGAAGGTCCATGCTATTCATCACTTTGAATATTTCTTGCCACTCCTGGACTGCAAATTTTCTGTTGAGAAAACAGCTAATAGCCATATAGGTGCTCCTGTTTAGGTAACTAACTACTTTATTCTTTCTGTTTGCAAGATTCTCTCTTTGTCTTTAACCATTGGCATTTTAATTATGTAGTGTCTTGATGTGTGCCTCTTTAGGTTCCTGTTGTTTGGGCCTCTCTGTGCTTTCTGGACTTGTAAATCTATTCTGATTTAGATGTTTTTACTTCCTCATATTCCAAATTGCTGATTTAATTATCAGAATCCTTTATTGTTGAATCCTGTAAATTATTCTTTATTTCAGTTAGTTTATGCTTAATTTCTGACTGGTCCTTTTTCATGTCTCTGAAATTCTCAATTAAAGTCCTTGAAAGTCTCACTAAGTCCCTTGAAACCCTCATTAAGATCCTCAAATATCCTTATAACCTCTTTTTTGAACTCTGTATCTAATAGTTTGCTTGCTTCCATTTCATTTAGTCCTTTTTCTGGAGATTTCTTCTGTTCTTTCATTTGAAACATGTTTCTTTATCTCCACATGTTGGCTGCTTCCCTGTGTGTGTTTCTATGTATTAGGTAGAGCTGCTATGTCTCCTGGAATTGGTAGAGTGGCCTTGTGTAGTAGTTGTCCTGTATAGCCCAGTGGCTCAGCCTCCTCAGTCACCTGAGCTCGGCACTATAGTGTGCCCCCATGTAATCTGTGTGTACTCTTGTTGTAGTTGAGCCTTGAGTGCTGTTGGTGTCACTGGGAGCACTTGAACTCCAGGCCAATTGACAGTGAGGACCAGCTGCAACTACAGCAGAAGGGCTGTTGTGCAGGAGACACCCTTATGGATCAGTACTTGCTTCAATTGAACTTTGGTGCTCACTGAGTCTGACCCTTGAGTGTGTCACTCATGGATGTGTGGGGTTGTAATCTAGTGTGATCTGAAGCTGTTCACTGGGTAAACTGGCTCTAGGCACCCCCTAGAAATCAAAGTCAGCTACTGCTTGTGCCCTGCCTAGGGCCACCCATCAGGAGGTACAAAGGGATCTGCAGATGGATACTGCTTGTGTTGGGCTTGGAAGTGCCCAGGAGAGACTAAGCTATGAAGCAAGGCAGGCTACTGCTAGTGCGGGCCTGGGGCCTCTTATTGAGTGGTGTGGGGCACAATGACACCAGCTACTGCTTGTTTGAGAGATGTTAAGAAAGTCTGAAGCCTGAGCTAAGACTGGCCATTCATATGGAAAAGCTGCTGCAAACAGCTTGGGTGGGGTTGCAAACTCAGTGGGATCTCAGGGAAACACCAGGGCATCAGCATAGAAGCAATGACTGCTGTGAGCACCCTTGTCTGAGAGAATGCTGTCCTCGAGTTCTTGCTCTGATGACAGACAATCCAATTCCTCCCTATATGCCCAAAGATTCCCTCAAGCCACTGCCCCAGCACTGGATCTCAGTGGTAGCAAGTCCCAGTAAGTCTGAGTGCCGGTCCTTTAAGAGGAACTGCCTGGGACTCCAGCAGCCTCCAGGACACTCAGCCACAATCCCCACTGGTTTTATAGCCCAAAGTTACTGGGCTTCTCTTCACAGCTCAGAAACCCTAGGCTAGGGGTCTGGTGTGAGGCTGGGACCCTTTGCTCCTCATGGGAGGCCTCTACAGCCAAGATATTCCTCCCAATTTAAAAAAAAATGCCACATTTGGGTGTTGGACCAGCCCTTTCTCCATCTCTGTCCCTCCTGCCAGTCTCAATGTGCTTTCCTCTTTAATTCTCTGTTTGCAGGACTTCCATTCAGCAAGATTTCAGGTGATTCTGATTGATGGTTATTCTGTATTTTAGTTGCAATTATGATGTGGTTGTGGCAGGCGGCGATTACTGTGTTTACCTATGCCACCATCTTGGTTCTTCTTCTTGAGCCCTGTTTTAAAAAGATTACCTGGGCCAATCAGATTCCCTTTACGGGAAATTCTTTAAAAATGACAGAAGAGAGGAGAAACCATGGTGGCATAGGTAAACACCTGAAATTGCTGCCTCGCACAACCACTTCAAAAATACAACAAAAAGACAAAATGGACATCATCCAGAACCACAGGAAGGCTGGCTGAGTGGAAATTTACAACTAGAAGTAGGAAAGAGAAAAGCACACTGAAACTCAGAGGAGGTGCAGAAGTAAAGTGCAGAGGTACGGAGGCGTGCGCCCAAAGAGCTGACAACTGAGGAAGCGGTTATCTTTTTTAATCAGGAGGGAGACAGAAGCTCCCGACTGCTCTGAACTCCAGTTCCAGGCGAGACTCTGGGGACCCAGACTCATATGGGGAGAAACTAAACTGTCTGGCATTGGGCGGAACTCGAGAGTGGCTTTCTTTCAGAGGTGCTTGCAGCAATTACTGCAGGACACTGAGACCCGGGGCCTCTTAGGGCAGGGCTGAAGATCAGCCATAGCTGTTTGCTCCACCCTGTTGATTCTCTGAGACCCCCGCCCCAACCAAGTTGTGCGCAGAGGTTTTTGCATATGAATGGCCTGGCCCTTTGCAATCTAAAATTACCTAACAAACTGCAGCTGGGTCAGAGAGACCCAGAACATCCAAAAGAAGGCCCAAGACCCCACAGCAGCTTGCATTGCTTCACAGCTGGGCCTCATTTGGGCACCTCCAAACCCCAAACAAAGAAGAGGAATCTGCAGATCTCTCTGTAGCTCCTGCTGAGTGGCCTCAGGGAGAGGCTAAATTAGTACCTCCTTAGAGATCCAAGAGCCAGTGTACCCAGTGGTCAGAGTGGGACCATCCAGATTACAACTCCTCAGATCCATAAGGGACACACTCAGGGGGCAGACTCAGTGAGCACCAAAGCCCCACTGAAGCAAACCTTGTCCCATAAGGGTGTCTCCAGCACAGAAGTTCTCCCACCGTAGACACAGCTGATTCTCACAGCCAATTGGCCTAAAGGTCAATTCCGCCCAGTGATACCTACAACAATCAAGGCTTAACTGCAACAAGACTGTGCACACAGAGTGTCCACCTCAGGTAATTAGGGAGGCTGAGCCACTGGGCCCTATAGGACACCTAGCACAGAAAGCCACTCTTTCAGCACAAGGAAGCAGCAAAAATTTGGAGACAAAGAAACAGGTCACAAATGACAAAAATACAGGAAAGCAAACTACTGGATACAGACTTCAAAACCACGGCTATAAGGTTTTTCAAGAATTTTCTAGAAACTGCTGATAAATTTTGTGAGACCCTCGATAAATCTAGTGAGACCCTCGAGGGAATGAAAAAGGACCAACTAGAAATTAAGCATACACTGACTGAAATAAAGAATATTATACAGAGATCCAACAGCAGACTAGAGGATCGCAAGAATCAAGTCAAAGATTTGAAATATGAAGAAGCAAAAAACACCCAACCAGAAAAACAAAAAGAAAAAAGAATCCAAAAATATGAAGATAGTGTAAGGAGCCTCTGGGACAACTTCAAACATACCAACACCTGAATTATGGGGGTCCCAGAAGAAGAGAGAGAGCAAGATATTGAAAACCTATTTGAAGAAATAATGACAGAAAACTTCCTCTACCTGGTGAAAGAAATAGACTTACAAGTCCAGGAAGTGCAGAGAACCCCAAACAAAATGAATCCAAAGAGGACCACACCAAGGCACATCATAATTAAAATGCCAATAGCAAAAGACAAAGAGAGAATCTTAAAAGCAGCAAAAGAAAAACAGTTAGTTACCTACAAGGGAGTACCCATAAGATTGTCAGCTGATTTCTCAATAGAAACTATGCAGGCCAGAAGGGAGTGGCAAGAAATATTCAAAGTGATGAATAGCAAGAACCTACAACCAAGATTGCTTTACCCAGCAAAGCTATCATTCAGAATTGAAGGTCAGATAAACAGCTTCACAGATAAGAAAAAGCTAAAGGAGTTCATCACCACCAAACCAGTATTATATGAAATACTGAAAGGTATCCTTTAAGAGGAGGAAGAAGAAGAAAAAGGTAAAGATAAAAATTATGAACAACAAGTACATATCTATCAACAAGTGAATCTATAAATCAAGTAAATAAAAAATCTGATGAACAGAATAAACTGGTGAATAGAATAGAATCAGGGGCATAGAAAGGGAGTGGACTGACAATTCTTGGGGGGAAAGGGGTGTGGGGGTGCAGGAAGAGACTGGACAAAAATCGTACACCTATGGATGAGGACAGTGGGGGGGGGTGGTAATGGCAGAGGGTAGGGTGGGAACCGGGTGGAGGGGAGCTATGGGGGGAAAAAAGGGAAACAACTGTAATGATCTGAACAATAAAGATTTAATTAAAAGAAAAGTAAAAATGACAGAAGATTAAGTACCCTTATAACCATTGTTTTGAACTCTGAATATGGTAGAAAATAGAAGATACATTATAACAGAAGATGAAAGAAAGTATTGAAAATTGTCTTGACGTAAAGTGGACTGGAGCAGCCATTAAGTGAGGCGTTAATCTTGTATCTATATATAAAAGGCTAAGTGATCAGCTGTCCGTCCATCTGACCATCCAACCAACTAACTGGCCAGTACATATGATGCGCACTGGCAATTTAAAAATAAATGTTGACTCACGCATGTGCGCTACATATGAAGCTCTCGCTGGTGCAAATCGCATATGTGTGTTTCAATCTGTCATTGTCAATCATCAATTTGGTTGTTTTTGTTGACATTCTGAAGCTGAAAGAAAGCGGCGTTGTCGACAGAATATGCCCAAACAACTACGACAACTTTTTGCATATATATGTGTGTTTGGATGTCTTTCTGATGCAGACAACTTATGGGATGAGAATAAATCTCATTTTATTGAAGATTTTTGTTGGAAATTACACCGCAGAGAAGGTGCCTGTGTGAACTGTGAAATGCATGCCCTTAACAAAATTCAAGAAGTATTCACATTGCATGGAATGAAATGTTCCGATTTCAAACTTCCGGACTATCCTTTATTAACGAATACAAATACATGTGATGAATCATATGAGCAACAACAGGAAGAGGTTTTGATCAATTCTCTGAATGATGAACAGTTGGCAGCCTTTCAGACTATAACGTCAGTCATTGAAGATCAAACTGTACACCCCAAATGCTTTTTCTTGGATGGTCCAGGTGGAAAAACATATTTTTAAAATATATTTTATTGATTTTTTACAGAGAGAAAGGGAGAGGGACAGAGAGTTATAAACATCGATAAGAGAAATATCAATCAGCTGCCTCCTGCACACTCCCTACTGGGGATGTGCCCACAACCAAGGTACATGCCCTTGACCAGAATTGAACCTGTGACCCTTGAGTCCGCAGGCCAACACTCTATCCACTGAGCCAAACCAGTCAGGACAAGGAAAAACATATTTTTATAAAGTTTTAATACATTATATTAAAGGTCCTGTTTCATCCACAGTGTCTACAGGAATTGCTACAAATTTACTTCTCAGTGGAAAAACCTTTCATTCCCAATATAAATTACCAATTCCATTAAATAAAACTTCAATTTCTATATTCGACATAAAGAATGAAGTTGTTCAAACCATTAGAAAGGCCCAACTTCTCATTGTTGATGAATGCACCATGGCATCCAGTCATGCTATAAATGCCATAGATAGATTACTAAGAGAAATTATGAATTTGAATGTTTCATTTGGTGGGAAAGTTCTCCTTCTCAGAGGGGATTTTCAACAATGTCTCCATGTTGTGCTGCATGCTATGTGATCAGTCATAGTACAAATGATTTTAAAGTACTGTAGTGTCTGGGGATGTTTCAGACAGTTGTCTCTTAAAACAAATATGATATCAAAGGATTCTGCTTATAGTGAATGGTTAGTAAAACCTGGAGATGGCAAACTTGATAATAGTTTTCATTTAAGAATAGATATTATTGAAATCTCCTGTGAAATGATTTGTAATGGATCTGTTATTGAAGCTACCTTTGGAAATAGTATATCTATAGATATATTAAAATATATCTAAAAGTGCGATTCTTTGTCCAAAAAAATGAGCACATTCATAAATTAAATGAAGACATTTTGGATATACTAGATGGAAATTTTCACACCTATTTGGGTGATGATTCCATTGATTCAACAGATATGCCAAAAAGGAAAATTTTCCCATCGAATTTCTTAATAGTATTACTCCTTCAGGAATGTCATGCCATAAATTAAAATTGAAAGTAGGTGCAATCATCAAGCTACTGAGAAATCTTAATAGTAAATGGGGTCTTTGTAATGGTACTAGATTTATCATCAAAACATTGCGACCTAACATAATTGAAGCTGAAATATTAACAGGATCTGCAGAAGGAGAGGTTGTTCTGATTCCAAGAACTGATTTGTCCCTGTCTGACACTGGACTCCCATTTAAATTAATTCAAAGACAGTTTCCTGTGATGCCAGCATTTGTGATGACTATTAATAAATCACAAGGACAAACTCTAGACAGAGTAGGCATATTCCTACCTGAATCCATTTTCAGACATGTTCAGTTCTATGTTGCTTTCTCTCGAGTTTGAAGAGCGTGTGGAGTTAAAGTTGTAAATACTTCATCACAAGGGAAATTAGTCAAGCACTCTGAAAGTATTTTTACTCTTAATATGGTATACAAGGAGATATTAGAATAATTTTAATCAATTTATTAGTCATTGTTTTTATCAATGTTGTTTTTATATCATGTTTCTGTTGTTTTTATATCATGTTTCTGTTATTTTTATATCATGTGTTTGTTGTTAAATCATGTTATTTTTTATTTATTAATAAATGTATATATTATTTTCATATACATTTTACCAATTTTCTGTAATCTCTGACACTTCTGTTATAGAGAACGGGTGAATAGCGATATTAAAATATTTCTTCTAATTAATTTCCTTTCAATGTGTGCGAATCCATGCACCGGACCACTAGTATGACCATAATCAATTAGCTGAATAAGTCAACTGGTAGAGAGAAAGGAGAGTAGAGGAGACCTTTAGAGAGAAGTACAGATGTCATGAGAGCAGAAGCAAGTTCCTGCTTTATGAGAGAAGAGTGATCTTTATACAAATAAGATTTACTGTGTTTTGCTTTTTATCCTCAACCTGGGAATTCCTGAATCCCTGTATCCTTACAATAATATGTCCTTTTTCTTCAGGTAGCCTGTGTGAGTACTGGGACCAAAAAGTTTTGATTAAAGAATTTAAAACATTCATGTAGCCAAGAATAAATTCCCAAACACATTCTACAAAATTAGAGACAATAACAGATGGGTCTCTGCAAACTATTTTTACACCTAAAAATTACAGCTGTGATTTTTATTATCCCTCTTCAAATACTAGAAATATTAATTCAAATCTAAGTAGTGATCAAGAAATCTTAGGATAAGAACAGATCTTAAGAGATGATCTTTCTATCCTTTGCCTGTAGCCCAGTTCATACCAAAATTATTCCAGGCAGCTGGAAAAGGCTATTCTATTTTGAATACCTCTGCAGAAGTGTATTTTATTATTTTTTGCCCATTTCTTCACTGTTAGGAAATCCTACAATTGCAATGCTGTTTTCTATTATTTATTGATTTTTAAATCTTTATTGTTGAAGGTATTACATATATCCCCCTTTTTCCTCAACCAACCTCCTCCAGCCCGCCCCCACGCCCCCAACCCAGGCCCGCACCACCCCACTGTCTATGTCCATGGGTTATGCATATATACATACAAGGTCTTTGTTGATTAACTCCCACCCACCCTCACTCCCCCACTTTCCCAGTCTGCATTCCCACCAGCAGTGTACTAGGGTTCCATTTTCTCCATATCCTCACCAACACTTGTCATTTGTTGATTTGCTGATGGTAGCCATTCTGACAGGTGTAAGGTGATATCTTGTTGTCATTTTAATTTGCACCTCTCTGATGTTCACTGACTTTGAGAATTTTTTTATATGTCTCTTGGCTATCTGTACATACACTTTAGAGAAGTGTTTATTTAGGTCCTTTGCCCATTTTCTAATTGGATAAGTTGTGCGAATTCCTTATATATTTTGGATATTAACCCTTTCTTTATTAGATATATCATTACCAAATATGTTCTCCCATACAGTGGGCTCTTTTTTCATTTTGTTGATGGTTTTGTTTGCTGTGTAGAAACTTTTTAGTTTGATGTAGTCCCATTTCTTTATTTTCTCCTTAGTTTCCTTTGCCCTAGCAGATACATCCTTATTGCTACATGTAAGATGTAAACATATTGCTAGGAGATGTCTGAGATTTTGCTGCTTATGGGGGGCTGTGGGGTGAGATGAAGACGAGGCTGATCCCATATCCACATGTGGCAGCCAAAATTACAGAGAAATTTCTCAGCTACGGAGATCTCTCTTGAGAAGCAAAGTCATCCCAACCCCATAACAGGTTCCTCAACCCAGGGTTTCAAAGCCAGGAAAAGAATTCCCCATGACTTCTGGCTTTAAAACCACTGGGATTGTGGCTGAGTGAGATAGAGGGTTGCTGGACTAGAGGGTCCTCATGGACTTACTCAGATAGCAGCTCAACAGGCTCTGGGGACATATTGAGAGGAACGGAATTGTTTGGCATCAGGATTTAAGGTGGGGGCTACTTTGCTGGCAGAGACCACTGTTCCTTTATTGAGCCCTTCCCCCACAGAGCCAGCTGACTAGCTCCATCAACCTGGTTAAGGCTGTTAGCCCTGTCCTGGTGATTACCTGAGAGTCTGACCCACCCAACTTGCAGGCCCACTTGAACCTCTCCAGTGTCTTTTCCATATAAATGGCCAGCCTGCCTTAACTCATGCTACTGTGGACGAAAGGGGCCACATGCTAAACTAACAAGCTCAGGGAAGGTCTGCATGGCAGTCTTGCAAACTCAGAGACCTAAAGTAACCACAAAGGATGGTCTGAAATTAAACTTTAACTAAAAGCAGTTATGGTGGGTAGTTACAGCCTAGGCTGGTATCGTCACTGACATGGTCAACCTTTACCTTAACTGAGCCTATCTGTCTTTTTTGCATCTATAATAACATACCCTTGAAATGTCTGAGTAACTAGTAACTTCTACTTTTCTGGACCCCTTGGGGCACAACCAAATGTTCCTGGGTGCCAGGACAAATACCACAAATTCCTTCATTGTTATCATGTCAATTGTTCCTGCAACCACCTAAGTATGTGTTTATCATTTTACTTTTTATCCAATCCCAGGGGTTTCCTTGCTTTGCTTTCTCCAGCCTCTCTAGTCTATCCCAATTGACTTCATGTAACCCACCTATGTTCCTTCCTTTGATTGCAATGTATAAATATAGATGTAACCCACCATTCTCCAGAGCATTATTTCAATTGGTTGGGGTTCTGCTTCCCGGCATTTGTTGATAGTTTGACTCAAATAAACTCACAAAAATTCTTTACAGGTTTGAATGCTTGTCTGTTAACACTGATGACTTTCTTAAATCTCTCAAGTAAGTAGCATCTGGCCTCTGAGTACCCAGTAACCCTTACTGAGTAGCCCCATGCCTGACACTAGCAGCAACTGAGCTTGGTTCACAAGTTAGCCACTCCCAGTCACTTCCAAGCCCAGCAAAAGTAGCACCCTTCTGCATATCAATTTATAGGGTATTCCAGGTGGCCCCAGCAGGCCACAGGTGATGGCTGACCTTGACCTGCACCTCCCAGAAGGCCACAGAGCCAGCAAACCTAGTGGACAGCTTCAGACCATGTTGAAGCACCACCCAAACACCTCCATAAGAAACATATTCAAGGGGTGGACTTGATGGGTACCTGAGCCCCTCTGAAGTGAGTTCTGCTCCATAGAGTCGATCCCTGAACAGCATATCCTCCAAGGTGGTCATGACCAGTCCTCCCAATTGATTGGCCTGGGCATAAATCCCTCCCATTGATATGCCAATATCAACCAAGGCTCAACTACAACAGGAGGTATACACAGTTTAATAGGGGGCCCACCAGGAATGTCCAGCACAGGTGACTGGGGAGGCAGTGACACTGGGCCCTATAGGATACCTACTACATACAGCCACTCTACCAAGATTGAGAGACAAAGAAGCTCTACCTAATACATAGAAATAAACACAGGGAAGCAGCCAAAATGAGGAGACAAAGAAGCATGTCCCAAATGAAAGAATAGAACAAAACTCCAGAAACAGAACAAAATAAATTGAAGACAAGAATTCTACTATATGCAGAGTTCAAAAGAATGGTTATAAAGATGATCAACGAATTTAAAGGAAGAGTACATAAACTTAGTGACAACTTCAACAAAGATATAGGAAATGTAAAAATGTAGATAGATAACAACAACAGCAAGAAGCAACCCAGAAATAAATGAAGAATACACTACAGCAAAGCAACAGTAGAGTCCATAAAGCAGAGAATGAAGTCAGTGATTAGGAAGATACACAAGCAGAAAACAATCAGAACAGCAAAAGAAAAACGAATTTAGAAAATTAAGATAGCATAAGGATCATCTGGAACACCTTCAAGGAATGCCAGAAGGAGAAGACAGAGAGTAAGGAATTGAAATCCTATTTTTAAAAATAATGATAGAAAACTTCCCTAACGTGGTGATAGAAATAGCCACACATGTTTAAGAAGCACAGAGTCACAAAGAAAACGAACCAAAAGAGGTCCACACAACAATACATCATAATTAAAATGGCAATAGTTGAAGATAAAGAATGACAGTTAAAGGGAGCTCCCACAAGGCTATCAGTTGATTTCTCAACAGAAACACTTCTGGCCAGAAGGTACTGGCATAAAATATTCAAAGTGATGAAAAGCAAGGATCTATAACCAAGAGTCCTCTACCCAGAAAGACTCTCCTCTAAAATTGAAGGCAAAATAAGAGCTTGACCAACAAAAATAACAACAGCAACAACTAATGGGGCTAATTACCACCAAACCATTATTACAAGAATAGTTAAAGGGCCTTCTTTAAGAAAAATAAAGAAAAAAGAGAGAGAAATACATAGGTATAAAGAATAAATGGCCAAAGCCAGTTTGGCTCAGTGGATAGAGCATCGGCCTGCGGACTGAAGGGTCCCGGGTTCGATTCCAGTCAGGGGCATGTACCTTGGTTGTGGGCACATCCCCAGTGGGAGGTGTGCAGGAGGCAGCTGGTCAATGTTTCTCTCTCATCGATGTTTCTAACTCTCTATCCCTCTCCCTTCCTCTCTGTAAAAAATCAATAAAAAAAAATATATATATATAAAGAATAAATGATAAAATGGCAATGAATAAGTAACTATCAATAATTTAATGTAAATGGATTAAATGCTCCAATTAAGACATAAGGTAGCTTGAGTGGATAAGAAAATAAGATTTTATATATATATATATATATATATATATACTGTCTACAAGTTATACATCTCAGAACAAAAGGCACACGTAACTGAAAGTAAAGGGATAAAAAATGATATTCCAACAAACGAAATTTAATAAAAACAAATGCTGGGCTATACAGACACAATAGACTTAAAAATAAAGGCCACAATAAGAGGGAAAAAAAAGGACATTACACAATGTTAAATAGATCAATCCAACAAGAGGATATAAGCCTTGTAAACATATATGCATCCAACATTTGAACACGCAAATTTATTTTTAAAATCTTGATCATTACAAAGAGAGAGATCGAGAGTAATACAGTGGTAGTAGGGTTTTTTTTACTCCCCATTGATATCAATGAATAGACCTTCCATAGAGAAAATAAACAAGGAAACAGCAGTCTTAAAGTCCACACTAGATCAGATGGATTTAATTGTTATTTTCAAAGCATTTCATCCCAAAGCAGCAGAATATACATTCTTTGCAAGTGCACATGAAACATTCTCTAGGATGGAGCCATATGTTAAGACACATCTTGAAAACAAGTCTTAATCAATTCAAAAAGTTGGAAATCATATCAAGCATCTTCTCTGACCACAGTGGTTTGAAACTAGAAATCAATTACAAGAAAAGAACTGAAAAACACACAAACACATGGTGGCTAAATGACATGTCATTAAATAATAAAGGAGTCAACAATGAGATCAAGAAAGAAATCAAAAGTTAACTTGAGACAAATGAAAATGAACACACAACAACCCAAAATATATGTGACACAGTGAAAGAAGTCTCAAGAGGGATATTCATATCAATATTGCCCTACCTCAAGAGGCAAGAATAATATCAAATAAACAATCTAACTTCACAACTAAAGGAACTAGAAAAAGAACATCAAACAAAATGCAAAGTAGAA
The DNA here is from genome assembly GCF_963259705.1 of Myotis daubentonii. Lineage (NCBI taxonomy): Eukaryota > Metazoa > Chordata > Mammalia > Chiroptera > Vespertilionidae > Myotis > Myotis daubentonii. Next base: position 108,642,788 of record NC_081861.1, read on the forward strand.
AGAAGTAAATAATAAATATTAGAGTAGAAATATAAATGATAGTGAGACTAGAAAAAACAATACAATAAGTCAATGAAACCAAAATCTGTAAGATAAACAAGACTGACAAGGCTCTAACCAGACTCATAAAGAAAAAAAGGGAGAGTATCCAAAGAAATAAAATTAGAAATAAAGACAAGAAGTAACAATTGACACCACAAAAATACAAATGATTGTAAGAAAATGCTACAAACATGTGCTAACAGACTAGACAAACTAGGCAAAATGGATAAATTCCTGGATCATAGAATCTCCCAAAACTAAATCAGGAAGAATAAAAAATCTGAATAAACTCTTTACAACTAATAAAATTAAAAACTCCCAGCTAACAAAAGTTCTGGACTGGATGGCTTCACAGGTGAATTTTATGAAACATTTAAAGACCACCTTTCCTTCTCAAACTATTCAAAAAAATTCAGTAGGAGGGAAGACTCCTAAGATCATTTTATGAGGCCAGCATTATTCTAATTATAGAGTTGTCTCAAAAAATTAAAAATGGTACTGTCTTATGACAGCGATTCCACTTCTGGGAATTTATCCCAAGAAATCCAAAATGATAATTCAAAATATATATGCAGCCCTATGTTCATTGCAACATTATTTACAATAGCCAAGATCTAGAAACAGCCCAAATGCCCATCAGTAGTTGAATGGATAAAAAAGCTGTAGTGGACCTGGCCAGGTTTACTCTGTTGGTTGGAGCATCATTCCATACACTAAAAGGTTGTGTGTTTGATTCCCGGTCAGGGCACATACCCAGCTTTCAGGTTTGACCCCTGGTCATGGTGTGTGTATGGCAGGTAACCGATTAATGTTTCTCTCTCATATTTCTCTCTCTCTCTCTCTCTCTCTCTCTCTCTCTCTCTCTCTCTCTATATATATATATATATATATATATATGTATATATATATATATATATATATATATATATATATATATATATATATATCAATGAAAACATATCCTCAGGTGAGGATTAAAAAGAAAAACAGCTGTGATACATTTACACAATGGAATACTACACGGCCATAAAAAGAACGAAATCTTACTTTTTGCAACAGCATGGATGGACCTAGAGCGTATTATACTAAACAGAATAAGTCTGTCAGAGAAAAACAAATAGTAAATGATTTCACTTATATGTGGAATCTAATGAACAAAACAAAAGAACAAAATAGAAACAGACTTATAGATACAAAGAAATACTGACAAGTATTGTGGGGGTTAGTGGCTGGGTGAAATAGGTGAAGGAATTAAGTAAAAAACAAAAACAAAAACAACCCCCATAGACAGACATCATTACAGTGATTACCAGAAGGAAAGCGGTATGGCGGAAAGTAAAAAAAGGTAAAAGGGTGATAAAATCTGAATAAACTCTTTACAACTAATAAAATTAAAAACTCCCAGCTAACAAAAGTTCTGGACTGGATGGTGACAAGAGGAGACAAGACTTTGAGCAGCGAACACACAAAAAAATATACAGATGATGTATTATAGAATCGTACACCTGAAACTTATATAATTTTATTAACCAATATAACCCCAGTACATTTAATAGAAGTATTTTAAAAAAGAAATGTTCCATGTATCAGTGTTATTTCTACTGATAGAACTCTGAAATGTTTACGTTACAGACACTTGTGTACAAAAAAAGTATTTATTAGTCAACTAGAATAATAACTAATTGTGTTAATTATCCTGGAGGCACACTTTCATTTTAATAAAATATTGATTTGTACAAATTTCATAGAAGTATCATTGTTTGACTTTCCAAAATGTAACATTGGAAGAATTTTGCATATAACCTAACAAACATTAGTTTAAAATAACCAAAAGAGGACCTCAATCTTTGTAATTAAAATGATTTTTGTCTTTGCTTTGCTTTTGTAAACCGCATGCTCCATTAGACCTATTCTTAGTAAAAGAAATAGTGTCATGGCAGTTGAGGTATGAATAATGTGGGAAATGTTTGTGATCACAATCACATGAATTACAATTGTGAGAAGATGTACAAACACAGATATTAAATGATCCTAACTTTGAATTTGATACTCTTAAAAGAAAAAAAAAAGGAGGAACCAAGATGGTGGCATAGGTACACACTTGTACTTGCTGCCTAGCAAAACAACATCAAAATCAGAACTAAAAGACAAAACGGATATCATCCAGAACCACAGGAAGGCTGGCTGAGTGGAAATTCTACAACTAGAAGGAAAGAGAAAAGCACATTGAATCTGGTAGGAGGTGCAGAGGTGCGGAAGTGTGGAGGTACAGAGGCGTGTGCGGAAACGGGCTGGCAACTGGGTACGCTGTTGTCTTTTTCAATGGGGAGGGAGATACAAGCTCCCAATTGCTCTGAACTCCAGTTCCAGGCAAGACTCTGGGGAGACAGACTCATATGGGGAGAAACTGGATTGTCTGGCATCGGGCCAGAACTTGAGGGCAGCTTTCTCACAGAGGTGCTTGCAGCGATCATTGTTCCTGCATGGGGCCGTGGGACACAGAGACCCTGGAACCTCTCCCAGGCAGAGCAGACTGGCAGCCATTGCAGTTTGCTTCACCCTGATAATTCCCTGAGACCCCGCCCCAATTTACAACCCCACCCAAGCTGTGAGCAGAGGCTTTTGCATATGAATGGCCTGTTCTTTTGCAATCTAAAACCTAACAAACTATAGCTGAGTCGAAGAGTTCCAAAGCTCCCAAAAGGAGGCCTAGATAGCAGCCTGCATTGCTTCACAGCTGGGCCTCATCTGGGCACTTCCAAACCCCAAACAAAGAGGAGGAATCTGCAGATCTCTCTGTAGCTCCTGCTGGGTGGCCTCAGGTAGTGGCTGACTTTGTACCTCCTTTGAGATCCAAGAGCCAGTGTACCCAGTGATCAGACTGACACCATACCAGAGTACAACTCTTCACATCCATAAGCGACACACTCAAGGGACAGACTCAGTGAGCACCAAGGCCCCAGTGAAGCAAGTCCTGCTCCATAAGGGTGTCTCCAGCACAGCAATTTTCCCATTGTAGACATAGCTGGTCCTCACAGCCAATTGGCTTGGAGGTCAATTCCTCCCAGTGATAAAAACAGCAATCAAGACTTAACTACAACAAAACTGTACACAAAGTCCACAAAGGGGTGCACCAAGAGTGTCCACCTCAGGTAATTAGGCAGGCTGAGCCACTGGGCCCTATAGCACACCTAACACACAAAGCCACTCTATCAACACAGGGAAACAGCCAAAATGTGGAGACAAAGAAATGGGTCACAAATGACAGAAATGGAGGAAAGCAAACTACTGGATATAGAGTTCAAAACCACGGTCATAACGTTACTCAAGAATCTTCTAGAAACCTCAGAGAAATATAGTGAGACCCTCAAGGATATGAAAAAGGACCAATTAGAAATTAAGCATACACTTACTGAAATAAAGAATAATATACAGAGATCTAACAGCAGACTAGAGGAACCCAAGAATCAAGTCAAATATTTGAAATATGAAGAAACAAAAGACACCCAAATGGAAAAGCAAAAAGAAAAAAAAATCCAAAAATATGAAGATAGTGTAAGGAGCCTCTGGGACAACTTCAAGCGTACCAACATCCGAATTATGGGGGTGCCAGAAGAAGAGAGAGAGCAAGAAGTTGAAAACCTATTTGAAGAAATAATGACAGAAAACTTCCCCTACCTGCTGAAAGAAATAGACTTATAAGTCCAGGAAGTGCAGAGAACCCCCCCCCCCAAAAAAAAAGGAATCCAAAGAGGACCACACCAAGACACATCATAATTAAAATGCCAAGGGTAAAAGACAAAGAGAGAATCTTAAAAGCAGCAAGAGAAAAACAGTTAGTTACCTACAAGGGAGTACCCATACGACTGTCAGCTGATTTCTCAACAGAAACCATGCAGGCCAAAAGAGAGTGGCAAGAAATATTCAAAGTGATGAATAGCAAGAACCTACACCCAAGATTACCCACTAAAACTATCATTTAGAATTGAAGGTCAGATAAAGAGCTTCAAAGATAAGAAAAAGCTAAAGGAGTTCATCACCACCAAACAAGTATTATATGAAATACTGAAGGGTATTCTTTAAGAATAGGAAGAAGAAGAAAAAAGGTAAAGATAAAAATTATGAACAACAAAGTGACAACAAATACATATCTATCAACAAGTGAATCTAAAAATCAAGTGAATAAAAAATCTGATTAACAGAATAAACTGGTGAATAGAATAGAATCAGGGGCATAGAAAGGGAATGGACTGACAATTCTCAGGGGGAAAGTGGGTGTGGGAGTGAGGGAAAGGACTGGACAACAATTGTACACCTATGGATGAGGACAGTGGGGGATTAAGGGCATGGGGTGGGGTGTGAAAAGGGTGGAAGGGAGCTATGGGGGGAAAAAGAGAAACAACTGTAATAATCTGAGCAATAAAGATTTATTAATAAAAAATAAAAAAGAAATGCCTTAATTTAGAAATGCTATCAAAGTTATTTTTTCTTATTTATCCTCAATTTCAGATATTCATGTACTCCTCTGTTACATTTTCTGATGTAAGCTTTTTATTTTATTTTAAGAAACTGTCAAATAATTTCTACAAAGAATATTTTACTATGAATCATCAGTCATCAATTGTATATATCCTATGATATGAGCTCATAGATTTCTTGAGTTCTCATTTAAAGGTTCTCACCTATATTAGGCCTTCAGTTTCTTCTTCCATATCATTTTACTTTATAGTGTTTCTATATAATTCTTTCTTTTCATCTGCCTCTCATTTTGTCTTTCCCAAATCCTATATGGTGCATTTCTTTTTTCTTCTATTTGCTGAAGATTTTTTATTGACTTTTTAGAGAGAAAGGGGAGAGAGAAACATTGATGTGAGAGGGAAACATTGATTAACTGCCTCCTTCATGCCCCACACCAGGGACTGAGCCTGAAACACAGGCATATGCCCTGACCAGGAATCAACCAGCAACCTATTGATGCACAGGACCACACCCAGCCAACTGAGCCACACCGGCCAGGGCCTGAAGGTTTTTTAAGTACCTATTATATTCAAAGATGAATAAGAGAACCCTGGCTGGATGGCTCAGATGGTTGGAGTATAATTCCATACACCAATAAGTTTCAGTTTTGATTCCCAGTCAGGGCACATACCTAGGTTGCGGGTTTGATCCCTGGTTGTGGCTTGTGCAGGAGGCAACTGATTGACATTTCTCTTCTCTCTTTCTCTTGCTCTCTCTCTCTTCCTTTCTCTCTAAAAATCAATAAACATATCCTGAGGTGAGGATTTTAAAAAAATGATGATGAATAAGAGAGATGAAGGATCATGATGGATAGGATGGAGATGCACATGGATATTTTATAATACCAGCAATAAGTATAAATAAAATAGTATGAACCTTAAGAATAAAGATCCATTCATTCTGATAAGAAGAATGGGTGAAGGCAACCTGAAGATGGTAGCACTTCAGCAAGTCCTTAAGGAAAAGTGTAGAATTTAAGCAGCTGGAAATGAATAAAAGGACATTGTAAACAAGAGACACAACATGATCTGAAGTTTGGAGGCAGCAAAGTGCATTATGGGTTTAAGAAATAGAGAATAGGCCTATGTGGATATAGTATAGAACACTGGTTAAAAATGAGATTTGTACAGTAGGTTGCAGTGATATTGTGAAGGACTTTGAATGGCATCCTAAAATTATGGGTGTTATAGTTAACTAGAAGCACTGAGATCTTTTGAACAGGGAACAGTATAATTATATCTTTAGAAGAAAATTCTGCTTGTGGTATGAAAGATATAGTAGAAAGAAAATGGGATGTAGAAAGATAAGTTAGGAGGCTATTACAATAGGAAAATGAGTGGTGAAACTAGAAAATTGGCAGCAAGAATGGAATAAGACTGAATTTAGGAGACTTAACAGTAGAAATGACAGATCAGTCAACATATTTTGGAGTGGGTATGAGAAGTGAGAAGTCATAGTTGACCCTAGGTAATTACAGAATGATAATGAAACAAAAGAGGACTTTGTCAAGGCTACACGTTGTCCAGTTCTAGGAGGCACTATTTACATTGTGTTCTATGTACATAGCATCCTCTGGAGGGGTATATGCAGAGCTTGGACAGCCTGCACAGCTATAAGCAAGAATCCTGGCTTGTTTTCTTCATGTATTAAGAAAGTGCCATTTCCTATTATTGACCAATAGAAATTTTAATGACAATGATTTAGAAGATGATAGGTAGCCTATATAATAGAAAAAAGCAAAAGCATAAAATGTAGGGACTGGCAAGGAAACAAGTAAAGTTGAATAATAAATCCTGCAAAGTGACTTAGGGTTGTGTGTTTAAAGGTTATGCATGTATTAGATTACTATGCTGTTTTATTTGCCTTGGTACAAGAGGCAATTGTTTGGGACTAGTGTTCTTAGGGTTTGTTTTAACAACTTTATTGATAGATATTTCTTATACTAGAGGCTCGGTGCATGAAATTCATGCATGGGTAGGGTTCCTAGGCCTGGCTGGTGATCAGGGTCAATAGGGGTCTTCTGGCTGCTGGCTGGGGCCTTCCTTTGTTCCGTGCTGCACCCTGGTGGTCAGCACACATCATAGCGAGCAATCAAACCCCAGTCTCCTAGTCGAACTCCTGAGGGGACACTTTGCATATTAGCCTCATATATATATAGATCATATAATTCCACCATTTTAAAGTGTACAATTCAATGGGTTTTTAGTTTATTCACAGAGCTGTACAAAAATCAACACAGTCAATTTTAGAACATTTTCATCACCCCAAAAAGAAATACCATATCTTTTAGCTATCATTCCCTTTATCCTTTTGGTGTCACACCCCATCCCACTCCCCAGCCCCTGGCTTCCACTAATCCGCTTTCGATCTCTATAGATTTTCCTGTTCTGGACAATTCATATGAATGGTATCATATAATATGTGGTCTTTTGTGACTGGCTTCTTCCACTTAGTAATATGTTTTTGAAGTTCATCCATGTCATAGCATGTATCAGTATGTCATTCCATTTTATATCTGAATAATATTCCATTTTGAATATATATGATAGTTTGTTTATCCACACATCAGTTGATGGACATTTGGATTGTTTCCACCTTTTGGCAATTATAAATAATGCTGCCATAAATACTCATGTATAAGTTATTGAATAGATATATGTTTTCTTTTCTCTTGGGTATATACCTAAGAATGGAATTAATGGTTTGAGTAACTGTCATACTTTTTTCCAAAGTGCCTCCACCATTCAATATTCCTACTAGCATTGTATCAGGGTTCTGATTTCTTCACATCTTCACCAGTACTTATTATATGACTTTTTATGCTAGCCATCCTAGTGGATGTGAAATAGCATCTCATTATAGTTTGTATTTAGATTTCCCTAATTGTTCAGGGCTAATAGCAGTGCTTCAAATTAATATTCTTCCATTTAGGAAAAAGCAAAGATTATTTTAAAACCTTGAGATCAATGTTTAACAACATATTTGTACCATTTATTTGAGTATGTAAATGAAGAAAAAAGGAGGAGGAGGTGATAAATTCAAATCCTACACATTTAAACTAGAGGTGACTAAGTTACATTGATTTGGCAGATTTTGTTTTTCTGCCAGTTGTGAAATGGGACTCATGAACTAATTTGAATTATAGTAAAGTTATATTGAAAGCTGCCATGTGCATAAGGTAAATCTACAGGCCTTAAAAGCCACAAACTCTGCTTTTTAAGAACTTATCTTCTGAGTACAAATACACAATTATAGTTGTTCTAAGACAGCTCCGTCCTTCAAGCAAGGGAAAGACAAAGCTATCTTTGTTGCCGATTAGTGAAAAAGGACAACAGATACAAGGAACAGAAGCAGTGGAGATGAAACATCTCAAAATATGAGCTCACATATGCACCCAATGCAGGAGCACCCAAATACATAAAAACTCCTGGAAGATATCAAGGGAGAGATCAAAAACAATACCATCATAGTAGGGGACTTTAATACCCCACTGACATCACTGGATAAATCCTCTAGACAAAAAATCAGCAAAGAAACAGCAATCCTAAATAAATCACTAGATCAGATGGACTTAATTGACATCTTCAGAACATTTCACCCCAAAGCCACGGAATATACATTATTCTCAAGTGCACATGAGACATTTTCAAAGATAGACCACATATTGGAGCACAGGCAAAGTCTCTCCAAATTCAAGAAGATTGAAATCATATTAAGCATCTTCTCAGAACACAATGGCATAATATGAGAAATAGATGACAATAAAAACAACCCCCAAAATTCAAACACTTGGAAGCTGAATAGCATGTTATTAAACAATGATTGGGTTACCAAAGAGATCAAAGAAGAAATTAAAAAACATCCTGAAAGTGAATAAAAATGAAAACACAACAATCCAAAATCTATGGGACACAATGAAAGCAGCCCTGAGAGGGAAATTTATAGGTCTACGGGCCTACCTCAAAAAACAAGAAAAAATGGTAGTAAATCATCTAACTCTACAACTTAAAGAATTAGAAAGAGAGCGAAAAGAAAAGCCCAGAGAGAGCAGAAGAGAGGAGATAAATAAATGACATAGAGACAAAACAAAACAAAACAAAACAAAACAAAACAACAACAATACAAAAGATCAATGAAACCAAGAGCTGGTTCTTTGAAAGGATAAACAAGATTGATGAACCTCTAGCCAGGCTCACCAAGAAGCAAAGAGAGAGGGCCCAAATAAATAAAATCAGAAATGAAAGAGGTGAAATAAGAACAGACCCCACAGAAATAAAAAGTATTGTTAAAAAATACTATAAACAACTCTATTCCAACAAACTAGACGACCTGGAGGAAATAGACATATTCCTAGAAAAGTACAACATTCCAAAACTCAGTCAGGAAGAATCTAAAAACCTCAATAGGCCGATAACTATTGAAAAAATTGAAGACGTCATCAAAAAGCTTCCAGCAAACAAAAGCCTGGTGCCAGATGGCTTCACAGGGGAGTTTTACCAAACATTCAAGGAAGAACTAAAAGTTATCCCCCTCAGACTATTACAAAAAATTCAAGAGGAAGAAGCACTTCCAAGCTCATTCTATGAAGCCAGCATTACCCTAATACCAAAACCAGATAAAGACAACATAATGAAAGAGAATTACAGGCCAATATCCCTCATGAACATAGATGCCAAAATCTTCAACAAAATTTTAGTAAATCAGATCCAGCATTACATGAGAAAGATCATACACCATGACCAAGTAGGATTTATCCCAGGGATGTAAGGATAGTACAATATCCACAAATCAATAAACATGATACATCACATGAACAAGTTGAGAGATAAAAGTCACACAGTCATATCAATTAATATACAAAAAGCATTAGAGAAAACCCAACACCGTTTCTTGGTAAAAACCCTCAGAAAAATGGGAATAGAGGGATCATATCTCAACATAATAAAAGCCTTATATGACAAACCTACAGCCAACATCATACTCAATGAGAAAAAACTAAAACCATTTCACCTAAGAACAAGAACAAGACAGGGATGCCTACTTTCACCACTCCTGTTAGACATAGGTCTGGAAGTGCTAGCCATAGCAATTAGACAAGAACAAATAAAAGGCATCGAAATTGGAAAAGAAGATGAAAAACTGTCCTTATTTGCAGATGACATGATAGTGTACATAGAAAACTCTAAAGACTCCATCAAAAAATTATTAGAATTAATAAATGAATTCGGCAATGAAGCAGGATACAAAATTAACGTCAAGAAATCTCTATGGCCCTAACTGGTTTGGCTCAGTGGATAGAGCATCGGACTGCAGACTGAAAGGTCCCAGGTTCGATTCCGATCAAGGGCATGTACCTTGGTTGTGGGCACATACCCAGTAGGGAGTGTGCAGGAGGCAGCTGATCGATGTTTCTTTCTCATCAATGTTTTTAACTCTCTATCCCTCCCTCTCCCTTCCGCTCTGTAAAAAATCAATAAAATAAAAAAGAGAAATCTCTATGGAATTTCTATACACCAATAGTGAACTTACAGAAACAGAGACTAAAAAAAAACAATCCCATTTACCATCACAGCAAAAAAATTAAGATACCTAGGAATAAACTTAACTAAGGAGGTAAAAGACCTGTACTCAGAAAACTACAGGACACTGAAAAAAGAGATAGAGGAAGACATAAACAGATGGAAGAACATAACATGCTCATGGATTGTTAGAACCAACATCATTAAAATGTCCATACTACTCAAAGCAATCTATAGATTCAATCCACTCACCATTAAAATACCAACGGCATATAGAACAAACTCTCCAAAACTTCATCTGAAATAAAAAAGACCCTGAATAGCTGTAGCAATCCTAAGAAAGAAGAACAAGTAGGAGGGATCTCAATACCAGCTATCAAGCTGTATTACAAAACCACTGTTCTCAAAACTGCCTGGTACTGGCACAAGAACAGACATATAGATCAATGGAATAGAATAGAGAAGCCAGAAATTGACCCAAACCACTATGCTCAATTAATATTTGACAAAGGAGGCAAGAACATAAAATGGAGTCAAGACAGTCTCTTCAATAAATGGTGTTGGGAAAATTGGACAGATATATGCAAAAAAAAATGAAACTAGATGACCAACTTACACCATACACAAAAATAAACTCAAAATTGATGAAGGACTTAAACATAAGACTGGAAACCATAAAAATACTAGAGGAATCCACAGGCAGCAAAATCTCAGACATATGCCGAAGCAATTTCTTTACCAATACAGCTCCTAGGGCAATGGAAACTAAAGAGAAAATAAACAGATGGGACTACATCAAAATAAAATGCTTCTACACAGCAAAAGAAACCATCAACAAAACAACAAGAAAGCCCACTGCATGGCAGAACATATTTGCCAATGTTATCTCTGATAAGGATTTAGTCTCCAACATTTACAGGGAACTCATACAACTTAACAAAAGGAAGATAAACAACCCAATCAATAAATGGGCAACGGACCTAAATAGATACTTTTTGAAAGAAGACATAAGGAAGGCCAAGAGACATATGAAAACATGCTCAAAGTCACTAATCATCTGAGAGATGCAGATCAAAACGACAATGAGGTACCATCTCACACCTGTCAGAATGGCTATCAGCAACAAATCAACAAAAACAAGTGCTGGTGAGGATGCGGAGAAAGAGGAACCCTCCTGCACTGCTGGTGGGATTGCAGACTGGTGCAGCCACTGTGGAGAACAGTATGGAGTTTCCTCAAAAAACTAAAAATGGAACTCCCATTTGACCCAGTGATCCCACTTCTAGGAATATATTCCAAGAAAAAAGAAACACCAATCAGAAAGGATATATGCACCCCTAAGTTCATAGAAGCACAATTTACCATAGGTAAGATTTGAAAACAGCCTAAGTGCCCATCAGCAAATGAGTGGATTAAAAAACTGTGGTACATCTACACAATGGAATACTACGCTGTGGTAAAAAGAAGGAATTCTTACCTACCATTTGCAACAGCATGGATGGAACTGGAGAGCATTATGCTAAGCAAAACAAGCCAGTCAGAGAAAGATAAATATCACATGATCTTATTAATTAATGGAATATAATTAACATCATAAACTGATTAAAAAAAAAACAGATCCAGAGACAGAGAAGCAATGATCAGACCATCAAACCTCAGAGGGAATGTAGGGGAAGGTGGGAGTGAGGGGGAGAGATCAACCAAAGGACTTGTATGCATGCATATAAGCATAACCAATGTACACAGACACCCGGGGGTTAAGGGCAAGAGTGGCAGGGCAATGGGGGTTAAGGACACATATGCAATATCTTAATCAATAAAGAAAAAAATTATATATATAAAAAATATGAGCTCACAATATTTCACATACATACTTGCAGGAGCTCAACAAATAAAAGTCCCTTAATTTACTAGTGTATACACTCCCTAGAAAACAGTGGAAAATTTGAAAAAATAATAATTATCCCTGTTACATAATAACATAACAATAATACATATATATTAATTTATCTTTATTGTTAAATATAACAATAATATTGAGACATAATTGAGTTAATACTCATTTACTGGAGAAGAGGAAGAAAACTTGCATATGTGGAAATATGTATACTTCTATAGGTGTCCCTTTGAAACCCTCTGTTTTTGTCAACTTTTATGAACAAATACATGAGAAGCACTACCATAAATTGTGTTTCCCTCTGGGTGCTTCTAAGACAGTAAGCTCCATGAGGGCAGATATGTTGTCTGTTTTGTTCACTGTTTTTTTCCTTGGTGATTAGAATATGGTCTGGAATATAACAGTAGTAACTCAATAAATATTTCTTGCATGAATGAATGCTGGAATTGAACTTGCTAGCTAATAATCTGGATTTTATTTTGTTTGGCACTCACAGCATTGGCAACAACAACATAATAGTTTTCAATATATAAAAATTGGAGAATTTCATATGAAAATACAGATTTTGAGGCTTACTTGAAAACTCGGAGGATATGGAAATACTGGATCCATGTTCCCACAGGGCAACTGAATTGAATACCCTGTTTTCCTTCCAGTTCACCACAGTTCCCACTGATCCTTTGTCTCAAATACTCATTATATTATCTGCTGAATCTCTGTAGATATTTGAGTTTGTGATCCTTTCTTAAATTTATTAATTCATTTAACACACATATGCATGCAAGTGTGCACACACACTAAATTTATGTTGAGTCATTTACTATATAACAAAATGAAACAAGTGACCCATCAGGAAATGTACATTTTATCTATTTTTTTATTTATTATTTAAAAATTTTTGAGGTATAAAACTTATTTTCAAAAAAGTAAAAATAAGCTTCCTACGTAAGGTTTTAAAAATTCGCAAAATTATTTTCCATTATTTACCAGAGGGACTTCTTAATCATTTGATTCCTTCCCCAATTTGTTAGCTTTCTAAATTCTTCAAGAAAGAGAACAGAATGTGCACTCATCCCTCCCCCCACAATTTTCCTCTGAAGAGTTGTTTTTTACCTGCTCCCATTTTCTTCCAGCTCCTAAATCTGTCAGCTTTATTTGTTCAGCTTGTTCTGTGGAGGCATCTTATGTTGCTCTACATATTTTATTGAGTGCCCTTGAAGTTTTCTGAACTCTTCCTGCAGAACATTATGTGAAAGGGGAAAGGTAAGCTCACAGTTTACTACTCCTCACTGACTTCATGATGGTATACATCTATCAGATACAAAATATAATTCAAACTGCCTGAAATTTAAAGAAATTATTGACTTGTATAACTAAATATCAAGGAGTATGGTTCATACAATGTCACTAAAGGTCCACTTCACTCCATTTTTAGGTCAATCTTCTGCTGTGTGCCACTTCTTTTTCAGACTATGGTGTTCTCCAGTGACTCTAGACCAGCGGTTCTCAACCTGTGGGTCACAACCCCTTTGGGGGTCGAATGACCCTTTCACAGGGGTTGCCTAAGACCATTGGAAAACACATATATAATTACCTATTGTTTTTGTGATTAATCACTATGCTTTAATTATGTTCAATTTGTAACAATGAAAATACATCCTGCATATCAGATATTTACATTATGATTCATAACAATAGCAAAATTACAGTTATGAAGTAGCAACGAAAATAATTTTATGGTTGGGGGTTACCACAACATGAGGAACTGTATTAAAGGGTCATGGCATTAGGAAGGTTGAGAACCACTGCTCTAGACTCACCCCTTCCAGTGGCAAGATGACTACAACTTGATCCTCTTAAATAAACATTTGCAATAGGGAAGATCATTTGCTTTTCTTTCAATCAACCTAGTGAAAGTCCCACTAGCTCCAATTAGGCCATGTACCCATCTCTGAACCAGTAACTGGAAATGTGAAGTTCTCAATGGCAAGGATTAAGTGACGTGAGTGGCTTCCCATAGAGCTTGGGATGAACTCAACTCCACCCTAAGCACAAAAGCAAAGTAGAAGAGAGACAGCTCCCCAAGGAAAATTATGGTACATTTTGTCACTAACCAAGTAGTAAATGATTCATCTAAAGCAAAAGTAATAGATGTCCACTACTGCATCTTAATAGTGGATTACATTTTCTATGTATTTGTATTGACATTTTAAACTTATATACAATTCAGTTTTTTTAAGACCTGATAATGTCTCTTACATCTCAAAATTCAAGGCTTTTACTCATTTATACTAGAGGCCCGGTGCACGAATATGTGCATGGGTGGGGTCCCTCGGTGTGGCCTGCAGGGATTGGGCTGAAACCGGCAGTCCAACACCTACTATTCCTGCCTGCTGCTCTCACTCATCCTGGCTCTGCTGTGCCTGCTGCGGGCTCATGTCCAGTCAGTCCTGATCAGGAGAGGTTCATGCCACCATAGCAGTGCTTGCCAGCCATAAACCCTGTGTCTGGCACCGGTCCCAAGGGGGCTGAGGGTGGCCAAGATGTGATCAGCCCTCTGGGTGGGCAGTAGGATTCCCTTGCTGGCCCAGGATCCGGATCCGTCCTGCTGACATTCGTGCCAGTTGTTGGGAGCCACCTGACGGCTGCTTTTATATCATTTCTTCCTTGTGGAGAGGGAGAAGAAGTGGCTGCAGTGCCTGAGGCCAACTTCCAGGAGGCAGGTAGTGCTGTTAGGATCGTGCTGACAGCGCCTGTCCATTGGTGCCTGGCCCGTTCTCCGGAGATTGGGCCTGCAGGACTTCTGAGGGAGTAAGTGGCTGATGCTAGGCTGGTGGACCACCGGGTCAGATCCATCAGCTGAGCTGCACTTCTGCTGTTGGAGCGCACTGAGTACCAGGGGGCAGCTCCTGCATTGAGCGTCTGGCCCCTACTGGTCAGTTTACATCATAGTGACCAGTCAACCAGTCATTCGGTCATTTGGTCGTTTAGGCTTTCATATACTAGTACATAGATTATTGTTTGTAGTTTCTTGTGATTTAAAATATAACATTTACTTTCTATTTTTCTTAGTCCTTTATATTCATACATCCTGTTAGTATATATCCTATACTCCTGTGATAGACATGGACAGAATAAAGGAAGAAGCCCCTGAGAACTGCCTTTTCTAGGAAGAAGTTCCAGGAATTAGTGATTAAATAATATGACAACTAATAAGTCATCATTGGAAATATGGCTTAATTATCTTTTAATCTTTCTACAGCTGCCTTAGGGCATACTTTTTAGGCATACATTGTGTTTTAGAGGCTCTCAAAGCTAAAATCATACTTCAATCATCTTTTTTAGAGTGTTTGTAGGAAAAGGTAGACAACAACAACAAAATACTATCATGTTTGTCACTTAAGTTTTCCAGATATTTAAGCCTAGAGCCAAAATCTGTGAAGTCTAGGATGGAAGCTTACTAGAAGGCTACTGGAGAAAGTTGCAACTGGGCTAGGAAGACTAACATTGTTTTCTTGGGTATTGGTAACTGGTTCCATTTGAGATCACATCTGTATCAAATTTTCAAGGGTTCTATTTGTAGTTTAGGCCCTTCAGAAACATACTAAGACTCATTAAAAGGGGAGAAAGTGAGTCAAACTGACTAAATTTGCATTTGGAAATTACAGAGAGAAAGATTGCTGCCGAGTGGAAATGCAGATGCCTGTGGATATTGCCTTGAGCCTACTGAATATTGGATTAGGGCAGTGATTCTCAAACTTAACACTAGATTGCCCAAGGAAGTCATTTTGACTGCTTTTTAATTTCAATTAGAAAAACAATTATGGGGGAGAACCAAGATGGCGGCGATATAGGCAGACGTGTCCCAGGTCGTGTCCCGGAGCAAATGGAACGAGCAGCTGAAGCTAGTAACACTCACACCGAATTGGCGAAATTGCTCAGCTGGTGAGAGGGTTTACAGCCGGGAAGAGCAGAACTCCCCTGGTAAGGTAAAAAAAAACCAGGGATTTGGGCAGGAAAGTTTGCCAGACCTCTGAGCCCAGA
The DNA here is from genome assembly GCF_963259705.1 of Myotis daubentonii. Classification (NCBI taxonomy): domain Eukaryota; kingdom Metazoa; phylum Chordata; class Mammalia; order Chiroptera; family Vespertilionidae; genus Myotis; species Myotis daubentonii. The sequence continues at coordinate 108,658,808 of NC_081861.1, forward strand.
GATTCGGAGGGAGACCGCGTGGCAGACAGCCGCGTCCCTTGGGACAGGCACAGCCCCTGACGGGGGAAAGGAGAACCGTGGGATTCCTGGCGCCGCCAGGGAAATTGAGAGCTGGGTTCTGTGATCACGGAGGACTGAGCCTAAACGGGGCAGCCTGAAGAGCTGACCTGACCATGCAGTCCCGGTAAGAGAAGAAGCTTACAGAAACCAAGCCTTCCCCGTTTCCGCGGCGGGCATTTGTTTGTTTGTTTTCACTGAATCCTGTTCATGGGACATTTCGGATACAGTCACTCACCTGTGCTGAAGAGAGGGAGAGTGTGCTGGGGAGTGGAATCTGGGGAGAGACTGGGGAAAGAGGGGGAGCCGGGAGAGGTGGTAGTGAATTGAGTGCTGAGACACCCCAGAGCCCGGGACTGGGGCAGCCACCCGCTCCTGAGAGGGAGTCTCCTCCCCCCAGCCCCCAGGCAAGGAGCACAGCCACGCCCAGATTCCACCCTGTACGAGATCAAGGATTAAGATAACCTGATCAGTCCCTGGGAGTTAACAGGGTCTGGCCTATAGGGGGATTTTCAATCCCAGCAACAACATAGCGCCGGTAACTAACTATTACGCAGTCAGCTCTGGGCAGTGAACTTCCACTGGACAGAGAGGCCCTGTAGCCTCAGAGGCCAACCCCAGAACACTGCCACCCAGAGGCTGACCCACAAACTGACTCTTTGCTAAACACAAAATAAGGCAGTCTGGGAAATAAATGCGGCATGCTTTAAAATAAGGACTGTGGTTTACAACACAGAGGAACAGTATATCGCAGGGAAACTCAACACTCTCCTGAATACCTGGAAGGTCTAAGGCGAGCCACACTGAAGAATAGAAGAAACGAAGGACCTTCACTACTGCAATTTTTTTTTCTTTTTTCACTTTTTAACTAAGAAACCAATTTTTTTTTCATTCTTTTTTTTTCTGTTCTTTTTTTTTTTCTTTCTTTCTTTTCTTCTTTTTCCATCACCTGATTTTACCCTTTTAATTACTACCTTCTTATTTTTAACCAGTATTATTACTGCTACCATTTTACCATTTTTTAAAGTGCCATTTTATTTTTTCTTTATTTTATTTTGGGATTAGTGTTCACCATTCTATTTTCATTGTTATATTATTGGTTGTTTCTAGTTTGCATTCATATCCAGGGAGCTGTTGCTGGAATTTGTTGGGATTAATGGCTGTTCTATAGGAGTATTCTCCTCATATAAAAAGTCTCTTCCCTCTTCCACTTCATTCTCTCTTTTCGCTCTTTTTTTTTTTCTTTTCTTTTCTCGCTTTTATTTTCCCCCTTCCTTTTTCCCAATTTCATTTTTGCACTCCCTTTTTTTGGTCCCTACTTTTCTTTTCCTTTTTCTCTTTTATCTTTTTCTCTTCCTTCTTCCTTATCCCCTAATTCTCTTAATTCAGGTGGTCACCTTTAATTGGGGTTATTAATATCGTGAATACATTTGTGTATAGTGCCTGGTACGTGGTGCCTTGTTGTGTTGTATTTTGTGCCTTTAAATCAACGCAGCAGATCCAAGCAACAGCAACCTCCTGAGCACCTCATCCTCTGCTGAGGAACAGCAGCTGTACGTGAAACCTCGCCCCACCAGCCGGAAGAGCCACCACAGCTGTGAACAGCACCCACCAGAGGAGCTGCTGCCAACTGAAGAGCAGCTGCTACCACAACCGCCCGAGGAGCAACCACAGACCAAGGAGTCACTGCCACCAAGGGAGCAACCACCGAACAACTCAACGTCTAGATATGTCAGTGAGATCAAACATGGGTAGACAAAGAAACCCCCAAAGGAAAGAGAAGGAGGACTCTCCAGAAAAGCAGCTAAGTAATACAGAGGCATGCAACATGACAGATAAAGAATTCAGAATAAGGATCCTAGAGTGCATAAACCGGATGGAGGAAAAAATCGACAACCTCTGCAAGAAGCAAGAAGAAACAGATGAAAAAATCGATAACATATGGAAGAAGCTAGAAGAAACAGATGAAAAAATCGATAACATATGGAAGAAGCTAGAAGAAACAGATGAAAAAATCAACAACCTAAGTAAGACCCAAGAAGAAATGAAGAGTGATATAGCTGCAATGAAAAACTCCATTGAAAGTATCAACAGTAGACTAGGAGAAGCGGAGGACCGAATAAGTGAATTAGAAGTCAAGGAAGCAAAACACACCCAAAATGTACTGCAATTGGAGAAAAAAATTAAAAGACAGGAGGAGAGCCTAAGGGAGCTTTTGGACAACATGAAACGAAACAACATACGAATAATAGGAGTACCAGAACAACAGAAAGATGAACAAGGATTAGAAAACCTACTCGAAGAAATAATATCAGAAAACTTTCCTGAGGTGGGGAAGAAAAAAGTCACACAAGCCCAGAGAGTCCCAAACAAGGTGAACCCAAAAAGACCCACACCAAGACACATCATAATCACCATGGCAAATGTTCAGGACAAAGAGAGAATCTTACAGGCTGCAAGAGAGAGACGGAAAGTTACATACAAGGGATCTCCCATTAGATTGTCAAATGACTTCTCAACAGAAACACATCAGGCCAGAAAAGAATGGACTGAAATTTACAAAGTGATGCAAAGCAAAGGACTGAATCCAAGAATACTCTATCCAGCAAGGCTATCATTCAAACTTGAAGGGGAAATAAGAAGCTTCACAGACAAAAAAAGACTAAGGGAGTTTGTCACCACCAAGCCAGCAATGCAAGGAATGCTAAAGGGACTGGTATAAAAAGAAGAAATAAAAAGCTCAGAAAGAAAACAGCCACACACACACACAAAAAGAAATGGCTACAAACAAGTACCTTTCAATAATAACTTTAAACGTAAACGGACTAAATGCTCCAACCAAAAGACATCGAGTGGCTGAATGGATAAAAAAACATGACCCATACATCTGCTGTCTACAAGAAACCCACCTCATTAGAAGGGACTCACACAGACTGAAAGTGAAAGGATGGAAAAATATCTTTCAGGCAAATGGGAAGGAAAAGAAAGCTGGGGTAGCAATACTTATATCGGACAAAATAGACCTCAAAGTGAAGGCCTTAACAAGAGATAAGGAAGGCCACTTCATAATACTAAAGGGATCAATACAACAAGAAGATATAACCCTGGTAAACATATATGCACCCAATGTAGGAGCACCCAAATTCATAAAAAAACTCCTGGAAAATATCAAAGGAGAGATCGACAACAATACAATCATAGTAGGGGACTTTAATACACCATTGACAGCACTGGATAAGTCCTATAGACAAACAATCAGCAAAGATACAGCAATCCTAAATGACTCACTAGATCAGATGGACTTAATAGACATCTTCAGAACACTTCACCCCAAAGCCAGAGAATATACGTTCTTCTCAGGTGCTCATGGGACATATTCAAAAATAGACCACATATTGGGTCACAAGCAAAGTATCCCCAAATTCAAGAAGATTGAAATCATAAAAAGCGTCTTCGCAGACCACGATGGCATAATATTAGAAATAAACTACAATAAAAACAACCCAAAATACTCAAACACCTGGAAGCTGAATAGCATGCTATTAAATATTGATTGGGTTACCAATGAGATCAAAGAAGAAATTAAAAACATCCTGGAAACAAATGACAATGAAAACACAACAATCCAAAACCTATGGGACACATTGAAAGCAGTCCTGAGAGGGAAGTTTATAGCTCTACAGGCCTATCTCAAAAAACAAGAAAAAATGGTAGTAAATCATCTAACTCTACAACTCAAAGAATTAGAAAGAGAGCAACAAGAAAACCCCAGAGTGAGCAGAAGGAAGGAGATAATAAAGATTAGAGCAGAAATAAATGACATAGAGACCAAAAAAACAATACAGAAAATCAATGAAACCAAGAGCTGGTTCTTTGAAAGGATAAACAAGATTGATAAACCTCTAGCCAGACTCACCAAGAAGCAGAGAGAGAGGAACCAAATAAATAAAATCAGAAACGATAGAGGCAAAATAACAACAGACCCCACAGAAATACAAATGATTGTTAAAAAATACTATGGACAGCTTTACTCCAACAAACTAGACAACCTGGAGGAAATGGACAAATTCCTAGAAAAATACAGGATTCCAAAACTCAATCAGGAAGAATCTAAAAATCTCAACAGGCCAATAACTATGGAAGAAATTGAAGCAGTCATCAAAAAGCTTCCATCAAACAAAAGCCCAGGACCAGACGGCTTCACAGGGGCGTTTTACCAAACATTCAAGGAAGAACTAAAACCTATCCTCCTCAGACTACTACAAAAAATTCAAGAGGAAGGAACACTTCCAAGCTCATTCTATGAAGCCAGCATCACCCTAATACCAAAACCAGGTAAAGACAATACAATGAAAGAGAATTACAGGCCAATATCCCTCATGAACATAGATGCCAAAATCCTCAACAAAATCTTAGCAAATCGGATCCAGCAGTACATCAGAAAGATCATACACCATGACCAAGTAGGATTTATCCCAGGGATGCAAGGATGGTACAATATCCGCAAATCAATAAACGTGATACATCACATAAACAAATTGAAAGAAAAAAACCACATGGTCATATCAATTGATGCAGAAAAAGCATTTGACAAAATTCAACACCCATTTTTGATAAAAACTCTCAGCAAGGTGGGAGTAGAAGGATCATACCTCAACATAATAAAAGCCATATATGACAGGCCCACAGCCAACATCATACTCAACGGACAAAAACTAACACCATTTCCCCTAAGAACAGGAACAAGACAGGGATGCCCCCTCTCACCACTCCCGTTCAACATAGTACTGGAAGTGTTAGCCATTGCAATTCGGCAAGAAGAAGAAATAAAAGGCATCCAAATTGGAAAAGAGGAAGTAAAACTGTCCTTATTTGCAGACGACATGATATTATACATACAAAACCCTAGAGATTCCATCAAAAAGCTACTAGACTTAATACATGAATTTGGCAATGTAGCAGGATACAAAATTAACCCCAAGAAATCTGAGGCATTTCTATACACCAATAGTGAACTTTCAGAAAGAGAGATTATAAAAACAATCCCGTTTACCATTGCACCGAAAAAACTAAGCTACCTAGGAATAAACTTAACTAAAGAGGTAAAAGACCTCTACTCAGAAAACTACAGGACGTTGAAAAAAGACATAGAGGAAGACATAAACAGATGGAAGAACATACCGTGTTCATGGATTGGTAGAATCAACATCATCAAAATGTCCATACTACCCAAAACAATCTATAAATTCAACGCACTTCCCATTAAAGTACCAACAGCATACTTCAGAGATCTAGAACGAACTTTCCAAAAATTCATCTGGAATAAAAAAAGACCCCGAATAGCTGCAGCAATCCTGAAAAAGAACAAAGTAGGTGGGATCTCAATACCAGATATCAAGTTGTATTACAAAGCCACTGTTCTCAAAACTGCCTGGTACTGGCACAAGAATAGGCATATAGATCAATGGAATAGAATAGAGAGCCCAGAAATCGGCCCGAACCAATATGCTCAATTAATATTTGACAAAGGAGGCAAGAACATACAATGGAGCCAAGATAGTCTCTTCAATAAATGGTGTTGGGAAAATTGGACAGATATATGCAAGAAAATGAAACTAGACCACCAACTTACACCATACACAAAAATAAACTCAAAATGGATAAAGGACTTAAATGTACGACAGGATACCATAAAAATTCTAGAAGAATCCAAAGGCAAGAAAATCTCAGACATATGCCGAAGCAATTTCTTCACTGATACAGCTCCTAGGGCACTTGAAACTAAAGAAAAAATGAACAAATGGGACTACATCAAAATAAAAAGCTTCTGCACAGCAAAAGAAACCATCAACAAAACAACGAGAAAACCCACTGTGTGGGAAAACATATTTGCCAATGACATATCTGATAAGGGCCTAATCTCCAAAATTTCTAGGGAACTCATACAACTTAACAAAAGAAAGATAAACAATCCAATCAAAAAATGGGCAAAGGACCTAAATAGACACCTTTCAAAAGAGGACATTCAGAAAGCCAAGAGACATATGAAAACATGCTCAAAGTCACTAATCATCCGAGAGATGCAAATCAAAACAGCAATGAGGTACCATCTCACACCTGTCAGACTGGCTATCATCAACAAATCAACAAACGACAAGTGCTGGAGAGGATGTGGAGAAAAAGGAACACTTGTGCACTGCTGGTGGGAATGCAGACTGGTGCAGCCACTATGGAAGACAGTATGGAGTTTCCTTAAAAAACTGAAAATGGAACTCCCATTTGACCCTGTGATCCCACTTCTAGGAATATATCCCAAGAAACCAGAAACACCAATCAGAAAGGATATATGCACCCCTATGTTCATAGCAGCACAATTCACCATAGCTAAGATCTGGAAACAGCCTAAGTGCCCATCAGTAGATGAATGGATTAGAAAACTGTGGTACATCTACACGATGGAATACTATGCTGCTGTAAAAAGGAAGGAACTCTTACCATTTGCAACGTCATGGATGGAACTGGAGAGCATTATGCTAAGTGAAATAAACCAGTCAATAAAGGAAAAATACCACATGATCTCACTCATTCGTGGACAATAGAGACCATTATAAACTTTTGAACAATAATAGATACAGAGGCAGAGCTGCCTCAAACAGATTGTCGAGCTGCAGCGGGAAGGCCGGGGAGGGTTGGGGGGCAGGAGGTAGGGGGGTAAGAGATCAACTAAAGGACTTGTATGCATGCATATAAGCATAACCAATGGACATAAGACACTGGGTGATAGGGGAGGCTAGGGGACTGTCTAGGGCGGGGGGATAAAATGGATACATATGTAATACCCTTTGTAATACTTTAAGCAAAAAAAAAAAATAATAAAAAAAAAGAAAAACAATTATGTATATAAGGACACAATGTCTTAGAATTTTGTGACTTTTTGTACAACATATAAATGCGTTTATTAATAATTGTAGTTACCTCCCCCTCCTTCATTTCCGGTATATATATATGTGTTATACCTATATTGCCCAAAAGCAGTCATTTTGACTGCTTGGGGAAATTTTAAATAATCAAATGACTCTTATTATTGAATTGAGTAAATTTCTTATATGACCAGTTCGGCTCTGTGTTGAAATAACAGTTTTCATTTTTTTTCGATTACCGTCACATGATAACATACAAGTACATGATAAATTGTCGATACTTGATAAGTTGCAGTTGCTCAATAAGCTAAACTAGTACTTGTTATTCGAATCTTTATGCAGTGATACTTGTTCTAATAAGTTGTTTATTTTATTTCTTTTGCGCCCTAAATTCATGAAAGAAATGTCGAATAGAAGTGAGTTATTGGAAAAACTAAGGAACATAAGTGAAGAGTGCTCCGATATTATTCTTTCCCAATGCAGTCATTTTGACTGCTTTTGGGCAATATAGGTATATACTAAGTTTCAGTCTTACTAGTGTTAAATATCAGAATCACCTGGAGGCCTTAAAACACCTATTCCTTCACTCATTCCCAGAGTTCCTGATTGGATAGATAAATCTGGAGTAGGGACTAATCATTTGCTTAAGAATTTTGTAGAAAGTTCCCATGTAATACTGATGCTGCCGCCCTTGGGCCTTCATTTTGAAAACTACTGGATTATGGTAACAAGACTAATTATAGACGCCCACCTTCTGATGAAAGTAGAGTTCCTGGTAAAATGCCAGGCTTGGTGAGGATTGTTTTAGGAAGGGAGGATATTAAATCTATAGTTTGAAGTTCTCAGTACCTAAAGCTTGACCAGGCAGAATAAGCTGGGACTGACATCTCCTGGGCAGGGGTGCTGTATTTAAAATCATACCGCTATCTACAAATTATACCGAAAGTTGCCATGTGCATAAGGTTAATTTACAGACCTTAAAACCCACAAACTGTGCTTTTAAGGACTTATCTTCTCAATACAAATAAACAATTATAGTTGTCCCATTAAAATTGTGTGGTATCATTTATTCAACAAGCATTTATTGAACACTTGTTATGTGTAAAGAACTGTGACAGATGCTGGGGCTATAGCAATTAACCAGAAAAACACAGTTCTTACTATCCTGGAGCTTACAAAATTTTAAAAAAAGAAATGATGGGCCCTAGCTGGTTTGGCTCAGTGGATAGGATAGAGCGTCGGCCTGTGGACTGAAGGGTCTCAGGTTCGATTCCAGTCAAGGGCACATGCCCGGGTTGCAGGCTCGATCCCCAGTAGGGGGCGTGCAGGAGGCAGCCGATCAATGATTCTTTCATCATTGATGCTTCTATCTCTCTCTCCCTTCCTCTCTGAAATCAATAAAATGTGTTAAAAAAAGAAATAATGGTAATATGAGTGATTTAACTTAATTCTTTTTTTAAGAACTGCTGAAAGTATATTAGCAGGAAAGAGCATGAACTGTTGATATAAATCTAAATAATGAAGAAAATTCCTAATAATTATCTTGACAAGCCCTGGAGCATGGTGGAATATTATAATTATGAAATTATTTATATCTGATGATGTTTCTACTTATTTAATATGTTTACTGAAAGTATTTAGTGTAGATATAATAATTGTCTATCTGGCTCTCTCTAATACCAAATATGTTCAAATTTAGAAACTGTGTGGGTACTTTCTGCTTCTTAGGTAAATGTCCCCTCATTTCTAGACAAAGAGTTCATTGGCTTCTCTCTGTGTGTGAATATTTTTTTAAAAAGAAAAAAAAAAAAAACTTGTGCCGTCTGGGAGAAAACAGAGTTGAAGGAAAAAGGCTTAAAGGTGCTTAAAATGTATGCATTGTTGTTCAAAAAGTAAATACATGTTAATTTCCAGGAGAAAGGTTTTTTAAAAAATTTAACATGGCTTAGTTTTATCAATTCTCCTGGTTTCTCGTACATAGAGTGGCTAATTTTAAAGAAGTAATTATTTAAGACATCAGGCATAATAGAGCAATTTATGAAGTAGGTAATGAAGAAGAGGATAGGAATGGGATTTTTAAGGAAGCCCTGACCTGAACATCAATGTTGCCTCCAGGCTATACCCAAGGCACCTCTCTATCTCTATGCTTTGAACTTCTAGAACTTGCCAGGTCCCTAGAACTTGCCAGGTCCCAACAAGGGTGTGGGAATAAGTACGAGCCTACACTTGTTGGTTGGTGGGTGAGTAAGGACATTAAAAAATACTCATTTCAGGATCTCACTACTAATTTTTCAATTGTATGATTCACATTAGTTCCTCGTCTAAGGTCCTGTCATTATATGCTAAGACACCTCAAAGGGAGGTCCTTTGACCCATCAGTAGCTGTCCCTGAACTGTTACTGGCCTCAGGTAAGTACAGTAATTGAAAGTAAACATTTAGAAACTTTCATAGTAAATGAACAGAGTAATTTTTTATATAATCAATATAATAATAGGTAGTGTTTATACTTTCTTTTTTCTTTTTATTTATTCTAGTAATCGCTCTAATTGTATTTTACAAGTCATTGGTCTGCAATTGATTGAAATTTTTTAAGTTACTTCACAACAGCTGCTTTGAAAGTCACTGGTTTAAGAAATTTTTAGGGAATATGCAGTTATTACCTTTAAAATGTTGATAAGATGCTACTTTGGGAGACAGATCTCAATCATGAGCAACCACTTACTGTGCTTCTTCTCTAGCTACTTCTCCTTTGGAGCAATAGTAGGATGGTTAGTCTAGAAAAGGTGAGAATAGTAATCACTACAAATGCTTGTCATTCTCATGCCATGATTCCCACTACCTACTGACTGATGCTCTACTTGTTGTACACTTGGCAAGAGTCAGTTTATGAAAAACCAAGTCAAATGCTTCAGACGGACTGAATAAAGTTTAGTTGCTTTAAAACATTGGTTGAATTGGGGGAAAACGGCCACAGAATGAGAAAAACCTCAAGAATTCTGCACTTAGATTTATTTCCAAAAGCCTTTATTTTCTTTTTATTTTAAGTAAACAGATTGAAATAGCAACTGAGCATACAGACATGTTCTCAAAGAAAAAGCCATGATGTCTATGTGAAAAGATTGTCAAATTAATGTAAATTTGCATTATTTATGTTTCAACCAAATGTTTAGGATATGTTCACTAATTTTTTAAGTAGTAAACTCCAAAGTATAGTTGGCAATCACATCATTTAAGAGGGCTTCTATAGTATGAACAAAAAGCACAAAAGATGTTCAGAGAAGGGAGGAATTATTTGTACTGGAATGTGAGGTATTACATTACAGAGAACTTGGAGAAATCTTGAAAGATGGATAGTATCAATAAATATATGAGTTCAAGAAGAACTGAAGGATAAAAGGCATAAAGACAGGAAAGTGTGAGCATATTTATGGAGGTCACAGTGAGATCTGGTCAAACTTGGGTGAAGGTTCATAGACTATTAGATAAGCTAAGATAAAGTCTATGACCTTAAAACAGCCATTCAAGTTGAATGCTCTCAGCTGTTCTTTGGGCACAGCTGCCTTCAAACATTTTTTTGGCAGCAATACACCGTAGGTTTCTACTCAAACTATATAGAAAAGCTAAGGAGCATCATCAGGAAGAGAAGGGACCAGTAGGAGAGGAGCAAGAATAGTATAATGACCAGGGTCTGGAGGAATTCTTTAATTCTGAAATAATGAGAGAAAACCAGTCAGAGTCAGTCTGGGTATTGATGTCCTATCTAACATCTAAGAGTTTCTACAATCTTTCAGAGCTTTCAAACCCAAATTACTACTTTTATTTCTGAATAATAAAATGAAACAATTTATGCACTTCATATTAATTAGGCATATAAGCAGATTTGTATTTTTGTAGAAAGAGATTAAGGTTGAGAAAAAAAGAAATAGATTTTACATAGCGGCACAATACATGCATGATGTGATATGTGTACTATGGTCTAAGTGCTCTGATATTTTCTATTCAACTTGATTTCATTAAAAACATGCTGCTTGGTACTCGAAAATTTGATTTCAATACTCAGTAAAGGATGTACCTCTCAGTTTGAAAAGTACTCTTTAGGGAAGTGGTTCTCAAAGGCCAGTGATTTTGTCTCTCCCCCGGCTCCCCAAGGGGACATTTGACAATGTCTGGAAACACTTGGTTCTCACAATTGGGGGGCTGGTAGCTATAAGCATTAGTGGGTAGAGTCCACAGATGTTGTTAAACCTCCTACAGAGCACAGGGACGTCTCTGGTCTTCCTCTCTGTTGGAGCACAGATCCTCCTCTGCTAGGAAATGGACCTTCATGGATGCCGAGTATTAGATGGAGAAGACAGGAGAAGTTGCAGGCATATAAGAGAGTCTTTGTTGTAGACCAAGTAGCCATTGCTAACAAAGAGCCATCAGACAAAACAGTTCTTCAAAGTAGCATTACAAAGGCAGCTGCTAACATAGAAGCCCTTGCTAATACAGTAGTAGACACAGGAGCCCTTGCAAACATTGCAGCCATTGCTAACAAAGTAGCCCGACCAAATAGCTGTGCATCAGCTGCTAAACAACACATCTTTACACCAACTTAGACAAAAGAGGCTTCTTGCCAAATAGTGACATCAATATTTGGATTATAGAAAGATATACCTGCACAGTGTATACAGTAAGATTGCTGTGTCCTTGCTCATATTGGCTTTGAACATCTGGCATGCTCTGATTAGGGGTCCTACACTCCCCAATAAAAATTATCTGGTTGAAAATAGTTACAGGTTGAAAACTGTTACTGAGAACCCATTAAGGTATGAACATTTGCTACAGAGATTGTATTTTCATTTTCCCTGAGCAATTGGTTCTTGTGTTGCTATCCTGTAACTTCCAATGAGTAGATCTGTATGAGAATTCATTATCTCCTTTTTCATTGCTAGGTATCATTAGCTCCCATTCATAGCACAATTATACAGCAATAAGAAGTCAAAATACCTGGGGCAATTACTTCAAGTACCACTTACTTTGTTATACTGAGAAATATATCCTAAGATAGTTAGGCTGTCACCACCCAAATTCTAATTTCATAAATTGATCCTATAATTGATAGTTTAGATGCAGGTTACAGTTTTTAACTTTACTTTGTTTGTTCTATTTAGACAGCTTTACGCATGCCTGTGTGCCGTTCCTGAGGCCATGAGTAACATTAATATGTTGACTCTACTATAAATTTGTTTGACACTATAGAAACATTAACACTGGAGGGTAGAACAGGGGATAGGTGTCATAAAGGAAAATGCATGGTTTCTATTGAGGAATTTACAATATGGAAAGACAGAAATTTGGAAAGTTTAAATACAGTCAAATGGAAGAATTTGTTCACAGTACAGCATATGGAGAAGTGCCCAGAGACCCTCCCAATGCCCTTCTCTGCCCTTGCTCTTGAGTAAGCAGACTAACATATTATGAGTATCTCACAGAGGGGCTCATGTGGCAAGGAACCAATGTCTCTGACCAACAGCCAGTGAGGACCAAACACCTGCCAACAGCCACATGAGTGAACTTTGAAGTAGATCTTCTGAGGCCTGCTAGCCATCATGAGAGTGAGTTTAGAAGTGCGTCCACCCCAGTGAAGCTTTGAGATGCCTGCAGTCTCAACTAACACCTTGACTCCAACCTTGTGAGAGTCCCACAGAAGGTATTCTTAACCCACAGAAACTGTGAAATAGATGTTTGTTGCTTTAAGCCAATAAGTTTTGAGGTAATTTGTTACATAGCAATAGATAACTAATACAGACTATTAAATTTCCAACTAGGGTTGTGGAATGATCTATTTTGCCATTTACTTTTGTCACTTATTGCCTCATGAAGTTCTCTCATGGGACACATGCATTTATAATTGTTACAGCTTTCTGATGAACTGACCTTTTAACACTATGAAATGTCCTTCTTTATCTCTCATAATATATTTCATCCTGAAATCTATTTCATCTGATCAATGTGGCCATTCTGATCTTCTTAGGTTTACTATTTGTAAAATATATCTTTTTACATCCATTTACTTTCAACCTATGTCTATTTATTGAAAGTATATCTCTTTTAGAGAAAATATAGTTGGGTCTTGTTATTTTTTTTGTCCATTTTTACCATTTCCACCTTTACTTAGAGTATTTAATTCAGTAATTTTTAATGTAACTATTGACATGTGTTTGATTTTACCATTGTTTTTTGTTTTATTTTCAACTTTCCTTCTTTGTTTTTCATTTCTTTCCCCCTCCTTTCTGGCCTTTAATTTAATTTTTAGAATTAAATTATTATTTCCTGATAAATGCTTACCTATAATTCTTTGCACTGTTTTCTTCATGATTTCCTTAGTGTTTACATTATTAAATCCTTAAATTCTACAGTTCATTTACAGTTAATAATGTCCTTTCTGCCAAGTTGGTACATGTATTATATCTATACATTCAGAGACCCTCAAGACAATGATATAATTTTTGCATTAAATAATTACATGGTTTATAAAGCAATTGAGAAGAAAAAGGCCAAAAAAGTAGACCTTACATTTACCCAGATACTTGTCATTTCTGATGCTCTTTATCTTTCTGTAATGGTCTCATTTTTCTATCTTGTATTATTTCCCTTCAATGTAAAGTTCACATTGTAATGCAAATATACTAGTGATGGAATTACCTTAGCTTTATTTTACTGAAAATGTCTTTATTTCCCCTTCATTTATGAAGAACATTTTAGCTGGATATAAAGTAAGAGGTTGCCCTGGCCCGTGTTGCTCAGTGATTAGAGCGTTGGCCTGCACACAGAAAGGTTGCAGGTTTGATCCCTGGTCCGGTTGGGCCTGGGTGGGAGGCAATCGATCATTGTGTCTCTTTCGCATCTCTCTCTCTCTCTCTCTCTCTCTCTCTCTTTCTCCTTCCCTTCCTTCACTCTCTCTAAAAATCAATGGAAAAATAGCCTTGGGTGAAGATTAACAAAAACAAGTAAATAAAAAAATAGAATAAGGGTTAACTTTTAAAAATATTTCTGCATTAAAATTGTTTTCTCTATTCTTTTCTATTTCACCTTTTTTAATTTTTTATTTATTTTTTTTAAATATATTTTATTGCTTTTTTACAGAGAGGAAGGGAGAGGGATAGAGAGTTAGAAACATTGATGAGAGAGAAGCATTGATCAGCTGCCTCCCACACACCCCCTACTGGGGATGTGCCCGAAACCAAGGTACATGCCCTTGACCAGAATTGAACCTGGGACCCTTCAGTCCGCAGGCAACGCTCATCCAGTGAGCCAAACAGCAGGGCTCTATTTCACCTTTATATATTTCTGTATGCATATCTAAGAACCATGGATACTCTCTTACATAACCACATGCCATTATGCACCAAATATTAATAATATTTTTATTATTTAATATTTAGTTCATAAACATATGTTCTTGATTGTTTAAAAGTGTTTTTGGATTAAGGTCCAAATCATATCCATAACCGCATTTGATCAACATGTCTGTTTG